>NC_039368.1:6754543-7471228 GCF_003573695.1 Papaver somniferum | reverse complement strand
TCTGAACTAAAGGAAGCCAAAGACTCGAGAGCTGCAGACCTGGTAAGGGGATTGTCATGAGCACTGATGTAGTTTTTGAAGTGATAAGTAGAAGTTCGTTCAAAGACTTGTAAAGATTTGATTTCAGACTTAATTTTGGTTTCACTTAATGTTACGAGAGACCGTGACTCAGGATTCCACCAGTAAATCCATTCATGCGATTCATATAGTTATTCTAGACAATTATAGCTCAAATAGAATATTGACTCTGTTTCTTTGCCAAGGTAGATTTTTGAAAAGTAACGACTATAAATCTAAAGCATGGGATGTCAAAAGACTTAACCTAAGTATAACCCATCAATTGAAATCACAACCGTTCAATAAAAACCATAAAACAATTAATAATCCATGCAAAAAGTCATGAATGAATTAAATATAATTACCACACGTATGAGATATGGCTTCCTCCGTCATCCCAGTGTTGGGGTTTAGCTCATGATGTCGTACAAACTCTCAAAAGAGAGAAACATGGCTCAAAGAGTGTTTAAAGATGGAAGTACAAGGAAAATCACCAAAACAAATCAATTGCAACGTTTATATGCGTGGAAGATCGACTGTTACTAACGATACAGAAGATATAAGACTGCTGGGAACGATACTATGTGTGTCGTGGATAAACTACACTTTTCTGCGATTGACTTGGGTCGTCCAATGTTCTTCAACTTCGTCTTCTTCCTCCTGTTGCTGAAACTCTCTCTGCAGCGTGATTTCTTCGTACCCGAGCCTCCTCTAAACTACGTAAAGGCCCCAAACTCCTCTCTTCCCTCTGTTATGACTTCCTCCACATTTTATATCCACCACAAGCCGATTAAAACTCGGAGAAAACTTCTTTTCTTCTCCCGAAGGTCACGGTACTTTCCTTTTATTTTTCTCTTATATGCGGCTTCTAGCTCTTTCCAAACTCTCCAAAAACTCTATGAAGATCAAAACAAATCTAACAGAATATATGGCTCCATTACTGCACGAAATTTCCAAGAATAGAACCAACAGAATCCGAGTGAGTATTCTTCCCTGTTTTAACAAATCAACGTGTAATGATCATGTTTCTTCCGCGTCCAAGTCCATTAGCTAGCATCCACAATCCTAACAGGCCCATACCCACGTACTTCCACTGAAAATCCATGAGAGAATATCGTTCAAATCCAAACTGGGAAATTCACGACTCTGTAAATTTGTTCCCGCCAAAATATGTTCAAATGGGGAAGAATAAGGGGCGCCCCCTATCCTCTGATGGGGTATGAATAACAGGTGGGTGGCCCTTAACAATTGGGGTGCCCCTTATCCAAAATGGGAGTCCTTTTAGTAGATGTCCTCCGGAGGTGCCTTTAGCAACTTTTCGAGCCGAATTTTTCCAAAAATGTTTATTGGCCAAAAATACCTACAAATAAATAAAACACCATAATAAGTACAAAAATGAGCCCTAACAATATATAAAATCGAGACAAATCGGACACAAAAATGTGTCTATCAAATACCCCCAAACCTATTATTTGCTAGTCCTCGAGCAAAAATAAAATAGAAATAAAATCCTAACTCACTGTCGCAGGCGTCGTCTATTTCATTTAGCGTATGCAATAAGCCTTTAAATCCCTAGGTGTCCCTAGTGGCGGAGTGTTGTCTCCGGAGGGCTTACCAGAACCCACAAAACCTTTTTACTCCAGACCCTATCTATCTACACAGAACCTTGGAAGGCACTAAAGAATCTCCTTGGTTGGCATACTTATTGACTATAGGAGGAAGTACCCTGATGCGAAATTCAAATTATTGTACACGAGTTTGCACTCAAGCATGCTAAAATTCATATGAAGTGACATAGATCTACTCAGATAGTCGCACTATGGACATCAATATCCGGAGTCAAAACTAATCACATGGATAGATCAAGAAGATGGATATAGAAAAACATAGATGGTTTTGATGTTTACTAGGTGAACGGTGTTTCTCATATCTGTCTGAAGGCCTCCGCCAAAATGAACCTATCCTAATGGACTGAGATACTAGTCTGACTAATATCAACACACTGGCATATACAAGGGAACCAGTGATTGATAATCCTAACTCTAGGTCAACACAACTGGCATATACAAGGGTTCCAGTGGTCGACTTTATTGAATTTATTCCAGTTGGTCTGATGGTCTGGTTTTTTTTCTTTTTTTTTTCTTTTTTTTTTTCAACTTTTTTTTTTGTATCTCAATCACTCTAATTCACCCTAGCATTGGTAACAACTTGAATCGTGAGCCCCACCTAATCACTTAGAGAAACATAGTTTAAAAACAAAACAAAATAAAAACAGAAGTGAAAAGGACTCAACGAGATATGGTGAAACTATCATGTTATTTCTAACACCTGATCTGTGCTTTTATGAATAGACTCTTTAGATGTTCCATCTAGTCAGATTGGTTCTCAACTCCTACAACCAAAATGCTTCCATCCACTTAGATTGGTTAGTGCCATCCTTAATAAGCATAAATTTCTAGGCTCTGGAGTTTAATTGTGCAACTAAAAAGTTTCTCCTATACCCCAAACTTAAATCTAACATTGTCCTCAATGTTCTAAAGATCAAATTAAAAGCATGAACAAGGAGAAACTGTTACCATTTGAAGCAAAAGAGATAAGGAAAGATATTACCGTGTTGCATGAGAATGGGTTACCTCCCAAGAAGTGCTAAGTTTAATGTCTTCACCAGACTAAGAAAGGATTAGTCACCTTATAAAATCATAAAGTAATAGCCGAAATATCTGTGGGTCATCAAAACCAAATAGAGCTATCACAAGTAAAAGGAATCTGCAACATGCCAAGAAAATGAACAAATAAAGCACACCCTTGTCTAGTTTCCTGTTTAAGACAACTACATCTAGTTGTGGTTCAGGTTCAGGATCTATAACTGGGTCCAAATAAAATATTTTCATGGGTTGCATTTCCTCATAGGTTAGATCCAAATGTTCAGGTTCTAGAGTCTGGAAAAACTCAAATAAAAACTTAGAAGCACATAATAATAACCTGAATAATTGAGGCCTCTAAGTCAATCAGATTTGACTTACAGCTGACCACAATGAGAGTGGTGATCTTCCTTAAACAAGTATGTCGACTCTAATCTCCTAAAGTAATTAGGTTTAGTCTCAAAACTTAATATTCGACACATTTGAAAATCAAACATTCCCACATTTGGAAGAAAAATATTTGGTGGGAAAACAAAGTCAATCTGGGTATCATAGCCTGGGTAAACCACATCAACCAGAGGATGGGTTTCTAATAACTGAAATTTCTTGTGGACATCACTAGGTTCAGGAAAACGTGTATGAAGATAATCTTGTAAAATGGTTGAGGCACATATGTCAAGTCCCAAGTGAGGGATCTCTGTAAGAGCTAAAGGTAAGGCACAAGGAGAATGATAATCACCCCAAACTTAGAGTTTTGGGTGTCTCTAGATAGACTAGCTACAATTTCCCTAATTTCTAGATCATCAGAATCCTGAAAATGGTCAATTTCTTCGTGTAGATTATACTCAGGTGATGCATCCTCACTCATATTTAAAAGCTGTACGAGTTCATCTTCTCGTCTAAGACTAATGTTTCTAAGTCTTGGGACTCTAAAACAGTATTCTCAGAATAAACTCGTTCCTCTAAACCATTATCGACTTCGTAAACAGGAAATACTACATCGTCTAAAACGGGGGTATTTCTAGTCAAATCCTCGTCCTTTTGAATAGGTGAATAATTATTAAAATTATTTGGATTTGAACTAGAAATAATATTATTATTAAGCTCAGTTGGAGTAGCAAATTCCTGATCACTATGCCTATTTATTTCAAATTCTTCATCAACACTATCCTCATCATAATCATTATAATAACATGAAAATGGTTGAACCTCATCTAAACAAGTAGTGTAACCAATTTTATCCTCGTCATCCTGTTTATGCAAAAACTATCCTCATTTTCAAGGGTATTATTGGAGACACTATATTGAAAATTAAGATTATTTCGAGCAATTCTTTCGTTCGTCTCAGCTATCAGCTTGAGGGATTCCTCTAAAGAAAGTTTTCTTTCGTCATAAACTAAGTTATTCATCTCAGCTATCCTACGTGTCGACTCTTCTAACTTCCTGAGAGACTCTTCTAAAGGAGAAATATAAGAATTTTGCTCATATGACCGGTGCGTATGTGGATAGTAATTGGGCTCACCATGGTATGGACCATAATCTTCAAAAGGCTGATGTTCCCAACTACTATTCACACTATGGTCAAAGTAGTAACGTCCATTTTGAAACTCAGTCGGATATTCGTTGTATTGGCTATTGTAATACCAGTTCGACATTCTACTGCAGGGGTGTGAGTTGTCACACAAAATAAAACCCACTGACAGGGGATTCGTGGGTGGATAGAGTCTTACCTCCCGTACCAGACGGGCGATGAACCGTTGAAGTCGACTCAGGCCACCGACTCCAATGTCAGTGTACGAACCCGAGGGGACGAGACAGTATCGTAACCGTCGTCCTTCCCTGCAGACAGTTTATATTTAATTTTTAACCCTTCCTTAGGGTTTCAAAATAATAATAATGTCCAGTCCAAAAATAAAGTCAAAAATAAAAATGTCCAAAAAGGAAAGAAAAATTACAAAAATAAAATCCTATTTACAGTTTCTAAAAATAAACAAAATAACTATATACAAAATCTTCTTCTTCACTCCTTTCAGATTCCTCTTTTCTTTCCTTCTTTGGCGATGCTTTCCTTTTATAGTACTTTTCTTTCCTTGTAGCTTCACTCCAAATATGAAAAGAATCGAAAAATACCAAAACGCGTAAAAAAAAAAACAAAAAAATAATATAAATAAAAATAAACCTAAAACAAATCTAAATACAAATCCGTGTCGGCGGCGCCAAAAATCGTTGTAGTTTTTAAAGTGATAAGTAGAAGTTCGTTCAAAGACTTGTAAAGATTTGATTTCAGACTTAATTTTGGTTTCACTTAATGTTACGAGAGACCGTGACTCAGGATTCCACCAGTAAATCCATTCATGCGATTCATATAGTTATTCTAGACAATTATATCTCAAATAGAATATTGACTCTGTTTCTTTGCCAAGGTAGATTTTTGAAAAGCAACGACTATAAATCTAAAGCATGGGATGTCAAAAGACTTAACCTAAGTATAACCCATCAATTGAAATCACAACCGTTCAATAAAAACCATAAAACAATTAATAATCCATGCAAAAAGTCATGAATGAATTAAATATAATTACCACACGTATGAGATATGGCTTCCTCCGTCATCCCAGCGTTGGGGTTTAGCTCATGATGTCGTACAAACTCTCAAAAGATAGAAACATGGCTCAAAGAGTGTTTGAAGATGGAAGTACAAGGAAAATCACCAAAACAGATCAATTGCAACGTTTATATGCGTGGCAGATCGACTGTTACTAACGATACATAAGATATAAGACTGCTGGGAACGATACTATGTGTGTCGTGGATAAACCACACTTTTCTGCGACTGACTTGGGTCGTCCAATGTTCTTCAACTTCGTCTTCTTCCTCCTGCTGCTGCAACTTTCTCTGCTGCGTGATTTCTTCGTACCAGAGCCTCCTCTAAACTACGTAAAGGCCCCAAACTCCTCTCTTCCCTCTGTTATGACTTCCTCCACCTTTTATATCCACCAAAAGCCGATTAAAACTCGGAGAAAACTTCTTTTCTTCTCTCGCAGGTCACGGTACTTTCCTTTTATTTTTCTCTTATATGCGGATTCTAGCTCTTTCCAAACTCTCCAAAAACTCTATGAAGATCAAAACGAATCTAACAGAATATATGGCTCCATTACTGCACAAAATTTCCAAGAATAGAACCAACAGAATCCGAGTGAGTATTCTTCCCTGTTTTAACAAATCAACGTGTAATAATCATGTTTCTTCCGCGTCCAAGTCCATTAGCTAGCATCCATAATCCTAACAGGCCCATACCCACGTACTTCCACCGAAAATCCATGAGAGAATATCGTTCAAATCCAAACTGGGAAGTTCACGGCTCTGTAAATTTGTTCCCGTCAAAATATGTTTAAATGGGGAAGAATAAGGGGCGCCCCCTATCCTTTGATGGGGTATGAATAACAGTTGGGTGGCCCTTAACAATTGGGGTGCCCCTTATCCAAAATGGGAGTCCTTTTAGTAGATGTCCTCCGGAGGTGCCTTTAACAACTTTTCGAGCCGAATTTTTTTCCAAAAATGTTTATTGGCTAAAAATACCTACAAATAAATAAAACACCATAATAAGTACAAAAATGAACCCTAACAATATATAAAATCGAGATAAATCGGACACAAAAATGTGTCTATCAAGCACCATGGTAGATATTGTGCAAGAACTTCATGTCTGGATCGTAGAGTGGGTTGTCCACTTCGGAAGTAGTCACCTTCTTCTTTCCCTTCACGACCTCTTCACGCGAAGATTTCTTAGGGATATCCTCAAGATTGACAGTGGGAGGAACCACAGGTTTAGGGAGAGTATCACGTTGACGAGAACTAGAGGAATGATTTTTAGGAGGAGGTTGACTTGGAAAAATAACATGACTTCTCACTGAAGTCAGATTTGCCAGATTCAAAACCTTGTGTTGTCTTTTGGTTTCGCCAGCAAAGGAGTCCTCCTTAGCACCAATCTGCGAAATAACAACGTTAGCGAAATGCGAAGAGCAAAGGAGGTACGGAAAATGAATCAATAACTTTTACCAAGAACGAAGTACCTGATCTTGGAGGGGCGAAGACGCGGGAAGTTCACGCTTCCTTCGTCCCCTAGTCGACCCATGAGCAGTAGATTGAGCATTAGGAACTTCCTCCTGCTAAAAATTTGGGTTAAATAAAGCTCGTGAAAATTACGAAGTAAAATGATTAGAATACCTGATCAGACGAAGGAGATTCAACAACATCTTTCCTCTTGCAATCTTTGAGAAAACCAACGTTGGGCACTTCATACTAACAAAAGCGAAGGAAAATATAAGGGCAGAAGTCAACACTACTGTGAAATAAAAAATTTAAGGGAAAAGAGAAATAAGTTATTTCGTCTGCTAGACCATTAAAACTTCCAAGGTTCGTAGCCCGTGAGATGACTGTGTTTGGGTAGAGGATCGGTACGAGGAACGCTTTTCGAATCAATACCCCAGATGAAGGGACCCTCCACAACCAAAGGATGCATCATCCAATCTTCGTAACTGGACCAGCGAAGATGGTCATTCTTCGACTTGCCAGCGGGATCCACATATAGAAGAAGAGCCTTAGAGGGAACAAGAAGAGTATTACGAGCAAGCTTAACGCCCCATTCTTGGAGTTTCCTCGTAGACATGTACTTGGAAGAATAATTGACCACGAAGGAGTCCACATTAAAATCTCGGTGATTGTAAGCGTGTGCGAAATCAGGTACCTGCGAAGTACCTTCTTGGAACGAATCACAACCTCGTTAATTATACGAAGTACATTCCTATAAAGCTAAAAAACAGCTCGCTGAAGCTTGTTCATGATCTCGAAGAAAAGACGGTTGAAAGGATCATACAGTGGGAAAACTAGTCCAGCTCTTAGTTGACCAGCAGTGATGATGATTCTGTTCTCAGATCAAGTTCCCGACTCGATCCACCGGAGATTCAGCTCCATGTTCTTGGTAGAAACAACAGGAGGCTCAACAAAGGAATCAATGGCAGAAGTTAAGGTTAAACCCTTCCGTCGAAACTCGACTTGAAATTCCTCTAAGGTTTTAGCAGAGGTAGGTGAAGGTGTTTTCTTAGGAGCTATAATAATCAGTAGGAAGAGAAAATAAAAAATTCGTGAAGATTAAGACGGTAGCAACAACACCAACAAAGATGTCGGAGAGAAAGAAGAGGGAAAAGATGAAATAAAGTGCAGAGTTAAGGAAAGTAAAAGTATTTATAGAGAAAGAAGATGAAACCGACTACAGCAGGTCGTGTGCACGATCGAGGAATGTGAACCGACAATGAGCGGTTACATGGAGAACGTTGCCACGTGGAAGCAGGGGAAAGAGGAACGTGGCGGTTAAGAAAACCAGAGCGGTTCTTATTCCATTCTCGCGTTTCTTGAATGGAATAAGAAAAGGAAAAATGTAGGTACACAAAATGTACTCGCCACGTGTTCGCACGAAATGATTCGAATAGGAATAGGAAATCTTACCAAAAGATCCTACCCTTCTCGAGAATATCTGTCAGTGACTTGTCAAATCAGTTGTGATAATCACTTTTATTATTATCAAATCTGCGAAGTTCACAGGACTATCCGAAGTAAAATGATCTTGACATGAAAGAAGACTGCGAAATAAACTTGGGACACGAGGAATAAGTAGGAGTAACCAACAAGATATCCTCCACGAGACTGAATAGACGAAGTAAGATTACTTGGAAAAGAAGACAGTTGACGAAGTATATGGATTGCTGAGCAAGAAAAGAGATGGATGTCCCGACAAGCTACCACTATTATCGGCGAAAAGAAAGGAAAAATTTTATGGAAAATGGTTTGGGCGAAGAAAAAAACAACTTCACGTGAATGCGTGATCACCAACGAAGTAAAATAACTACCTTCCACTCACTAGTTTTCCTATAAATAGAGACATTTGGCCATTGTAAAGGGGGTTGGATTTTTAGAGTGCTAAGGTGGAATTGTCTAGGGTGTGATATTAGGGTATACTTGAGTCTCCATATTTGTAACATTTTCTTAAGTTATTAATTAATAAAAGGATTTTGATTTTACTTTGTTCTTGAGATGTCTTATTCTCTCGACAACCTTCAAGACTATTAGATCACTGGTCAACTTTTAGAAACCTAAATTTCCAACTCAATTGACAACTTTTTTTTACTGCACATGTAATAAGCTTCGTCCCTTTATTCAATTTTTTTCCGAAAAAGAAAATAATTATAAGGCACAAAAAAAAAACGAAAAAAAAAAACACTTGAAGTAAATTATTATTATTATAAACTTTCTCAATTTCCTCGAACATCTTTTTAAAGTAACTCAATCTGCCACGCATAATCATTGAATAGAGGCTCAAATGATTAATTTATGTAGCTAAACCTAAATAGACCTTAAGACATCTTATGTAGAATACAAAGCATAGTTTGGACAACTTAGCCTAGATAAAGAGCGAATAGGATGCATTTCGGTGAAACTTAAATCCATGGTTGTGGTTTGCTCTAATTAAAATTAATCTTTATGAGTGCTTTATTAATTAGTGTCTCACAATGAATATTTATTAAATTTCATCATTAAATATCCTCTTAATTAATCTAATAAATATGTATTTTTTCATTACTAAATAATTTAATTTTTTTTTTACTATATCAATAGAAATTAGTGGTTAGTAGTGAAGAAGTAGTGGCTGGTAGAAGTAGTGGCTGGTAGAAGTGGTGGTGGTGGAGGCGATAATATCAGTGGTGGTGGAAAAATAATTCCAATGGGTGGTTTTATGATGGTGATGTTGGTGAATAGTCGTGCAATATTAGTTTTGTATATTTACAACACAAGCAACATTATATCGTGAAAGATGTAGTTGGTCATCACGATGACAAAAACAAATATCATACAATTAGGATGATACCATACCATTTAAAAAAAATGATCATAACCGCCAGATCGCCTAAACGGTACCCTTGCTACCTTTAGCACCCGGTTGTATAAATCATGGCTCTAACCGTTAAAATAAAAGTAATTGCAATACAACAGAGTATATAACAATAAAAAATGTAATGAAATAAATTAGTTAACGATGTAAGTTTGTTCAACCGTAATTTTACTCATGATGTTTGTGATTTAAAAATTAGAAGTACGACAAACGGCCAACGGGAGGTAGGCGGCGGTTGTGGTGGAGAAATAAATGGTATTGTAATGGTGGCGACGGTTGGTGAGTAGCAATAGGCTATGTTAATTTTGTATCGCTAAAAAATAGGTAACATTATAAATTAGAAGTTGGTTGATCGTCTTATTAATAAAATAAAATAAACTCGGTTAAAATACCTGAAAGATCAAAGAAAAACAAAAAAAAAAACCACAAAATGTCACGTTATATAATTACTACAAACAAACGGGCACAAGTCAAAATCAATACAAAAAAATTTACTTATTATCGAGATGTGTCGTTACGGTAAGGGTTGTACCCTAGATGTGTATACTTTTCTGCCTATTTCCTTGTACTGTATTATAAAATGAAGCTTTTCTAAGTTAGAAAGATAAAGACCGATACTGATTTTTCCTCCCAATTGGTAAATTCATGGTTTCGTTCGATCCCATGAATACACACTTTAATTGAGAAAAATTCATTACATATTCTCTTATTCCCATATCAAGATCTAAATCAAAATGGAAAAATTTGATCAACTGAAAATTAAGAACCTACCTTCCCATAAAACTGAACAGTTGATTCTCTCTCTCACAGTCGGTATGATGAGTGGGTTTGAAAACTCTAATTCCTTACTTTGGAGCAAACGAAAATCAGAAATGAAGTTTGGAAGGGATATAGATTGCAGAAAGGAAAAAGTACAAGAGTATAGTTCCGCTCAATCTTCTTTCAATTTTCTCTCAGTCTCCGTCCACCAAAACGTACATCTGTGACGAGTCAAACTACTCTGAGCTAACAACATTTGAGAAAATATTTTCTTTATTACATTGTTTCATGTATGAATGTTTGGGGTTTCTATCATTTTCTTGAATATCATTTGTTGTATATTTAGCTGAAGTATACATTTTCGAATATAACCTTATTGATCACAATAACCTCATGGTGAAATTTAGGGATGCATGTATTTTGTGATTAAAACTTGGCTATCACAGGTCGTCGGGGTTTCAGTATATTCACAACTTTTTGGTTTAGAAAGGTGGTTTTTTCAAGAACCAATTTTTTGTTTCTATTTGTTTAGATATTAATGGAAATAGAATTTTGATTTCATCTTGATAGATAAACTTACACAGAAACTTATAAGATTATCCAGATTACACGTTATAATTTGACAATAAATTGGTATCTGCAAAATGATCTTACATGTATAAAAAAGCCCATGTTCTTCGGGCTTCTGTTTCAAAGTCCAGAATAATTTGACTAGAAGCTATTTTCAGTAAATAATCTGACATGATTATACGTAATTTATATAACATCCATGCCATTATGGATTCATTCTTGGAAAAGCTAAATCTACGGTTGTAAAATGATCAGTTTAATTAACTTTCAATAATAAATGTTCTATTGATATTTCATAATAAATATTTTTTTAATTAATCCAATAAATATATTTTCATTAATACAATACATAATAAATTTATTTTATATTAAATCAATAGGCATTAATGGCAGTTGTGATGGTGGGAAAGGCTGGTGGATCGGCGCCAGGGATAATGGTGGTGGGTGTTGGTGAGAATTGTGGAGTGACGACGTTAATGGTGGTGGTGGTAGTGGGATGAAAAAGGTGTCCTAAGGTTATTTAGTTGCACTTATTAGAAAAAATTATTTGATATTATTTTTTCAGGAAAAATCCATTGAGAGTTTCTTTTCAATTTAATAAAAAAATAATTACACAACAGGAAAGCGAGCAACAAGCTACGCCGCGAGCTCTTATTAGTTTTTAAATTTGTTTTTTTTTTAATTAAAATAAATATTAAAGGCCAGATTTTTCTAGGGAGAAGATAAATCAATAGCTATGGTTTTTAGATTTGTCGGGTCGGGGCAGGTAAGAAGACGAAACCTATAAAAAAAGTTGACCATATACAAGGCTACACGCGAATCAATTGTAATTGATTTAGTTTATCATATCTCTCTTTATTCTCATATTTTGTCATGATTTATGTTTTTTCCATTTCTCCTCGACTTCATATGATTATGCATGCTTGAGAAATAATTCATGGTAATAGGTAAAGAGAGAAGATAAGTAGATAAAAAACGAAATGGATCAAGAATTACAGATTATTAAACTTTAGGAAAACACAAATCTATGTAAATTTAGAATAATTTATATCACCAAAGGGAGAAAAATAATCCTTGAAGCTAACAGATTTTATAAGATTAATCTAATTGATTTTGAAGTAATTTTGTGTTTCAGATTTGTTATAAATTTGGTGAACGACCTTTGATGATTTATTTCTTTTCGAAGAAGGGACACTACTTTGTTTTGAAAAAGTTTATGAAATGGTGTTCTATTACTCATAGGCCCATAGGATTTTGAAAAATTGGTTAACGTTTAACTATATTTGTCCTAAAGGATTGTATGACTTATAGATATAATATTAAAATGTTTGAGGCTAAAACATGTTTATTAACCAACACCTCAAAAACATTTAGATTTGGATCAACTTGATCGATTTTTAGCAAACAATTATGATATGTACAAACGATGGATATATTTGAAATACATATCATTTCCCGTGTCGTTACGGCACGGGTTAAGCCCTAGTTTTTCGTACATGGAAGGATGGAATTTAGGTGATACTTGCCACAAATGTTCTGGAGAAACAAATATCCAATTTTAGTTATACTGTTTTTTTTATCAAAAAAAGATATTCTATTATCTTGTAATGGACATACATTGTATATTTTTATTTTATGATAACCATTTAACATTTTCTGATGTATTTTGTTGCCTGATGTCTTTGATTTTTCCGTCCACACAACTTAATTAATGTACAGAAAAACCCCATTCTCCAATATTCATCGGCAGAATAAATTGTGTGCGAATTCAAATTTCTCCACCATCTCAGACATTATCATGACTAGGTCCTAACATTGTAAGCTCAAACTAGCATAAGGAAACAAATTAAAAGAACTTGCACAAATAAATATTGTCACAAACCATCGTGAAAAAAAGAAAAACATAACTGAAAAAGCATGACTACACATGAGAAAACCAATTGGGAGCTAGGTTCCCTAGAAAGTCGCATGTAACTCATAATTTGTTTTGATTTTTCCCTTATAATATAGGGGCCGATAAATAAATAAAACCGAAACTGTTAAGTGCAATGGATTGTTAATTGATTATGACACAATTATGGAGGCTCCAAGTGCTGTTTGGGCACTACGAAGTTCAGTAAAGAATTTTGAGCTAAATCATACATCATATCGTTTTCCCATCCCAGTTTCAGGCTAGAGTATAATGGATAGACATGAAGTGTTAAGAATTTAAAAGTGTGGGCTAAACCAACATGCACGTCATGTTTGGGATGCGTGTGTTGTATTGCACTGTGCCGGCTCACCTTACTGCAGTGAACCAAGTGGAAATTTATGTCATTTATTGAGTAGGATAAGGAATGTAAATTACTCAGGTCCCTTGTTAAACAATCAGCCACTAACAAGGTCGGTTCCTTCAGGACCAAGAAGCTACACTAATAAATCTCTTTGACGGAAGTGGCTGAAAGGTAAAACGTGCAAACGTACCTTTTCTCAGTTGAAGACTAATTTTATGTCTAAAAGAGCGATTCTTAGATGCAGAACTTAGAAGTAACTAGGACTAAAAATTATCTGAAAGGAAAAATATTCAAATGATTGGCCTTCTTCTTATGACTATATCATGTTGAGCACCAACAAACCACACATTTCCAGGATCTTATTCATGGTTATTAAACTAGTAGTATTGCAGCTTTTGCTGTGTTGGAAATATAGTCTTATTAGCTTCACGACGCATCAAAGCATGTTGACTGTCGAGTAATTCATTGTTTTTTTTGCGTACTTAGCTCCTCAAACCATAAAGAGCCACGGGAATCTTAGTATTATAATCTAACATGATATGCAGTTGCAGCAATGAAAGTCAGAAGTTGGAAATTTGAACAGTTAAGAATTGGTGAATACATAACTATCCCAATAAAAACTGCAACAATTGAGAGTCAACTGCAGTAGTAAGAGATAAAAATGTCAAGCTTATTCCCAGATGTTATAATCTCTAACATTCTTTCTCGGTTGCCCGTGAAATCAGTCTTACGATTCAGGTGCGTTTGCAAGTCTTGGTGTCGATTATTCCGTCACCCCAAATTTATCAAGTTACATTTAGATCATGAAACTGAAAAAGAAAATTTTAGTCTCCTGTGGGATTATCAAGGCAAGATTTGCTCCACAGACTACAATTATGAATGTTCATTGTCGTCGTTGTCATCATTACTGTATAATGAAACTGTTAATGTAGATTGCTCTATTGATTTTAATGATTTGCTCCGGATGGGCTTAATGTTAATTAATAATTCTTGTAATGGAGTAGTTTGCTTGACTGCTCCCGGTATAGTTATCCTCTGGAACCCATCCACAAGAGAATCCACCAGGATAATTTCACGTAGGGATGCGTTTATTGGTTTTGGTTATGATTCTGATATTGGTGAATTCAAGATGGTAGAACTTTCAAGAATCAATCCCATGATTCCGACAAAAAGAAAAAGAAATGGCGTAGGATCTTCACATTATTCTGACTGGGAGAATTGTCTCCGGGTGTATTCATTTGAATCAAATTCATGGAAAGTCATTCCAAAAGTCTCTTACAAAATTACTTCTTATGAGATTGTATTTTTCAAAGGAGCTTTCCATTGGTTGGCAAGGCCCTGCGATGGCTCCAAACAAGTTCTAGTTTCTTTTCTGATGAAAGATAAGAGATTCCAGGAAGTGCTACTACCACAACATTTTTATCAGGATAATACAACTTTAAGTGCTACAAGAGTAGGTGTCGTGGGAGGAGTTCTTGCTTTAATCCATACTGTGTACAATATTCGAACAGAAATATGGTTGATGAAGGAATTCGGAGGAATTAATTCTTGGACTCAACATTGCTTCATCAACCTACGGATAATTCGTGAACATCCCATTGCACGATTGACTGTTATGCGGTCTTTCAAGAATTGTGAGTTACTGCTTCAAATGTATCCTCCTAGTCAGGATGGTACACGTCTGTTTTTATATGACCCTAATCAGGGAAAGGGCAGAGCTGTAGATATCCATGATATGCCACAGAAATTTAAGAAGCAACATTCTCCTATCAATTCTTACATCAGAACCTTGACTTGGGTAGGTTCCAATACTTCAGAAGAAGCAACTCAAAGGAAGATGACACTTAGGAGCTGGACCAAGAGGCATTTGCAGCAATAAAATTGCAGGAAAATTTTTGATGTGCAAAGGTTGAAGCTGTAGATCAAATACTGAAGGTTAGGATTCTTAGAGCATGATGTTCTCCAGGGAACACCTAGATATTATGTGTAGAAAGTTGCATTTCCAACGAAAATAGTCAAATTCGGCAAACTCAGCCAAGTCACTCACTACTTCTTTCTTAGCCAAGACAATTCTGGATTCGTAATTGGGGAAGAGTATTGACGAGTATATCGCCCGAAGAAGTCCGGGTTTCACCTAGTTTTGTGTCTGCATGTGTTCAAAGCATACTGGTTTATTTGTTCTGAATGATGCTTTTGATGTTGAACGTATGCTGCTAGTTGTATGTGCATTGTTTTATTGGTATTGAAGTCTCTATATTAAATGGGGGAAATTCGACTGTACACGTAGTTTAACTTCGGCTTAATCTGGACTTTCTAATAAAATCACTCCAAACAGTATATATTGAAAGGTTTACACACAAAAATTGGAGAAACGAACAAACAATGACATCTAAATGAATTTCTAACAGAAAAAAGATAAAAAGGGTTCATTCTCTATATTCTCTAGATGCCCAACATTTCCCCCGCATTCATATTCACTAATAATGGTCTCTCCATGGGTTGTGGGGCTCACCTAATTTGCATGAATTGAAATAACCCTCTGATTCTCTTCAAAAATAAAAATAAAATAATAATAATAACCCTCTGACCCTAAACGTGACTGCAACAGGCACGACAATTGACCAAATTGATAATTTGGCTCACCATTCATGTATTTGTTCATGACAGTTGTCATACTTTGATTGTTTTTCAGCGAACACCCTGAGCAGCTATTAACAGAACTAGTTCCATGGACGTTATCCCTTTCGAGAATGATCCATAGATTGTCATGGAAAATTCATTCTAGGAACTAGTTCCATGGACGTTATCCACCACACAAAGTCACAAACATATAGTTATCGAGAGAACTCTGTTCTTAAACTAACAAACTGATTCGATGACATAAACAATGGAAATACGGACAACACGAAATATCAAACACGACACCTATCCTTGTTCAACATTAAAGGAATCATGACGATCAAATAAACAAGTAAAATTCAAATACAAGCACACACAAAGACCGGTGAGACTTGGACGACCTCCACAATTACTATGTCCCGGTGACGAAGTCAGAATCGACTCGGCTAATTAGCGAGTACTCGCGAGTAACTCGGCTGAATTTGACGAGTTTGGTCAGAGATGCCAACTTTTTACTCTTAATATCTCCATTCACCATTTGATTAAGAGGATTGTGAATGATGCCATATATGATGAAATAACCACATTCACCAATGAAGAAGCTGTAAGAATCCTAACCTTCAAATCTAATCAGCAGCTTCGACTTGTCTCAAATTTCCTCCAATTTGTCGCAGCAAATGCCTCTTGTTCCAGCTCCTAAGTGTCATCTTTCTTTGAGTTGCTGCCTTTGAAGTATTGCGTCTCACTGACGCCAAGGTCCTGATGTAAGAACTGATTGAAATATAGCATTTCTGAATTTGCGGTGGCATACCAAGGATTTCTACAGCTCTACCCTTTTCATGATTAGGGTCATATAATAACAGACATGTTCCATCCTGACTAGGAGGATAAATTTGAAATAGTAACTCACCATTCTTGAAAGACCGTATAACAGTCGAGCGTCTAAGTGGATGTATACAAATCATCCGCAAGGTAATGATTCAAAGTTGAGTCCAAGAATCTGTTCCTCTGTAGTCCTTCATCACCCATATTTCTGTTCGAGTATGGTAAAGAGTATGAGTTAAAGCAAGCAATCCTCCCAAGACAACCACTTCTGTCAAACTTCTATCTGAAGGCGGTCTAGTTAAATCATCACGATATAAATCTTGTGGCAGCAAGACTTCATGGAAGCTCTCATCATGCATGACAAAAGAAACTAAAACCTGTTTGGATCCATTACATGGCCTTGCCAACCAGTGGAAAGCCCCATTAAAGAGTATAATATCATAAGAAGTACTTTTGTATGGTATTTTTGGAATGACTTTCCATGAATTTGATTGATCAAATGAATAGACACGCAGACTATTCTCCCGGTCTTCAGAATTTGAATACCCTGTGCCTGTTCTCCTTCTTTTTATCGGATCGATTTTTGAAAGTTCTACCATCTTGAATTCACCAGTTTCAGAATCATAACCAAAACCAATATCGCACCCGTTTATACATGGAATTTTCATGGTTTCTCTTGTACATGGGTTCCAAAGGACAACTATACTGGGAGCAATCAAGCAAACCACACCATTACAAGAATTTTTAATAGAAAAATAATCCCTTGAAAAATAACTATCACATGTCCTATTACGCATTTGTTTCTCGTAATCATAGTAAAATTTTGATTCTAATTCTGCATCGACAGAGCAATCTAAATGAACAGTTTCATTATAGAGTTTTGATTGTAACGACGATGATGAATATTCATAATTGTAGTCTGTGGAGCAAATGTCTCCATTATAACTCCACAAAAGACTAAAATTCTCTTTTTCAGTTTCATGATCTAGATGATATTTAATAAAATCAGGGTCACGAAATAATCGACACCAAGACTTGCAGACGCACCTGAATCGTAAGATTGATTTCACTGGTAACCGGGAAAGAATGTTAACGATTATATCTTCTGGGAGTGGTAGGCTTGACATTTTTATCTCCTACTATTGCAGTCAGCTCTCAAATCATCGTGTTCGTACTGCTGTGCTAGTCATTGGGAATAAGGCGGTTTTGACTAAAAGGTTTTGCCAAATTTCACAACTTCTGACTTTCTTTGCTCTAACCGGATACAATGTTAAATTAAACTGAAAATGGATCATTTGTCCTAATATTTTTAAAACATGATTCTAATGAACTAGTAAAAACTAGTATGGGTGAAATGGACACAAAAAAAAATAACAAGGATGAAACTGGATTCATCCTGGTTTAAACTTAAAAAATAGCGAGGATGAAACTGGATACATCCTGATGTAAATTAAAAATTAAAAAAATATTTGAAAATGGGTAGAATGAAACTGTTTACATCCTGGCTATTTTTACACTTTTGTCTATTTAAACAATATCAAAATTTAAATATCTTTTTCACCCATGAATTATTGATTTTGGTCTTTTTAACCAATTTTATGTAAAGTATAACTAAGATTGCGTATCTTTAGAATATCCAATTTAATAAGCGTTCATTTCTCAACTTCCGCCTTTCTTTGGTCCATCTGTATCATATTAAATTATAACTTAAGATTCCGGGACTCTTTATGGTTTGAGTAGCTAAACTTAGGTTTAACAGTAGGCAAGGGACTGTTAAGGGACCCTATTACTAGCTACATACGCTTAACCGCTAAGTAATCGTTTTGAATGTCTCAGTCTGGTGTTACTTAATATTCTTGTTTCTTCTCTTTTTTATCTTGTAATTTGTAATTCTTTTTCCCCTCTGCAATATATTCCCCCACCCCCTATTTTTCGATCAAAAAAGAAAAACAAAATCGAGTCGGTGCCCAAAGAGTCGCCCAAGTCTACGTGGTCTTTGTAACAAAAATTCTCAACATACCGTGAGAAAAATAAAGAAAAAACCGTCTCTCTCACAAATGGTGGGACCCCCTGCTAAATCCATGGAGCGTGGGGCCCAATTTCATGTGAGACAGACGGTTTTTACCTTGTTTTTTAGGCGGTACGTGTAGCATTACCTCTTTGTAAAACCCCCAACTTCGAAGTCAACTTTTCGTGTGGAAAATTTTCTCAGTTAGACCCTGATCGTCCTAATTTTCTTAGGGAAGACTTCTTAAGTAACTCAATCTTCCATAATAATCGTCAAATAGAAATTCGACAGATTATTTTTCCAATTTAGGTTGCTGCATACACATAATTTAACTCGGGTGTAATCTAAACCTTATAATAAAACCACATAAGCGAGTACAGTTTGAAGAGAGAAAGAGCGCAAAATGCGCTCCATCTTGACGGAAATATTTTTTACGTTTCAATGGAGTTTTGGGGGAGTATTGTAGGAATCAGATTAGAGGAAAGGAAAATAAGAGGTTTTTTCTCTTGGATTTACTTTCCAGTGGATATGGAGGACTGGTTGGTTGATGTTTTACAAGAAGCAATGAGGTTGGAGAGTACTGCAAGACGATGGCCAAGAAGAGAGGGAGAAGCGTCTTTCTTAGGAGAAATTAGAGAAAATGAAGCAGGGGTGTATTTCAGAATCTCAAGGGTGAGGAGAGGGGATGGACCAAATGCTTATGCTCTGTGTATTCTTATGGAGAAGGAGGGTATTACTGGGGTATTTTATGCAAAGAAATATTGAAGGTCTCGAAGGAAAATAATCTGCACACGAGGGTACAAAAAATAATCCCTGGGAAGTCTGATTTCAAAGAAACTTTACCAAGAAAGGAAATGAAGGAAGATGTGTGCAGAGGTTTGATCAAGGTAGATGGAGTAGTGCAATGGCAGAAGGTGGCAAGAGAAATCCTTAGGCAGGTGCAGTGGGAAGCTTTTCAGGATCTGGAGATTTTAGATAAAAAATCTGCACAGATAGTTGTAAACAAAAATTATTGGGTTGATATTTGGCGGCCAAAAAGGATTATGGTGGATGATGTTGTGGTAACTTTATCACAGATGGTGAAGGAAGTTAATACTGGACAAAGCTCTATAGCTCCAATTAGTGCTGGAGAGGTAGATATTCTGATTCCATTACAAGCTATGTCACGATTTGGCAAGTGGATGAAGATTAGGGGAGTTCCTCATCAGTATTGGAGCTACAATCTATTCAAATCCATTGGAGAATCCTTGGGAGGTTTCATGGATGTTGCAGATAGTACGCTAAAGAAGGAAAGTCTGAAGTTTTTTAGAATTAAAGTCAAAGGAGACTTCACAGAGATTCCGGCGATTATGATGGTAGAAGACGGCGACCATAAGTGGGAAGTTTCAATGGAATGGGATTACAAATTTAATCCAAAAATTAAGGATACTTTACAGGAGTTTAACTAGGGCTGTTCATGGTCGGTTTTGGTTCGGTTTCTAGCCAAACCAAAACCGAAACCAATATTATTGGTTTCTAAAAATCTAAACCAAACCAATCCATTAACCATTGGTTCGGTTTCCAAATGGCTCCAGTTGGTTTCGGTTTGTCCAGTGGTTTTTGGTTAACCAATAATTATGTCAAACCAAAAAAAAATAAACAAATTTACAGATAAAAAAATCGTAGTTGCCGATAATATTGGTTTACACAAATATACAGACAAAAAAAAATCAAGAATAGTTAAAGCTTACTCTAATTCTAGAGATCAAAAGAAGATATATAATATATCTTAATTTAGTTATTGACAAATAAAAAAGAAGGAAGACGGGAAGAAAAAAGTCGAGTAGCAGCAGCTGTTGTTGGGGGTGGAGAAGGGAGGCGGCTGAGAGAATGAGAAAGAGAAAGAGGGAGAGTATCATAATGAAATATTAGATTTAGGGTTTCTATTTATTCTCTAAATCAATGGGTAGAATCTAATACTTTTAAATCGACGGTAGAAACTAAGTTTAAAAATTAATCGGTTTCCCAATGGTTTTTGGTTCGGTTTTCAGGTCAAACCAAAACCAAACCAGTAATGTCGGTTTTTCAACTTTTTTTACCAAACCAATCCAAATCTAAATGGTTTGGTTCGGTTTCTTGCTTATTGGTCTGGTTCGGTCGGTTTCCAACGGTTAACCGACACCATGTTCAACCCTAAGTTTAACATACTTTTGACTGAGTTTGAAAATCGGCAGAGTATTTCAAATTTGAAAAAAGTCACTCCCGATTATGTAGGAGCAAAGTCAGTGCGAGTTATGGCTGCGAACTCATTTGATTTGACTCTGGAGAAGCGAGTTTGTGCACTAAACACAACACGTGAGTCAGATGGCTTTATGGCAGGTTCGAATAACTTGGCTGAATCTTTAACTGGAAGGATGACGCTGTTGGAGAGACCATCCATTCCGTTGTCTCTATGTGTGAACAAGATGGCTGTAGAGGAGCTTGTTCAACCTATAGACACAAATTGTTGACGTTGTTTTGGAGAATTATGGAGGTGATGCAGTTCCTAATTCTCAAAATACCTCTGTTATCTTCACTACCAATAAATTTCATATGCTAGATGCTGTTGGAGGTGAAGGTGCAGTACCTACTTCATCTAGATTGGAATTTATTGATAGTGTTTTAGCAGCTGAATCACTTGTTGTGAGAGATGTGGTTGGATGTGAAGTTGCAGTTCCCAAGCATTCTAGCAATCAAGAAAACTCAGATGTACATGTTGTATTGGCGACAGATGATGGGGATGCAAATAAACATGTTTCTGTGTTGAATGTAGACGGTAAGGTTTCTTCCTCAACTTATGATGACGACCTACAAATCGTTCTACATGAGTCAGCAGGGATGGTTGAAGAAGACGTTGTTTGTGAGAATGGAACTGGTAATTTACCTTTGCAAATGATTACACCAAAAGAATTGTTTCAGGTAAAGGAAAACCATATTGTAATTTCTTTGGGGAATTTACAGGAAACAGATATCGATTCTAATGAGCTGATTTTCTCAACATCTAAGATGGTGGTTGAGTTATGCTGTCATATTGGAGGAATTTCTCATAAAGACGAGCAAAAATCCAAAGAGGTAGTTGAGGTAATATTGTTCAAATACAGGGACAGGTATAAAGCACTAAAAGAAGGAAGAAAAGTGCAGGACAGCTTCGACTCTTTTAACTCAACTGATGATCAGGAGATAGAGGAGGAGTTAGATGAAGTTAACTCCAGGGAGTTGGAAATGGAGGAAGTTAATGAAAAGGAATTGGAGGTGGATAATGGGTTGTAAGATTGTCAGCTGGAATCTCAGGGGAATTAACGCATATCATAAACAGATTGCGTTAAGTATGATCTGTGCTATTCAGGAGTCGAAATTGGTGAGTATGTCGAGATGGTTCATTAGACAATTTTGGTACGATGCAGATTTTGAGTGGGAGTTTATTCCTTCACAAGGTAATGTTGGTAATAAAGGGGGAACGATTACAATCTTGGATAGCTCAATGCTAGAGTTATTGGATAGAGAATTGGATTTAATTCCATCTCTTGTTTATTCAGACTAAGGAGCACTGGCTTTAAGTTTATTCACACAAATGTTTACTCGCCTTGCGAGTACAACTTACGTGAAATTTTCTGGAGGGATCTTGCGGAAATTAGACAGTGGTCTATGGAACCATGGTGTTTCTCAGGAGATGTGAACGATGTTAGAAGCGATGCGGAAAGGAATAGAGCTGGTGCAGACGTGAGAAACATGAATTTTCTTAATGATTTTATATTGGAGCAGGAGTTGATCGATTTACCGCTTTCTGGAAGGGCATACAATAGGAGCAATAAACATGAGATGCCATTATTATGCAGACTGGACAGGTTCATGGTATTTTCAGCTTTCGATTCTAAATATGCACCTGCAACTCAAACGGTGCTAGTTCGAACTTTTTATGATCATAGCCCATTACTTCTTGAGCTCAATGCTGATCTTAAAACGAACTCAAGTTTTAAGATTGAAAATCATTGGATTAAGCATCTAGATTTTGTGAAGAAAGTAGAAATATGGTGGAAAGCAATGTCTTTTACTGGTTCTCTTGATTATATTTTGTTTCGAAAACTTCAGAATTTGAAGTTCTTTATGAATCCGTGGAGCAGGGAGGTGTTTGGGAATGTTAAGAAGGAGGAAAATTTGCTAACTGAGAAGATAGGGTGTTTAAACGGAGAAGAAGAAAGCGCAAGTCTTACTGAGACACAGTTGGAGGAGAG
The DNA here is from genome assembly GCF_003573695.1 of Papaver somniferum. Lineage (NCBI taxonomy): Eukaryota > Viridiplantae > Streptophyta > Magnoliopsida > Ranunculales > Papaveraceae > Papaver > Papaver somniferum. The sequence goes on along the minus strand of NC_039368.1, from coordinate 7,448,279 downwards.
AGCTACTTTGTTGAGAAAACTGAATACTATTAAAGTGAATAGGGCAAGGATGGCATATCAAAGGGAAAAGGTTCAAGGATTTAGATAAGGAGACAAAAACACAAAATACTTCAACAAGATTGCTAATGCTAAACGAAGAAGAAATTGCATAGCTAAGTTGGAGGTGGCATGGGTGGATATTTTCAATCAGGAGGTGATTAAGAAGGAAATTCGGCAATATTACACAACTCTTTTCACAGCCAAGGATCCTGTTTTACCAACTTTTGATAATATGAATTTTAGGCGTATTAATTCTTCTCAACAGGTATGGCTGGAGCGTCCGTTTGAGGAAGAGGAGGTGATGAATGCAATTAAGGTCGTGTTTGGCCCCTTGAAAATGCCTATCCTAGGTTGGGTTATCAAGAAAATACATTTAAATTATGTTTGTCTTGTTCTAATTCTAGTCTAGGATATGAACAACTAAATCTTCCTTGAGTTTATGAAGCTAAAAAAGCAAGGTTATGCTATTCTCCAAAATAGCCAGGATACCAATATCCTTGCCTGGGTTAGACGGTTATAGAGGTAGTTATTTTAATTAATCAAAATATTTTCAATTTTTTTAACTTTATTATTATGTTTTTATTTTTTTCTCCGACAATTTTATCCATAATACATAATTATTTTATAAAAATACATATTTAAAATATGGAGAGACAAACATAATACATGATAAACCCGTGATGGATATAACGGAAAAACAAACATCATCTTTATTAATACATCTTGAGATAATCCTGCTCAAGTTAGAGAAAAAAATTCCCTAGCTAAGCTTTATGTAGTCAAAGCTCCCAAACACGGCCTAAGAGTTGTAATGCAAATAAAGCACGGGGACCAGATGGGTATAATATAGAATTCTTCAAGGCTTGTTGTAATTTTATGAAGGTGGAAGTGATGGCTGCAGTGAATGAGTTTCATGAAAAGGAGAATTTGGATTGGAGATTGAATGTGGCGTTTATGAGATTGATCCCGAAGAAGGAAGATTCTACTACTGTGAAAGACTTTATACCTCTTAGTCTAATTGGAAGTTTTTACAAGATCATCTCAAAGTTGCTAGAGGAGAGAATCAAGAATGTTATGCCCGATCTAATTTCAAATGCTCAAGGTGCGTTTATAAAAGATAAACACATTTTGGATGGTATTCTAATAGCTAATGAATGCATAGATGGTAGACTTCGGCAGAAGAAACCTGTAATTCTCTGCAAAGTAGACATGGAAAAGGCATTTGACAATGTAAATTGGTCTTCACTTTTTAACATCCTGAGGAAGAATGGTTTTGGTTTGAAGTGGATTAAGTGGATTGAGTGGTGTGTGACAAAAGCGCAATTTTCTATCCTGGTTAATGAAGAAGCTACTAATCTGATTAAGCCTTCTAAAGGAATAAGGCAAGGTGACCCTTTGTCACCTTTCCTTTTTCTGCTGGTTGTGGAGGTGTTGTCTATGTTGCTGAATGATGCGGTGGCTGACAAGATAATTGGTGGCTTTCAGGTGGAGGAGGTAGGAACAGTGATCTCTCATCTACAATTTGCGGATGATACAATAATTATGATTAATGTTACAACTCAGGAAGTCAGAAGATTACTCATAATTTTATTAATGTTTGAAGTATTAACAGGTTTGGAACTGAATTTGGAGAAAATCTCGATGACTAGCATAGGGGAAGATGATATGGTGGATGCTCTGGCATTGGATATGGGATCCAAAAGAGATTCTTTTCCAATCACATACTTGGGTATGCCTATTGGAGCTAGTAAGAGGAACACAGATATATGGGAAGTAGTGATTGAGAGGATGAAGAAAAAACTGGCTCCCTGGAAAAGAAAATTCCTTAACAAAGCAGGTAGAGTTACTTTGATTAAAAGCACTCTTGAGAGCATTGTCGTTTACTTCCTTTCGGTATATTACCTTCCTGTTGCTGTAGAGAAGAAACTAAACAGTATCATGCGTAAGTTTCTTTGGGGAGAGGAGGAAGGGAATAAGAAGATGAGTTGGGTATCATATAAAAAGATATGCAAACCAAGGAAAAAAAGATTTTTAGGGATTCGAAGTTTGAGGAAGATTAATAGGTCTTTATTGGCAAAGTGGCACGGAAGGTATTGTAGAGAAAAATCAGCTTTGTGGAGGAGAATAGTTTGCGAGAATTCAGGTGCTGAATAGAATTTTTTAGTTCCCTTGCAGGGAGAATGTAGACTTCTTTGAGGCTGCTTCAATTCAGGTGAAGAATGGGAGGAATACTAGGTTTTGGCACGACTGGTGGAGAGAAAAAAGGGCTTTAAAAGATAAATACTCCGGGCTTTATAAATTAAGCAAACACAAATATGCTTCAGTGACTGAGATGAGAGATATGGTGTGGATTTTTGAGTTTTTCAGAGATCTAAACGCGACAGAACATAATGAACTGCTGGAAATCAAGCATGATTTGCAAGAAGTTAATATGGTTCAGGACGAGGAAGATGGGGTGGAAGGGGATTGTTCTGCTAAGGCGTTATATAATAAGTTGAACGAGGCAGAAGAGGATTGGGAGTTTGAAAAGATAGTGGCTAGTAAACATGCTCCTCCTAAGGTTGTGTTTCTTATCTGGGCGGCTATGCATAACTCAATTTCAACTAGATGGATGTTACATCACAGAGGTGTCACTGTGAACTCTATATTATGCTTATTTTGTGATAGGCAGGTAGAGACACAAGATCATCTTTTCTTAAACTGTGATTGGGCGAAAAACCTGTGAGATTTCTTCATTCATTACAAATGAAATGGATAATGAATGATAGCTTGACAACTTGTTTACAAAATTGGCAATTACAGGGAGTTTCTAAGAAAGTTAAAGTGGTTTGGTATCTTATTCTATTCGCAATTTGCTGGGAACTTTGGCTGGAAAGAAATAATAGATTTCATGGCTGGAGGGCTAAATCCAAGACAGAGCTGATTACAGCGGTGCAGCTTCATATTTACTTGTGGAGTTCGAATACTGACGTTTTTAAGAACTATTCAATGAATCAATTACTTTTCCAATGGGAATTTGTGGTGTCGATGAGATAACTGTGATCGACTTTCTTTTCAAGCTTTTGAGCTCTTGTTGCTCATCTTTGTAATATTTTGTACATATTTTTCTTTTTAATACATATCCTTTTCTTCTCAAAATAAAATAAAATAAAATAAAACCACATAAACTGAAAATTGGTTATAAAAACTTCAGAAGAAAAAATGATCAAATTTCAAATCTACTCTATTTTTTTTAATGAAAAGAAATACTCTATTACCACAAATGAATCCTTCTAATGATTTCTTTTTTGACCAACTTTCACCAGATGAATCTTTAACCGAAATAGTGTTGTAGTTCTTTTGTAGAGTGCCTCCATACAAGTTCTTTACGGAACGCTTCAGAAATTCTTACTAAAACATTGCGCTCAATTTGAACCACCAAAAAACACCAATTTCGGATGTTCATCGCCAAAATTTCCCGCATCTTGTGAGGTCAATTTTATCCACCAACTCAGACATCAACATGACTAGCTAGCTCCTAACACACTGTAAACTAAAGCTAAAGTCGTAAAAATAAATCAAAAGAAGTTGATTGGGTTATTACTTACTTTCAATAAATAGTGTTACAGTTTATTCTTCAAACCTCATATAGTGATTTTGGGAAGGTATAAAAAAGTGATTAGCAGGCATTCAATGGAGTGACTGGGTTTCATAAATAGTATGACAAATAACCATTGAGGAAAGCATGACTCCAAAGGAAATCTGGAAATGCATGATTTCAACAAAAGAAAGTGATAGCTAGTCTGGTTATAGTAGTTTATTCCGGTAATTATACCAGCAAGGCAGCAAGAAACGTACCTTTGACTTTCTATTGGGTTGGGGTTAAGGTGGTTCCCTTGTTCTACCTCTGGTAGTTTTTTGTATCCTCCTCAGAAGAAAAAAAACATGCAATATATATCATTTCGGTTTTTGTGGTCTGTTATTTGTACCTTTACTTAGTTGAGGACTCGTTTTACTTCTAAAGAGCAATTTCTGAAACTAGACTATATCCATGAGCAGGAGAAATGTAAAAAAATGTTCATATTTTTTTTTTCTACGTAAAGTAAAGATTTAGTAGAAAAAGAAGAGCATGCAAAAGAATAGCCAACCACCAAAAAATAAAACAAAAAGCTAACAGAAGGAAGGCCCTCAAAACAGAATTACCCTAAGGTGTTTCAAAAAATACGTTCCTCCATTTTACAACGACCTGATTGATAGAAATTCCAGACATTGAAGGAGAGTATCTAGCTCACTGAAAAACAGTTAACTTGATAACGGTGGTGATATTTTCAACTGTTCTTTCTTTGTTGTTGAAGACCGATTGTTGCGCTCCAGCCAAAGTCCAAAAGATCACGGCATACGTACGCTTCCACACTTCTTACCACAAACCGATAAACGAGAGGTTGACCAGTTTGTTGTGATATCCATAATAGAACGACTAAGATTCACCCGCCTGTTAGCTTCAGAACAGAGATAATTCCAAATACGCTTACTATTATTGGAATAAGGCGGTTTGGATTAAAAGGTTTTGCCAAAGTTCGCAATTTCTGACTTTCTTTGCTCCAGCTGGATACAATGTTAAATTATAACAAAGATAACCGGTGTCTTTAGGGCAATCCTTATGCAATCAACAAATATATTTTTTTTTGTTGAGACACGTGGTTGAAAAAAATGTTTTATGAACGGATTTGGTTTTTTGGGTCCCACTACTATTTCTTTTTACTATAAAATGTTTTTAGTATAAAATCAAAATATAAAAATTATATTTGGTGAAATATAATAGGATAAAGTGAGGTAAAATATGATATAAAGTAGTAAAGTAATTAGGGATTGTACTTGGCGTGAGTCGAAGAGCCGCGGGCGTGTGAGGAAGAGCAGCGGACGTGTGATGATGGTCCGTGCATTTTTGGTAGAACCGCCCAATATTCCATCAAACAGGCGTCTGTTCTGCTGACTCATTCAACAAACCAATAACTTGTTAAGTCCATAGTGAAAACAAAATGAACAACCTACAAGTTTGTTGAGTCAACAGGAAATGCTCTTAGCATATCCAATTTTAATAAGTGTTCATTTCCCAAGTTTTGACTTTATTTGCTCCATTTATATCATGTTAAACTATAACTAAGATTCCCGCGACTCTTTATGGTTTGAGTAGCTAAACTTGGCTTTAACAGTAGGCAAAGGGACTGTTAAGGGAACTAGAACGAGCTCAACCGCTCTATGATTATTTTTGAATTCAGTTTTTTTTTTAGTTAATTAGCCCTTAAATTTGAATTTTTGAATCTAAAAGACAAGAAAAATTTGACAATCCTTCCGATAACCAAGATACTTGGAGATACTGTTTTAATATTCAAATAGGATATTTCACCCAAATATTAAAACTTATTTTTAGGGAAACTGACTTAAATAACCTCTCTTGTTTTTTAGTCTCCATCTTGACGAAAATTGAAACACAGTGCTTTTGTGTTTCTCCTCCTCCGTTAACCGAAAACAGATCGACGATGTATCTCAGCATGATTTCGATCATATGTTTTAGCCAAAGCGTTTTTCTTTTCCGTTTCTGCCTCCCCGCCTGGAATTGAATTTCTAATCATATTTCAAGTTTGTTTTCCTGAACGTGGGTTCTAAATTTTCTGCAATGGATTTGTTTTGCTCTGCTTTAGCCTTGTTTAGGATTTTTGTATATAATTTGTTAATGGTATTTTTTAAAACAATTTATCGAATTAAAATATGTAAAGCTTCGGTGGATTCAAGGTTGTTTTAGTGTTTATACATGTCAAGGATTGTATGGTGTCTATATTCGAGTTTGCAGGGAAAAGAGCTATAGACGGAGACGCAAATTACAACCAAAAAATACCTTTGCAGCACCAATTTTACGTCCATGAAGTGTTTGAGAAAACTTCTGAAAGATTTCACCTTAATTCAGTTTTTTTTGTCACCAACTCTATCTGTTGTGGACTGCAAACAACAACAACACTTGTAATCTTCCCAATTGATTAAATTTATTAATCAAATTCAAATCCTTGGATTGTTTTAGCTATTTTGGGACAACTTGAGGCTGTCATCTAGTGGATTTAAATTCAAATCCTAAGTGGTATTTGAATAATTAATGTTGTTATACTCTTGTAATTGCAAATATCTCTGACTAGCTCTGTACACGGGTTTTTGCATTTAGCTGCAACATCCATTCTTCGTGGAGAAATGTACACATTTGGTATAAAATCGATATTCTGTTATAATATAGATTTGTATTCACAAAACACACAAGATGTACCTGAGTGCATAATATACGTTTTAACAGAAAAATAAATTTGGCCAGGTGCACTCGAGTGCATAATGCATATTTTGATAGAGATATATATTTTTGAGCAGGTTGCACCCGAATGCATAATGTATATATTTTTGAATTTTCTTTTGTTCCGCTTATTTTTCTACTTTAATGCTTGTTTTTTGTTAATGTTTTGATGGCAAATGTGATGGTAATGGTAGTTGATTTATTGCTCGAGATCATGAATTAGTGATTTTAGTTGTGTATAATATACTAGAAATAACCTGTGTCGTAACGACACGACTTGAGACTATATGATTTTTAGGGGTGGGACTTGGGTTGGCGGGTTAGAAGGCTTGGCCGAGGCAGACTCGATCTAGGAATCTTTTGCCCAGATTGCACATCGAATCCGTGGAATCCATGAAGGTACTGCCCAAGTACGCCCAAATTATGTTCCTCGGGTTTCCGGGTTGGCCCAAGTTTTGCTGGACATACGAGTTTGGTAATATGATAATAACAATTTTAGTAATAATAAAATTTAATTGCTCCATTTATCTCAAATTTCGAAATAACTAAAGATTATTTACAATAATATAAACTTTTTTCATATTGAATGATTAATGAGATAATTATAATTTATATTTTCATTATTAGATTTGAAAATAATATCTAAAATTACTCTAGATAGATAATACTAATTATAAAAACAGTTTTATATAACTATATCATAGTTTTCCGGGTTTGGCGGGTTGCTTGGGTTAGAAATATTTATACCCATGCTTGCCCAAATTGAACTCGGGTTTATAAAATTTATGCCCATACTTGCCCAATTTTTTGAAATACGTTTCCCATACCCGCCCAAAGTTCGGGTTGGGCATGGGTTGGGAGGGTTAACCCAACCCAAGTCTCACCCCTAATAATTTTTGATCATAATGGTTTAAATAAATGCTATAAAACTATAATAAGACTTATTTTGACTCATGACACCTTATAGCTATGAAAGTCTTAGATATTTGTCATCCAAATAATTTTGTTGCATTATATGAGTCTTCTAAATTATTGGTGTTGCACTTTCACGAAAAAAACTACCATATGTTTCGTCCTCCATTTGAAGACCCTAATTGCATCGTTGATAAGGACATAATTTGTGGTTTTATTTACTACGTAGAATTTAAATAAATTTTTACTCTCATCAATTGTGATTTTAGAAAACAGGTAAAATTCTGGAACATGGCAAGGTTTAAAATTTTAGTACTAACAAAACCCTTTGTGTTTAATATGAACTCATCTACTCTAGGATACGTGCACGGTAATTATGACATCCAAAAGTTCCTCAAAAGTTTCCACTAAACATTGAATACATGAGTTTGTCAAATAAAAATCAAAACTGGAACAAAAAAGGTATCTTTGTGCACCTTTATTTCAGAAGTAAGGTTAGTTTACACACTTGCTCAACATTAGACTCGATTAGAGTTTACATGCATACACATTATTGTTCAAATTTTCTCTTAATGGTACCTTATCATATTTAACTAGTGCACTTCATTAACTCCATTTGGATCTAGAAATAACCCGTACCATAACGGCACGACATGATGAAAATTAATCTAGATTCATGGTTTTCTTGCAGCAATTCTCAAATGTTACACAGGTCGATGCAGGTTTATTGTTTCTTATTTTTAAAAGATACGAGTCAAAATATATTTTTATTCTTTTTGAATAATTAAATATGAGTCTAAAATATTAGTCTTAAATGGTTGTAACAATTAATTTTTCATTTTGTTGTTTTGTTGCTACATTAATTCTTTTAATTAAATGGTGAGGAACTAATTATGGGGTTATGAATGCATATATCTGTAACGAAAGGAGGTTACAAATCTTACATTCGTTGGATATCTATCACTTAGGTGAGATCGAGATGGTCGGATGCAACATTCTTCTCTGAAAATGTTATTTGATCGTCCTAAGCTCAAGGATTATTGTTAAATGTGTAAGTGTTTAAATTTTTGATGGTGCACTAACGATAGAATGTGTAAGTGTTTGTTAAATCACCCGAATCTACTAAGTTATTGGTGGTGCACTTGCAGGAAAAAAAAACTACCATATGTTTTCTCCTCTATTTGAAGACCATGTCTGTAATTTTCATAACGATAGAATTTGTGGTTTCATTAATATGGAGATTTTAAATAAATTTTATTCTCATCGATTGTGGTTTTACTATACAGGTAAAAATTCATAACTCGGTAATTTTTTAAATTTTATTACTAACAAAACCATTTGGTTATTATATGAATTCGTCAATGTTAGGATGCGTGTGAAAAAGCGGGGGTCTAACAACACCACCTAATATTTCGCTTAGGAATCTGTATGGACTAACTCCGAAATACTTTCTAGAGAATCAACTAGACAGTTAGACTCAATCTAGGTAAAAATATCTCAAGGAGTTAATATCTCTCTCTTGTTTTGATTTACTCGAGCTAATATAAATCAGCGAGTCTTTAATCAAACACAAGGAATTACTTGGATGTTACCAAAGACCAATATCCAAGGTTCAATCAATGACAATCAACAACCAAAGGTTGGATTACTGATGCAGCGGATTTTGGCGAAAATAAAGATTAGAGATATGTTGTTCAGACTTCAAATACTCCTAGGAATATCGACTATGAACATTGATTAATATCTAGGCTTTGGTTTCCCATCTTTATATAAAAATCGGTTAAACTTGAACAAGTTTGATAAAGAAGATATATTCATCCCCCCTTTAAACAGTTTATGAAAGACTCTTTTATAGACTTGGGGAAAAACCCTAACTTGCTAGTCAAGAAAGGATGAAAAAACCCCTAAACTAAAAATACGACGACCCAAACAGACTCCCGAATGATCTAAATTACTATACTTGGGTGTTGAGCCTCCAAATAGGATATATCCTTCTCATCTGCATCATTCTCCCGGGGTTGAGAGAAATTCGCCCTCGAATTTGTCGTCTCATCATCGGAATTATCACCACAAAAAGGCACCAAGTGTTTTACATTAAAAACATCAGAAGTACGTATGTGACTTGGAAGCTTCAACTTGTATGAATTGGGATTAATTTTTGCGATAATTTCCAAAGGACCAATCTTGCGCGCTTTCAGTTTGTTGTACTCGCCCACTGGAAAACGATCCTTTGTCAATATTGCCCACACAAAATCCCCTACTTCAAAATCTACAACTCTGCGTTTCTTATCAGCCGCCTCCTTATACCTTGCATTACCTCGAAGCAACTGTTCTTCGGCCAACTTGTGAACTTGTTGTAGTTAGTGAATACGTTCTTCAGCACGAACTTCAATTCTCTTCAAATCAGGAACTGGTGCTAAATCTATTGGTGCTCGTGGATTGTATCCATACACAACTTTGAACGGACTTATACCCAGGCTACGGTTTACAGAACGGTTAAATGCAAATTCAGCTTGGCAAAGTTTCTGGTCCCAACGTTTCGTATTGTCTCCAACCATACACCGTAGTACATCACCCAAAGAACAATTCACAACTTCTGTCTGTCCATCACTTTGAGGATGATACGCACTACTGAAGTTAAGCTTTGTATTAGCCAATTTCCACAAGTTTTTCCAGAAATAACTAAGGAATCTGGTGTCTCGATCACTATCTATTGAACATGGAAATCCATGCAGACGATACACTTCTTGGAAGAACAATTCAGCTACCTTCAGTGCATTAGTAGTCTTCTTGCAAGCAATAAAGTGGGACATTTTTGAAAAACGATCAACAACAACAAATACTGAATCATGTCCCCTCTGAGTTCGAGGTAAACCCAATACGAAATCCATACTCAAATCTGTCCATGGTTGACTTGGAACTTTTAGTGGCATATATAAACCTGCATTGGTTGCTTTTCCTTTTGAAACTTGACAGATTCGACATCTTTCCACGAATTTAGCAACTTCACGCCTCATCGTAGGCCAGTAATATGATTTTGAAACAAGCTGGAAAGTCTTATCTCTACCCATGTGCCCCTCGTCATGTAACTCCTTAATAATTTTCAGCCGAAGACTAGAATCGGGAATACACAGTTGGTTTCCTTTGAAGAGAAATCCTTCATGCATAAGGTAATCGCTTCGTTTTCCTAGACTTAAATCACTTAAAATCTCCACAAAGTTTGGATCCGTAAGAATATGTGCAGAATATGAATCAAAATCTATTACCTCGGTTCGCATGGTGTTGAGTAACATACTCCGACGGCTTAAGGCATCAGCAACCTGATTCTGCGACCCAGCTTTGTGCTTCAGTACAAAAGTGAACTCCAGCAAATAAGAAGCCCACTTACCATGTCTAGATGAAAGATTCTCTTGACTATTGATATGCCTTAAAGAGTCATGGTCCGAAAACATAATGAACTCGTTATGAATTAGATAGTGTCGCCAATGCTTCAAGGCCTGAACTATGGCATAAAACTCCACATCATAAGTATTGTAGTTGGTCTTAGCACCATTCATCTTTTCACTAAAATACGCTACAGGTCGTCCTTCCTGACTCAATACAGCTCCAATTCCCACCTTTGATGCATCACAGTGTAATTCAAACGGCTTGCTGAAATCAGGTAACACCAATAGTGGTGCGGTTATTAGTTTTGTCTTGACTGCTTCAAAGGCTTTGTCATCTTCCTCAGACCATGAAAACTTTCCTAATTTCATGCATTCAGTAATGGGTGCCATAACGGTGCTGAACTGATGAATAAAACGCCGGTAAAAAGAAGCGAAACCATGGAAACTCCTTACCTCGTGCAATGTAGTGGGTGTAGTTAGGGCTGCACATGGGCGGGTATGGGCGGGTATAATCTAAAACCAACCTCGCACCCACAGACTGCGGGTTTTTTTTTTTCATAACCAACCCCGCACCCACAAACAGCGGGCGGTTTTTGTTACCCGCCCGCTACGGGTTGGGCGGGTATGGGTTTAAACGGGTTTAAACCCGCTTTATATTCAAGTATTTAGAGTAACTTCTATTCTCCTTGATTAAGTGAGAAAAAAAAAACCAAAACCCCCAAAATATTCATATCTAGGAAGTTCACAGATGAAGATTAAGTGTTGAATCTGTTGATTTTTCGATTGTTGTCGATTTCTGGTGAAGATTCGAAGTTGTTGTTGTCGATTTCTGGTGAAGATTTCTGGTAATTGTCGTTCGTAGGTGAAGAAGAAGAACTGAGGAGGAAGAAGAGGAGAGGCCGAATAGAGAGAAGAGTGTAGAAAGTGAATGAGGGTTATCAGTTATCCTATCTACTAGTATTAGGGTTTCATAATGGACGATTAGGATTAGTTTTATCTAATGATATATAATCTGCAGGTTTTTTGGGCGGGTATGGGCGGGTATTAGCTTAAACCAACCTCGCACCACAGACAGCGGTTTTTTTTTTTCATAACCAACCCAGCACCCACAACGGGCGGGTATGGATTAAAAACCCACGGACTTAGCGGGTACGGGTGGGTTTGGGTATCATGGGCGGGTCTTGTGCAGCCCTAGGTGTAGTCCAATTTCTTACAAATTCAACCTTGGAATCATCTACCCTTATTCCATCCTTGGTTACGACATAGCGATAAATACAACTCGGTCAGTCATGAATGAACACTTCTTTATGGCTGCAAACAACTTTTCCCGATGCAGAGTTGAAAGCACTTTTCGAAGATGTTGAACATGTAAATTCATATCAACGCTATAGATAAGAATATCATCGAAGTAAACGACCACAAAAGTACCGATAAAGGGCCTGAGAATTTGATTCATTATACGCATGAATGTACTAGGCGCATTCGACAATCCAAACGGCATAACCATCCATTCATACAACCCTTCTCGCGTTTTAAAAGCTTTCTTCCACTCATCACCTTCTCGAATTCTGATCTGATGGTACCCACTCTTCAAATCGAGTTTTCTAAACACCTTCGCTCCACACAACTGATCTAACAAGTCATCCAATCTAGGAATTGGAAAATGGTTTTTTACTGTGATTTTGTTGATGGCTCGACTGTCAACACACATTCTCCACGTTCCATCTTTCTTTGGAATCAGCAAGGCTGGTACTACACAAGGACTTAGGCTCTGTCGGATTAAACCTTTCTGTAACAACTCTTGCACTTGACGACGAAGTTCTTCATGCTCCTTAGGACTCATTCGATAATGCGCTTTATTTGGCAGGCTTGATCCAGGAACGAGATCAATATGGTGTTGTATATCCCGTAGAGGTGGTAGTTCGTCCGGCAACTCATTAGGGAAAACATCAATAAATTCCTTAATTAAAGGTTGAACGGCAATAGGGATACTACTTTCATCCGGTTGTTGGTCTTTGCTGATCAACACATACAGTTCTCCTGCATCTTCAACTTCATCTTCAAACTGCTTAAGCGTCAAGAGATTGGTAGTTTGTCCAGTGGATGGTTTATATGCTAAGTCTTTGCTGGGTACAAGTACTATACGTACTTCATTCCATAAAAAGCTGTAGGTATTTTTATGCCCGTCATGACTAATTTTCCTGTCAAACTCCCATGGACGACCCAACAACAAGTGACAAGCATCCATACTAGTAATGTCACACCATATTTTATCTTTATATTTGTTACCAATCGAAAAAGAAACCAAGCAACGTTTGTTTACTGTTACCTCATTCCCTTTCTTAAGCCAAGAAAGTTTATATGGATGCGGATGAGCCTTGGTTTCTAGCCTGAACCGTTTCACGACCTCTTCGTCAATAATATTCTCGCAACTTCCAGGATCAATAACTAGACGAAAAACTTTTCCTTCGATCGTGCATGTCGACTGGAATATATTATTACGTAACCAGTTGTCGCCCTCATCTTTACATGGAGTGAGAAAACTTCTTCTTACTACAAAGTTCACTCCTGTATCTCCTGTAACTACTTCTTCATTAGGTTCAGCATCATCCTCAGGATCCTCTTCATATTCAGGTACCCATTCATCTACTTCACGGTCGTTCTCATTGAAAAGAGCCTTGTTCACACGTTCTACTTTGTGACAGTCAGTGGCTTTGTTCCCAGTCTCACCGCACTTATTACACTTGCCTCCAAAATAGCTTCCTGGAGTTTTATTTGGTGTCGACACCGAATTAGGTTTATTAATAGTACTACTTGTTGATGTACTACGATTACTTCCTTGGGAAGATGCTACATTGTTACCCCAGTTTGAACTTCTACGCCCCAATTGTTTCTCTACCTGCCTTGCCCTGTGATGTGCATCCGAAATAGAACAACAGTCAAACATATTAAGTGTATCCTGATATTGCTGAGGGAGGCCACCTACATAACGTGCGACTCTTTGCTCATCTGACTCCGACAAATCGTTAAGAGAAAGTAATCGATAAAATTCCTTCGTGTACTCGTCTATAGAACGTGTTCCCTTGCGTAGGTTTTGTAGCTGCTGGTACATCAAGCTGATATAGTTGTGTGGTAAATATTCTGCTCTCATATGTTTCTTCATCTTCTCCCATGAAACTAGCTTCTGCTTCCCTTTACGAGAGCGTTGTAGTTTGTGCCACCACGAATTAGCTCTTCCCCGAAACATAGTTGCTACCAGCTGAACTTGTTTGTTATCTGGTACCTCCTTAAATTCCAATACTTCCTCAACTGTATTCAACCACGAAAGAAACTCTTCCGATTCTAAACCACCATAAAATTCTGGAACCTCCACTTTTATTCCGGCCTTCCAGTGCTCAGAATCGTCACGTCGGATTATCCTACCTTCACGGCGTCTTCTACCAAAAGGGTTGGTATTCTCCCTTTCTTCTTCGATGGTACTATCCCCTTCTTCTTCGTCTTCTTCTTCATGTAGAATATTGTTCTGGCCCATCATCACTCGGATTTCATTCAATATTTCTTCCTTCATCATATTATAATCAAATGGATCAACTCCCTGGCCTTGACCACGGCCTCGTCCACGTCCTCGACCAATTGCTAGTCTTGGCATATTATTAACCCTAGAATCGAATTGGCTCTGATGCCAACTGATGCAGCGGATTTTGGCGAAAATAAAGATTAGAGATATGTTGTTCAGACTTCAAATACTCCTAGGAATATCGACTATGAATATTGATTAATATCTAGGCTTTGGTTTCCCATCTTTAGATAAAAATCGGTTAAACTTGAACAAGTTTTATAAAGAAGATATATTCATCCCCCCTTTAAACAGTTTATGAAAGACTCTTTTATAGACTTGGGGAAAAAACCTAACTTGCTAGTCAAGAAAGGATGAAAAAACCCCTAAACTAAAAATACGACGACCCAAACAGACTCCCTAATGATCTAAATTACTACACTTGGGTGTTGAGCCTCCAAATAGGATATAGCCTGCTCATCTGCATCAATTACTCTAATTGATGATCTAATGCACAACCTGTATTATTTCAATTATAAAGATAAAACAATATAATGCGGAAATTGAAATAACACAGACACCATAATTTTTTTTAACGAGGAAACCGCAAATGCAGAAAACCTCGGGACCTAGTACAGATTGAACACACACTGTATTAATCCGCTACATACACTAGCCTACTCCAAGCTAACTTCCGACTGGACTTTAGTTGAACCTCAATCAGTCTCCCACTGATCCAAGGTACAGTTATGCTCTTACGCCTCTGATCCCAGCAGGATACTGCACACTTGATTCCCTTAGTTGATATCACCCACAACTAAGAGTTGCTACGACCCAAAATCGCAGGCTTTGACAATAAACAAATTTGTCTCCCACAGACAAGTCTATCAAAGGATCAATCTGTCTCCCACAGATAAACTCGATAGGTTTTGTTCCGTATTTTGATAATAATCAAGGTGAACAGGAACCAATTGATAATCCGGTCTTATATTCCCGAAGAACAGCCTAGAGTTATCAATCACCAAACAACAATATTAATCGTATGGTAGCGAAACAAGATGTTGCGGAATCACAAACTATGAGACGAAGATGTTTGTGATTACTTTTTGTATCTTGCCTATCAGAGATATCAATCTCAAGCCAATGAATCTGATTGTACTCGTACGATAGAAGATGCAAGATCAGATCACACAACTACGATAAAAGTAGTATCGGTCTGGCTTCACAATCCCAATGAAGTCTTTAAGTCGTCAACCTGGTTTTAGAAGAAGAAAACCAAAGGTTAAAGGAGAATCGACTCTAGTATGCAAACTAGTATCACACGTGAGGTGTGGGGATTAGTTTTGCACAATATTAGATGTCTCCTTTATATATTTTCAAATCAGGGTTTGCAATCAATATTAGCTTAGTAACAAAGCATTCAATATTCACCGTTAGATGAAAACCCGATTTAGATTCAAGCTAATATTCTCAACCGTTAGATCGAAAACTTATCTTGTTATACACACTTGACAATGCACGCTTCCAGGTTTGTTAACTGTACCCAAACATATGCACTTGTTGGTTCAACAACAGTTAACCAAAAGGTTAGCCATATGAGAATTTCATATCAACCATTTTCATCTTCACCATAACTAGTTCAAATGACTTCAAATGAACTAGTTAGAAAGTTGTTCAATTGCAAGGAAATCTCATGTACTACACAAGACACAATTGAAGCAAAGATGATTTGATTCACTTGAATCGATTCATGAACTTTTATAGCCACGGTTTGCAAACTGCATTCCTTAGTCTTTTTAAAGTTTAAGTTCAGAAATCATATTTAGATATATAACCTTCTCAAATTCGCAGACTAGGTTCGCGGACTTAAGTTACCTGGAAGATTTTACAAACTCCAGCAGAAATTCTCGGGTTTGAGAACTTCGCCGTTCGCGGATTGGGTTCGCGGATTTAGCTTCACGCAAGCAGTTTGTTAACTCCAACAGAAATTCTCGGGTTTGAGAACTTCGGCAGTTCGCGGACTTGGCTAACGGCATTCTTACGGTTCTCTTGATCAACAAAGTTCGCAAACTTTGGTTCAAGGAATAGGACTTATACATAAATATGTTTCCACAACAATGCTTATGTGAACCATTGGTTATGTAATCTAAACTCTCATTTCAATCATTGAAACATTCTTAGAGGAAGTTATACAGTTGTTACACCATTTTTCGTCAAAGCAATTTTCAAGATGATTGAAACATATTATGACTTTCGTCACATGGTAAAGATAAACTTGATCGAAGCGAAAAGCTTACCAACACATATTTCGAGATATAGATAGGCGAGGTATACTCGGATAGAAATAACAAATGTGTATAATCCAAGTCTATATATATAGCATACGACTTCTTGTCTCAAGGGGTAGGAGTTAGAGTAGATAGACTTTTGAGTGACAGATTCCTTTTTGTCGAGAAGTTCCACCGGTTCCTTGAGTAGTTATTCTTCTTGTATGATGAATCGCCATGAAGTCCTTGAGCTCAAGTACACTTTATATCCTAGTCCGATACTTAGCAATAATAGACTAGAAATCAAGACTTATAGTTTTGATCACTAACATTGACAAACATGCTTGAGATAGCAACGCATGCGAGTTCGACTGAGCAATGCTCTTACAATCTCCCCCTTTGTCAATTTTAGTGACAAAACTATCAATACATATGAAATACAAAAAAGATAAATAAACTTTAGTAGCTTCTATTCCACATGTCTAATCTACAACATTCCTCGAAATCTTCGTCACTTCCAAGTACTCCAATGATCCCCAAAGGTTGTAAGTTTAACATCACCGTTGTTGAAGATCCATAGATACAACAATGATAAAGCATCGGTCTCGATCATTGTTATACAGTGTCAAAGTACAATTGTATCACAACTTCAACTATAATACTATGGTGATATGTATCACTCCCCCTTAGTTAATGCTCCATCTCACATGGAAACCACTCCCCATTACACAATGGTCCGAAAACCATATGTATTTGTAGTGTGAACTACATATTAATTCTCCCCATTTTTGTCAATAAAATAGGCAAAGGTACAAGAACGGGATCATAATGAAATTTCCGAAAGAGACATTTCATGACTAAAAGAAAATAAAAATACATACCAAATAATTTAGATGCAATCATAATGCCGAAGCTAAATGCACTCGTTAAGGATTTTAAAGATACAAGATAACCCCTCTAAAATTCCACAACCGCACACCCCTCAAGATATGACCATTAAGCACAAGTTCAAAAGAACTCTCCCCCATTTGATGTCATTCCCGAAAGAACAACAAGAGCGACCTTAATTTCAAAAGAAAAGAAGGATTTTTATTGGACACCAAAAACCATGAGAATGATTTTCCATACCCAAAAACTCAATCAAATTAATCACAAGTAAACCTATGATTAATTTAATCGGAATACGCAACCAAACACAAGAAGTGATCAATTCAATTGATTGTGCTCAACATAAGAGAACTTATGGAGACACGAAAATACTCAACTATATTAATTACAAGAGAACCCATAATTAATCTAATTGGAATATACAACCAAACTAATTACAAAGGTAATTAATTTAATTGTCATTCATTTTGCTCGACATAAGAATACTTACGGAGCAATAACTAAATAACCAAACAAGATGATTAATTTAGTTCAATATGCTCGACATAACATATCTCACGTAACAACAACTAAGGTAAGAAAATCAACTTGGTTGTATAATTCTCAACATAAGATACATTACAGAGCCTCAAAGTAATACATAAAATATGGATCAGGGATGAACAATACTGCAAAATACACAAGGATTCATTCTATCTTCAATCACTATTTGCATAACGACAATAATAGACATAATCCTTGAAAACAAAAGATTTTAACCTATCTTCCATCAAGATTGACAATATAGGCTTAACTTTTGTATTTGCCATAAGTCCATTCATTCTTTTACCAGTACGTGAATACCGAACATGAACGACTTTACTTTTCACAAGGTATGGGACAAACATAGTTCACGGACGTAAACACCAATATCCCATAAAAAAATATCATCCTCCAAATATTTTTAGAATTTAAACCAATAAACCTAAAACAAAACAAGAAGATGAAAAATAATAGCTATGTGTAGTCATAATCATTGCTATTCAAAGCACTAGTTATTCTTCCAACTAAACCAAAAAGAAGACATACTAGGAAACAATATCTTTGAGAAATTCCTTATCATTCTCGAACTCCTTGTCGTCAATAGCCATTGGAATATAAGGTTCGTGGAGGAAAAGGAGTCAATACCAACAAACCGTCTTGGCTGACGATGTCGAACCAGGGCCTTCTGAATTTCCAAAGATCTTAAAACGCAAGCTTTATTTCATTAATCTCCTTTCTTACTTCCTTCAACTCATCAAGAACATCGTAAAACTTCTGAGAGTTAGAAGGGACACCTCTTGGCTTTCTTGTATTCCTCCTCTTTCTTTTCAAGGAAGGAGTTACTGGAGATTTCTCTTTTTCCTTGACTGATGGCTTAACAATCATATTGACATCCTTTCCATCCAAAGACATGATGCTTAGATAACAGTTATAAACAACTGATTTTGTGAGTGGAATTCACAATCTCATCAAGAAGTCTTAAGATATAAATGAAAAAAAGGAATGTAGGGTTCGCAACCTTTAAACAGGTTCCTGGACGCCCAACTCTAAACCCTATAAGAGTAGAATTGTAGATAATAACCCTTTCTTTTATTTTGATAGACAAACAATTAAGAAAAGAAGAAGAAAAACTTTTCCTAAATCCTGATTGGTACACAACCTTGTCTCTTTTGATCATGCACATGAGACAAGATTTACCAAACAACACAATCAATTTGTGGTGAACAACAATTTTCCTCTAGAGAGGAATCCTCAGACTTTTCTGTCTATCAAAGCAATTTGACCATACCTTCTTCTCTGATGGTCTTATTTTGTCTTTGGAAACCAACTTCTTAGACGAAGATAAAATCCTACATACCTCAGTAGTCTTCTGAGAAAGTTTAAGCTTCCTTGCTAGAGATGGAAAACGGGCGGGCCGGGTCTGGCTTGTTACGAACCCGCGGGTTACGGGTTAGAACGGGCTCAAGCTTACGGGTTGTTTTTCTTCGCGGGTGGTCATTTCTTCAACCCGCACCCATAGCGGGTAAAGCTTGCGGGTAACGGGTTAACCCATAAATTAAATGTTAAAAATTAAAACTTCGTTAATTTAATTTTATGACATAATTCCCAAATTAATCAAAGGGGTTTAGCTCAAAATCAATTACATTTATGACTTAAACTCAAAATTATGAAATCAGGTCAATGCTTTCTCAAATCCAATCACTGCACAAAAGCCTTCTTGTTCCGTGAACAACTTAGCATCACTTCTACTGAATTCTCAACTAAACCCACTTTTGGTCCCCATCCAAATCCATCTTTGTGCGATCAACAGAACCAAGAGTTCATGATGACCATTTATACCTTATTCAATCACCACTAGCAAGACAAACCCATTCTAGGTACCAGTAACATCACCACTACCTTCCATTCAATCAGCCAGAACAACCAACCTCATGTCTTGTTGTTGCCAAATAGAAATGCCCAGAACATTAAACAACTCCCAATTAATTTCCATCGTTGTTGGCTCAGAAATCCCATCTCAGGCAACAATTTCATCTCCCTCTACACCTGAAATACTGCACATAAATCCAATACACAAAATGCATTTGTATAATACACTCATCTACACTTCCTTACAACCATGATAACACTTTATTTATGCCCTATTTAAGACCATACGAGACCCCAAATCCATTGTTACTGTTGCAGATAACTAGAGAGACCACCAC
Organism: Papaver somniferum; assembly: GCF_003573695.1. Lineage (NCBI taxonomy): Eukaryota > Viridiplantae > Streptophyta > Magnoliopsida > Ranunculales > Papaveraceae > Papaver > Papaver somniferum. The sequence goes on along the minus strand of NC_039368.1, from coordinate 7,428,189 downwards.
TGTCACCAACATCTCAGACATCTAATTCTTCCATCGCAAAACATTAACCCATCTCGAACCTGACGCCACCGATGTTGTTTCTCAATTGAGAAATATCAATCAAATCGAACCCATCTATTGATGTTGCTGTTAAAAGAAGTCCTCAAAAGAAACAAAAACCTCCAAGACGATAATGATTTGAAAAATCTTCACTGTCTTCTTCTCTACCAACACAGAGGAAACTCTCACTTCTTTCCTTTTCAATTCACGACTTCTTCATATTTTTTTACTTAATTAACTTCAATAACACCATTACTAACACCAATTGAACCTTTCCCCTCAACATTGGGTCTCAATCTCTCTTTACCATCTCTAATTCTCCACCATCCGAAGAACGCAGAAGAAGGGAAGGAGCAGAAGAATAAAAGAGAGAGAGAGAGAAAAAAAGAAATATGTTTCTTCATTTAGTTTTAGGGTTTCACCTTTTATAATTTAAACGTATGGATGTGATTAATCCTACAGACAGGATTATATATAAATTACTAATTAGTTACTGTTGACGGGTTTACGGGTTGTACCCGAGGTTTCACGGTCCGGTGCGGGTTAACCCGTTTACTCACAAGCCGACATTTATTAAACCCTAACCCGGCTTGTTTAGACACCAGCCGAGCCGGGTGCGGGTTTTTTACGGTCCGGGCCGGGCAAACACGCGGGTTTTGGCTTGTTTGCCAGCTCTATTCCTTGCCAATCGATTTGCTCTTCGTTGAAGTTTGTTGGCGTGCCTCACTTGATGTTTGTACTTGTAACATCTTGCTAGTTCATGACCCTTCTGAGAAAAAAACGAGCACGTCAAACTTGGATAGTATTCAGGCATCTGTGGTGTGAAAGCAGCCAGACACATAGTAGATCCTGAAACATTACAAACAGAGTTTCCAAAGGATGGGTCAATTGATTCTTCCATCTTGATTGGATTCTCTTCTTCACCGAAACCATCATGGTTTATATATGTATTGCTACAATTATCAAAATCAATGTTTTCACATAGAAGACCAACACTTGATTTCCTATCTTCATCAGAATCATAGATCTCAGACATCTCATAAAGTGTTACAGTTAGACCTTTGTTGCTAATGTATTTTCTATGATTTGGGCACTCGTTTGCAAAATGACCAAAACCTTTAAACTTAAAGAACTGTGGCATCTCCTCGCCATCAGCCTCGTCAGCATCCCTGTTTTTAGGAGGGACACGATTGTGAGGTTTATCTGACGACCTAGGTTTGTCTCTTGAAAATCATTTCTTCTCTTAAATAGAAGATCCCTAAACTGTCTTGTGATCAAGGAGACTGATTTGTCAAGATCTTCATCCGAAAAATCACCCTCAGACTGATCAGCCTCAGAGACATAAACACTTTTACTTTTATCAAGTAACTTAGTGTTCTTTTGTGATTTATAGGCAACATCCTTTCCGATTTTGGATGTATTCTCATGATCAAAGATCTTTAGCTTTCCAACCAATGTATTTCTGGAAAGATTATCAAGGTTATTTCCCTCAACGATGGCATGCTTCTTAGACTCGTATCCAGATGGAAACGATCTGAGAATTTTCATCACAATGTCCTTTTCAGGAATAGTCTTACCCAATACAAAAGATGCATTAACAATTTCAGACACTTTGTGATTAAACTCATAAAATATATCTTCATCTGCCATACGATGGTTCTCCCAATTGGAATTAAGGTTTTGAAGCCTAGATTCTTTTCACCGGAGTTACCTTCAAATACGGTTTCTAAGATATCCCAAGAATTTTTAGACCTAGTGCAATTTGACACATGTAGCTGAAGATTTGGGGTAATGGCATGTATGATGGCATTCAAACCGTCGGAATTTTTCTTTGCAGCAAGTATCTCAGCAGGATTATATTCATCAATATTCTTGGGAACGTTTACATCTCTAACTGCCACAACGGGAGTATCATAGCCATTAACAACATATACCCATGATTGAAAATCACGCGCTTGAAGAAAAGCTCGCATAACAATTTTCCACTATAAGTAATTAGAGCCATCGAAGACTGGTGGTACGTTAATATAGATAGCACCTTTGTCCATAGAGTCAGATCTCTACAAACACATACTTGTAAGGTCTTGAACGTGTTTGTCTGCTCTGATACCAATTGAAAAAGCGGGGGTCTAACAACACCACCCAATATTTCGCTTAGCAATCTGTATGGACTAACTCCGAAATACTTTCTAGAGGATCAACTAGACAGTTAGACTCAATCTAGGTAAAAATATCTCAAGGAGTTAATATCTCTCTCTTGTTTTGATTTACTCGAGCTAATAGAAATCTTCCAGTCTTTAATCAAACACAAGCAACAACTTGGATGGTACAAAGACCAATATCCAAGGATCAATCAATGACAATCAACAACCAAAGGTTGGATTACTCTAATTGATAATCTAACGCACAACCTGTATTATTTCAATTATAAAGATAAAACAATATAATGCGGAAATTGAAATAACAAAAACACAAAAAATTTTGTTAACGAGGAAACCGCAAATGCAGAAAAGCCTCGGGACCTAGTCCAGATTGAATACACATTGTTATTAAGCCTCTATAGACACTAGCCTACTCCAATCTAACTTCGGACTGGACTGTAGATGAACCCCAATCAGTCTCCCACTGATCCAAGGTACAATTATGCTCCTACGCCTCTGATCCCAGCAGGATACTGCGCACTTGATTCCCTTAACTGATCTCACACACAACTAAGAGTTACTACGACCCAAAATCGCAGGTTTTGACAATAAACAAATATGTCTCCCACAGACAAGTCTATCAAAGGCTCAATCTGTCTCCCACAGATAAACCCTAAAGGTTTTGTTCCGTCTTTTGATAATAATCAAGGTGAACAGGAACCAATTGATAATCCGGTCTTATATTCCCGAAGAACAGCCTAGAGTTATTAATCACCTCACAAGAATATTAATCGTATGGTAGTGAACAAGATGTTACGGAATCACAAACTTTGAGACAAAGATGTTTGTGATTACTTTTTATATCTTTCCTATCAGATATACCAATCTAAAGCTAATCAATCTGATTGTACTCATATGATAGAAGATGCAAGATCAGATCACACGACTACGATAAAAATAGTATCGGTCTGGCTTCACAATCCCAATGAAGTATTTAAGTCGTTAACCTGGTTTTAGAAGAAGAAAACCAAAGGTTAAAGGAGAATCGACTCTAGTATGCAAACTAGTATCACACGTGAGGTGTGGGGATTAGTTTTGCACAATACTAGATGTCTCCTTTATATAGTCTTTCAAATCAGGGTTTGCAATCAATGTTAGCTTAGTAACAAAGCATTCAATATTCACCGTTAGATGAAAACCTGATTTAGATTCAAGCTAATATTTCTCAGCCGTTAGATCGAAAACTTAGCTTGTTATACACACTTGAAAATGCATGCTTCTAGGTTTGTTAACCGTACCCAAACGTATGCATTTGTTGGTTCAACAGCAGTTAACCAAAAGGTTAGCCATATGAGCATTTCATATCAACCATGTTCTTCTTCACCATAACTAGTTCAAATGAACTAGTTAGAGAGTTGTTCAATTGCAAGGAAATCTCATGTACTACACAAGAAACAATTGAAGCAAAGATGATTTGATTCACTTGAGTCGGTTCATGAACTTTTATAGCCACGGTTTTCAAACTGTATTCCTTAGTCTTTTTAAAGTTTAAGTTCTGAAATCATATTTAGATATATCACCTTCTCAAGTTCGCAGACTAGGTTCGCTGACTTAAGTTACCGGACAGAGTTTACAAAGTCCAGTAGAAATTATCGGGTTTGAGAACTTTTCCGGTTCGCGGACTGGGTTTGCGGACTTAGCTTCACGCAAGTAGTTTGTCAATTCCAGCAGCAAATCTCGGGTTTGAGAACTTCGGCAGTTCGCAGACTTGGATAACGCCATTCTTCCGGTTCTCTTGATCAACAAAGTTCGCAAACTTTGGTTCAAGGAATAGGAATTATACATAAATGTGTTTCCACAACAATGCTTATGTCCACCATTGGTTATGCAACCTAAACTCCCATTTCAATCATTGAAACATTCTTAGAGGACGTTATATAGTTGTTACACCATTTCTCGTCAAAACAATTTTCAAGATGATTGAAACATATTATGACTTTCGTCACATGGTAAAGATAAACTTGATCGAAGAGAAAAGCTTACCAACACATATTTCGAGATATAGATAGGCGAGGTATACTCGGCTCGAAATACCAAATGTGTATAATCCAAGTCTATATATATAGCATACGACTTCTTGTCTCAAAGAATAGTAGATAGAGTAGATAGACTTTTGAGTGACAGATAAGTTCAAATCTTCACATACCTTTTTGTCGAGAAGTTTCACCGATTCCTTGAGTAGTTCTTCTTCTTGTATGATGAATCTCCATGAAGTCCTTGAGCTCAACTACACTTTCTTTCCTAGTCCGAGACTTAGCTATAATAGACTATAAATCAACTTTGTTTCAAAATTACTATTCCAATTAACATACGTGCACATCATAGTAACTTATCATACTTAACGTTTTCCAAATTTATTTATTTTTAAAGTATTAATAAAGGTTTTAATGTTATTTTTCTTTATAGGTTGATGAAGGATGATTAATGCTCAAAAACCCCTTCTGTATTGTATAATAGATTGTTGGTGATCAGTAGGATAAACTTAGATTTATCCCTGAAATACACAAGATGTACCCGAGTGCATGGTGCATATTTTATACAGGAAATAGGTTTTTCCCAGGTACACCTGAGTGCATCGTGCATATTCTTATAGAAATAGGTTTTGGCCAAGTTGCACCTAAGTGCATCATGCATATTTTTATAGGAAATAGGTTTTGGAAAGGTGCACCTGGGTGCATAATATGTATTCTTATATGAAACAGGTTTTGGCCGAGTTGCACTTGGGTGCATAATGTATCCATGGCCTGATTTAAAATATTAATTTGTTCTTTTCGAATTCCCTACAAACAATGGATCTTGTTTGGTAGAGATTTTCGAGCACTTTCCAAAAATATAAATTTTATTAAAATCCGACTTATATTTCAAGTTAAGACCCTTCTCGGGATTAATTTTATATTTGAAATAAAAAATAGGAGAGAGAAAAAGATATGATAAAGAATAAAGTTTAAAATAAACACAAAATTTGTTAAAAAGACCAAAATCAACAATTTCTGGGTGAAAAAGACATCTAGATTTTGATACTGCTTAAATGTACAAAAATGTAAAAATAGCCAGGATGTAAACAGTTTCATCCTGCCCATTTTCAAATACTTTTTCTTATATTAAATTTACACAGGATGCATCCAGTTTCATCCTTGCTATTTTTTAAGTTTAATCCAGGATGAATCTAGTTTCATCTTTGCTATTTTTTTGTGTCCATTTCACACATGCTAATTTTTACTCGTCCATTAGAACCGTGTTTCAAAAATATTTGGACAAATTACCCATTTTCCGTAAAATAAAGGGTATGTATGACTAAATTTTCTTATGTCTTTTTCACCAGACTCATACTTTGCTTGTCCACTGTTCCCACACTTTATGGGTTTTAGTCATATGACCCATTTTCCGTTTTTGAATTTATCAATCTGGTGAACCGAGCTGGTGGATCATATAGTCGCGCAAGTCTGTGTGGTTACGTTGTATTCTTCAGCTGATTTATTGTACTCTCAGTTTTCGTGGTGACACCCCCAACTTCCAGGTCAATTTTTTGTATGACAGATTTTCCCAATAAGACCCTAATCGTCGTAATATTCTTAAAATAATCATCAAAATAGTAGCTCGACAAATAATTTTTAATTTTCGCTGCTTTACATGTGTAACTCGAGTATAATCTGAACCTTATAATAAAACCACAGAAACTGAAAAATTCACCACGAAAATTTTAGGATAAAGTGATCTAAGTTAATCTTTTTTCAGAAAATGGGCTATTTAGCCAAAAGTGTACTTTTTCTGGGTCAAATGGACGGGTAAACATTCCATCTGGGTCAGATGGACAGGGGAATCTTCTAATAGAAACAGACAACCATACCCTTGATTCATTTCAGAAACATCGAACATCTTCTATTTCTCTTCATGAATCTGCTTCGTCCACATCATCAAAATTCCTTCTTCTTCTACATTAAAATTTCTTATTCATCTCCACCATCATGACTGCAAATATCATCACCGTGAAAGATCAAAATACCTCTTCCATCCATCCATATTTAACCACCACCACCACCACCACCACCACCATCGACACCATCATCACTGTGAAAAATCAAAATCCTCATCAATTTCATTTTCTTTAATCACCATCATCACGATTTTGATCAGAAGATTTTTTTACCACCTCCACCAAACACGCGAGTCTGTCTTCTCTTAACCACCACCACCAAGAGGGTAATTATTTTTCTCTATATATCAATTTAGATTTTTTTTTTTTGAAAATTATTTTGTAATCATGAAAATGGGTTCATTTGTATCTATCTAACCCAATTAAACTAGGATGATACCTGAATCATCCATCCTTGTTTATGAAAATATTCATATGTATGATGTGAAATTGATACTCTCAACCCATTTAAACTAGGATGAAACTGAAATCATCCATCCAGGTTTATAAAATTGTCATATTTATGCTATAAAATTATGAATTTGGTTTTCTGTCTAACCCAATCAAACTAGGATGAAATTGGATTTATCCAGGTGTAGTTAGAGTGATTATATATGCGGTATGCTATACAGGAAATGTTGTCGTCTCATTAGTTGCTTGGTTTCATCCAGGTTTTTCAGCAGTTTCAGCAGGTAGAAACTAGGATGTAACCAGTTGCATACATGATTAATCTGCGGTTTATATTTTTCAGTAGGTTTAAACTATGATGAAAACCGATTTCATCCAGATTTTAACTAGGATGTAACCAGTTTCTAACCCATAATTTATGATCGTCCAGATTTTAACTAGTCATTATAGTGTTTCATCATAGTTTCAACTTGGATGAAATTGGTTTTTATCCAGGTTTTTCAGCAGTTTTAGCAGGTAGAAACTAGGATGTAACCAGTTTCGTACAGGATTAATCTTCGGTTTATATTTTTCAGCAGGTTTAAACTATCATCCAGATTTTAACTAGGATGTAACCAGTTTCATCCAAGTTTTTCAGCAGTTTTAGCAGGTAGAAACTAGGATGTAACCAGTTTCATACATGATTAATTTGTGTTTTATATTTTTCAGTAGGTTTAAACTATGATGAAAATCGGTTTCATCCAGATTTTATATGCAGTGTATTTAGTTTTAGCAAGAAACTATGATGAAACACGATTTCATCCAGGTGAAATCTGCAGTTTACATGATTAACTATTATGAATATACTTGAATTTGTTCTCAACAATTTTTAACTAGTATGAATCTGGTTTCACCCTGTTTTGAATTTGTTGTTGTTTGTTTTCATCCATGTTTAAACTAGTATGAAAATGTTTTCATCTGTCATGTATATTGTTTCATCAATGTATATACTAGGATGAAACTGGTTTCACTTTCATCTAGTTTTAAACTAAGATGAGTATGAGGGTTAATCTATGGTGTACATGATTCATCCATGTTTATACTAGGATGAAACTAGTTTCACTCATTGAACTTATGATCAATAGTCATTATGAATGAACTATGATTTTACTTATTCTAACCAAGAATGAAAGTTTTTTTTAAATGCTTGTATGTGTTTCATTATGTAAACCTTATATGTATGGTTATATGTACTAGTTTGAGTCAGTAGATGCTTTAGAGATACCTATTTAGGCAATGCATGAGAAAATAGAGATTGAGCATCAAATCACTCGCATATGCTAAATGAATAACTTATTTTGTCAGATTTGAACTGTTTTTGTAGTAGTGTACAAATGATTATACGAATACATTAGTATATGTGCTGTATTTGATGGTCTTACTATAAAATACGAGACAAGAAACTTCCGAGGATTTTGATGGGATGAGTGGAGAAGCTATATTGAATTCAAATGATTCGTGGTTATATTTTGAAATTCCACAACTTTCTCTATTTGATCAAATTATAACAGATGGTAACTACTTGGGGAATGAAGGCGAAGAAGAAGATTTTTTCAACCTATATTCATTTTCTACAAGTTCGTCAGATTTTTTGGATAGTGTTCCAGATTTCCAACTACAAGAAATTTTTTGATGAGCAAAAAGTTGAAGCAGCAGACCAAAGGTTAGGATTGTTAGAGCTTCCCTGATGGTGAGTGTGGTCATTTCAAGCAGGAAAGTTTCATCCTTGATGGAAATCCTAGTTTGGAATGTTTGGAATGTTTTCTGTAATATTGAATGCATATGAAGATGCTCTTACAGTCCCAAGTTCATTTTGGTAACAAAACAAAATATGTCACATCCAGTGAAGTACGTGAGGGGGAACAAAAAGTAGGGGTGAGCAAAAACATCCAATTCCATAGATTTTATGCAAATCAATCCGCATTTTTAGCAAGTGGACATTCAATCCGTTTCTTGGCGGATTGAATGCAGGGTGACATATCATTTTCACAGGTTGGACGTGGGTGGAACGTCACTCATTCGTTAGACATCAGACCTTAAGGATAATGTTAGTATGTTATTGAGAAGTATTAAAGATCCTCCATGATGTTCCAAAAGTATCAATTTTGAATTAATCGGAAGCCTCGTATCAATACATATTATAACTTTGGGTGTCGGAGTGTGCTACTCTTGTTATGTTAACTACTTATATTTTAATATTCTGAGTTTTAAAACTAAAATATATTACTCATGTTCAACATTTATTCTTATATTACACATGTTCACCATTTAGAGCAGTTCCTATGGCAATGAACAAAAATAAAATTTTTTTGAGCCACGTGGATGAACAAACTGCATTCTCCACTATGGGAAACAAGGCAAAATGAAAAATTTGATACTTTAGGGTCCCACTATTGATTTTATTAACATAAACTAATAAGAGTTGGGTCCCACTAATGATTTTATATATATAAACTAATAAGAGTTTGGTCCCACAAATTATTTAACTAATAAAATAAATAATAAAAAATAAACCATAATTATAATAGTGTTTTGGAGAGAGAATATGTGAGGGGCGACATTCCTTCTAACTCCAGCGTCATTCCCTCCAACTCCAGCGATATCCCCTCCAACTCGGGTGACATTCCTTCTGACTCCGCGTATATGACACGAGCGCCCGTCATTAACACAGACGTGTACTGCATGTTACGACTCAATGTTCAAATGAACATCCATTTTTTATGTTTGTTCATTCCATAAAGGGAGCAAAATGAACAAACTCAGAGTTTGTTCATCCCATAGGAATTGCTCTTATCCTTATTCGTTTATAATTTTCTCAGATTCCTAAATTCATCTGCATCCAATCCGCTCATCCGCTCATTCACAAGTGCCATATTCGACGTGTATTGGGTTGGACATCGGTGAGAATCTCAAATACGCCATTTAGATAAATTGAACGCGGGTGATACCATATCCTCATCCACATACCCATTGGAGGTTTTTGCGGAAAAAATGGCCCAATTCCACGAAACCAGCACTCATGACCAAAAAGGCATAACATGACCAAATATATCGCCCACGTCCCTGAAATGATGACGTACGCGATTACTCGATGAATGCAACAAGAACAGTTTTCGAAGCGCACTAACAGTGTTGGAAATGTTGACCAGTCATGTTCGGTGGTCAATAGCACTCGACATTAAAGATTCAACGGCCAACAGTACGTTTTGAGCGCCCAGTAAAAGTTTACCGAGTGCATAGGTCGTCAACCGGATAAGTCGACAGTTAATGCTATGTTTGTGGTAGGAAACAGTTGTTCAAAGTCTAGTTTGGAGGGCAGAAATGGTATAAAACCGTTGCTTAAATTCCAAAATGTTACTTTTGGAATTTGTTCCACCCATTGGTCACCCCCTAACAGGAAGAGTTAAACGAGAGAAGAAAAAAAAAGGGATGACCGTGAGAAAAGAGACTAACAAAGTAGAATTGAGCCAATTAGCTATCGGGCTCCACTTTACCACCAAGACACCGGAGCTCCACTTTATCACCAAGACACCAGACTTTTATTTGGGAGACAAACTAAGTAACCAAATTAGAACTTAGATAACTCGCATATAAAATCAATGTAATGTTTTGTGGACTTAATCATCCTATTTTTCTTAACACTAACCTTTTTTGGTGTACTGGTAAAACTCCTTTTAAATTCTTTGGTCCTTAGTTGGACCATAAGGATTATAAGAATATTATTGTTGAATGCTGGCACAGAAACTTATCTGGTTCTAGTGCTTTCCTCATTGCCAGAAAGCTCAAAAACATTAAGATGAAACTAAAAGTATGGAACAAAGAAGTGTATGGCAACATCAAAGCTAATATTGAAGAAAGTAAACAACACCTAAACTGGTTACAAGGAAACTACTTCAGACATGATAGAAGTGAAGTTATAAAAGCTGCAATGCAAGTTCTCAACGATTGGAAAGACATTGAAGAAAAAATCTGGAAAACCAAAAGCATAGATCAATTCATCAAATTGGGGGACAAGAATACTAGTTACTTCCATAGAGCCACCAAATGCAGAATAAGAAGAAATATGATAGACTCGATAGTGCTGAAAACTTGACTGAGGACTGTCAAGAAATAAAGCAATTCTTCACCAACCACTTTACCATGATGGCCACTGCTGAAACACCTGCCATGAATCATGATATTATCAACCTCATACCTACTTCTATAAACAACTCTGACGGCAACAATCTCAACAGAATCCCTGACAAACATGAAGTCAAGGCAATCCTTTTCAGTATGGTCAAAGATAAAGCACAAGGCCCAGATGGATTCCCACCAAATTTCTTTCAAGCCAATTTGGATATTGTGGGAGAAGACTTGGTAAAAATGGTCCAGCATTTCTTCATGTCTGGGCATCTTCTCAGAGAAATGAATTCAACTTTCATATCCCTGATACCCAAAATAGATAACCCGCAACACCACCAACAAAATCATATCCAAACTCCTAGCTCAAAGAATGAAACCACACCTAAAAAAAATCATTTCTCCTTACCAATCTGCTTTCATACCTGGAAGACAAATTTCTGACAACATAGCCATTTCTCATGAAGTTATTCACTTCATGAGAATCATAAGAGGTATAAAGGGTAATAAAGGAAGCATGGGGATCAAGATTGATATGGCAAAAACCTTTGATAGAGTTGACTGTAAATTTCTTCATACCATTATGACTAAAATTGGCTTCAACTCCGATTGGTCCAAGAAGATCATGCAATGAATCTCTACTACATCTAAAGTTGTCCTTATAAATGGTTCTCCAGATATCTTCTTCAACCCCTCAAGAGGGCTCAGACAAGGGGATCCCCTATCCCCATATCTATTCCTTTTCTGTATGGAAGCCCTATCTAGAACTCTGTCTCATGCTGAAGACTTGGGCATTATTTCTGGAGTAAAAATCTGCAAGAATGCTCCATCAATAAACCACCTTCTATTTGCTGATGATTGTATGGTCTTATGCAAAGCAAATACAACTGAAGCCCAAAACCTCAAGGGCATCATCAATATTTTTGGGGACACTTCTGGTCAACTTATCAACTTCAATAAATCTGGTGCTTTTTTCAGCAAGGACACTGATCCAGCTCTAATTCCTACAATCTGCAATTTGTTAGGAGTTCAGGTTCTACCTTTAAATGACAAGTACATAGGCTCTCCACTATTCACTCATAGAAGCAAGATACAATCTTTCAGACCAGGAGTGGATAAGATGAAGATGAGGCTCTCAAGTTGGAAGAATACTACTTTAAACTCCGCTGGCTGAGAAGTTTTAATAAAATATGTCACTTCAACAACCAGTATCTACCAAATGAATTGTTTCATAATACCAAAGCAAACCTGTCAAGACATGAACAAGTTACAAAGGGATTTCTTCTGGGGAAAGAATCTGGAAAATCCCACTGGATATTACCCTAAGGCTTGGACATCTATATGCAAACCTAAGGATCTTGTGGATTAGGATTCATGAATATGGAACTCTTCAATATATCCATGATAACAAAAATAGGGTGGAGATTGGAACAGGATAAAGATTCTTTATGGTTCCAATTGATGGATGCCAAATACTTAATAGGAAGAAATGTGCTAAATATGAACACCAAAGCTAAAGATGGAGATTCTTGGATATGGAAAGGGGTTCTTGAAGGTATTCAGAATATTCAGCAACACTGCTTCTGGAGAATAGGCAATGGCAACAAAATAAGAGTCTGAGAGAACATATGGATACCTAATTCATCTGACAAACTCACAAAACCTGTAAACTTCCCAAATGGTATTCAGCTTCTAGCTCACTTAATGACAGATCAAATGGAATGGAACATTCAGCTTATTCAACAGATCTTCAGTCCTGATATTGCTCAAGCTATCACTGATCTTGTTATCCACACCAGGGAAGAGGACATCATGCAATGAAACCTCAACAATACAGGAAAATTCTCTGTTAAAGCTCTGTACAAAGCCAAAATAGAGAATCTTTACAGAAATTACCATGCAACAAGAGAATGGGAGATCTATGGAATTTGGAAGTTGCACCTGCTATCAAAATATTTCTCTGGAAATGTGCTCATGAAATCCTCCCAACTAATGCTAAAACCGCAAGCATTCTTCACTATATTGATCCTATATGCAAGATATGCAAAAGTGGGGAGGAGACAATGACACACATGTTCCTCAATTTCCCAGCTGCTACTGATGTTTGGCATCATATGTTTGGTGAAAGTCATGGTCTGTTTGACCATCAATTATCTTTCATGGATTGTTTCAATACTTGGTTTCAACATACAACTAACAGTGAAAATATCAGCACTTATGCTACTACTTGCTGGTTTATTTGGAAGGCTAGATGTGATCTAGTTTTGCAAAACATCAAACCCAATTATAAGAAAACCACTCTTAGTATTCAACAACACTTATGTGATTATAACAAAATCCAAAATTTGGCTCATCATGCCCTGAATACTCAGGGGCATATCTCTGAAACTGGTCTTCAAAGAGAAGAAACAGGATTCCATGTTGGGATCCCTCAGCAAAAGCAGGATTATGGTTACATAATCAAAATCTGCACTATATAGGATCCTAACAGTTATCAGTTTTTCTCAGCTCTGACTGTTACTGATTTTGCAGGCAAATATGTTGATAGCAGAGGACACACAGGCCAATTGGGAGCAAGCGGATCCACAGGAGGAGCAGAACTAGCATTTGGCTGGGCTGAGGAAAAGTAGCACATGAATATCGAGATACATGCTGGAACCAATGAAATTTTGAAACATTTCAATGCTCTTTACATCAAAGCCATCAAATGAAGATTCAGCAGGGACTATCACAGGGAAAAGCACCTTTTGAATGAAGATACCACATTAAAAATTAAACCTGTAACTTTTATTTTAACGGGTCTTAAACATCTACATAGACTTCAAAATATGCAAGCTTTAAATATGGCTATTGTCTGTAAAAACCTTAGCAGTGGGTCAGATGTTTGTCTAAACAATGATACCACAAGCTCTTCTATGTATCACTTTCCTTAGGCTTTGCCTAAGTTTTCCTAAAAAAAAAAAAAGTAATGTTCTGTAGATAAACACTTGAATATGTGGTCCGTCTATGTATTTTTGCGTTCTTTGATAACATATAGCAGAATATATAGTCCCGCCTGTGTATCTTTCCTTTCTTCGATTTTATAAAATATCTCTCAACTTTCAGTGTTTGTTGCCAAAATGATTGCCTCTTGTGATTTCAATTTTCTCCACCATCTCCGACATCAACATGACTGGCTCCTAACATTGTATGCTAAAACTAGTGCAGTAAACAAATTAGAGGAAGGCGATTAGTGACCGGGTTTCATGATAAAAAAAATAGTGTGACAAACAACCATCGAGAGAAAAAGTAAAGACATTTGCAAAGGCATGTTTTAAAAAGAGATTGGGAAAAACATGAGTTCAACATTTGCATGAGAGAACCAATTCGGATTGCTAGATTCGCAAGAAATTCAAATATTTGAAACTCTCAGAAAAGGAAAAAAATCTTATCTGGAATATAAATCTTTTCACTCATCTTATTATCGGTTCAATCAGTTTACAAATTGATTTTTGCTACTCATCTTATGGTGCCATTTGAAAGGCAAAGGCTCCTAGTGCTGCTTGCACTACGAATATGCTCATTAAAGAATTTTGAGCAAAATCATACATCACGAACCCACCCAGTTTCAAGTAAGAATAGAAAAAACATGGACTATTATCGATGCCAAGCAAAATCTCAATAGGTGTATTTTATTAGTGTTCAACCAGAATAGATATTAGCTAAACAAACATTACAATTACATTATTAACCAGCTGTAACCTCCCGAATTCAATATGAGGAAAAAGGAAATTACAAAGCACAAATTATCAGCCAACTTTCTGCTGCTGTGTTTACTTCCCCCAACTTCTTAAACTCTCTCAATGTACTATCAGCAAAAATGGGATTACAAATTACTAAGCACAAAATATAGGTTCTACGATCTCATATGTACTATACAAGTTTTACAACCTAAAGGCCTGACAGTGTATCTGCATATGCCTTTTTGGCACTGTCTGATCAAGATTCATCCTTCAGTTGTTGCCCCTGGAATACGAAGAATGTTTTGATATAAGACATAAGAAAACTCATAGAATAGAACTCAAATTTACCCGAGTCAGGGAAGACTGTCACCACCCTAATCAACACTAGACAAGTATGTATGTACAGTTGCAACCCACAGGCCTCTGTATTCTTGATTTACCTTATCATGGAAATAGCCATAATGTGGCTCATAGTTTTAACCATTCGCATACTGCAGTACTTGCATGGCCTCCCCATTTCTGATAACCACAAGCCTTATGTTAAGATATTTGAAAATCAAGAAAATTAGGGAGCAGAAAAGAAGGGAAGGTGTTCCAAAATCACCTTCTGGAAGGGAAGTCCAAGCAGCAACTCTTGCCTCAATACTCATCAACTGTGGTTTCATTCTGCGGAAACAAATAAACAGATAATAAAGGAAAAGTAAGATAAGCTTTCACACATACAACCTGCAATCACCTCGGCTATTGGGCTCAAAACAAGACATGGGCATGAATACTGAGTGATAGATTTATTTTTCCAAATATATCATATATGACAGGGATCTACGATAGATTTATTTTCTCAATTTCACATTCACAGCCATGCTTTGTGATTTGGATCACCGAGCATCTCCTTCAACTGATTTTCCAGAGAGATCTTGTCACAATCCGACAACCAGTGTCAACTATATTCACTTACATATCCTAATACCCTGCAGTGCTGATGCTCACAATTTTTACAAACGTGGACAAGTATCTTCTTTAGGGTAATTAATTTTTCTGGATTCCTATTTAAAATCAAATTATAACAAACCCAGACAGAAACAAGTGTAGAGAAAAAAATGAAACCAAAGTGGCGGTCCCTTGAACTTCAATCAAGTAGGAGTCAACTAAAGTAAAACTTTGTTATTAGATCTTCGGGAGAACAGAGAGACAGTTATTTGAAATAAAGAGAGGAGAGATCTTTGAAGTTAGAACCGTAGGACTGAAGGATTCTCTGAATTAGCATTTGAAAGAGGATGAGATTTTGTATACCAGCTTTATCACGTACAATGCTCTATTCCTAAGCTTTCAACTCCATTAAGTTCTAAAAAAGTAGTACCTGTTATGATCCTCTTCCACAGTGGCACCTTCGTACATTCATCAACTGATACTAAATAATACAGATGAATGTGCGAAAATACCACCGGGAAAAAGATGATAACATGCTTATGGTTTATTAGTATGCTCAAGTGGTCTCCAAATATCACCTTATTAGAATTTTATTTAATGCTTCAAATGAAGAGTTGCACCCTTCATTTATAGTTTTAAATGAGGACTAGCTAGATATTTTCTTGAACACTCAAGTAACATTAGTACAAGTTTAGCCTAAGGGATCAATTCAGTGGAAGAATGCATATAAACTTTAGTAGCAATCACATGACAAAAATGAATCCAATTCCTAAGTACAACGTAAAGTTCCTAAAGTGGAGAGTATAGGGACTGTGGAAGATATTTCCATAGCTACAAATAAATCATTTTCCACGCAATTGGTAAGCGAGTACATTGGTGTATGTGATTTTGTAGTTGATGCTCGGTGAAAAATAAATGATTAACCAAATTTGGTGTTTTCAGGTTGCCGTCACACACACGATTATGGTGAGTAGGTTATCTTCATTCACACAAAGTTCCCAATAGGGAAAATCATCTATTTAATAGAGTATATAGAATACACTAACAGGTGCACAAAATTGTTTCCGAACAACAGACAGCAGATCACCATAGAATTATATAAACTCTAAACTTATAAAGGTACCTTTTCTGACAGTTAACGTATTCTGCATTTGATTCACCTCAGCAACATCTAGGTTCATTAACAATTGCTTGACCTTGTTTCCCTCAAGCAAAATCGGCATCCGCCTGTTCAGAGAAATATAATTGGTTCTTAAACAGTATATCTAGTGGTCAATCAACATTAAAGCTTCAAAAGTATGAGAAAGATGTAAGAAGAAATAATATATCACATACCATTTAAACCATGTTTACAGGAAAAAATTATGGTTATGATGCAATGATAATCTTCAAAGACCCAAGACAATATTTTTACCAATAATCTCCGCAAGAACACGAGCCATCTCTAAAATGGTGGAACCTTTTATTATCTCGTATAATGATCTCTCTTTCAGTAAATTTAGACAGTAACTTTGTAAAAGTATGACAATCACCACAAATTCGAAGGTTCTTCATAATCTGGATTGAACTTCCATCTGGCGTGTTCAAGATACCATAAGAGATTGCTAGTTTCTCACTGTGGTACAAGAGAGCATTTTCCTTCTGCTCCTCTTCAATGTCATGAAGAACAAAATGCGTATTAGGAACATATCCGTATTCCTTTAGGCGCTCAACAAACTCCCTCAAGGTCGAAAAAATCTCTTCTGCCCGATCATGGGTCTTATCCCCGTTAACAAAATAACTGGTTATGTGCTTGATCTGAATCCAGCTGAATCCTGGTTCCTTTCTTACACCTCGGTCTCTCATCAAGGTTCGGACTTCTCCTACTTCTTTCCACATCCCTAAAGATGCATAAATGTTCGATAACAATATATAAATGCCTGAATTATGTGGCTCCAACTGAAATAGTTTTTCTGCAACTCTACGCCCAAGTTCAACATTTTGATGAATCCTACAAGCACCAAGAAGAGCTTTCCACACAATGGAGTCTGGTTCAATAGGCATGTTTTCGATGAAGTCCTCGGCAGAATAAAGGTGCCCAGCTCGGCCAAGAAGATCTACCATACATGCATAATGAGGCTCGAGTGGCATGATTCCATAATCTCTATTCATGGAATTGAAGTAAGCCCAGCCTTTGTCGATGAATCCTGCGTGACTACAGGCACATAAAATGCACACGAAGCTAATCTGGTCAGGCCTTGTACCTTCAGACTTCATTTGTTCAAAGAGCTCGACAGCTTTCATTCCAAACCCATTTTCAGCAGAACCATCAATAATGGAATTCCATGAAACTACATCTCGATCAGGCATCTCATCAAACACTTGAAATCCGTCCTCACAACCACACTTGAAATACATAAATATCAAAGCATTACCAATGGAGATTCCAAAATCCAGGCCCAATTTGAATACTAGTGCATGGATTTGTTTACCGTGCTTCGCCACACCTAAGTCCGCACATGTACTAAGAAGGGCAGTTAGAGATGACTGATCTGGATTAACTCCTGATGCAAACATGTCAAGAAAGAGACCGAATGCAAGATACCCAAGTCTTGCTTGTGCATATCCAGACATCATAGCAGTCCAAGAAACAATATCACGTTGGGGCATTTTCTCGAAAGCAGTACGCGCATCAACCAACTTGCCATTATGAGAAAGGACTGATACCATAGTGTTCCAAGATACAATATCTTTAACTCTCATTGTATTGAAAACCTGATGGACATCTTCCATTTTTCTGCACTTAGAATACATCAAAATCAATGCGTTTCCTACATATGAGTTGAACTGGCAACCTGTTTTAACAGTAAGAGTATGGATTTGTCTACCTACCTCAAGAGAGTCAATATTGCCACAGGCATAAAGAGAGCTAGTGAAAGTGGAGTGATTTGGCACCATTCCTGATCTATGAAGCTCGGCTAACAGATTCAAAGCTTCTTCACTCTGGCCTTTTTGTGACAACCCAGAAATCATGGTTGCCCAAGATTCTATATTCCTAACAGGCATGCTTTGAAAAATCATACCTGCCTCTTCAAGCATCCCACTCTGTGCATATCCAGTAACCATTGCGTTCCAAGTGATCTCATTTGGATTTTTTATTTCTTCAAAAATACGTCTAGCTTCATGGATTTTCCCATGCTGTGCAAATGCAGTCAGCAGTGCAGTTTGAGTAGGAACATTTTTCTCTGGAGCTTGATTGTACATTGCAATAGCATCTTCCAATCTTCCGCTTTTTGACAACGCCCCAATGATCGTGGTCCAAGTAAATTCATTTCTTTGAGACATGGTCTTGAAAAAATCCAAAGCCAGCTCTAGTTTTCCAGTTTTTGTATAGGCATTCATTATCGCGGTACCCACTTTCACATCTCTCTCAAAATTAGTCTTGATAGCTACTGTCTGCAGCATCTTGATCAATGTTTGACTATTCAATCCTGTTATAGCCGAAAGGGTAACAACAAAAATGGACTGCTCAGGTCTCACACCACCATGATGCATCTTCGAAAACATATTCCATGCTTCAACATGATCATTACTACGAACGTAGCCCGAAATCATCACCAACCATGACACTATATCCTTATTTTGCATCTGCTCGAATAACTCACGAGCTTCTCTCAACAAACCACAATGACTATACCCAGTTATCATCGTATTCCATGACTTGGTATCTCTCTCTGGCATTCCATCAAACAAAATCCTAGCTGATTTCAAATCCCCATATTTAGCATACCCATTAATCATAGCATTCCAACTAACTACATTTCTTTCCGGCATCAAATTAAATACTCGCCGAGCTTCTTCAAGTTTACCATTGTTCGTGTACCCAGAAACCATAGTTGTCCAAGTTCTAATGTTTTTTCCAGCAAAACTATCAAAAAGTAATTTTGCTTCTTCAACTTGTCCATTTCGAAAATACCCTGTAATCATAGAATTCCAAGTAATGGAATTTCGTTGAGCCATTTCGTCGAACATATTTCGAGCTTCTCCTACTCTTCTGTTTCTCAATAACTCTCGGATCCTCGAGTTGCAACGCAAAAGATCGTTCTGTGGGTGTTGGTGAATCGACAGAGATGATGAAGAGGAGAGAGAATGAAAGTAGTGAATCAATTGATGATTCAGTGAACATGTTGGCAGGTTTCTGCATCTTAACAAAACCATTAACAGTAATCGCTCTGCTTTGATCACAAAAAAGCTTCTCTGAATTTGGCTAGGAAGTGGTTTGCTAGAGCCAAAGGTGAATGGCCAGCGGATAGGGAAAGAAATTCTCGTTTTTTCATAAGAACGCTTCTTATAACCAGAGAATTAACTCTATTCACTCTCTGTTGATTGATGGTTCAATGTCTCATGACAAAGATCAGATAAAGGTGGAGGCTAAGAAGTATTATATGGGTGTTCTTAGGGAAGATTGTGCCTATACGCCAAAGTTTGATGATCTTGAGCTCCCTTCTCTCAGTGTGCAGCAAGCTATAATGCTGGGGAGGCCTTTCGAAGAGGAAAGGTAAAAAAGGTTATTCGGGGGTTTGGTAAGTTCGGGAATTATGCGAATATGATTCCATTGTTTTTTCTTTCTTTGGACTATTGTTTTTCTTGGGAAAGATATTTGAGATAAAACTAAGTTATTCCTTATCTATATATTTACCTTAATATCAAAATTATCCTTTTCAATAAGTTAATGTCATGATTAGTTGAATCACTAGGTTAACATAATTAATGAATAGTATAAGACTAAATTAAAAAAAAAAAAGCTAAATAACTTACAGGGGTTAGTCCTCGAGTGATTTCGGGGGAGTTGAGTGTATTTTAAATCTCAGGGATTTTGAGAGAGTTTGAGAGAGTGTAGGGAGTTTGAGAGAGTTTTGTGTTTTTGAGTTCAGGGAGTTTGTGGGAGTGTAGGGAGTTTGAGAGAGTTTATAGAGGGAGTTTGGGGGAGTTTGAGAGAGTTCACTCCTAACTCATTCTCTTTTAAGAAACAATAAACCCTTATTTGCAAATAACATTGATCTTTAATCAAAAGAAAAAAATAAATAAAAATGATCATATCTCTGTATCAATAGTATGTTATTTTGTGCAACGAGATAATTTTTTCCCTTCAATTTAACGGTCTCCATACAATTCTAACTCCCTTTGTTCACGAACATTTTCCCACATATCATCCGCTATACTCTTTCTCCATGCATTAGCTTCTTGACGTTGTTGTTCTTGAGTTTGTTGTGTCAAAATTTCATCGTCATTTACAAGCGTTGATGGATGGCTATCTTCCTCTTCCTCTTCCTCGACCGGAAACTCATCTGAAAGGCATTCTTTTCGTAAGAAGTTGTGTAGGCCTGCACAAGCTGTCATTATCTCCGCTTGCACCTGATACGGAAATGGAGGTTGAGACTTAAAGATCAAGAAACGAGACTTCACAACACCGAACAATCTTTCAACTACATTCCTCAAAGAAGCATGACGCATGTTAAATAATTCTTCAGCCTTTTTCGCATGATTACCGTACCAGAAAATTCTTTCAAATGATAACGTTGTCCACGAAATGGTGTTAAACAATATCGTCGGTTTGCAAACCCACCATCCCCCAAGTAATATTTACCTGAATAAAACACAAAAAGAAAACTTCGTCAAGTAGAACCGAATATAACTTAACCAAAAAACTCAAAACTTCACATTAGATAAAAGTAAAATTACCTTGCGGTATTTTCAGTCCATTTCTTTTTGTCATTGTGTCGTTAAGTATTTTCGAATCATGAGCAGACCCTTCCCATCCACTGAGCACGTATATGAACTCCAAGTCGAAGTTGCAAACCGCTGATGTAATTCCATGTCGATTACGATAAACGGTTGCATTTCTTTTCTCTACCATTGCTGGGATATGTGTACCGTCCATAGCTCCAATGCAATCCTTAAAGTAAAGATAAAATCGTGTACTCTCACGAATTTTAAATGGAGTTACACTTGTTGGCTTAGCCATCATCCTCGGAGCTATAGAATTTAAAGCTCGCAACATCCTGTTGAAGTTTTTACTAACTGTCCACTGAGAGCGACCAAATGTGTCACGTATTGTGAAATATCGTGAACTTTGGCCAACAACGAGTAAAAATGTACCAAGCATTTCTTCAATAGAAACACATCTTGTATCACATAATGATGTAGTTTCTCTAATGATACAACATAGTTTTAGAAAAATATCAGGGTACATCCTATAACTTCTTCGAAAGTCTTCTGGGTCTTGACGCAAAAATCTCCTTATATAGTTATATCCAAACAAAGTAACCGGGCGTCTCATTGGTCTTTCAATACGCTGACTTTATATGTATTGCAATTGCTTGATTATATCCATCAACCATGAATGCACCGCTGAAAGTATATTCAAAAATATGGATAGTTCAAATTCATTATTGCTGCTTACCTCTTCATCATCACTGCTTTCTTCTTCTGTATCAAAGGCTTCATCTTCACTATCAGTAGATAAATCCAAATCAGACATGTTCACCTAAAAAGATGATAAAAGTACTTTTTTTTAATTAGAATCATCATTATTTCAAAAGCATAAAAGTATATGTATATAGAAAATAAGCATATAGAATATAAAGTTCATAAATTCAATCATAATAACCATAAAGATGTCAACCCATAAAAATTAGTAGCAATCAATCCATAACAATAAGTTCTCAACTAGGAGAAAAGAAAAATTAAATAATAATAGTTATGAAGAAAAACGATGAAATGTTGTAACTCTAAAAGCCCATTAAACCTAATAGAAACTTGCAAAGATGACAGGTTTATGCTTTTAACTTTGAACCAATCCAAAACTTTCTCTCTTCAGGAGTAAAACGTATGAATAAGTTCTTCTTGTGATTGTTGTCCAGCATTTCAATTACTTTCAGCTTATATTCCAAAGAAATTTCATTGAGGCCATAAACAAGATCCCATACTTGGTTATCTTCGGTGAACTGTTGGAAATCAATTTCTCTAGATAATCAGACTGCCCAGTAGGATTAGTTGATGTAGAAGAGTCACCAATGTCACACCTTGGTCTTTTCTTTGGTGCCGTTTTTCTGACAGGAATTTTCTTTGTGTTCATATCTTGAGTTTCATCTTTATCTTGTTCATCACTTTCCTCTAAGCCATATCCCACGTATGATATGTTAAAAGCATTATCATATTGCTCTCGTTGAGTATAATCAAAATCGAAGTAATCATCTTGTTCATCTTCCTTATCACAGGTTCTAGCACTTGTACCCTCATGGGTAAGATCAACAATAAGCAAAAACAATAAGCAAGTCACCATAGTCTTTACCATTATCTTCCCTTAAGTTAGTTTGGTTTGGATGGATCTGTTAACATACAAAAAATAAATAAAGGATAAAGCATGAATTAGAACTCTGCACAAAATAGAAGAAAAAAATATCAAATTTAGTTTTCAGTAAGTAACACACACATACCTCAAAGTAATTATTCCACATCTCGTCGGATCCAGTAATCATCTTGTTAGCATTATCCCAACCGAATCCAGAAGTACAAGATTTAAACAAATCCTGGTATTGACCAAATCTAGTCTTCAGCCATCTATGTTTCCCTTTATAGTTCTCAAAAGATTTGTCGCAACCACATGCTTGGTTAAGTTTTGGAAGTATCTCCTCTTCCACTATTCTCTTAGTAAAACATCCACTAGTGTCTTTCTTCTTCTCAAGTGTAGCTTCTACCAACAGTTCCAAAAATTTCTCAGTCTCTCGAGTTGTCCATTGTTTGTAATTCGTAGTCACTTCCGTTTCCGGTTCCGTATTCTTATTCTTCCTAACATTCTTTTTCTTCTTGTTGTTTTCAGCAGGTTGGCTGGATTTTTCCATTCTATGGTGTGACATGTTAGCTACATTAGTACTTAGACTAATACTAGAACTTAACAAAGCAAGGATAGTAATAACACCAAACAGTCTAATGTAAACATGATAAAAAAATGTGATACTAGATTACACAGTACTAACACGCAGAGCTACTTAGCCAAATTTTTAATCAAAGAAAATCCCTTAACAACTCCTTGCAACAAAAGCACCGTATGAATTGGCTAAAACACGCCAATATGAAATGAAGTACGCCACTGTATTGAACTTTGGCATATAGAATAGAAGAGAAGTATGTGTCTAAATAAGAGGACTTATCAAGTGATAGTGATTCTCAATGACACCCATACAAAGTAGCAAGCCAATTAGCACATGACGACATAACAAATTATGAAGATAGCTGTAAAGGAATTCTGTTTCACCGAAACACAGTTTCAGATTGTCCAATATTTGAAGTACTAATACTTACCTGATCCTCTTGAAATTTTTACGGAACACTTACAACTAAATATTCCACAACACACTAAAAAATCATAGCATTCTAACGGTTCATTAAAACGATACATTACTCAGAACCCGACTACTTTCAATACGTGCATACAGAATTCAGTTCCGGATTTCTCACACTTTGGTGTACCTAAAGTGATCAGAACTTCATGAAATTTCTACAGTAGGAAAAATTCATATATACAAACATCATACTAAAATTTCAGCTTTGTCCGATAAGCGGAGAATGAGATAAATAGGAATCAGTCCCTATTCGGGATTTAAACTCAGCAGACCATAGTCATATATTGTGCAAGCTTTGCAGTAGCAAACGTGACCTGATCCGCGTGAAACTTTTACTGTACTTCTATAACAAGGTAAACTACGACATACTCAAATTTCATCATATTCCAACGGTTGAATTTAAAGATATCATTATAATCAAATCATGCAATTTCTTACCAAGATCTTTTGAACCACAAATTAGGGTTTTGACAGAGAGAGAGTACCCACAAAAAAAAACTATACACACAATCAAAATAAACAATCATGGAGATCAAAGATATGAAAAACAATCAAAATAGTACACAAATCAAACTATTATAAACAATCATGGAGATCAAAGAAGAAAAAAACATACCTGGAAAAAAACGTTTCCTCTTCTTTCTCCTATGGTTTTCTACGCACCAAACTCCTTCCCAAATCTCTACTCTTTTGAGATATTTGTTGTGAGACCAAAATACACCAAAAACTCCTTCGAACTCCCCAAAGCAACCAACTCCCTAGTATTGTAGGGTTTTATGACTAACAGGGAGTTCAAGAGATTTTTTTAAACTCCCCAGCGTAACAGGTATTTTCTAGAGAGTTTAGGAGACTCCTGTAAACTCCCCCACGACTAACGGAGATTTGGAGAGACTCCCTCAAACTCCCTCAGGACTAACAGGAGAAAACCTAAATACATTAAAATCTCTCGAACTCTCCCACGACTAACCCCCTTTTAGAGAAGAAGAAGGAAGAGGAGAAGATTAAACTAATCATAATTAATGATTAGGAAATATTTTTTGCGACGTAACCAAATCCTAGCTCGGTTAGAAAAAAATTTCGCGACGTAACCGAACTGTTAGGAAATATTTTTGTGACGTTTTCGGTTAGGAAGTTTTTTTGCGACATAATCGAACCTTAGTTCGGTTAGGAAAGTTTTTTTCGCGACGTAACCGAACTGTTAAGAAATAATTTTTGCGACGTTTTCGGTTAGGAAATTATTTTTGCGACGTAACCGAACTCAGGTCCGGTTAGGAATTTTTTTTTCCGACCTAACTGAACTGTTAGGAAATATTTTTTGCGACGTTTTCGGCTAGGAATTTTTATTTGCGACGTAGTTCGGTTAGGAATTTTTTTTTTTGCAAAATAGACAAACTTTTCTTCATGTTAAACGTTTCCATTAGGTTTGATTAGTTCGACAAAATTTTTCACATAATTCTTAACCGAACTTCTCTCTGCAACTTCCATTTTCAACTCATTTCGATGATTACTACTCATTTTTTCAACCAAAAATGAATGACAAGTAATGGGTTTGTGAGAATATCTTTGCTAATGATTTAAATTAAGTTATATATATATAGAGGTGGTGGTGGTGGTGCGAATGGTGGGCGGCGGTGGGGGAGGAGGTGGTGGTTATTAGGTTAGTTTTAAATTAAATTAGGTTAAGACTAGGTTAGTCATTTCCACATTTTAGGTAGGTTAAGGGAAGGTGGCCTAATAAGACCATGGCCTTCCAAAAAAACTATGGTCCCCGAAAAATGGTTCAATGTGAGGGTGTTGTTTCCATGAACAACTTCAGGCCTATTTGCCCAATCGGAGAGGTTTACAAAAGTAAAAAATGCAAGGAAACCCATTTTTCAGATTTTTTTCACTGTCAGACTCATGAAAGGAAATTTCACGCGCGCATCCAGTTTGTTGGTATAAAATTTCTACGAACGGTAATGCTACACGGCCCCCGCTCAGCGCCCTACTTATCGTCCACGCTGAGATGGCAAACTGACGTGTTGAAAAATGTCAAAAACTGTGAAACGTGTCGGAAAAATCCCGTGAATTTTTCTCTTTCTTCGATTTCTTCAGACACTCGTTTCTCTATCTTCTCCTACTCCTCTATCTGTTAAATTTTCTCCTTCTTTCTCATCTCACTTTCTAGATCCTGATCAAAAAATTTGATTTGAAATTGATGATGATCAAAATGGTACCGATGTACATGTGCAGCTTATAGATTTGAAATTCATCATGCAGACTCAACAGTATCTTAATTAGATTCAAAAATTCCAACAACTTCTCTGCATCTTGAATTTTCTTTGTATTGATTAGATGAAGCATTACATTTCATTTGAGTTAATAGTTTCCGATTTCCTTGTCTTTCTACAGAACCCAGTTGGCATTACATTTAATCATGGTACCAGCAACAAAATAATTGTCTTTCACCTCCCTCTTCTATCCGATTCTTCCCCATGCAAAAAAATTCTAATTAATTTAAAGAGGACCGAAACAATTACTAACTCAAAGAAACACAACTCACTGTTTTCCGAAAACCCTATTTTGATTTCATGGGTTAGTAGTATTTACTGATTTAAGGGTGTAAATACAGATTCATAGTATGGGTTTGATGTTTGATATAATGGGTGAAATAAAAGGTAGTTTTTTAAAAGTTTCATGTAAAACCAGTTGAATCCTGGAGATTTACACTACAAAACAAGTAGCTTCTAGGGACGGCTGTTTTGAGAAAACCGTCCCCAAAGAAGGATATTTGGGACGGTGATGGCTTGACCGTCCCTAATAATCATAAAATATTTAAATCAAGGCTAAAATATGTCCGTCCCAAAAAGAAAACATGGCCAAATAGTATTAGTGACGGTGGAACAGGGGACGGTACATAAACCGTCCCTAATACCTCTTGAGACGGTTTTTTGTCCTCTTGGGACGTTTTTTGGCCGTCCCAAGATGCCTTCTGTTTTGTAGTGTTATTAACCTATTCACAGATGGGGGCATCTGCATGATCTTAATGGAACTTTCACAATAATCATCTGCTGGAATTTTTGCACTTGATACCCTTGAGAGGTCGATTTTATGAACCCAAGCTTCTTTTCAATTTTTGATTGTTCTTGAAATTTTACTTCTCTTGTAATCACCGATGAAAAAGATGGAAGAAGAACCGACGTAAGAGAAAAAAACTTGGATTAGAAAAAGAAAAAGACAGAATCACGTGGACCTAGTACACTAAGCAAGCCACATATGAGATACGTAGGAATGGGCGGAGAATATCATTTCTGTTCTACGAAACCTAGAATTTTTAGATTTTTGTTTTTTGTTTTTTAACAGTCCAATCTCCTCTTATCCGCATCTCTATTTGGTTCAAAACGAGTTTCGATTGTAGATTTGCTTTCGATGTATAATACTTTACAAACCCATTCCAATGGATTTCAAAAATACAGGGTATCGTTTGGGGTTCTGAGATTGATTATCTCTGATGATTTGAAGAAGGGGTTGAACAAATTTCTGAAGATTTGAAGATTATTTGAGTATGGATTGAAGCCGCGACAGATGGGTTCAACTCAGATTGAGGGGTTGTTCGTGAAGTTAGGGTTTCTGCTTTCCTAAGTAGTTAAAATCAATGAAGAGCTCCGTTAGACAACACCCCTGGTTGTGTTTGAGGGGGAAATTCACAAGGAATATATCGCGGTTCCCATGAATTTGATCTCAATGAGTAGACACCAACTACAGATCGATTGTTGTTCGTACCGGGAAATATTTGGAATAACTTGTAATCATTGGTCAAGCAGTCGTATCCAGAACCTTGTGTAATTTGTCTAGTGGAGTATTCTGAAGAGGCAGATTCATATCCAGGTACTGTTGATATTGGTATACCTTTGTATTCCTCGGTAGATGGGTTCCAAAGGCAATAGCTATGAGAAGAACTTAAGCAGACCAATCCCTTGCAAGAACCCACAATGCGTGGATGAGCTCTCACCACTGTTGGCAGATTAATCTTCTTAATATGTGAGGCAATATCATCAGGTATTGATGATGACGACGATACATAATCAAACGAGAGTATACTGTGTTATCATCTCTCAGCATGAGAATATTGTTTTTCATAATCAAGTTGATCAATTTAGGATCATTAAATAAGATGCTCGAAGATTTGGATACGCACCTGAAGTTTAAGAGTTGTATTGGTGGTAACCCCGAAAAGAATTCGATGATGATTTCTTCTTGGAGACTCTGCAAAATCAAAAAAAAATTATATAAAGGAGAATGTTTGGTGCTGATGTGTCGTCCCCACAATGACTTTCACGTTTTCTATTTATTTAGAACGGAAATGCTTTTGTGCATCGCGATTCCGCCCCCTACTCTAGGCCCATCTATTTTTTAGCTGAGAGAGAATATAAGAACTTGGAGAGAGAAGTGAGAATCCAAATGGTGGGCGTGATATGGAAACACATCAGTTTGGACGGTGAGTAGGGCGCGGAACGGGGCGCGGTGTAGCATTGCCGTATTTAGAAAGCCATGCAAGATGCATGCTTAGAGAAAACACTGAACAACCGGACGCATCTTTTACCGAACACCACAAGAAGATATGCCTCCTGTCACATAAGGTGTGCGTTTTTTTTAGCACGGGACGTGTCTCTTCAAATTCTGCATGACTGAATCTTCATACCTTTTGTCGATTCACGGAAACGTTGAAAAAAAAGAATAGTCGTTATTTAGAAACGCCATGTAGAGAGCCAACACCTTTCCCAACTATAAATATCTTGGATTGTGAACCTAGGGTATCCACAACCAATTCATATGATTAGACAACGTCGAATTTTCTCCTCGCCATGCGTATTTTCATGTACCCTAACGTTACGTTAGGTTTCTCAAAGGAAAAAAAAAAAGTTTACTTTGGGTAACGCAGACTCAAAGAAATCCAAGGTTCCATGCAGATACTGATGATAGATGGTTTAAAAATGACGCTTGAAACAATTTTATGAATAAGATACATTCTTATGAGTTTTGGTTGAAACTTCGCAACTTTGATGTATCCAATGTATATGTAATATAGGTTTCGTTAGAAGTCTACAACATGATGATAAAGAAGAAAGAATAGGATGATGCAACTGAAAATGGTTTGCAGTCAAAATGATCTTCTGTATTACAATTTCATTCTTGATTTTCATGAGAGTAGGAAGTAAAGTAGGGCCTCTATCCTATTCATTTCCTTGAAAGTTATGAAGCTTAGATTTGTATGCTATCGGTGTTGGTCCATTATCCAAAATCATACTAGATTGGATGTAGCATTGGAATCGAAGTTTGTGAAGTTAAGATTGAATTTGTACCTATCACTCTCCCTTGGTTGTTCGTTTAACTCCTTTAAGTGTACCACATCTTTCAAAAAAGACATACCGAAGCACTCCGTTTTTGTCCAAATAGGCTTTCAGGTAATAGCATCCCCTCAAAAATGACATCGCTTGCAAATTATATGATATTCATATCTATAACTATTTGATGATTTGTTAACATTCTCCCCATAATAATGTGTTTCTATTACTCATTTGTAAATGAGCTAGACCGCGCAATGTGCGCGGGAATGCAAAGACCTTGTCTTGAGAATATTTTCAAATGCTCCCTCCACCGAGCAACATGTTTCTAACAGGACCAACACCTTCATGAAAAACAATCAGCATATTGAATTCTGCTTCACCAGTCCTCTTGTTCACATTAGCCTCAGCTTCCTTTCAATTTTCAAATTAAGGAGAACATGATTTTGTATAACTTGGTATGCAGTTGAGTTGCACCAAAACATGTTGAAATAGTTGAATAATCTGTTACGGAGCTATGAAAACGGTTATATAGCTTGTTATGCAGTCCAGAAACGGTTGCATAACCTGTTATGCATCTACCAAAGTTGTTGCATAACTTGGTATGCAGTCAAGAAAATGGTTGCATAACACGTTATGCAACTATTTCTTTGTTAGTATTGAAACCAACAAACAAAAGGCTACATAACATGTTATGCACCTACAATAACATCTGCATAACATGTTGTGCAGTCGAGAAAATAGATGCATAAAGCATTATGCAACCATATTTTTGTAAGCACTGAATTAAAAAAATTGATGCATAATCTTTTATGCATCCAGGGAAATGGATGTGTAACATGTTATGCATAAATTAATAGATGCATGAACCAACATATGGTTGCATAACGTTTTATGCATCTTTTGTTGTGTCTGCATAATGTGTTATGCATCGTTTTTGGTGGTTGTATAATAGTTGTATACTAAACTTTCGAAATTTTGCTTAGAAGAACAATTTCCTACGATTTTTTGCACAAAAAACTTAAATTTATTATTGTTGTTTGTACTCGTTATGTAACTCTCTTGAAAAGCTTTCCAACGATATAAAATTTGTAAAATTCTAAGGCGCGGTTTGTAAGATATGTTATATCCAAATTGAGTTGTCAATTATACCCCTGAAAAATTAGGATGAATAACCCGTTATACAGACATTTTTTAAAATTTCATATTATTTTAGGTGTCACATAAACTAAAATTGATTGTGGGCCTGACAACAATAATATTTTTTTTTTGGGCCTTAGCCTAATTTCCCCTTTACAAAATAATCACTAAGTTACTGACAGATGGGTTGAAAGTTGTTATGCCGACAATTATCTCCGAGTTGCAAGGAGCTTTTGTCAACAAGATTTCATATTATTTTGGGTCTCAGAAACAAGATTTGCAATGGCAATTAATTGGAGAGCGTCGTCTTTATTCAGAACTGATACGTTTCGCGAATCATACGTGTACAAACCTAATTCCGAACCTAATACGCGTGTAATATGAGCTGGCCGTATAATGCGCGTGTAATATGAGCTGGCCGTATAATGCGCGAATTATTCGCGTATCCGAATAGTTCGCTCGTTCGAATTGGTAAGAACTAGACTCGGTCAATTCACTAAAAAAAAGAAAAGAATGATGGGGATCGAACTTGAGTCCTAATGCTCCTAAAGGAGCATGCCAGACCACCGTTCCAGTTGTTAGTTTTTGTTATATATGTCATATATATTTCTTATAATATCATTAGTCCATATATATTTCATTCATCAACATTTTTCCATCTTTAAATCCCGAGACTTATACAAAAATTAGTCTTTTATGATATAAATACTTATTAATATGTTATTTATGTGTGCCAAATTTTGTGTAGCGAATCAACAACTCTAAAACGGATTATACACGTACGTATGCCGTTCCGATTTATTCCCGACTCACGAACCGTTGACCGGATTTTTGACCGAACTTGATTTTTACAAATCCGAATAATACACGTACGTATGTCGAACTACGAATTGCTAACTAGGTTCAGAACTAGTAAAAGGGTAAAGCATGGGGGCCCAATTTCTCTGTTCATGTTTATTATTGTTGTAGAAGTACTATCTTTACTTCTCAAAAGATCAACTAATTTGGGGTCAATAGGTGGTTTCAAGTCTGATCAAGGTGCTTCTGCTATTACCAATTTGCAGTTACTGAGGACTTAATAATTTTTTTAGATAATGAAGTGGAGCAGATTCACAACTTGAAAAATATCTTGATGGCATTTCAACTTGTTTCTGGTTTATATGTGAACTTCAGTAAAAGTGTTATTGTTGCAGTAGGTAATGCGCAGAATGCAGCTGTGCAGTTAGTTTTGGATGTCAGTTGGATTCTTTCCCTATGAATTATTTAGGTATTCCATTAGGAAGCAAATCTAAAGCAGTGATTGTTTGGGACATCATTCTACAAAAATTCCATAAAAAATTTAATTATTGGCAGAGAAGATATTTGTCCAAGGGAGGTAGGCTAATGGTTATTTAAAGTGTATTATCTAGTTTGCCTATATATTATCTTCAGTTTTCAGTTGCCTGTTTCAGTAGAGAAGCAAATGGAGAAGATAATCAGGCACTTTTTGTGGGGATTATCTAATAATAAACTAAAAAACAGTTTGGTCAAACGGGGGTAATGTGAGTTTTCCTAAGGATGGTGGTGATGAGTGAATAAAGAACCTGGGGATAATGAAAAAATCTCTACATGGAGGTATGGAGTTGAAGATAAGGCTCTCTAAAGGATAGTGAACGAAAAATTTGGTAGAACCAATAAAATTTTCTAACCTAATCTGACAAAACTGTGGGAAAGAGTCTATGGACTAGTATTCTCAAAAGCAATGATCATGTTGAAAACAATGATGTTATTCAGGTTAACAGTGGTACGTAATAGATGTTTATTTTGGAAATATAAGTGGGTTAATGGTCACTCTTTAAAGATTTTATTTTCGGCCCTTATAAAAAACCAACAAATCAAAAAATTCTACCATACAAGAGTTAAAGACAAGTGAACCGGGTTGGAATCTAGATTTTTGTAGATCTTCAAAAGATTCAGAAGTTGATGAAGTCTCAGCACTTATTCGTTTGCTTCATGCTATCAATAATAAATACGTAATTGACTCTAGGAAGAGGCTTTCTGGTAATTCATTTATTGTTTCAGGGTGTTACAAAGCTTTGGAAGACGATGTTTTGTTATATTTCCCTCATAAATGTCTTTGGAATCCGAAAATACCACAAAAGGTAATTTTATTTGTTTGGTGCCTTTGTTACAATGCTGCTCCAACTGTGGATAAGGTGAAAAACACTATTTTGATGAATGGTTTGTTTAGTCTGCAAGAAAGTTGTTCAGTCAAATAACCATATGTTTTTGCACTGCCATACTACTAAAACAGTTTGGTTATATTTTCTGAATGGGTATAATCTACAATGGGTTTTTCGATAATATGTTAGGGATACTTTGTGGGAATGGAACATAGAAAAGGGTCCTAACCTATCAAGGAAAATCAGGATGTGGATTTAATCTTGTTGGCAGTTTGGTAGATAATTTGGAATCAAAGAATGAAACAATAAAGTTTTCAAGGGAAGATATAAAAGCTTGGATGAGATAATTGACAATGTAAAAATTTTCACGTTTAACTGGGATGTGGATTCTTTGAAGGTTTTACTTTGAACATGGTTTTAACTGACTGGAATTCAGTAATTGGTTCCACGTAATTCTGTCTCTCTATAATTGAGCCATGTCTTCTATTTTCATCGAGTGGCATCATCCTCTTAATGGTGCACTTATCTTTTTAATTAATTTCCCTTCTTTCGTAAGAAAAATATCGCTCTGCTTTTTTTGCTTTTATGCTAGCAAAACTAGAGAGTTATCTCCAAGTTAGGAAGTAAAGAGTATTTCCCTAGCGGGTGGATGATGTTTGAAATCTTGTGATTTGTCGTCTATAAGCAAGCATATCAGGTCTGTGGTCATGCTTAAACGAGACCCAAAGACGAATTTAAAAAGATGGGATAGATGGTCAAGACGTACTGTCGCATAAATAGTTTAATAAATATTTTTTCATGCTTCAATCACAAAAGAAAAAGGAAAAAAAAAACACTAAGTCGATATAGATAATCAAGTTAATAAAGTTATACCATTTTATAACTCATCACAAATATAAAAAAAAAAAAAAAAAACTTGAGCAAGTAATAATTTTGGCGCATTTGTATGCTAATGCAACTCTATTAGTTTTTTTTATTACAAATAAAAGTGATTGTCTTAACATCAAGATGTTAATAAAATGATAGAAAGAAAACAAGAAACTACCATACTTCAGCGAATCTTGTATATCCTCTCCTAGTTGCAAATCAATTTTCAACTTGATAATTTTCGTTAGGATTTACAAGTTCAGATGTTGTTACCTGCAAGGCAATAAAGGGAGATAAATAAATTGTGTAAGGTCTGCTTTTATGAATCCACATAAATATAAAATGAGTAATTTTTTGTTTTTCAGTTTTCTCCATCATCTCAGACTGATGATTTGAGTCATGTGACTGTAAATCATAGTAAACCCGAATTTTCTTTTATTTTAATGATGCATCGGTCCATAAATAGATGATCGAAGGAAGACATAACTAGGCGAGTGTGATAAATAGTATGAGGGAAAATCAAACTCGAGAAGCATGACTCCAACTCTTCTGCATATGCATGAGACACACAACTCTATTAACTTGTGCAGTTCTTGAGCGGAAACAACAACCTCAAATTTAAATTCTTCCACATCGTAAAAACCCGTCTTCTAGTTGTTAACTCCTCCCAAGCCTTTGAGGCTTTGGGAGTCATGATATAACCGGTCCCAAGAGAAACTCCGAGTTTCCAATATTCCCATATTTCTGTATGTTGTGTGTGAATTTGTAATCAGGGTTTGCTGAGATAGGGAACTTGTAGATGTCAACATTATTTGAAAATGTGCATAACTCTTATCATTAATTGTTCAAAGATATTCCTTGATGCTCAAGTACCAAACTGAAACATGAAAAAGCATTTAGTTATGATTTTTAGTGGGCCAAAATTTCAAACTGAATAAATCATCTATTTCGGGACGGAGGGAGTATCAATCAAAACCAAGACAATTGTTTATGTTTGGACATTGATATAACCTAGAGTACATACCACTAAAAACATTATGAAATTTTAATATTGTTGATCGGAAGCAGTAGACTGTGGGAAGGAGACAAAAAAAAAGCTATTTTCTTTTCATAACAGCTTATGATAATAGCTTATACTATATATTTTCTTTTTATATTTTTTTAATACATAATTAGGATAAATTTGAATATCACTTGCAAAAAAATAAACAAATAAATAAAATACATTTCTCAGCTTGTTGTTAGGTCACCAACATCGCCTTTGTAATACTTTTCTCGTTTTATAGATTTTTAATGAAATAAAAGTAAAAAAGACTGATGCCAAATTTTACAGGAGATTACCATTACCATTCTATATAAGACAAAAAAAGTACATTGACCAGCTTGTTATTAGGTCACCAACATCGCCTTTGTAATAATTTTCTCGTTTTGTAGATTTTTAATGAAATAAAAGTAAAAAAGACTGATGCAAAATTTTACAGGAGATTACCATTAGCATTCTATATAAGATAAAAGGGTAAAAATCAATCCTAACTTTCAGATCACTCAGACAGTAACTTCCTACTAATCCCCGGTATTCCCTTTAGCAATCATCATTCAGGGACGGGTGATTGTCTGGGTTACGCACTTGTTAGGAGTAGTATATATAGAGCCGAACATTCGTAGAATAGGAAAAAAGAAGAAGCTCTGTTTAATGACGGTGGGGTTTCCGATTCCTTTGGTAAGTTAGGGTTTTACTAAAACAATTTTTCAGTCTCTCTTTTCTTTTATATGTTTCTCTTACTGATTCTTATATTTTTATGGGAAGTAGTTTGATTATAGGAAGAACGAGTAAGTTGATGGATAATTCAGGAAAAAGAGAATCGACTGATCAGTTACAATCGCCGATTGATAAAAGAACGTGTTCTTCCTCGGAAGAATCATCCAAACGTGATTCTTCGTCAGCATCACCAGCATCGCCGTTACAAACACATATGGATAAAACAAGTACTAATCAACAAAAACAGGAGGATGAGGATACCCTAATGGAGGAAGCCGCGGAACTGAAAGCTGTTGGATATGGGTCAGGTCGGTGATGGAGGTTTTTACATAACTCTCACCAAACTTAGTCGGTGGACCAAAGATTGGGATGAACCCAATTTTAGTCGGTTATGAGTTAGGATTAGGATTAAGAGTTTTATGATTACTCTTAATTGGTTTACTTGATCCTAAATTCTAGGAACTTTGTGGACAAGTTATGAAACCCTAGTCTTGTAGGCTAAGTAATGTACCTATATAAATAGCCTAGTAGAGAACCTAGAAAATTACACCAAAAAATTCTTCTTTCTCTCTTAGGGTTTATATGTTTTCTCCCAAACGATAATATATAAATCTCTTGTTTTTCCCGAGGATTCAACCTCGTTAAATTCTTGTCTCTTTTATCTTCTTTAGTTTGTGTTCTTTGCAATATTTGGAGTACCATTGTGTAGCTGTGCAAATCGCTTCCGCAGGGTTTTAGCGCAACAATTGGCATCAAGAGCTCGGGTTAGGTTCTTGGAATTTTCGTTATTCACAATATTGCAGCGGGAGTATTTTTTCTGAAGTTGTTTGAGGTAATTCTGATCTCAAAGTTTAGTTTTTTATCTATATTTGGTTGTTTGTGAACAATGGTTGACGGGAAAGATCCAGTTGATCCGAAAGATCCTTAAGGAGAACATTCGGAGTCCACAAGTAAAGATAAAGAAACAAAAGAAGAAATACTGCATTCTCATAGATCACAACTGAAGGTTGAAAAGTTCACCGGAACCAATAACTTTGGTTTGTGGAGAACAAACGTAATGGATGCTCTTGTTCATCTTGACCTAGAAGAATCTCTAGAAGGTCGGCCAGCGGAGCTGTCTGACAAGCAGTGGAACAAGATGAATAAATTATGTCTTGGTTCTATTCGAGGGTGTTTAGAAACGGCGGTAAGAGTTAATTATCAGCACGAGACTTCAGCTAAGGATCTCTGGGAAAAGCTAGAGAAGGAGTACCCGGTGAAGAACGTGGCTAATAGGATACATCTTAAGAGAAATTTGTATCGATATAACATGAAGAAAGGTGCAACTTTAACAGAGCACCTGGATTCATATAATAAACTTCTTGCTGAGTTAGTTAACTATGATGAGAAGATAAACGACGAGGAACAAGCTTTGTGTCTGATAAACTCTCGTCCTGAAAGGTATGAACCCGTGATTAAGGCTTTAATGCATGGAAATGATAAGATGACATACGTTGAGGTCACTACAGCATTGCGTAGTGAAGAGCTCAGTAATATGGACCGTGAAGACCTGTCAAGTGAAGTTAACAGTGACTTGCTTCTTGCAAGAGGTCGTTCAACAGACAGGAGAAACAAGAATGGTGATCGTGGAAAAGTGAAAGGGCGTTCATAGTCAAGAGCGCGTCTGCAGAAGGATGAATGTGCATGGTGTCATGACTTTGTCCATTGGGCTAAGGATTGTACCAAGCGTAAAGATAGAGAAGGAGATAACAACAAGACCGAGGTGAACATTGCTAAGGCAAGTGATGATTCAGATGTAGCTTCGGATTTCTCACTGACTGTGAAACTATCAGCTTGTATCGTAACTGACGGTACATGGGTACTAGATTCTGGTGCTACTTATCACATATGTCCTCATCGGGACTGGTTCTCAAGCTTCGAGAAGTTTGATGGAGAAGTATGTATGGGGAATAATCATACCTGCAGGGTGATCGGGATTGGTAGTGTTCGAATCAAGATGCATGATGGTATGGTTCGGGAACTGAAGGAAGTAAGGTTCGTACCTGTTGTGAAGAAGAATCTGATTTCGCTCGGAAATTTGGAAGCTAAGGGCTACAAGTTAGTCACTGAAAATGGCATTCTAAAGATAATCTCTGGATCGTTGGTAATCATGAAGGGCACAAGGAATCATAACTTGTACTGCTTAACTGGGAGTACAGTAACAGGAGATGTGTCAATTTCTGAACACATCGAAACTGCAGCGATGGAGACCACGAAGTTATGGCATATGCGACTTGCACATCCAGGTGATAAGTCGTTACACTCTTTAATTCGTCAAGATTTATTGAAAGGTGTTATTGCCTGCAAATTAGAGTTTTGTGAACATTGTGTGAAAGGCAAGAAAATAAGAACAAGCTTTGGCACAGCAATCCACAACACTAGTGGAGTTCTTGATTATGTTCACTCAGATTTTTGGGGTCCCTCCAAGAATGCATCATTGGGAGGGAAACATTGGTTCGTGTATTTCATTGATGACTATTCTAGGCGAGTATGGGTGTACACCATGACCCATAAGGATGAAGTCCTAGAAGTCTTTGTGAGGTGGAAAAAGGCAATTGAGACTCAAAATGGTAGAAAGATCAAGGTACTATGTTCGGACAATGGTGGAGAGTACAAAATTGATCCATTCTTGCAAGTATGTCAGGATGAGGGAATACAGAGGCATTTCACAGTTAAGAAGACACCGCAACAAAATGGGGTAGCTGAACGCATGAATCGTACTTTGCTGGAGAAGATACGAAGTATGTTATCTAATGCTGGATTAGGTAAAGCGTTTTGGGCTGAGGCAGTTACATATGCGTGCTTCCTCATTAATAGGTTTCCATCAGCTTCATTATAAGGTAAAACTCCGATGGAGAAGTGGTATGGTAAACCAGCTTATGACTATGACTCAATTCATATCTTTGTTGCCCTGCTTGGTATCATGTTAGTGAAAACAAGCTTGATAGCCATGATGTTAAAGGGATCTTTATGGGTATGAAGAAAGGAGTGAAAGGGTTCAAAATTTGGAATCCAGCAGAGAAGAAGATAGTCATGAGTAGAGATGTTATATTTGATGAAGCGTTTATGGTAAAGTCTCGGGGTTCTCAGCAGGTGGAGAACAGAAGCACCAGTACTAGTGAGCCTTTTCAGCAGGTGGAGATTGATGCAACTCCACTAATTCCAGCTAAGTATGTATCTGTTACGACTACTTCGGAAGGCGTGACGTCTACAAGGGAGGTAACTACTGAAGTTCCAAATGATAGTGACGATGTTTATGAAGAGGAACATGAAGCAGTGGAAGATACAGAAGCTACGGTCACTGAGACCATAGCAACCAGCAAACCGAGAAGATCAATCAGGAAACCTGGTTGGATGAATGATTTTATAGCTTATGCATTACCAGTTGTTGAAGAAGGTATTCCTAATACCTATTTTGAAGCTATACACAGTGTAGAGCATCAAGAATGGGAAACTGCTATGCAGGATGAGATGGAGTCTCTTTACAAGAATGGCACATGGATTCTTACGAAGCTTCCGAACGGTAAGAAGGCCATTGGGTGCAAATGGGTATATGCTAAGAAAGAAGGATCTCAGATGAATCAAGTACGCTACAAGGCAAGGTTAGTTGCAAAAGGTTATGCCCAAAAGGAAGGGATTGAGTACAATGAGGTGTTCTCTCCAGTTGTGAAACACTCATCAATCCGAATTTTGTTGGCCTTGGTAGCACAATATGATTTAGACCTAGTTCAGCTAGATGTGAAGACGGCGTTCTTACATGGTGATCTAGAAGAGGAGATTTATATGACTCAGCCGAGTGGGTTCAAAGTTGCTGGAAGAGAAGATTGTGTATGCAAGCTGAAGAAATCGTTGTATGGGCTGAAACAGTCTCCAAGACAGTGGTATAAGCGATTTGATGATTTTATGATTGGCCAGACATACACAAGAAGTCACTATGACCATTGTGTATAATTCAAGAATCTACGTGATGGGTCTTTCATATATTTTCTCTTGTATATCGATGATATGCTGATTGCATCGAATAACAATAAAGAGATTGATAATTTGAAGCAAAAATTGTCAACTGAGTTCGAGATGAAAGATCTGGGAGAAGCTAAGAAGATTCTTGGCATGGAGATTCAACGTGACAGAAAGAAGGGTAAATTTTGTTTTTCTCAAAAGGCATACTTGAAGAAAGTGTTACAGAAATTTGGTATCTGCGAAGGAACTAAATTTGTAAGTACTCTCCTTGGTCCTCATTTTAAGTTAAGTTCTGATATGTCTCACACTACTGAAGAAGAGCGTGAGTATATGTTCCAAGTCCCATATGCTAGTGCTGTTGGTAGATTGATGTATGCGATGGTATGTACAAGGCTGGATATTTCACATGGAGTAAGTATGATCGGCCGTTATATGCATAATCCTGGTAAAGGACATTGGCAAGCTGTGAAATGGATTTTGAGGTATCTTTATGGTACTGTTGATGTTGGCTTGGAGTTTGTGAAGGAAGATGGGAACAATCAGCTGTGTGTTGGTTATGTGGATTCTGACTATGCTGGTGATTTGGACAAGAGGCGTTCAACTACAGGGTATGTATTTACCTTGGCTGGAGCACCGGTTAGTTGGAGATAGATTTTGCAGTCTACTGTGGCTCTCTCAACTACTGAAGCGGAGTATATGGCAGTGACTGAAGCATTTAAGGAGGCTATATGGTTACAGGGTTTGCTAGATGACTTGGGTGTTGTGCAGGAACAACTGCATGTGCATTGTGATAGTCTTAGTGCAATTTACTTGGCTAAGAATCAAGTGCATCATGCCAGAACCAAACATATAGATGTTCAATTTCACTTTGTTAGAGAAATTCTGGAAGAAGAAGACATTCTACTTGTGAAGATCGATACCAAAGACAATCCAGCTGATATGTTAACGAAAGTAGTATCTGGGGTCAAGTTTCGTCATTGCTCGAAATTGATCCACATTATTCCGGTTTGGTGATACCCTTTGGGGTAGAGGTTCTTAGGAACCTGGTGGAGGCCTTCTAGCAAGGACATTGAGTGAACTACGGTCGGTTTGATTCCTTGCAGAGGATACGTAGGCAGCCTATGGCGCAATCGACGTTGGAGGACGAAGGTGATTTTGTTATTGATCGTCTCATGCATGAATGCATGACCCGAGGTGGAGAATTGTTGGATATGGGTCAGGTCGGTGATGGAGGTTTTTAGATAACTCTCACGTCGGTGGACCAAAGATTGGGATAAACCCAATTTTAATCGGTTATGAGTTAGGATTAGGATTAAGAGTTTTATGATAACTCTTAATTGTTTTACTTGATCCTAAATTCTAGGAACTTTGTGGACAAGTTATGAAACCCTAATCTTGTAGGCTAAGTAATGTGCCTATATAAATAGCCTAGTAGAGAACCTAGAAAATTACACCAAAAAATTCTTCTCTCTCTTAGGGTTTATATGTTTTCTCCCAAACGATAATATATAAATCTCTTGTTTTTCCCGAGGATTCAACCTCGTTAAATTCTTGTCTCTTTTATCTTCTTTAGTTTGTGTTCTTTGCAATATTTGGAGTACCATTGTGTAGCTGTGCAAATCGCTTCCGCAGGGTTTTAGCGCAACAAAAGCTACGTCAACAACACCAGCATCATCGTTACAAACACATATCGATTCAACGAGTAGTAATCAACAACAACAGGAGGTTGAGGATACTCTAATGGAGGAAGCTGCGGAACTGGAAGCTCCGTCAACAACACCTGCAACTGAAGAACCAAAAGATGACAATGAGGAGAATGAGGATGATGATTCTGAAGTTTATGAGGAGGAGGGGAATAGGGATTATGATTCTGAGGGTTATGGTGATGAGTATAGTGAAATAGAGAGGGTTTATCAGGAACATAGTGAGAGACGAAACCCTGGTGATCAACAGAAGCTAAGGATGGTTTTCAGAAGTTTAAGTGATGTGAATGATGATGTTTCTGAACAATTGTCATCGCTTACTGAATTGTGTGATGTTCTATCGTTCTGTACAGAGAGTTCGCTTGGTGGAGGTATGGCGATTGCTTTATGGCCTCTTTTAGTTCGGTTAGTTAGACACGATACTAATCCAGACATAATGTTATTTTCAATTAGAGCAATCACTTATTTAATTGATGTTTTGCCGGCGTCGTCTGAATATCTTGTTAGAGATGATGCTGTTCCTGCAATTTGTGAGAGATTAATGGTTATTGAGTACTTGGATGTTGCTGAACAGTGTTTGTTAGCCTTAGAGAAGATTTCGGCGGATCAACCCGTTGTGTGTTTGCAAGCTGGGGCAATTATGGCT
The DNA here is from genome assembly GCF_003573695.1 of Papaver somniferum. Classification (NCBI taxonomy): domain Eukaryota; kingdom Viridiplantae; phylum Streptophyta; class Magnoliopsida; order Ranunculales; family Papaveraceae; genus Papaver; species Papaver somniferum. The sequence goes on along the minus strand of NC_039368.1, from coordinate 7,386,831 downwards.
GTTCTAAATTTTTTAGATTTCTTCTCTTCGAATGTCCAGAGGCTTGCGATCAGTACTGTTCTTAATATCTGCAAGAAGCTCTCGTCCGACACTTGGCCACTTTTCATGGATGCCGTTCCTGTTTTGTGCAATCTTCTTCAGTATGAAGACCAAAAGCTTGTTGCAAATGTAGTTGCTTGTTTATTAAGAATAACGGAGACAGTCAGCAATTCTCCAAAGATGGTGGATCAACTTTGCGAGCATGGATTGATTCAGAAAATAATACCTCTTTTAGCTTTGGGCAATGAAAGCAGCTTAAACCAGTCAATCTATGGTCTTCTTTCTATACTTGCATCTGGTTCCGCTAACTCTGTCAAGATACTTCTAGAGAAAAATATAAGCCTCAAGTTGAAGAATATTTTATCAAGTTATGATGGTGATGCAAACTCCAGCCAGGTATATGAAGTTTTGAAGTTGCTTAATGTGCTTCTTCCTCCTGTGGATGGCAAAAAGTTATGAACTAAGGAAAAGGTTTTACAGGAGCAACCTGAACTTCTTAGGCGTTTTGGTATAGATATCGTTCCCACTTTGGTTGAGGTTGTAAATGGTGGTGCAGGTCTGCAAGTTTGTGAAGGTTGTGTTTATTTAATCAACAAGTTAGTCAATGTTAGCAGATCTGATATTCTGTCTGACATACTAGACAATACCAACATATCGAGTTTCCTCGCGGGTGTGTTTGCCAGAAAGGATCACCATGTGCTGGTATCAGCTTTAAATATCGTGCAGATTATCCTTAAAGAGCTTCCTGAGATGTTCTTGAAATCTTTTGCGAAGGAGGGTGTTGTTTATGCAATAGATAGAATTCTTGCACCAGAAAAGTTTTCACAATCTTCTAGCTCACAGCAAAAAGTAAATGTGAATAATCGTGTTAGATGCTTATGTTATAATCTCAACATAGGTAAGCCGCGATCTTCAGAAGTAGGAAGGTGCGAGCTTGAGAAGAGGATATAGTTCGCACTTTGGCAAATCAGATCAAGGAAACTTATTTTGCTTTACAAACTTCTGAAATAGGATTGACTGAAACTCTTCAGAAGCTTAGAAAGTACTCTGCAACATTAAACGATATGGTGAATGCAAATGAAGACTCTTGTTTGGAAGAGAAGTTGTTTCACACACTGGGTCAAATAATGATGGAGCTCAGTGAAGGAGATTCTGTGTCGACATTTGAGTTTATCGAAAGTGGAATAATGAAATCTTTACTAAATTATTTTTCCAATGGCCAGTATCTGAAAGAAAGGGTTGTAGAGCATCATTCACTTGCTACAATGAAGAGGTTTGGGGCGTTTGCTAGTTTCTCTTTGTCATCAACGAGCCGAACGCCTCTGGCAATCCTTGTACGGAGACTGCAAGTTGCATTATCTTCTTTGGAGAACTTCCCAGTTATTCTAAATCAGACTTCAAAGCCGAGGGCTGTATATGCTGCTATTCCTAAGCATACTACCATATATCCGTGTTTAAAGGTTCAGTTCGTTTGTGAAGAGGGAGAGAAAGATCTTATTGATGATTCTTTACGTGCGGTAAATATTGTGCCTTCTACCTCTTTTGATGACATCGAAAGATATTTATGGTCCCAGATAAGTACCAGGAGAAATGACACTCAAGATGAATCGGGAGATGATTACATGGAGCCTGAGGAGTCAGGCGAATCAAAAGATGATTACATGGAGCCTGAGGAGCAGTCTTCCCCAGAGGTCAATGATATTGCAGGCGAACCAGAAGATGATCCCATGGAGCCTATGGAGGAGTCTTCCCTGGAGGTTAATGATATTGCAGGCGAATCAAAAGAGGGTGTTGCGCTAAAACCCTGCGGAAGCGATTTGCACAGCTACACAATGGTACTCCAAATATTGCAAAGAACACAAACTAAAGAAGATAAAAGAGATAAAAATTTAACGAGATTGAATCCTCGGGAAAAACAAGAGCGGAAGCGATTTGCACAGCTACACAATGGTACTCCAAATATTGCAAAAAACACAAACTAAAGAAGATAAAAGAGATAAAAATTTAACGAGATTGAATCCTCGGGAAAAACAAGAGATTTATATATTATCGTTTGGGGGAAAACATATAAACCCTAAGAGAGAAAGAAGAATTTTTTGATATAATTTTCTAAGTTTTCTACTAGGCTATTTATATAGGTACATTACTTAGCCTACAAGACTAGGGTTTCATAACTTGTCCACAAAGTTCCTAGAATTTAGTATCAAGTAAACCAATTAAGAGGTATCATAAAACTCTTAATCCTAACTCATAACTGACTAATTGGGTTTATCCCAATCTTTGGTCCACCGACTAAGTTTGGTGAGAGTTATCTAAAAACCTCCATCACCGACCTGACCCATATCCAACAGAGGGTTCCAGGAAGCCCGACGAGCAATCTTCCCCAGAGGTTAATGCTACCCCTGAAATGCAGATTTCAGTTGATGAGAGTTCCTCCTGTTCAGCATCTGCCGATAAACAACATCATGGGTCAAGTGGTGCAGACGATTGCTATCAAAAGTTGAAATTTTCCTTAGACGGAAGAGAGCTAGATTTGAGATTGACCCTCTATCAGGCAATTCTTCAATTACAGGCGAAGGAAGAAAATGATATGATTGCAGGCAAAAACTTCTGGTCCAATGTATATAGTATTACATTTAAAAAGGCTGCCGAAGTAAAGGAAAGTACAACTGACGACTGCCTTGCGTGTGACTTGGAGAAGTCGGATCCAGTTTATGAGATACTTTCTCTTCTGAAAATATTAGAAATTATAAACAAGTCAAGTTGTCATCTGATGTCTCATGAAAAGGTAAAAGCTTTTGTAGAAGGGAAAAGTGATGACTTGGACAGTTTAGCAGTTACTGTCGTTCCAATTCCGCAAAGTGAGTTTGTGAGCAGTAAACTGACTGAAAAGTTGGAGCAGCAAATGGTAAACCCTTCGGCTGTAGCTGCCGGTGCAATGCCATCATGGTGCAGTCAACTAATGGCCGAGTGCTCCTTCCTATTTAGTTTTGAAGCGAGGAACAAGTACTTCATATTGACGACACTTCGTTCTCAACCAGCTTCATCTCATTCCTCTTCAACATCATCCAATAATAACTCAAGTGATAGGCGCTCACTTGTGGGTAGCTTACGTCGGAAGAAGTTTCGAATTGACAGGACCGACATCCTAAGCTCTGCTGCACAGATGATGGATGCTCACGCTCACAAAAGGGTTACACTCGAAGCGGAATACGATGATGAGGTTGGTACAGGTCTTGGTCCAACTCTGGAGTTCTATACTTTGGTTAGTCACGAGTTTCAGAAACTAGGCATGGGTATATGTGGAGGGAAGATCGCAGTTTCCCTAGTTCAGAGAAAAATGTAGAACCTGGCTTTGTAGTTGCTCCTTCTGGACTTTTCCCACGCCCATGGTCAGATTCAATGGAATCGTCAAATGGGGTTGAGTTTCCTGAGGTGTTAAAGAGGTTTGTCCTTCTCGGAAAGGTTGTAGCCAAAGCACTTCAAGATGGTAGGGTTATGGACCTTCCCTTATCTAAATCCTTTTATAAGCTTGCTTTGGATCAGGATCTTAACATACATGATATCCAATCACTTGATCCTGCGCTTGGAAGGGTTCTGGTAGAGTTTCAGGCTCTTGTCGATAGGAATAGAATTTCGAGTCCTATATCTTCCTTACATGTTAGGAATACAAAGATTGATGACCTTTGTCTAGATTTTACTCTACCTGGTTATCCAGATTACCTGCTTACATCCAGCAAAGATCATAGAACGGTGAATACGGCCAACCTGGAAGAATATGTTTCGCTGATCGTGGACGCCACTTTGAATTCTGGAGTTTTGAGGCAAGTGGAAGCTTTTAAATCTGGATTTAATCAGGTATTTCCGTTAACAAGTCTCAAAGTTTTTACCGGGGAGGAGATCGATCGTTTATTATGTGGAGATCAAGATGCTTGGACTTCAAATGAGCTTTTGGATCACATCACATTTGATCATGGCTACACAGTTACCAGTCCTCCAATCATTTATTTGCTAGAAATTATGAAGGACATGCAACGTGATCAGCAACAGGCCTTCGTGCAGTTTGTAACTGGAGCACCTCGACTCCCACATGGAGGCTTAGCAGCTTTAAACCCCAAGATGACAATTGTCCGCAAGCATTCAGAGGAGTCGGCTGATCGGGAGTTGCCTAGTGTGATGACTTGTGCTAACTATCTCAAGCTTCCTCCTTACTCAACCAAGGATATAATGAAGGAGAAGTTGCTGTATGCTATAACTGAAGGACAAGGATCTTTTCATCTGTCTTAGTTTTTCATCCACTAGACATAAACACATAAAGCTGTGAATTTGTAATATGTACTTTTCATTCGCACTTGGGGGTGGTGAAATAAATGGCAACTTTTCGTTGTAACAATTTCTTCGAATTTTTCCTGTTTTACTCTAACACTCTCTATTGTGTTTTTAATTTTCAAGGCCAAGAGGATATAAGAAGAAAGAAACAGGTGCTATCCGAATGACTTCACAATTTGCATGACTTCAAAATGTTCCCAAATGCAAACATATCCTGAAAATCATCACCAGTATCATGGTATTAAACTCGTTTACTTGAATATCTCATGAGCATTTATAACCAGACCCGGTCATCGTCGTGATATTCGATTAAAAATATAATTATAGCTGATTCCGGATCACCATGTTCTCAAATACGAACGTGCGCAGAAATTATCACCAGCAAAGCTACTCCAGGGGCGAGCAGTATACTCTTCCAATTGCGCCTCCCTGTCAGAGTAGAATTTGAGCTTCCAAACCACATATATACCCATTACCTCAGCTGCTCAGCTGCTACAGAATCAACGTGATTCTTTTTATGATGGTAAGCCAAAGAAAAGAACATCCACATCAACTCTTCAGTAATAAAATTATATACTCCAAGAATCCCTCATCTATTTAGTATCTAGTTTTTCAATTTTCTCCACCATCTTAACGTACAAGTAACTTGTATAACAAAACAAGAGTGCATCAAACTATCTAATTAGAGTGCGGAATAATACAGATTGGGCAATGAATCGATTTCAGTTTCACTTTTATAAACGGGTTTTCAATCTTCTCGTATAAATAATAATTTTGGAGAACTACAAAAGCACGGCATTACTGTAAATTAGCAAATGAAATTCTCGTGTTTAGATTGACCAAATTCACGTTAGCCCCATAAATGAGATCCAAAGGGAAAAAAGAAAACCAAAATTTATGAGATCAAATTTTGGCATCAGACATTTCTGCATAGTTCGTCCTTCATTAGGACAAGTTTTGCGTTGCTCAATTTAATTGATCTCCGATTGAATCTTTCCGGGTGGTATACCGCTCGATCTCCGATTGAATCTCTACGGGTGGTATACCGCTCAGTCTCAGCCTATACCAGATATACTGGACTATGATTTCTTCTTAGATTTTTTTACGTTCTCCTATATTTACTGCGTCAATCTTGTATTGGCCAACTTTGTGATACTTGCTTTTTTACTAGCGAAATGCATTAGCCATTAAATGATGTGACCTCAAAGGGAAAAAAGAGAAGAAGAAAAGAACATAGGACTCCAGAAAATGCATGAGAAACAATTGTGTTCGACTTTATGTTGTGCTTCGAAGAACATACATATATACCCGTGTTTGCTCGAATATCTCACGAGCATCTTTCCACCAGCCCCGGTTACCAAAAAAATAAAACATATTAGTGAATTCAGATTTTCAAATCACCATGCTCGGGCGCATATCAACTTAACTAAGCTATCTCAGATACCGATGAGTTTCCAATTTTCTCGACATAGAAAGGCTTTACATATAATAGCTGCTACAAGGGGATTTTTTTTTTTGAAGGGATTCAATCAGTCATCAGATGTAGACCGGAGTCAAACATGGATATCGGTAGTAAATCCCGGGTATATTCGGAGAAATCGAGCTTGCACAGTATAATCCCATATTTGGTTTTGAAATATCCGGTTGTCCTTCATGATTTGTGCAAGAGATTTATGAAGAAAAATTCTGACCTGATTAAGGATATGTAGACACAGGAAGGAGAATCATTAGAGAGATTGTTTTAGGTTACATTATATACATATAAAGGAAAACTCTATGTAATTAGATGGATCGCATATCCATGGGTCGTAGGCTCTGTAGCACTCCCCTTGTGCGGTTCAATAACAAAATGTTATACATAGTGTTTCACATATAGTGGTTTGAATGTAGTTTCTCAAATATCGTTCTCTCCTTGATGATTTGTGCTGAAATAAATTGTATAATTAAAACTTTGACAAGGAAAAGCTCAGTGGGACAAAACTTTGGTACAACTGTCTCGTAAGTAGTTCATCACATGTAATACCATCTTCAAAGATCGCCAAGTCTATGTTAATTGTCTCGTTAAAACTTTGTAAGGCTAACCCAGACGGAAAAAACATGAACTAAAGAAAAAGAATACAACATTAAGTAAACTTAGAACATAGTTTGATGCGTATACGTTGCCTCATTAAAACCTTGACAAGGAAAACTCTATGGGATAAAACCTTGACGAAGGGAAAAGAGTACCACATGACAGAGTAAAGGTGATCTGTTGCAGATGATCACTTTGCTCCGTTGAAATTGACTAGTTGCTTCACAACTCTTAAGGAAGAAAATCTTCGTGGGAAAGATAATATCCTTAGCTGGGAAATTACACTCCCGGTGTTTGTTATTTTAATATTTAAGACCTTGTCGAGTAACAAAACCATGTGGGAAAAGCAACCTCGGTGAAGGAAAATAGTTCAACGCACCATTAGATGCTCCCCCTGATGTCAGACAATTGTCATTAGTCTAATGCAGTCAAAAGGATTTTATCACACTTTACTTTGGTAACTTGATGTTTATAAGACCATGTTGTTGATTCTGGAAGTTACATTGCTTAACAAACTATCGCGTTTCATTTCTTTGATTCAGATATTTTCAGTAATATCAACACGACTTTTATGTATTCAACGTTCAACATACTTGATGTTTTTAGTGTTGTCTCACTAAAAACCTTGTCGAGTAATAAAACCCTTTGGGAAAAATATTCTAGATCGAAGGGAAAAAGAGTATAACACTGCTTCAATTTCGAAGTAAAATATATCAACATCATATTCGTGGATCCCCCATTGATGTCGGCATCTCCCCCTGATTACTTTCAGAGTTGTCCCCTACAGTTCCTTCAGTCATATGTACTTTTCGAACCAGAATATCGGTAATGACATAGAAAATAGTGGACCATATCTCCTCTGATTACTTTCGTTGGAGAAGAGATTATTGTTCTTTCATAATCAACAACTTTATGATTGCACTTTCATTAGAATTCCTTTTTATATCTTTGCATGGATAAAATAAATTTATGTCAATGATTACTTTTAATTACATGATTACATTCACTATACCATTCCAATGACGTTGCGTTGGCGTTGAGATATATCTAGCTAACAAATTCCTTGAGGATGTAAAATTTAATCTAATATATTGTTATACTAAGTACAACAATGCATCCATTGTACTTAGATATGGGAATTTCATCTCCCAACACATGCTCGTCATCTTCCTTTAGAAGAAATGGTCAATTACTTACATTTGAACCTCGACTAATCATGAGATTGCTATCAGGATGCATGTCATTGTTAAATTTCCTGATAACTTTAGACATATGCAAACTGGTGGAATAATATACCACAAACTTTATAGGGAATTAAATTTGCAGTTGCATAAAAGATCTGGCCTGCTTTAGGTGTCGTACATCGCATACCAATTACTAATACGATCAATTTTGACGACGCTAAATTTGTAGTTCCAGTAGAGTTTTGGCCCGTTTTAAAATGTTTTTTGTTAAAGTCTGCGGACATGTAACTCAAAACCAATTGGAAATAAGTGGAGCGGCCATTCCATATTATTTTTTAAGTTAATCATGTGGAAACTAGGGATGTGGGACTATTGTCTTTTCACACCCTCCCTCACGTGTAATTTCAGTCATTCGGCCTAACACATGGACCTACGCACGTGTGGGTCTTGGGTGTGCAGGTGACATTCGGTCACGGTACACCCCACGTACAGGTCATACGAGTGACCTGTCATTCAGTCACGGGTGCACATGTTAGATTCAGTCATGCACTAGTACAAACCTTCACATATGCCACATTTTTTTGTTTACAGCCTAGCCACGTTTTGGGTTATTTGCGTGGATACTGGTCATCAACATAACTATAGCCACGTTTTGTGTTACCTTGTAGCCATAGTGCACCATTTGGTCATGGGTTTAATCATAAACCCATCAACTGTAGCCATAGGGAATTGTTTAGCCATACTTTTCAGTCTATCCCATCACATGTAGCCATAGATGCGAATATGGCCACATTTAGAAATTATGTATGTGTCAAATGTGTAGGATGGCAATAGACACAATTATCAACCCGTGACGAAAAGATATTTATTTAGCCACTTTTTGTTTATGTGTCCATAGTACATGGTTTTTTAAACATTTACATTTTAGAAACGGACACATTTTAAAAAAACATGACAAAAGATTAACATATTGCTACACCAGTTCTCTTTCTGGGAGGATTATTATATGGCCACAATGATTTTGTCTATGTGACCATAGCCATCAGTTCATTTGGCAACTTGACAGCCAAAATAAAATGTTTACCACCTGGTTGGGGAGAACCTCAATAAAATGTTTGCATGACCTCTGCATTCACTAAAATACGTAATTAACAAGCTTAAATTTTATGAAAAAATGAAGAAGAAAAAGACAAGCTTATTACAGCACAATGAACCACTCTGGAACATATACAATTAAATTTATAAAAAATATCTTAATACAGCATTTCATTATTCCATATGCAGATTTATACAACTGCAGTACCTGCCAGAGGGTGTCACTTTGGCTTGCGTATAAGTAAACCACGGCAGTCAGTTCGGAAGTAATCATTTCGGGATTCTTTACCCAAGTCTTGCCGATCTACAGCTGGCAAGATATTATCATTCCGAGAAAAAATTATTGTACTGAATTCCTCATCGTTGCCATCATCATATGTATCTCTGTAATTTTTGGGAGGTACCACAAAAACAATAGACTTTTTCTTATCTTTCTGGTCTTTGACATAAAATACTTGCCTAGCTTGCGAGGCTAAAATAAAAGGATCATTTTTGTTTCCCAACATAGTAAGCTCAACAATGTTGTAGCCTAGAATATCTCTTTTGACCCCATGGTTATTATCAACCCAATTGCACTTGAATAGATGAATTTTTATTTCGCAGTAATCTAACTCCCATATCTCTTGCAAGACACCATAATAAGACGCTTTACCATATGTTACGCCATCATCTCTAGATATTTGCATGTCATTTTCCGCGACGCTAACCCCACTATTCTGGTGAATTTTACCATCACGAGATCTTATGCGGAATAGATATCCATTGATGCGATATACAGTGTATTTTGTTACCTCGTAGTGCGGGTCGTGTGATATCCATCTTAAGTTCTCTGAGATATTTTCTCCATCGACTTCCAACTCTTTCTCAACCTGAAAGGGGAGAATACATAAATTCAACTTGCTCGCGACTCTTAGAGAAGCCTTCCCTGCATACTTTGTCGGTAATGGTTTTCGTAGAGACCATTTTGTGAGTGTCAACTAGTGCAGTTTTTGTGAGGTCCAAGCCCCTCTCCCTTTTATTTTGTTGCTCATAGAGAATATCATTGGCCTACCCTCCTGCGAACACAATCAACCAATTAAAGAAGTTAAGACCAGACAATGTCTGAAGCAAAGCCTCTGAATTGGCCCATCTCTTTATTGATTATTATGTTGTCGGATTTTATGTGTTATCAAACATACTGTTATCGATACAACAGTTTTAACTTAAAACTCTTATGCTTTTTAACAAGGAAATTCTCATTCAAAATATTAGAAGAGACTACGTAACATTTTTACTAGTCAGTCGAGAGCCAACAAACTAAAAACAAGTGGCAAACAGATGTAGATCAAAGTAAAGAAAGAACCTCGTAGAAGTGGCAAACCGATGTAGATCAAAGTAAAACAAGAACCTCGTAGGAGAGGAAAAAATAAGGGTTGACATACGACCTTATGAAATCACTGGGGACTCTCCGCATAGGACTCCATCGCAAGAGCCAATTAACAAATCATAAACTACTCTTGAAACCTTGCTATTTGATTAGTCATCATATTCAGGCTTATGTACCACACTATTGTCCGTGTATTCTGACCAAGAATCCACGCTATGTAAATATCGACGTTAATCACTTACAAATGCCAGGTGAATTGAGAAAATAGGAAGGGCAGCATTGTATAACATGCGATGGCGGCCAAATGTAAGAGCCAAACATGATAATTGGTTAAGTACATTTCCATGTACGGACCTTATAATGGAAATATCGGTCACACAATCCTTCAACACAAAGAAGGAAATCAAAACACAAACAAAATTTGGAGTACTGACATGTAATCAAAAATTGTGCGAAAGATACAGTTAAGACTTGGTATCACTAATACTAAATAAAGGGGATTTTTATCAGAAGCATGAGTTGGTTGGTTATCAGATCAATTGGTCTGCCATCTAATCTATAGTCTATACAAATGTTTCTGGTGGCTTATAAATTTTATGAAGAGCTTATCATACAATCGCATAATTCTCTGTGCCTGCCACAAAAAAAATAAAGTTAGGGTGACTTGTACCTGCAGAATGGACATGTGACCAATATTCTTTCACCAGTTGACTAAACAACGATCCGTCCTTCTCCATCAACTTAATTGGTTCATCGTACTCCATTATTTTACCTGTAGGATAATAAATAACACTTAAACTCTTCATTTTTAAGTACTATGAAATTCATTTTTCAGGGTCTGATTTTAGTCTTAGGATAAAATGGAACAATATTTAGTCTAACCCATTCATCTGCAAGTCATTGATTACCAGATACATCTGAACTATTCCACATTTTCCACAGACTACCAGATCGACCTCCATTCAACCTTTAGGTTACTGTCAAACCTAAGACAACGAGATCTATAAAAATCCCAAAGGAACACCCCCAAAGAAGCTTTGTAACAAAAAGTACTATAACCCCAAATACCCAATCCACATATCAATCTGATTATTAGTTATTAAGCCAGTAAATTTCTCGTATAGTCCACAATTCACGAATTCTGCACATTGAATCTGTAAATTTTCTGGTGGAAAACCAAAAGTTAGGTTCAAATTATGAACCAAACAACTCTAGATATTGGGAGGCAGTAGGACCTCTCTTAGCAAGATAGGTTCCAAATCTCTTTAAGGTGAGTAGAATCATGGACATTCATAGATTTATAAATTTCAAAATTTATCAGAAGATGATTTCAAAATATACCAACTATATAAATAGTACAAAATGCAAACTGTGTATATTTTTTGCTCTCAATTCCTAGACAAAGGTTCAACGACATACTAATTCTGAATGCAATCATCTACTCAACTATAAACAAAAATGCAAAAAATTGTAGAAAATTAACATCAATCCCATTAAACTATTAATCAAAAAAGAGTTTGATAAGTGAGTTAAAAGAGACTGTTCCAAGAAATATGAAATGTAGCTGAGACAAATTAATATCGAGCTTTCAATAATTTCACTTTTGAACTGGATTGGAGATCAGATATCTCTACTTACACGCAGATTTCTTAGTTCAAACCAGAGCCCCATCTTTTTCACCACGATAACTACTGTTGAGAAAGCAAACCATCACATTCACAAGTGAGACATTATCTCAAACAGTTAAGAGGTATCAAAATGATGACAAAGATTATCTCAAACGAGAGGGGAAAAGAAAGAAAATAAGAAAATTACCACAAACTTGTGATTATTTCAGACTTCCGGTTGCTGATGGATACCCAAACGTCCAAATCCTTCAAACGAACAAAAACTCACGCCTGCACCAAAATAAAAACCCAATTAGCAAATCAATTTATTTTCTTTCGATGAATACAAGACTCAAATAGTAAGGAATCATACGAAATTAGAAAAACAAAGATGTAATCCCCACCAAAGCTTCAAAAGATTGAATATATATAAAACGTATTTCAAGTAAATAGATGAACATATCAAGCTTACTTACCAGATTAATAGATTTGTGCAGTTACAATCCGATGAACTCTAATTTCCTTAATTAGATCGAAAAATTGTAATTTGTAAATGATTTGACTATGAACCGTTTTACGGGTTATACAGATTACCGCATACTGATCACTAATCTGAGGTTAAAGATTTGACTGGGAAATCAAAATTTAGTCACCAACATGCCCTAAAGCTTTGATGTGGATTCTATGTTTATGAGGGGAATCCTTTTGTGGGTTTTTAATGGGAAGAAACTCATTGTTGTTGACGATGATTTCTTTTTCTCGAACAAAAATCACTCAAACGAAGATTCGAAAATGGGGTTTCGGTTTAGGGTAGAGTTTGGTGAGAGAAAATTATATTTTGATGGTGAATGGTATGAACTATGAAATTCCGTTTGTGGGTTTTGTTACAACTTTGAGTCGAAATAACGGGAAGTAGAAAAATTATAGGCAAAGATGCAGCTAGGGTTCCAGTGGAGGGAAAAGAATTCTAGACAAAATTTGGTTGAAATTTCGCGGGATTTTGGGCGCCAAAACTTAGTTATTCCCGCCAACAAAGATTGCAATTGTGAAACACCTTGACCAGTGCATACGGATCGATGACTTGTCATAGTTTGTTGTCGTTAGATTTGAAAGAGATGGGACGAGATATGAAAAGATATGAAGGGATTAGTGAAAAAGTTTTTGGTGGGATTTTAGAGCGCCAATTTTATGTGAATATGTAATGTAAAATGGATCCAATTTTCTCTACCCGCTCCGTTTTAATTTTGATATAGGCATCGTAATGTAAATGCGTATGCTTTTGAAATAAAAAGGTAAAAATATACACAGGTCAATTATATTTGTGATCCATATTTTGTTGGAAAATGGGTTTAAATAGAGGATGAAATAAACACAAAGAAATTGTTGTACTCTAGACTTTCAAGGCTCGAATAGATTTCTTTTAGACGATTATTTTTACCCTCCCAATATCAATTGGAGATTGCAACAGGTATGCGAAATAATGCCTTCGGGATACAATGAAAGCCCTACAACAGAGAAATTGGATTCAAGGTTTGTACCCATTGACCCAACCAAGAACACACGAGAGAGGTTTCTGATGATGCTTTAGAAAAAGAGGAAAACAAGTTGAATTGATTGTTTATAAAAATGGGAGAATACCTTCACTACTTATAGGGATATTCATGCCTATTGGAGATGCCTCTTCACTTCCAAAAGACACATAAGGTGTCTATTGGGAATGGTTGCGTCTTTTATGAACCATCACACCTATTAAAGGTGTCTCTTCATCTCCAACTAACATCCATTGTGTTTATCCATCACATAACACTTCCCCGTCATAGCGGCGAACCAAAACAGAAAACCATTTTAGTTTCTAAGATATTGAAAATATCCAACATATTTATGGCTTGGTCAAGAGAATAAAGTGGGTTTTGTATGCTACCAAATAAAATTGACGGGATTAAGTGAAGACTGTTGATGGATAGCAAGAAAAGTCTATTAATGGATAACAGGAAAAGTCGAAGGGATCCAAGTGAAATTGAGCAAAGTCGAGTGACGTTGGGTGATATTGATAAATAACCAAAGAAATCGATGAAATACAGGTGAAGTCGGTGAAATTGAGTAAAACTAATGGACATTCAGTGAAATAGAGGGATAGTCGAGGAAATGGAAGGAATCCCGATGAAAACGAGTAAGGTCAAGTGATATTGTATAAGCTTGATGGATAATAGGCAACATGAGCGTGGTCGATGGACATCCGGTGAAATTGGTGCATCACCGGAGAAACAAATGAAATACGAGTGTAATTCAATGAGGCGTTTCAAGAATTCGTTGAAATATACCGACTCAAAAAACCGTTTGATCCCATTGGATATGCTTAGATATTTATATAAGCAGACTGCATGACAAGATTATACAACTCTATGATCTTTTCAATCTCACTGGATGCGCATAGAGATTTACATAAGTCGATATCGGGAAAGACTTTTGCAACTCTATAATTTTTTCAAGGAAAGTATATAGCTTCAAAATTTGTTGATTAGTTCCTTAAGATGCCCCACTAAAAAATTAATTATCATATAATCCGAAAAGAAAAGAGAAAACCTAAATAAATATATTTTTTTGTTTTTCTCTTATTCCCTCAACTCGACATTACTTTTTTCCCATTTAGACTCATCAAACCAACCACGAAACTTAGATCGGGAAGACAGACAAGAAAAGTGAATTCACTTTATGATTTAGACCATCAAAGTGCACATACATATATATCCTCTCGAGGAGTTTAGCGACCCTTGAAGTATTCTTAAGGATATATCGAGGTACAACCGCATACAAGACTTTATTCAGGATCCGAAAGTCGTTAAACATATATGATTCAGGTTGTAGTACTATTACAACTCAGATTCATTGGTGGATTAAGTCCATCTAACTCAATTAGGGTTGTCAGTAAGTGCCATATTACCCGAAACCGCGCTCACACCAATTGATATGGGTCCTAAAATTGGGCCCCTGCTGAATCTTGATACATGATCAATACACCCAAGCTAAACCCGAAATCTCAATGTCATATTGGTTAATGACTTTTTTAGTAAAATTCAAAGCATTTTGTCTAGTTCGATTTTGATTTTTTCTCATTTCCTATTTTTTTGTTATGTTTAATCTTTATTTAAAACACTAATAAAAAGTAATAAAAATAATGTTGATTAAAGACGAAAAGAGAAAGTTATTTACCAGCATTTATGAAAAATTTGATAGCCTTTTTATACCCAATGGGTACATAGAACTAATGGGCACCTGAGATTTTTTGTATCAGATTTCGGTCCACTAAATTATGATAATGTAACAACTAAATTTTTCCGTGTCTCGATTCCAAAGGACGAAGTTCCATTTTCATCATTTTTACTCGAACTCGTTTCGAATCGATCAATATTTCAGGTGAAGTGTCGAGTCTTGATTATGTAACTAAATTTTGATCATGTAATAACTAAATTATGATTATGTAATAACTAAATTATGATTATGTAATAACTAAATTTTTCCGTGTCTCGATTCCAAAGGACGAAGTTCCATTTTCATCAGTTTTACTCGAACTCGTTCCGAATCGATCAATATTTCAGGTGAAGTGTCGAGTCTTGATTAAGTAACTAAATTTTGATCATGTAATAACTAAATTTTGATTATGTAATAACTAAATTATGATTATGTAATAACTAAATTTTTCCGTGTCTCGATTCCAAAGGACGAAGTTCCATTTTCATCAGTTTTACTCGAACTCGTTCCGAATCGATCAATATTTCAGGTGAAGTGTCAAGTCTTGATTATGTAACTAAATTTTGGTTATGTAATAACTAAATTTTGATTATGTAATAACTAAATTATGATTATGTAATAACTAAATTTTTCCGTGTCTCGATTGCAAATGACGAAGTTCCATTTTCATCAGTTTTACTCGAACTCGTTCTGAATCGATCAATATTTCAGGTGAAGTGTCGAGTCTTGATTATGTAACTAAATTTTGATCATGTAATAACTAAATTATGATTATGTAATAACTAAATTTTTCCGTCTCTCGATTCCAAAGGACGAAGTTCCATTTTCATCAGTTTTACTCGAACTCGTTCCGAATCGATCAATATTTCAGGTGAAGTGTCGAGTCTTGATTATGTAACTAAATTTTGATCATGTAATAACTAAATTTTTATTACGTAATAACTAAATTTTGATAATGTAATAACTAAATTTTGATTACGTAATAACTAAATTATGATTTTGTAATAACTAAATTTTTCCGTGTCTCGATTCCAAAGGATGAAGTTCCATTTTCATCAGTTTTACTCGAACTCGTTCCGAATCGATCAATATTTCAGGTGAAGTGTCGAGTCTTGATTATGTAACTAAATTTTGATCATGTAATAACTAAATTATGATTATGTAATAACTAAATTATGATTATGTAATAACTAAATTTTTCCGTGTCTCGATTCCAAAGGACGAAGTTCCATTTCATCAGTTTTACTCGAACTCGTTCCGAATCGATCAATATTTCAGGTGAAGTGTCGAGTCTTGATTATGTAACTAAATTTTGATCATGTAATAACTAAATTTTGATTACGTAATAACTAAATTATGATTATGTAATAACTAAATTTTTCCGTGTCTCGATTCCAAAGGACGAAGTTCCATTTTCATCAGTTTTACTCGAACTCGTTCCGAATCGATCAATATTTCAGGTGAAGTGTCAAGTCTTGATTATGTAACTAAATTTTGATTATGTAATAACTAAATTTTGATTATGTAATAACTAAATTTTGATTATGTAATAACTAAATTATGATTATGTAATAACTAAATTTTTCCGTGTCTCGATTGCAAAGGACGAAGTTCCATTTTCATCAGTTTTACTCGAACTCGTTTCGAATCGATCAATATTTCAGGTGAAGTGTCGAGTCTTGATTATGTAACTAAATTTTGATCATGTAATAACTAAATTATGATTATGTAATAACTAAATTTTGCCGTCTCTCTATTCCAAAGGACGAAGTTCCATTTTCATCAGTTTTACTCGAACTCGTTCCGAATCGATCAATATTTCAGGTGAATTGTCGAGTCTTGATTATGTAACTAAATTTTGATCATGTAATAACTAAATTTTTATTATGTAATAACTAAATTATGATTATGTAATAACTAAATTTTTCCGTGTCTCGATTCCAAAGGATGAAGTTCCATTTTCATCAGTTTTACTCGAACTCGTTCCGAATCGATCAATATTTCAGGTGAAGTGTCCAGTCTTGATTATGTAACTAAATTTTGATTATGTAATAAAAAAAAAAAGAAAAAAGAAAAAAAAGGAAAAAAAATGAAAAAAAAATTTAAGTAAAAAATGAAAAATAATGAAAATTTTTATGCCACATTTATGTCCAGCCAGTCAATTACATGGTTTAAGCTAACACTCCAGCCCAGTCCATTACATGGTTTAAGCTAACACTCCAGCCCAGTCCATTACGGTTTTACTTATGTTATTTCAAAATGCATCGAATAGGATGTCCATAGTAAATCTAACGGTGAATATATTTATCACAAGCCCAACGAATAGTTAGATTAATAGGGAAGAACCTCTTATCTTACTCTCTGTAACACCTCAAAATTCTGTTCGTTTTATCTTTCCTCCTAAACCAGAGTTACAGAGCGGAGAGAACTAGAGAAACCTAAGCAGAGTAAAAAGGGGATAAAGTTCTAGGCTTAAAATCAGGGAAAAATTGAGATTTGTTAGAGTAAAAAGGGAAATCGGATTTCTAAAGTTTGGAAATATTTTTAGGTCTACCGTAAGATCAAAATCAAATGGTATTTTCTTAGGAGATTTTTCCGAAAAAAGGAAACCGTAGACCAAACTCAATCGATTTTTCAGTTCACCCTAAATAATTTTGAGCGAGATGAAAATAAGACGCAAAATCTTTTCGGCGGGATTATTCAATCTGTGCGACTTTATAAAGGGTCGTATGATGTTAAGGAATTGCATGGCTAAATCTTATAAAGGTATATCCTGTTCTCAATCTTTCTTTCGTCTAAAAAGATTAGTTATTCAAACCCTAATTGATTCAAACCTTAATTTTTGATTCAGACCCAATTGATTCAAAGGTTAAGTTTTGACTCAAACCCTAATTCTTAATTTTTGATTCATTGAAAGCGGGGTTTATGCACCTGTTTATTTCTTATTAAGAAGAACAATGGTGTGCATGCATGTTTAAGCTTTTCCTCTGTTATGCTTAGGATCTTTATGCAAATTGTATTCTAAGTTGCATAGTGGCTGGATAACAACTCAGTCTTCTATGGTTATCGAAATACTATTCCTTTATGTTTTTTTCTTTCTTTTCCGATGAATCTGATTAATGTTTTTCACACTGCAAACAATATTTTAAGCTTTTGTGGTTCTCCCTGAAACCACTCGACATCACATTCTTATCTCATTTAGATGGCCACATTCTCTGTCGTGTATACTCCCGTGTCATTGAGGTTTTGTATAATGGGATTATAATTATGTCAGAGCTAGGTCAATTGAATGTTATTCCTTGGTTCTTTTATCTGTCTATTCTGATGAATGTTTTTCACACTGCAAACCATAGTTTAAACTTCTGTGGTTCTCCCTGAAACCACTAGAAATCACATTTTTATCTCATTTTCATCAACTTTAGCTGGTCAGTAAGCTTCCATCTGTCGTGTATACTCCCGTGTCATTGACATTTTTTATAATGGGATTATAATTATGTCGGAGATCGACATCCGTCGTTTGTTTTTAGGGAACTTGGTAGGTTTACATAATTGTGTATGTTTGAACTGGAGTCTTGCTTGAGATCTTTCAATGCTCTAGTAAAAACCTCAGCGATTAATAATTTTTTAATTGTTATTTATTTTAACAATTCTGAGACGGCATCCTGCTCTTGCATCTAATCATACTAATCAAGACCATGTTAGTACTGACATAATCAAGACCATGTTAATTGACTGTTATTTAATCCTTTGCTTGTGTCTAGCTTAATAACTTTTGACTTTTGATTGAAAAGAATTCAGACCTTATTTGATTGAATCATATACATGTATATGCAGTTTCCTATATGACTACACAAGAGAATTTGAGTTGGGAGCCAGAGTATGATGATGATGAGTATGCTGAAAATGAGACTGCAGCCCTGGAGGCTCAAGCCTTGCAGAATTTAGGAGAGTCACAGGATGAAGACGAAAATTCCGATGGTAGTCGCACCGGTTCCGATGGTGATAGCTCCAGTTCTGATGATGAATCGACTGAAAGTCCTGAACAACCTGGTAATGCTATACTAGCTTGTTTTTTTTTGTTTGCTTTGGACTTAAAAAATATGAGTACACTCTTACACCATGTTTACTCTTATTTTGGGTTTTTGAACTATAAAAATACACAGGAGCTCCAAACAATACAGTAGAGTCTAAGGAGAATAATGTTTGAGGTTTAAAAAGATTAAAGAAGATAAAGAAAAATTTTGACGGCGAGAAGCACGTGATAGAATTTGATAATTTTAGTCGATTTAAGGGGAAATATAAAGCTTAAATTGCTAGTTACATGGGTGTATTGGTACGTCGAGACGCTGGTCTAAGGCACTTGAAGTGGAAGGAAGTGAATTCAGTGATGAGGGATAAGTTATGGCACGAACTATTGGTATGTATATGCTGATCTATATTTATTTTTAATACTATATTTGTTATTAATTTGTTACCTGCCGTTAACATCTCCATATTTTGGCAGCGGTTTTATGAAATTGAGGAGACTATGAGAAGACAAATTATGAAATATTTTGATGAACATTTGCGCAACTTCAGAAGAAAGTTGTATGTAAAGTTCATAGTGCCCAATTTGGGTAAACCTGCTAAACTAAATATTGTTCCTAAACAATATCGTGTCATTGTGAACCAAGAACAATGGGACAAGTTCGTAAAGTGGAGGTTGTCTGATAAATGCAAGGTTGTATATTACACGTTTTAGTTTGGAAATATTGATATTAATTTCATTAATTAGTCTAACTTTTTTATGAATGAAATTCTTTAAATCTGTATGCTCAGGAGTTGTCCATTAGGGGAGCTAAGGCGCGTGAGAACCACAAATATAACCACAGGACCGGAAAAGCAGGGTATGCAGGGCTCTTGGAAAAATTAGTAAGTCCAGTTTGTTATAAAAAATTAGTATTATTTCCAGTTTAAATTATAGTATTATCTATCTAATATTTGGCTTGTGTATTTTATAATTACTAGATTAATGAGAAAGAGATCCTTGAATATGAAAATCCTTCACGGTCTTTACTATGGAGGAAGGCACATCAAAAAAAATGGAGAATACGATGACGATGATGTTAGGGAAAAAGCAACTCAGCTTGTAAGACGACTGAAACTATCTAGTTATTTGTTTTGTGCTTGAGTAAATGTGAAAATAATTTTGCTTTAATTGATTATCACTTCTAATCCCTTAATTCTTTTTTTGTGCAGGAGGATTTTGATAAGCAGCTGGAAGATGGAACGTTGACAAAACAACCAGGCAATGATTCTATCACCCTTATGTTTGGGGAAGAACATGTTGGGCGTGTAAGATGTATAGGCAAGGGAGTGACTCCAACAACGTACTGGCACCTTCCACGGAAAGGAGCATCCAAGGAGCACATTGAACTGAACAAACAACTGGAAGATGAAAGACGCGCGAACCAAATGGAGAGAGATAGGAAGGATGCAGAAATGAAGGCAGCAATGAAGGCACAAGAAGAAATGATGAGCAACTTAATGTCTCAGCTAAAATCTCAAGGCATATTGAAAAAGAAAATCAAATGCAAAATGGCACGGGTATGTTTAACGTCATCCAAGTAATTTTGATTAATTATGTATTTCCTAATAATTCTGCAGTATCTAATATGTCAACTGCACTATATAAAAATCTCTTATTATAGAGAAGTCTCTTATGCTTGAATCCCCTGTTACAAACATTTCTCCGACTGAAAGGAATGAATCTAATACAAATAGAAATGATACTGAATCTGAACATGTATCTCAGTCTACGGTATCGAAAGATAGTTCTGAACTCCAAAGGGTATGTTTCTTTTGCAGGTATTTAAAATATATAGTGCTTTGAGAGTTCCATTTTTTGTTGATGTTAATATAGCGTATCTTTTTGTAGTCTGGAAAATACAAACAAAAGTCTCCTGCATCTGAGCATCTACCCCTTAGTTCACCAGACAATTCTCAATCGAAAGACAAAACTGAACTTTCAACGGTATGTCTTTTTCACAGGTATTTAAGCATTTTGAGATTTGAATCTGTTGATGTCAATATAACATTTATGTTTTGCAGATTGGTAAATGCAAACTGGCTCATGCTTCACTGAGAAATATCATTGCATGGGGTTCGGTTCTTCCATCAGTGCCAGGTCAGATGGTTCATGGAGATCCACTCCGGGATGATTGTGTCAGAGTGACGGTTGAAAAATCAATATTAAAGAATCATTGTTTGCCAATCCCATCTACTCATCTCAAAACAGTAGAGGATGCTGAAAAATCTATAGTAGCTTGGCCTAAAGAGTTTGTGATCTCTTGCTCTAGTGTAAGTTGCTTTGTTATACATGTTTATCACCTTATGCATCCTGACCATATAACTGTTAACATGGATTTTTCCCTTAATTATACATCCACTGGCTTGGTGCAGGGCCATCCACTTTCAGACCCTGGTGAACATGATTCTGACCCAAACGATGAATATGATTCTGACCCAAACACTAAGAAGACAAAGAATAAGAAACCTTCATATATGAAGAGCGGGGAACTAAAGTCTCGGAGATCTAGCAAGAGACTCAAGACTGCAGCCTAATTATTAATAGAAATAGTCGTGGATTATAGGATTTGGATGTTTAAACTTTTAAGTCTCTCTCTGAAAGTTTGTTTTCTCAAGGTTACTGCACAATTATCAGATTGAGATGTTTATTATATTGTGAAATGAAATTATTTTGGTACAATTCTAATTGTAATCCTCATTAATTTTTTATGGATGGTTATTTAGGTGATTTTTGAATAGCTACGTTGAAAACACTTGATGTGTCCAAAAGGTGAACAATAGCTACATTGAAAACACTTGATGTGTCCAAAAGGTGAACAATGGCTACATTCAAAAAACTTGATGTGTCCAAAAGGTGAACAAAGCTACATTCAAAACACTTGATGTGTCCAAAAGGTGAACAATAGCTACATTCAAAAAACTTGATGTGTCCAAAAGGTGAACAATAGCTGCATTGAAAACACTTGATGTGTCCAAAAGGTGAACAATAGCTACATTCAAAAAACTTGATGTGTCCAAAAGGTGAACAATAGCCACATTGAAAACACTTGATGTGTCCAAAAGGTGAACAATAGCAACATTGAAAACACTTGATGTGTCCAAAAGGTGAACAATAGCTACATTCAAAAAACTTGATGTGTCCAAAAGGTGAACAATAGCTACATTGAAAACACTTGATGTGTCCAAAAGGTGTCCAAAAGGTGAACAATAGCTACATTCAAAACACTTGATGTATCCAAAAGGTGTACAATAGCTACATTCAAAACACTTGATGTGTCTTTCGAAAAAATTTAGCCACGGTGCTACAAATTTTTAGTAGCCATAACTTATTAATTGGCCATGTAAAATGTTTATCATGTGTCCAAAAATATGGATGGCCATGGTACAAAGATTAAACGTGACTACAAATCATGTATTAGCCATGTTAAATTATTTTCCGTGTGTCCAAATGATAGAGATGGCCATGGTTGAGAAAAATTAGTGTGACCGCAACTCATGAATTGGCCATGATAAAATGAATTTTGCGTGTTCAATTGATGACAAAGGCCACGGCTATAATAAAATTTACGTGACTTTAAGGTAAACTTTAGCCACATATAATTAAATTGTGTGTCTATAAGGATCCTATGGCCACGGTGATAGTGAAAATCCTTAACTGCCAAAAAAATATTGAGTACCAAATAGACACGGTTTTAGAGTTATGGCCATGGTTAATCATATTTTATAGCCGCTCAAAGTTTATGTAGCCATAGGGATACTTTTTTGTCTCGGCACCTGATGCCACATTTTTGGAGTGAAAAAAATCCATGACCAAAAGCATATGGACACGGTGATTAAGTGTGGCCAATGTGAAGATTTGTACTAGTGATGGTGGCCAAAATAGACTATACAGCCCGCGTACGGGCCTAGCTCTGATACCATGTAAAAGAGGAAACTAGTGATGTGGGACGAGTGACCAGTCATTCGGTCACGGGTGCACATGTGACCAGCCATTCGGTCACGGTGACCACTAATTCGGCCTACACCCCGTGTACGAGCCTAACTCTGATACCATGTTGAAATCTGCGGGCATCCAACTCAAAACCAATTGGCAGTGAGTGGAGCGGCCCTTTCATATTATATTTTAAGTTCATTATGAAGAAACTAGTGACGTGGGACTATTTTCCTTTCACATTTTTGGTTATTGCACTTTTCGTTTGTCCAATTGTCACTCTTTCAGAGTGCACTGCCCTGTTAGAACGGCAAAATAAAACCAAAGTACATCTACATCTTTACAAGGTAAAACCACTTTCTTCCTCTTCAGAAATAATATTAGTTTTCTAATTTTTAAACATTCTCCACGATCACAACACATGAAGATATTTGTACGATGAAGCTCGAAACTTTCCAACCGCGAAACTAAAAAAGAGAAGGACAATGAATCGTTCATTATTTCTCATGTTTCTCTTCTATAAAAAGGGTTCTCAATGTTCACATCTATCGAATGATTTTGTAGATGATACAAGTAGAACTGCAGAAGTGCACCATTAGGTGGACAAATGAATCTCTTACATAATTTTAGAGCAGCTAAAGTTTATAAGCCCAAAAAGGTGTGATACCAATTGGAACCAACAAAATGACATTGAGAGACCCAACTGGATTCAGACATTTATGATCGATCACAATACAAATTTGTGTCAAAATGGCAAAGGAAAACAAAAGCAAATCCATATTTACAAGATAAACACACTTACTTTGCTTAAATCATATTGGTTCTCTAATTTGTCAACATTCTCCACCATCTCAACACATGAAGATACTTGTACGACAAAGCTATAGAACATCAGACTTATCAACTGTGAAAGGAAAAAAAGGACAATGCATCGTTCATAATTTTTTCTCTTCTATAAATAGGGTTTTCAATCTTCACATGTATTGAATGACTTTGGATACAATACAAGTAGATCTGCCGAAGCGCACCATTAGGTTTGAAAATGAATCTCTTGCATCTAGAGTAACCGGTAAGGGGGCCCAAGGCCGTCGCCTAGCTGGCCTATGTTCAGCGACGGTTTTGGGTGTGAATCGGTAGAAATGATGAGGAGAGGGAATGAAATTAGTGAGTAGAGTGATGATTGGGTGAACATGTTAGCAAGTTTCTCCATCTTAAAAAAATAACTTAACAGTTATTGTTTTGTTTTATTATTTTTCCTTTTTTCATCTAACAAAACAAGAGAGTTAATTCCGAAATAGGGAATTACAGACGGACCGGTGGTCGCTGTTTATAATTTTGTGATTTGTATAAGAGAAAGAAACTCAGTTTCTTGGTCACATTTTTACAAAAATTTAATACAACAAAGGTCAGCATACATACGGAGGAATTACATTGCACTACCAGAATATAACCTATATACATATCTTTACTGATGTGTGTAATAAAAATATCCTCATAGCGATTCAATTGTTCTCTTTGAAAGATTTTACCTGTGCACAGTTTCTTGTTTTCAAATGTTCTCCATCATCTCAATCACCGGGTCGCGTGACTATAAATCACAGTAATCTAGAGTTGACAACAAATTGATTATTCTGTGGATTTCACTTTTATAAATGATGTTTTATTCTTTTCCATAAATCAATCAATGATTACAGGAAGATAAAATAGGAAACTATTTATAGGTGAAAACAACCAACACTCATAAATAACGTGAGGGGAAAATCGAAATGGAAAAGTATGGTTTCAGAATCTACATGAGAGATGTAACAACTGTCACGACTTGCTCAATCTTTAATTTAATAGTAACCACAAGTTTATATTCTGCCTGAATGCAAGTCCTCTATTCTCCCTTTTCCCATTGAGCCACTCCTTTGTCTGTTGCTGGAAAACCTGATCCCCTCATGCACAAAATTAATAAAACACCGCAACCAGGAAATTGACGCTACACTTTGGATCCCGTTTAAAATTGCACTATATTAGTTACGCACTCTTCCAAGTGTAATCAATCATGACATCCTACACAGACAGATACTATGTACGACATTGTTCCTAAGGGCAACTGCAGTGGTGCGATCAAAACCAAAGATCAAAGATCAAAAAAAAGACCAAATTTTGGGTTTAGTCCGTGTTGTGACGCAACGGTACAGGATTAAAATTTCGTCAGGCGGACTTTAAAAGTCCGCCCCTTTTTTTTTTTCATTAGGCGGACTTTAAAAGTCCGCCCCATTTATATTCCATCAGGCGGACTTTAAAAGTCCGCCCGTTTTTTGTAAAACTCCATCAGGCAGACTTTATAAGTCCGCCCATTCTTTTCCAAATTCCATCAGGCGGACTTTAAAAGTCCGCCCATTCTTTTTCTTTTTTATTTAATTTCAATTTTCATCGGGCGTAATTTAAATCTCCGCCCGTTAACAAGCGTAAATTTATGTTACGCCCAGCATCAAACGTACTTTAAATTTACGCCCGACTATATCAGAATTTGGGATTTGGTCGCGACCATATTTGGTCTGGAATTTGATCTTTGGTCCAAATTTGATCTTTACTCCGTCCCACTGTGTTAGGATCTCATCCCATAAATTTGGTTATACTCGCCCACTGTGGATGCTCTAAGAGGTTGATATGGAAGTTCGGGTCGTTGATCCACGAGAGATAATACGAGAATGTAGTCACTATAGCATATGGATATAACTCTATAATGAGCACTAGACCAAAGTGCCAGCGATCGAGGAAGAATTTCTGGGAGCATATAATTATATTTGTTGCTCATCCAATGAAGATTCAGCATATTGGTCGGGGTACAACAGAAATAAATATCAAAGACTACCAATCGTTGGGGATTAACTAAAAGATTATTTATTATTTTAGGGTGCAATAAAACAATTTACCTAGCATTTTTATTTGAAATTACTATTTCCTCAATTGCAAGTGACACCAAATTTATAATTAATATATAAGATTTTCAAAGATACAAGCTCGCATGGGTCAAAATAAGTCTTACATGATTTGTTGTAATTATTATTATATAACAAAATATTATTCAGTCTCATGACGTGCTGTTAAGGAACGGATTATTTCTAGTTTATGTACAAGACAAAATTACTGTATTTAAAAATACAAAAATAATAATAATAAATAGGACATATGATGTGAAGTATGTTTTATGTACTTGTAGAGAGTAGTCCATATAAAACATTAAATTCTTAAATTCTTAGTTACAATAGAGTTTTATGTTGGTTTTGCTTATTTAATTCTCCCCCATTGTGCAGAATTCTAGCGGTTTTTTTGTACTCGTAAACAAATAAAAGCCTAATAACATCTTAAACTAAAACACATTTTCATCTTCACACCGATCAACTCAGTTACTTAATTCTCCCGGAGAAATCTTGGTTGTCTAATTTTTCAATTTCCTTCATCATCTCAACATGCACATACTTGTACGACAAAGCTAGATATTTCTGCAAAGGGAAAAGTAAATAAAAATAGAAAAATGGATAACACAAAACTAATCATACAGTGAAACAAATAAATTAGACAATGAGTCGTTTATAATTTTTCATATTTTACGATTTTGGAACGGTACTGGTTAATTTGTGTATTTATAATGCTACCAAAAGGTGTGATGATTTGAGATTAAAAATTACTTTTAATGGGTTGCGACTGTTGGAACGAATATGTTTAAATTTAGTCTGTTTTTAATTTTGAAATGGGACTTTTACTGCTGCTGTTGCTTTTGACATGCAATTCTGGTACTGCCCAATATATACTTTGATGATACTCTCCTAGATATTAGGTTACACAATGCGGCATCTCTAACGACTCTTTAAGTTGACGTTTTGATAATGTCTAAAACCGGGGTTGCCTACGGGATAATATCTTATAGGAATAACCAATCGTGACTCTTTAAGTTGCGATCCGGATTGTGCCTAAATAATAACAACTGTCGGAGGGGACTTCAGGTTTTCTTACTGGATTATCTCTTATAGGAACATCCAATCAGGTAACGATGACAGGATATTTTCTGCTGACATGGCTTCACCACAATCAAGAATGATTATGATTGTGACATGTGACGACTTGGGCCCCTAATTATAAAGAAAGATAAATGTTTTCCGTTGGCCTGCTCAATGATGTTCTTGGTCCTTTAGTGTTTCATTTGATTTCTCTCCGTAACCCGGTGTATTAGTTTTATATTTATATTGTAATGGTGAAAGAAAACAAATACTATCTTCGTTTTCAGAAAAGTGTTATTTTCATTTTTCATTTTGACCTTCCATTTCTGGAAAAGTGTTACTTTCATTTTTTTCATTTTGGCCTTTAGTTTCTGAAAAACTGTTACTTCCATTTTTTTTTCATTTTGGCCTTACGTTTCTGGAAAAGTGTTACTTTCACTTTTTCAATTTAGCCTCAAAATAGGCTAAAATGAAAAAATCAAAGTAACATTTTTCCAGAAACAGAGAGTACTACAAATCTGCATCTTTACACGATTAACTCAGTTACCATATTTCCAAAATAGTTTTTGAGTCTATAATATTCTAATTTTATCCACAATCTTAACATATGAAAATATCCGCATGACAAAGCTAGAGTGCATCAAACTAATCAGACCGTCAAATGAAAAAAAATTCACAACGAATCGTTTATGAGTTCTCATATTCCAGCTATAAATAAGGTTTTCAATCTTCACACCCAAATAATGGTTTTGGAGAAGACACAAGTAGAATTGTAGAAGCACTCAGTTACGGAAGTTTGCTAATGAGATTCTAGTATTTTAGATTAACTAAAATTCATATACCCAGAAAAAGTATATATATATGATCACAACCAGAGCCTAAAAACAAAAACACGAAAATTTGTGAAATAAAATTTGCATGAGACATTTTTGTTCGACTCATTTCTTAATTTAGTGGACCTCATTTCTTTGTCGGCTAAACATAATAAGTGGTCACTGGTCAGTAACATCTTTTCTCCATATTGTAGGAAATTATTTCCGGGGCCGAGGTCGAAGAACCACTCAGTCTATTTGAATGTGGTTGTAATTGATTCTTGGGACTCTCATACATTTATTTTTTCCTTTAATAAAGAAATTCTTGTTACAAAATTGGAACCGCCATGCTAAAATGCTCATATATATATATATAGCAATTAAGCTTTAGTTTGAGCGTGTAAAGTCAGTTGTAGTCCAATGGTAATGGGTTTAATTTTTCCTGTATCTCTAACAAGAGTTCAGATATGTAATTATTCAATTCCGAGTAACATAAAATACCTGTACTAGCTTAACATATGATAAGAAGTTGGCACTTTTAAAAAAACATCAAATAACTTATCAACATTTTTTTCAAAAAAATAAAAAAAGTTCCCCACACTTTCGTTTCCTATTATTTTTAACAATGTCTAAATGGGAAAGTAGGTTGAATAACATACAATCCATACAAAAAACAATAATGTTTGAAATTTATATAATTTAGAGAGAGTGGGAGAGTGTTATACTCTTTTAGTTGCGTCTCCTTTCCTGGTAGATTTTGATTATTCAACAAGAAATGCTGACTATGTTCTTGACTCTGGATTTTCAATCTTCTCCACCATCGATAACTAAAGATATAAATGAAACGGACCAGAGTTTGGAACTGAAAAATGGCAAATTTTTTGGAATTTTGCTTGTTTTTACGTTTTATTAATAGTGTTTTGTTTTCAATTTTAATACCGGAAAAAATTGTGCGCTTAGAGGACATAAGGAACATTTCATTTGCTAGCTAATAGAAATGCTTCAGCCTATAAAAAGTGTGACCTGAGAAGGAAAAATAAGTAGACGCTATAAAATAAATGATTTTAAAATATGAATGAGAGACAGCAAATTTCGGGCGATCAATGAATAGCGAGTAGTTTCCTTAAGGGCTGCCAGACCTTGCTGCCGGAGGGGACCTAGATAGATTGATATTTTCAATACTAGGTAAGTTTGTTTATCGCAAATGATGGATTCGGTTTCCGTTTATTATCTCTGTAAAGTCTGCAACGTATGTTTCTTCTTCGTTTGTAGTAAAATTTATCGTTTCTGTAAGAATATTTCTATAGTTAGAAATATCCCGTGGGCCCATGTAATAAATTTGGTTAATTAAGAAGATTGCTAAATATTTCGGTTACCATTCTAGGGGATTAATTCCTATTAACTATTCCTTGATGGACGGTCGAGATTGATTGCTAACTTTAAACCTAGGAACCTTGGTCCTCCTTACACCTATAAAAGGAACTCAATAGCCATTAGTATTGGTTCGAGAATTTTAATATTTATTACACAAAAGGTCAAGAAGGAGAAACCAAGATATTCCATTGTATTCTGTTCTACAGGTGTGCTTGCAGCCTTGGAGGATTTCTTGGATTCAATCAATGACTTCATCAGGTATTCTATTTTAACACAACTATGCTTATTGTGATTATCATGTTTGTTCGAAGATCCGACTATTATTGATATAAAATAAAACTTATATTTGGCATCGAGAGCCTGGTTTAGAAATCCATGATTTTCCATGATGTTGTATGCAATTGTTGTGTTTATATCAATGCATAGTATGTTTGTTTGATTACTAATAATCATGTTTATGTACTATTTATAAATATGAATATTTTTTCTTACTTGATTGATATTCAATTTTTTATTGATTGAGCAAATAAATCATGCGGCTATTTTATTTTTTTTGGTTTTAGATCATGTTAATTATAATATATGGGCTCACCTATAATACCTTGATATGTTTCTATGATTATTGGATTTATAACATATATGAAAGATTTGATGTGTTGTTTCATTCGATTGAAAATGATATGATTTTTTCTTGATGTGGTATAACATGATGATGTGATTAGTTCATGAATAAAAAGTCTGTTTTGTTTGATTCATGCGTAAAGTAAAACGTTTGTTTAATATGCGAAGTATGCGGCTACGGTTATGTGAAGATGAAACGTCTATGAAAAATGAAAGTTTATGTGTATGGGTTCACTACAATGTTTATGAAAGTTTATTGGGGTTGGTTTAATATTTCTTAACTATAACATAGACATGAAATGTATGTTGGGTTTTGTTTTGGACAAGCCCATAAGGTTTTAAAATCTTCTTGGTTTGACATTAAGAAAACAGTTGACCATAATGTATGACTTTGACTGTTTGATTGTGACCTTGACTGACTGTTTGACTTCCGCCGTTGACTCTGACTGTTGACTTTGACTTGACTGTTTGACTGTTGCCCTTCACATGTAGACTTTCCGTCATTGAATTTGACTGTTGACTTTCGCATGTTGACTTTGCTTTTTGATTCTTAATTTTGGTTTTTAATATGAACATGTATAGACCTTGTATGGTAATAACTATAACATGTTTAGATCACCACAGTGTATGAATTGTATGCTCTTTAGCTATCGCCACAATGATACTAAAGTATTATGTTATATTAACATGTCATTGTAAGTCTACATCGTTTTGTGCAATCACATAAGAATAACTATCACCCACAGGAGATGTTTGTTCAAGTGTTTTTATATATAAACATAAAGAAATTAACTATTTAGTCATACATATTAGAATGAAAAGTTACCCACAGGTAACTCTAGTTCACGTGTTTGAATAAATATTATGATTATGTATGTAACCATGAAAGGAATAATGTCCACAGATGTTTGTCTTTGCTTGCTTATATATGTGTGAATGTTTATGTATGTAACCATGAAAGGAATAATGTCCACAGATGTTTTTCTTTGCTTGCTTATATATGTGTGAATGTTTTTATGAC
This sequence comes from Papaver somniferum, assembly GCF_003573695.1. Classification (NCBI taxonomy): domain Eukaryota; kingdom Viridiplantae; phylum Streptophyta; class Magnoliopsida; order Ranunculales; family Papaveraceae; genus Papaver; species Papaver somniferum. The sequence continues at coordinate 7,356,075 of NC_039368.1, read as the reverse complement.
TTTATGACATGATTGTTGTTTTATTTAAGATTCTACCCACAGGAGTTTCTTAATTCGTATGTGTATGAGTTTGACTTTGTGTATCTTTGTCATGTTTTACAGCTTCTAGTTCTAAGTCTTTTCATTCGTATACTTCGTCTGTCCCATTCTTCAATGTCACCAACTTCTCAGAATGGAAAGAGAATGTTGAGTACACTTTGGGTGTGCGGGATATTGACCTTGCTCTCCAAATTGAAAAGCCAATTATAGGTGATAAGAGTTCCACTGAAGATAAGGATCTCTTAAAAAAAGTGGGAGAGAAGTGATAGGCTGAGCATACAGCTGATGCAAATGCACATTGATGCAAACATTAAAGGATCGCTTCCCGAACCTAAAAATGCTAAGGACTTTATGGAAATCGTAAAGGAACGCTTTAAGACAGCAGATAAGTCTCTAGCTGGGAAGTTGATGGCTGATCTGACCACCATGAAGTATATCGGTGTAAGATCAGTGCACCAGCACGTGATAGAAATGAGTAGCATTGTTGCTAAGCTCACTGAGATGAAATTAACTGTGGATGAGAACTTTCTTGTCCAATTCATTCTCAACTCGCTCCCACCCCAATATGCTCCCTTTCAAGTGCATTACAACACTATTAAGGAAATGTGGACTGCAAATGAATTGGGAAAAATGTTGGTTCAAGAGGAAGCTAGGCTAAACCAGCAAGGTCTTAATCAAGCGCATTTTGTCAATCGAGGAGTGAACAATAAGCGTAAGCCTGCAAAGGGCACCACAGAATAATTCTGGTCAACCTGAAAAGAAGAAGGCAAAGCAAGATGACAATAAGTGTCGTTTCTGTAAGAAACCTGGTCATTTTCAGAAAGATTGCACTAAGTGTCAAAAATGGTTCGAAAAGAAAGGTAATCCTTTGGGATCCGTAAGATATTTTGAAACAAATTTGACAGTTAAAGAATTTTCTTTATCATGGTGGTTTGATTATGGTGCTAATGTTCATGTTTCTAATTCGATGCAGGGATACCTTTCAACCCAACTCACAAATCAGAATGAAAACTTCCTTTTTATGGGCAATGACAATAAAGCCCCAGTTGTAGGCACCTATCGTCTGATCCTATATCATGGATACTTTCTTGATTTAGAAAACACTCTTTATGTTCCAACAATTTCCCACAATTTAATTTCAGTTTCTCAACTAGATAGACAAGGTTTTCAATTTCAAATTGCCAATGGATGTTTTAGTTTGTTTAAAGATTATAAAGTTATTGGTTCTGGTTATCTTTCTGATGGTCTTTACAAGTTACATTTATCATCATCAATACCTGGAACCTATTTGACCATGCATCATAATGAGAGAACTGAACATGCTGAGGGTAATTCCTCATTCTTGTGGCATAAGAAGCTTGGATACATATCTCGTGAAAAGCTTCAAAGATGGGTAAAAGATGTGATTCTACAGAACCTTGATTTTACTGATTATAAGAGTTGTGTGGATTGCATTAAAGGCAAGATGACAAAACATACAAAGAAAGGTGCCACAAGAAGTTCCGAAATCCTTGAAATAATACATACAGATATTTGTGGACCCTTCAACGTTCCAACTTTTGGAGGAGAAAAATATTTTATCACTTTTATTGATGATTTTTCACGTTATTGTTATCTTTACTTATTGCATGATAAATCTCAAATTGTGAATGATGTAGAGCAATTCATTACCGAAGTTGAGAAGCAATTAGAAAAGAAGGTGAAAATCATTAGTTCGGATAGGGGTGGAGAGTATTATGGAAGGTATGAAGAAACAGGACAACATCTTGGACCTTTCGCTTTACTTCTTCAAAAGCTTGGAAGTGTTGCTCAATACACAACGCCAGGTTCACCTTGGCATAATGGTATAGCAGAAAGGAGAAATCGTATTATAATGGAAATGGTTAGAAGCATGATTAGTCATGCGATTTTACCCTTAAGTTTATGGATGTATGCTCTTCGTTATGATGTGTACATTTTAAATAGAGTTCCAAGCAAATCAGTTGCAAAGACTCCTTTTGAACTGTGGAAGGTCTGGAAACCTAGTTTAAAACACCTGGAAGTTTGGGGTTGTTCAGCAGAAGCGAAAGTTTATAATCCCAAAGAAAAGAAATTGGATATGAAAATTGTTAGCGGTTACTTTATTGGTTTTCCTGAAAAATCCAAGGGGTATATTATTTATTGTCCTAACCATAGTATGAGAATTGTTGAAACTGGAAATGCAAAATTCATTAAGGATAGCGAAGTTAGTGTGAGTACACTAGTGCAAGAAAAATCTGTTCAAGAAATCAGAGTAATAATCCCTTTACCTCAGATTTCTACAGATATTGTGACTCCTTCGGTTGTAGAACCGATTGATGATGAAGTAACACAAATAAAGACACGGATATTCATGATGAAACTATTGCAACTGAAAAAATTGTAGAACAACCACAAGAACTAGCTTTAAGAAGATCTACCAGAGAACGGAAAAAGGCTATTCCTGATGATTATGTGGTTTATCTACATGAATCGGATTTTGATTTAGGAATTATGAAAAATCCAGTTTCTTATTCACAAGCTATCAAGTGTAGTAATTCTGGTAAATGGATTAATGCCATGAAAGTCGAGAAAAAATCGATGGATGATAATGGAGTGTGGAAAAACGTTGAATTGCCTGAAGGATACAAAGCAATCGGGTGTAAATGGGTCTTTAAGACCAAACGCGATGCTAATAGCATTATTGATTGTTATAAAGCTATAATTGTAGCCAAAGATTTTACTCAGAAAGATGGCATTGATTACAAAGAGACTTTTTCTCCTGTATCAAAGAAAGACTCTCTCAAAATTATTCTGGCATTAGTAGCTCAATATGACCTTGAGTTACATCAAATGGATGTGAAAACATCCTTTCTTAATGGTGAGCTTGAAGAAGAAATTTACATGTGTCAACCTGAAGGTTTTGTCTTAGAAGGACAAGAACACATGGTCTGCAAACTTAAGAAATCAATTTATGTACTTAAGAAAGCCTCCAGGCAATGGTATCTAAAATTCAATGAAACCATTTAAAAATTTGGTTTTGAAGAAAATGTTGTAGATCCATGCATATACCTCAAGATCAGTGGGAGAAAGTTCATATTTTTGGTATTGTATGTAGATGACATCCTACTTGCGAGTAGTGATCTTGTCCTTATGCATGAAACTAAGGAATATCTCTCTAAGAATTTTGAAATGAAAGATATGGGTGAGGCTTATTATGTGATTGGGACAGAAATATCCCGTGATAGATCACTTGGAACATTATCAATCTCACAGAAAGCATATGTCGAAAGAATTCTAGAGAGGTTTGAGATGAGTGCATGTAAGCCAAGTATAGTTCCGGTTTCTAAAGGAGACAAGTTTGGACTCAATCTTTGTCCTAAGAATGAACTGGAACGTAAGCAAATGGATAAAATCCCTTATGCTTCTGTGGTTGGAAGTTCAATGTATGCTCAAGTTTGCACACGATCAGATATCAGCTATATAGTTGGTATGCTAGGAAGATACCTTGTGAATCCTGGAATGGAACACTGGAAAGCTGCAAAGAAAGTTTTAAGGTACCTGCAAGGAACGAAGGATCATCGTCTCACATTTACGAAGTCAGATCAATTTGAGTTGGTTGGCTATACAAATTCCAATTTCATGGGATGTAATGATACTCGAAAGAGCACTTTTGGATATCTTTTTCTATTAGCTGGAGGAGCAATATCATAGAAAAGTGCAAGAGAGTCTATTCTCACTAGATCAACAATGGAAGCTGAATTTGTAGCATGTTATGAGGCTACAAATCACTGTTCATGGCTGCGGAATTTCATCTCAATGTTTGGAGACCTAAATTTTTTCCTCCGCACCAATGGAACTTTACTGTGATAATACCGCAGCAGTATTCTTTTCAAAGCACGCTAGATATACTAAGGGTTCAAGACACGTGGATCTAAAGTACCTATGCGTGAAGCAAGCTGTTCAGATGAAAAAGTTGTTCATTGAACACATAGGCACAAAACTTATGATTGCAGATACATTTACGAAGGCGTTACCTCCCAAAACCTTTCTGGAACATGTTGGAAACATGGGTCTTGAGGGAGTAACAAACAATTAGTTTCACTTAAACTTTTTCTTATGTTTGAACACTTATTGAGATCTTGTTATTGTTATTATTTTGAACTTATTTTTGTATCCACTTTAGTATACTTTTATGTTATTGTATGAATGCTACAAAAATTGTTTTCTTTCGATGACATTAGTGGACCATTATGATATCCCTATTTAAGGCCTGATTAAGTAAGTTGCTTGTGTTGTAATACATGGAAGGGAACATGTTGATAACATGACAATATGCCACCGCCATGACTCGCATAAGTAATTTGCTTGGTTAAGGTATTACGTTTAACCATTAAATGTGTTTAGCAATAATGCGCGCTTATGTTTTTCTGTAATTAACCATTAAATAAATTATCACATGGACCAGTAGGAGAATGTAAGAATATTTCTATAGTTAGAAATATCTTGTGGGCCCATGTAATAACTTTGGTTAATTAAGAAGATTGCTAAATATTTCGATTACCATTATAGGGGATTAATTCCTATTAACTCTTCCTTGATGGACGGTCGAGATTGATTGATAACTCTAACCCTAGGAACCTTGGTCCTCCTTCTACCTATAAAAGGAACTCAATAGCCATTAGTATTGGTTCGAGAATTTTATTATTCATTACTCAAAAGGTCAAGAAGGAAAAACCAAGATATTTCATTGTATTCTGTTTCTACGGGTGTGCTTGCAGCCTTGGAGTATTTCTTGGATTCAATCAATGGCTTCATCGGGTATTCTATTTTAACACAAGTACGCATATTGTGATTATCATGTTTGTTCGAAGATCCGACTATTATATATATAAAATAAAACTTATAGTTTCATCACCCCTTATTTTCCTGGGTTATTATCGGCTTTATATTGTTATCTTTTGGGTTAGTTTAATTCTTGTCTGTTGATCTTAGTAAATTCTAGTACTTGGGCTTCTTAGGAATTGTTTTATGAACCTTGTTGGATTTTCTTTTTTTTTTACCCTGGATATAATTGGAGACTGTTTGATTTAGAAGTATTACGGTTTTACAGTTGTAGAAGCAATTGAAGGCCTTTTGGTTTATTAGATATTGATTCTCATTAGTGGAAGAGATGGATTGAGTTTTTGATTCTCATAAGCAGGAAAGAAGAGAATAAGTTCTATGTCAATCTTCAATCTTGGAAGAAGATTGAGCCAAGTCGCTTGAAGTTTCCGTGAATCGGAACCAACTCGGTTGTAAGAAAATCGCCGAGATTTTCTTGGTCGCAAAGTATTGCATCGAAAATCTCGCTTTCCGTCTGCTTCTGTCTGTCGGCTAATTTGCCACGTATTGTTGACTTTTAGTTAATAAATTTCTGTTGTTATTTGTACTCTTGATTATTTTGGGGTAGATTATGATGTCCTTAGCTGGGTCCTGCGGTATTTTACTTCGTTGTGTCTTTTGTTGGCTCACGTTCTTTTAATTAAACCCTCTTCTTTCTGTGATACTGTTTTGCGAGTATCTATCTTTGCGTTTTTTCTTCCGTTTATATTATGTTAACCTAACCCAGTGAAAATAATTGCCGGGAGATTTTTAATGCGAGGGAGTTACTTTATAAACTTATTTGATGGTGTCTTGGTTTCATCCGTATTTTTCATTGCGACTGTGGTTTCCTTTTTATCCGGTGGTCCTTTATGTTTGATCTATTTTATAATTTTGCAAGTTATTTTTACCCATATCGAATCTCAATAGTCTATGGGCATCCTTTCGACTCAGGTAGTCAGTCCATCACCCCTAAATTTTTTTTTACCACTATTGTTATACGTTTCTCAGCTATTTCTGTATTTTTAATCAATTTAAACGAGTTAGCGACTTTTTCCCAGAAGTTTTCTATGAATAACCTTTACTCACCCAACTATTTTCCCAAATATCTGTTGCCTCTTTGATCCCAAGTTCAATCCCAACGATAGTGACCTTTCAAAACCAGCACCAAAACCTGTATGTGACCTTTCAAAACCTGCGTCAATCCCAAGTTCTTACTTCTTCCTTTAGCATACAATCATAAACGGGCTTATAGCAATCTGTTCCTCCTATTTCAAATTACCCAATACGCTCTCCCAAGCCCAAAGCCATTCTAAACCCAATATGAACATTCTAGCATGGAATTGCCAAGGCATCAACAATCAAACTTCAATACAACATCTACAAGATATAGTATCATTGCACAAACCCGAGATCTTATTCCTTTCAGAAACTTTAACAAATGACCGACATATGTCAAATCTTGCGCGATCACTTCAATTCCAAAACCTAACCTCCGTTCCCAAAGTAGGTCGCAAAGGTGGACTATGTTTCATGTGGAACAACGTAAACATTCAGGTACTTCTCAAATCCCAAAGTTATATTCATGTCATTATTACTCCTCCAGATACGACACAACCATGGCTCTGCACTGGCATCTACGATCCTCCTCGTCCAGATGCAAGAACAGATTTTTGACAAGATTTCCCAACAATCTTCCCAAATCACAACAACTCAAATCCTTGGCTCCTGATAGGGGATTTTAATGACATAATGGACCAATCAGAGAAAAAAGGAGGGAGACAAGTCACATATAGTCAGACTCAACCGTTCCTAACAATGATATATCAAATGGGTTTCATCGATCTAGGATTTCGAGGAGATCCATTTACTTGGACAAACAACCAACAAGGTCAAGACAACATCATGGAAAGACTAGATAGAACAATTTCGACCCAACACTGGCGCACAACGAACCCTCATGCTGCAGTTACCCACCTCCCAAGGATTTCATCGGATCATGCACCCATCTTGCTACACACCATAGAAATTGACTGGAAATGGCAAAATAATTACAAGTTTGAACATCTATGGCTGGCACATCCACAGCTCAAGAAAATCGTCGAATCAACATGGACACAACAAAGCGACTCAGATTCTTCCCTGGATATTCAACTCAGGTTAATCACAACAGGAAAAACACTAATTTACTTGAACAAGGACACTTTTGGACATCTTCCAAAGTTAATACGCAATTCAACAGCACAAATTACGATGGCTCAACATCAATGTGTTATTCACATCGGAGAAGAACTAAATTTCTGGATAAATCGCGAGAAGGAGCTGCGCTATCATCACCTAACTTTACTTCAATGTCATGCAACATACTGGAAGCAAAGGTCCAGAATACAATGGCTCCAATCAGGAGACAATAATACAACCTTTTTTCATACCAAGGCAACCATACACCGAAGCCGTAACAACATAAAGCAACTACAAGATCATCAAAACAACAGGGTCAGTTATAAGGATCAAGTGATCCAGATCATCCTCGATCATTTCACCACTCAATATTCAGCCCCAAGTATAACTCTGGATGAAGAACTCTTTGAAGATGTAGCTCCACGATTGAAACCCTCACAATGTGACCAACTCTCGGCAGCCGTAACAGTAAAGGAAATGAAGCAAGCGTTGTTCTCCATAAACTCTGAAAGTGCTCCTGGTCCATATGGATACACCAGTAAGTTTTTTAAAGTTTTCTGGGATACCACCCATGTTCAATTAATTGCTACGGTTCGAAGTTTTTTCGATAACTTAAACATCCACCCTCTCATGAATCATACAAACATTACATTAATTCCGAAAGTTGACAACCCAACAAAACCATCCCAATTCAGACCTATAAGCCTCTACAATGTCATCTACAAAATCATCTCAAAAATCCTAGTCATCCGCTTACGCCCTCTTCTTCCATTCTTAATAAGTTCATATTAGAGTGCCTTCGTCCCTAAGAGATCCATACATGATAACATCACAATTTCCAGTGAGCTATTTCATCACATCAAAACATCATCAACCTCAAAAAACCCCAAAATAGCTCTGAAACTTGACATCCAAAAAGCTTATACAAAACTAGGTTTTCCATCAATATTTGTGGAATATATCATGCTTTGTATCAAATCGGTAACTTACTCAATCAACATCAATGGTACACCGTATGAATTCATTACTCCTACCAGAGGCATTAAGCAAGATGATCCCATATCTTCCTACATATTCATTATATGTGCGGAAATCCTATCCACAAATCTTGCCAAACTGGAGGCAAAAAATCTAGTTCAAGGAATACGGATATCAAAAAAGGAACCCTCCATCCTACACCTAATGTATGCTGATGATTTACTCATCACATACACATCTACTTAGGAAAGTAGCAACCACTTTCAGAGAATTCTTCATTCATACGGTTCTTCAGCTGGTCAAATATCAACACAGCAAAATCAACCATCATTCACCGACCAAGACTACAATAAACATCACATAGATACTCTTCAACAATTCTTCGGCATGTCAACCACCTCAATTCCACCTATATACTTAGGAGTCCAATTCAAACACGGGGGGACCTCTAGTCACATCTTCGAACCACTTTTTTAGTGATTGGCATGCAAAGCCAAAGGATGGATCACAAAATGCCTTACCCCTGCAGGCAGACTAGTCCTAATAAAAACCTCATTAACACCAACCTCAAATCACCTCATGCAAACACAAATTTTCCCAACCCCATGTTCACAAAAAGATTGATCGAATCATTAGGAATTGTTTTTGGGGTCATGATTCTTCGATCCGAAAACTTCACCCATTATGATAGAACAAGCTAAACAAGCCAATAGCAGAGGGTGGGTTGGGCATCAGAAGAGTAGTCATCACAATAAAGCTCTTTTCATGAATTTTTTTTGGAACATTCAAGACCATCCACATTCCATTTTCTCAAGCCTCTTCAAAGAGAAATACCTCCACCATCAGCCTATATTGCAAAGTACAATTTCAATACCAAGTACTGCAGGCCCGCAAAGGAAACAAATGGCATCTCTCATACCAACTATCAAAAACCATATATTTCACCAAATAGGAAATGGTTTAGATACCCTATCCAAGCTAATTGGATACCTCGATTTCAAAACCTTTATCCAATCCAATGCGATCTTATTCAATATGTCGCGGAATTAATCGACCCCATCTCTCATAACTGAAATCACGATCAGCTAAACATCCTACCCAACACTGTCACCCAACATAATATAAATATCCACCTTCCCCTTAACAATATCTCGGAAAACATTATTTGACCTCACTCTAAATCTGGTAAATACACCATAGCTTCCGGGTATAGCTGTCTAATCCAGCAAGAAAACAACTCTCTCCCATAACCTCACCCTCAACCCCTTCCAAACACAAAATTCTTATGGACCTTACCGTGTCCGCCAGTAATTCAGCTTTTCTTGTGGAAAGCTATAAATGAAGGTTTGCCAACCTTCTCTCTACTCCATCACATCAATCTCTCCACTTCCAACCTCTGCCCCCGCTGCATCTTTGAGCCTGAAACAACCAATCACATGTTGATTCATTGTCCAGTGGCTCTGTCCACTTGGAACACCCTCTCTAACCTCATATCAACATACCAACCCCAAGGTAACAACCAACCAATTATCATAAACCACCAAACAACTATTTCCCAATTACTGCAAACTCGAGGTAATACCTGTTCTATCACATCACGTTGTTTCCTCTTGTGGTCTATATGGACACCAGAAATGAGCTCGTGTTCAATCAGACACACTCCACCCATGACGACATCATGGCAAGATTTTTCGCACAACAACATGAATTTGAATGGGAAAAAGTGACCTCCCCTCCAGTTCTCCCCGAGGAGCTTCCTTGCAGATTAACAACAAACATAACAAAATATTCTACAACTACTCAAGTGGGTTGGAGTATCCCAACATCAGACTGGTTTAAAATAAATACCGATGGAGCAGCCAGAGGCAACCCGGGAATATCGGGAGAAGGATTCATATGCAGGAACTCAAGCGCGCACACGATTTTGTCTATTGCACAACCTATATGTATATCCATAGCGCTAACGGCGGAAACATGGGCCGCAATGATAGCAACCAGAGCAGCAAATGAAAGAAATTGGACTAAAGTCATATCCGAGACGGACTCAGAAAATCTCGTGCACTTCATTAAAACTCCAAAGGAAGCTCCATGGTATATGTCTGAAATGATTGAAGAAATCATACATCGAATGCGTCAAATCCCATGTTGTGTTATTCAACATAATTATAGAGAAAGAAACCAAGCAGCGGATGGACTGGCAAACTTTGCAGCTGACGACAGCCAAGCGAGAAACCTATCAACATCAATTTGGGAACAAATGAATCTGACTTTTCTTAAACAAATTCTTTTGAGAGACTCTATGGGAATCACATTCCCACATGTAATAACAATTTAGTTGATATTTATATCATTGCATGCTTCAAAAAAAAAAAAAAAAATGAATGAGAGACTATTGTGTTCGACTTTATGTTATGCATACAAGAAAATGCTTCGAAATGTTCACAAATATAACCATAAACCATCATCACTCATGATAGAAAAGAACTCTTGCGTGGCATTTCGATAAAAAATATTCCAACTGATTTCAGATCACCATGTTTAGAAAACCCACTAAGCTAAGCTAAACGCAATTAGCAACATTTTATCATCAAGTGCGCGAGCATCCTAGAGTTTTCCAACATACGGTATCCATAATTCTCCAAGTTCCAAGTATGGGAATCTCCTTAATCTTTATTTCTCAGTTACCCTTGAATGTTGAATCCATGAGGTGCGGGGCATATGATCCTCCATATGTGTGTGTAATAAATGAGAGTAACCTGAGACGGAAAATGTAATTGTACCATTAATTGAAGTCTGAAGACGTTTCCATTTTTCTTTACAAAAATATTACAATGTTCATGAAAGATTTCGTATGAAGTCTTCATAGTTATTTTCGTGACAAGTGCGCAGTCAGAATTTTCTGACGAAAAAAAAAATATGAAACCCGTCCGCGAAGTTTATATTCTGCCTGAATGCAAGTCCCATGGGTTATAGTTTCTCTATTTCTTTTATGAAATCAGTCGGAATTAAAGATGAAAATGTGTTTTAGTTTAAGATGTTGATAGGCTTTTATTTGTTTATGTGTACGAAAAAAACTGTTAGAATTTTGCACAATGGGGGAGAATTAAATAAGCAAAACCAACATAAAACTCTATTGTAACTAAGAATTTAAGAATTTAATGTTTTATATGGAATACTGTCTACAAGTACATACAATATACTTCACATCATATGTCATATTTATTATTATTATTTTTGTATTTCAAATACAAGGAAGAAAACATTCAAAATGTAATATATACGGTTCTCACATAATACCGGTAAATCTCCAACTTCGTCTATTAGAGTCGACGAAATATTAATTTATCAAAGTTGAAATATGAAAACATTTTTTATCTTAAAGGGAATTGTCTCGATATCAATTGCAGGCCATTTCAAGGACCGTTAATAGAGACTGGATAACCACATTAACCCAGTGTCCATTTTCTTCACATTCCAACCTTAGGTGGAACGACTTTGAATTCCGGAGATTATTGTGGCAAAGAAATATTAAAATTCTGCTATCCCTAAGGATGCAACAATTCCTCGCTCTGCCGATATTAAAACCGTTAACACCACAAAATCATTGGTGTACCAACAAAGGTAATTTTACTCTCTACGCTATCCAAAAAGGACGCGGAAAAACCTTCAGCTGGTCGGCTAAAGAGGAAAATAACAATAACGATACAAAACTCAAATATTTGGTTAAATTCGGAAACCGAATAAAATCACAAATATGAATCGTTGTTAATACGTACCTATTTCGGATATCTCTTCATATACCATATAATTTCTGTGCTCCAAATAACACATACAGGAAACGACAAGATATCTAATTTCAATTTTAACAAGTCCAAATACCACCGAGCAATTCGTGCTAATAACGTTTTATAAATGGCATGGCCTCTTCTTCTGTTCGAATCACTAGTCCAAGGCTTGAACTACTAATTAATTCATGAACAGTAAGTATTGAGTTTGAGATAGGCTAACTAATTAATGCCTACAGTAATCAAGCTATTATTAACTTGAACTAAAGAAGGGAAATGGGAGAATACGGGGTTCATTATCCCTTATCATTACTTTATTTATTCTTGTTTATTACATTACAAAGTGGGAGGCTACTCGGCTATTTATAGCCAAGAGTATTAAGGCGGTACAAAGCTAAAGGCTACACGTGTTCACATTCTAACATTTACTTAGCTATTAAGCTGGTGATATTTATCTTGTTTAGGTGGTCAAGAAGTAAATCCAGCATTCACCCGATTGTTCCAGAAAATGGTGGGCCATACAAGCCGTGTTTACACAAAAGGACGGACCATGTTTCGTTTGATCTACTCATACAAATTAAGAAAAGATCTTGATGGTTGAGATTGTATTTGGGGTGCTCATACGAATTGAGAAGCATGTGTTTCTTTTTGTGCTAATATGAACTCATGTATTCGGTTTTATTATCAACCTTCGACACGAGAAAAAAATCCAAAAAAAAATTAAGAAATTTAGGACATTGTTATCGATATTCTACTATAAAAAATCCAAAAGATGTATAAGAATGAAGCTGAAAATAAGAAATGAATTCGATAATTGGTGTGTTTCTTTGTGCTTTGTGATTCCGGTTTGAATTTCGACTAGTTACATAAGTCATGAACTAATTTCGACTAGTCATACATTTCATGAATTATCTTTAGTTCACATTGGTAGACTCAGGTTATAAGATTACTAAAGATGGACCACGAAGCTCCGGATGAGTTTTGACTTCAAACTTAGCAGGATACATCAAGAAATCGAAAAAAATGAAACTCAAGTGTTGATTTGAACTTCAAATGTGGTATAAAGGTATACAAAATATGAACAAAAAAGCTCTGGGAGGGTTCTGACTTCAAACCTAGCATGATACATCATCGAAATTGATGAATACGAAGCTCAGTGTCGATTCGAACCTCAAATGTGGTATAACGACATACAAACTATGAACCAAGAAGCTCTGAGAGGATTCTGACTTCAAACTTAGCATGTTACATCATCAAAATCGATAAATATGAAGCTCAATGTCGATTCGAACTTCAAACATGGTATAATGACATATAATCTATGAACCACGAAGCTCTGAGACGGTTCTGACTTCAAACTTAGCATGATACATCATCGAAATTGATGAATATGAAGCTCAGTGTCGATTCAAACTTCAAGATCGGTGTAACGACTTACAAACTATGAACCAAGAAGTCTGAAAGTTCACAAAAATGACGAGTCCAACCATTTACAGGTAAGATTCCGTGGAAATATTCTCAGAAAACTTAAACACACACAAATTCATCGACTTATAGAAAGAAACTGGTTCCGAGATCCAAACCTGGCTATGAGCGGACTACTATAAGTCTCACAGTTTGCAAAAACGATGAATCCAACCATTTACGGGTAAGATTCCATGGAAATATTCTCAGAAACCTTAAACACACGCAAATTAGTCAACTTCGAGAAAGAAACTGGCTCCGAGATCGAAACCTAGCCAGGAGAGGACTACTATATAAGTCTAAAAGTTCGCAAAAACGATGAATCCAACCATTTACGGGTAAGATTCCATGGGAATATTCTCCAAAACCTTAAATACACACAAATTCGTCAACTTCGAGAAAGAAACTCGCTCCGAGATCGAAATCTGGCCTGGAGCAGACTACTATAAGTATGAGAGTGAATCCAACCATTTATGGGTAAGATTCCATCAGAATATTCTCAGAAACCTTAAACACACACAATTTCGTCAACTTCGAGAAAGAAACTGGCTCCGAGATCGAAACCTGGCCATGAGCGGACTACTATATAAGTGTTAGAGTTCGCAAAAAAGATGAATCCAACCATTTACGGGTAAGATTCCATAGGAATATTCTCAGAAACCTTAAACACACACAAATTCTTCAACTTCGAGAAATAAACTGGATCCGAAATCGAAACCTGGCTAGGAGCGGACTACTATAAGTATGAGAGTCCGCAAAAACGATGACTCCAACCATTTACAGGTAAGATTCCATCAGAATATTCTCAGAAACCTTAAACATACACAAATTCGTCAACTTTGAGAAAGAAAATGGCTCCGAGATCGAAACCTGGCCAGGAGCGGACTACTGTACAAGTCTGAAAGTTCAAAAAAACAATGAGTCCAACCATTTACGGTAAGATTCCATGGGAATATTCTACGAAACCTTAAACACAGACAAATTCGTCAACTTCGAGAAAGAAAATGGCTTCGAGATCGAAACCTGGCCAGGAGCGGATTACTATATAAGTTTGACAGTCCGCAAAAACCATGAATCCAACCATTCACGAGTAAGGTTCCATGGGAATATTCTCGAAAACCTTAAACACACACAACTTTGTCAACTTCGAGAAAGAAACGGCTCTGAGATCGAAACCTGGTCAGGAGTGGACTACTATAAAAATCTGAAAGTTCGCAAAATCAACGAATCCAACCGTTTGCGGTTAAGATTCCATGGGAATATTTTCAATAACTTCGAACTTCCCGGTTCACAGTTTTGGTCCTGGAAACATTTTCGGATATTTCTACCCAATCTCAATAATCCTAATTTAGTGATTTAACCTTTTTTTTTGCAGAAGTGAGAAAACTTTTGCAAAACCGGACAATAAAATAGTTTTTTGCTGAAGTGAGAATTTTTTTGCAGATGTAAGAAAAATTCTGCAGAAGTGAGAAAAATTTGTCGTATCCTTACGACGACTTTTCTTAAGAGTTGTGGAAGGGGATGTAGAAAAACTTTCATCACAACCATCCATTTCCATCTAAAGTTGTCCATTAATTTATTTATTTTTCTATTTTCCATATTACCATCATATCTATTCTTTTTCCGTCGTCTTCACAGAAATCACTACCATCTCCCCCTCAATCGTCTCCAACTCCAACAGCTCTATTAATTACTATCATCTTCAACTACATCGATCTCGGCTTAGTCATCTCAGGAGATTTCTTCACCAACTTCATCATCACCAACAAATAATCTTACACATAGTTGAAGACTTACCACCTCCACTAATTTCTCAAAGGTATGTTACCCAGATCGATCAGTAATCTACCGAGGATATGTGTTGACTTTAGAACTTATTTTTTTGAAATTTGAGTTATGGTTTTGAAAGGGAAGTTAGATATTTGAACTTAACCCTCTTTGGTGAAGTTGTTGTGATTGCAGAATATGACAGATTTTTCCAAGCAATAGGAGGGAAGTTTATGAAGTAGTTGGCTTATGCGATGCCAATGCTTAAAATTGCAGTTGAGGTTTCAGCCCATGCTTTCATCAACTAATAGACATGAAATGATATGCATTGTCATTGTAGAATGTATGTGATTGTTTACAGAGAAGGCTTCGTGTTGTATGCGGCTTCGTCACCTGAGCATTATTTTTGAACATTATATTTTGTTTTATAACTCTTATAAAGGATTGTCATAAAGTTAGTATATTAAAGAACCACAAACTTGACATAACTTGTGATAGTGTAGGTATGGTTAGTGGTGTAGACTTCCATACAGGAGGCTGAGGATCAAATCCCCCAACCTCATTTTCCAACATTCTATATTTTTACTTCAACAACTCTTATAAGTGTTGTTATAACTTTTTATTAAAAAAACACAAAAAATCAAAACTTGTGAACTCTAAGGATGGTTGATGAGCTAGACTTCCATGCAATAGGTTCATGTTCGAATCTCCCCTCTAACATTATTTTTCATTATCATATTTTGGTGTTCTTCAACGACTCTTTTGAGAATTGTGATAGGCTGGGTTGGTAATGTTTTTATTTTTTCCAAAAGCATTTTCAAAACCTGTATATGTTAACAATTTCTGAAATTGGTGTTTGGTAAAAAAAAATTAAAGTACTTTTATCCAAAGCACTCCCCAAATTCCTCAATTTTTAAAAGCTGGGGAGGAGGAGCTTTTAAAAGCTACAAAAGCATAAGCTTGGTCCCACCAAAATTTAATGCTTGATTTATCATTTTTTCCCTATTTTATTTTGTAAATGACAAAAATTACCCTTAAATATAATATACATATATATATATATACACAATCAATTTTTTATTTCTTATAACTTATTCTTTAAATGTTATTATATTTTATTTTCAAACTATTTTATCATACCATTTCATTTAGTTTATCAAAAATAAAATATAAAAACAAATATTTAATAATTATTTAATTTTAGTTTGATTTTTTGTTTGAAAATTATGCATATATATGTATATATATATATATATATATTAAAAAGTGGTTAAGTAAAATATTTTTTTAATAATCATAATAATAGTAACACTTAATTAATTTAATATTTAATATTTTATTAAATAAAAAACATTAATTATTTTTAAACCCTTTAAAATTGAACTAAAACTATTTTCAGAGATATGTCTGTTTTTGTCATTTGTCATAACAACAATAATTGAATCTAATACTTTATCAAACACACTTTAGTTTCTTTTTTAATTAGCTTTAAACTTAATCAATATTTTACCAAACGTCTAACTGCTTTTGTCTCACAGCACAACACGACAACGCACATTAGAAAAGGGCTTTTATAAAAGCCGCAACAATACCAAACTAAGCTTAAGTCACTACCTTTAGGCCTGTCAATGGATACTAACGTAACGGAAATAGGCTCTGTCGCTGCCGTTTCCGTTAAAATTTAGCGGATATCCGTTACCGTTCATTTCCGGCGGAAATAAGAAATTCAAAAACGTTACCGTTACGTTGGACTTATCGGATAACGGATATTTTTCCGCTGCCATCCGGTAAGTCACAGGACAGCCACAAAACAGGCTAAAAACACAGAACAAGTACACATAACAGCTTTAAAATCCAACAAAACAGGTTCTAAATCCATGCCACACCAAAAAAAGACATACAGATGTTCATGCCATTGCCACACAAGAAAACAAGTTCATAATCTTCATGTTTTTTTTGCAAAAAAAAGACATCTCCATCTACATTTGAGTCAACAACTGCAAATGCATTCCTCCTCCATCTCCAGATTCTCCTCTGCCAAGTCCCAAGTGCCAACTGCATCTGCAAATGCATCTAGTTTCTAATCAGTAATCACACAGAGAAGATGATGATTTCTAAGGAAGAGAAGACGATGCTTGATTCAACATCCGTAGTTTCTCTCTTTTTCTCTCTGAGAACTTCTCTGTTGTGTCGAAGTGAAGAACAGAAGAATGACTGAATGAGATGAGATAAACCAAACAATACATAACGTATAAAAAGGGGAACTTAGGCGCAGGCCCAAAAAAAATGTGCATAACTAGTTATGCAGTACAAAGAAAATGTGCATAACCAGTTATGCAGATGCATAAGACATTATGCAGTACAGAACAATGTGCATAACTAGTTATGCAGATGCATCAAAGGTTATGCTTATCATAAATCACTGCAGATGCAAAGAAAATGTGCATAACTAGTTATGCAGTACAAAGAAAATGTGCATAACCAGTTATGCAGTACGCACGTTAGCGGATAACGGAACTAAACCTAACGGAAATACACGGTTCCACTACCGTTACGTTAAGAAGGGATTATCCGTTAGCTTATCGGTATCGGATATCCGTTTACCGCTATGTCGGATGGTAGCAGTAACGGCTAACGGATTATCGGTATCGGCTAACGGAAAATCGGTATCCATTGACAAGCCTAACTACCTTTATGAAACAAAGTTGTCATAGCTAAATGTCGTCACAACTCTTTTACTTAAGGAGTTATCTTTTGTTATCTTAACGCAACCCCTTGGTCCTAAGGGTTGGTAGTGATGATATACGATAACTCTTCCTTTGAAACCAGTTATAAAACATATGACTTTTATGATGTTTAGCAAAAAGTTGTAAAATTCCAGTTGTAGATGTATATTTTTCTAGTACATCAAAGATATTTCTTCAAAGGGAAAAATAAATAAAAATAGAAAACTGGATAACACAAAACTAATTATACGGTGAAACAAATAAATTAGACAATGAGTCATTTATAATTTCTCATATTTTAGGATTTTGGAGATGGTACAAATAGAGCCATAAAAGCACATCGATTGATAAGTTGGCAAATAAAATTTCATGTACTTTATCCATAAAAATTAGACAATGAGCCATAAAAAATTCTTATTTTTAAGATTTGTTGTTTTGGATAGTGATAAAATTGATTCCCTCTTTCCGGTTGAGAACAATTTATCCAAAAATAAAAATTTAAAATATAGTTAAAGTGATTACGTGAAGGTCATTCACAAGGTCTAAATAAGACCTTCTCCAAAACCTTCATATTTATTTTCACACCCTTCTATTTAATAGGACCCACTGTTGGAGATAAATTTAATGTAAATGAGGATCTAAAATTCTATGTGTCATCAAAAAATAAAACTCTGACCCTCTGTTGGAGATGCTCTTGGAGACCATTGTGTTTAATTTTATGTTATCCATCCGAGAATTTTTTATTATTTTTTGGTAGTAACACCCGAAGAAAAAGGAAAGAAAAACAACAAAATACTAACACTCAGCTACATCCCAGAGGGTACCGATGTTAGCGGGAATTTGAGAAGAAGTCCATCTAGCCTGGACGTTGTTTGAGAGTGCAAAAGTCCCAAGGTCATCAGCAGCTGTGTTCGCGCTTTCGGAAGTGAAAAGATAAATTGCAGAATTGAACCCTGGAGTCATTCTCTTCACCTCATCCGAGAAAATGATTTAACTTGTTCTCACTACACGCATTCCCTGAATATTTCATAAGTCATAAGGATTTATAACCAGCCCTAGATATCATTGTATCCCACCTGTTACTATCTATGGAATTTTGTTAAAAAATATGGGTGATGTTAACTTGTATACCCGTATATAAGTTAGCAGGGGTATTTTCAGACTTTAGTTGCATGGGAATAGAAATCAATTGTTAAAATAATACTCTCTCCGTTCTTTTTTAATAAGCCAATTTTTATAAATAAAATTTTCAAAAAAATAGGCCAGTTTCTTAATTAGGAAAGTCAAATGTTACTTTAATTTTTTGGGACCACTTTTCTCTTAATTTCTTTTGGTGATAAGTGTCATGTGGACCACTTCATTTTACTTCTTTTGCTAACAAGTGTCACGAGGACCATTTCATTTCACTTCTTTTATTGATAAGTATCACGAGGACCACTTCCAATGATTAGTTCTCTTAATTTCCTTAAGTTACGCTAAAAACAAAACCAGCTTATTAAAAAAGAAGCGGACGTAGTATTAACTTATTATTCACTCACTGAAAACGAGATTGGTGTTTCAATATTGCCTTAAGAATTTTTCAATAAAAAGTTTCTTCCCAAAACTGAAAGTGTTAAAACAGATCGCGAAAATGTTCTCCTCCTTATCCCACTCTTTTTCCTTTTCGA
Source organism: Papaver somniferum (assembly GCF_003573695.1). Lineage (NCBI taxonomy): Eukaryota > Viridiplantae > Streptophyta > Magnoliopsida > Ranunculales > Papaveraceae > Papaver > Papaver somniferum. The sequence continues at coordinate 7,336,608 of NC_039368.1, read as the reverse complement.
CGTCTTCTTTTCCATTTTTATCTTTCTATTTTAGCACCTTAAAATGGAAAGTATTTTTGATTACTCGGTTCAAACAAATGTGAATCTTGCTATAGAAAATTTGCTAGTCCACCACCTCCTAGCCCTTTTCCTCCATCCCCATCACCACCTCCTTCCCCTTCACCACCATCTCCATGTCCATCCCCACCACCTTAATCTTTCTGCTTCAAATTAATTTAAATATTTAACCTTGCCTTCTTCCGTTGATAAATCTTACGAAAAACTCAAAACCCAATAACAAATCAATACATAGATTATTTTTTCATTTTATTTTTTTCAATTACTCTAATCATTCTGAAATTGAAGGAACAAATATTATACCCAATCTTACAACATTCGAGTAACAACAATTATTGCGAAATTATTAATTTCCCCAAAGGTTGAACGAGCAAATTAAATGATGGCATGATGCTGATAGAAGATGAAGAAGAATTGCAGTCATTAATTCTTTAATTTTTCTTAGGGTTTTATCAGGGATTAAAGATAGATCTTGGTTTGTGAACAAAATTGATTTGAATGAAAATCAGTTAACCGTCGTGTTATCAGTTTGTTTTTGATGGTCAAGGCTAAAGTAGAATTGGATCCTAAACTACTGGTTTTTCAAAAGAAAAAGTTGAGTTGTATAACAGATGTGAACAGACTACAGAGAAGAGAGATGGTTTAAAAGAAATGCCTAAATCCTGACCGTACAGTCTCATGTGGGGTCTATGGAAAAGAAAAAAAAATGTATAACAACAAGGAAAAAATTATAGTTATTAGAGCGAGTTCTTAGAGCAACTGCAGTGGTGCGATCAAAACCAAAGATCAAAGATCAAAAAAAAGACCAAATTTTGGGTTTAGTCCGTGTTGTGACGCAACGGTACATGATTAAAATTTCGTCAGGCGGATTTTAAAAGTCCGCCCCATTTTTTTTTCGTAAAATTTCATCAGGCGGACTTTAAAAGTCCGCCCCATTTTTTGTAACTTTCATCAGGCGGACTTTAAAAGTCCGCCCCATTTTTTTTTCGTAAAATTTCATCAGGCGGACTTTTAAAGTCCGCCTCATTCTTTTTCTTTTTTATTTAATATGAATTTTCATCGGGCGTAATTTAACTCTCCGCCCGTTAACAAGCGTACTTTAAATTTACGCCCGACTATATTAGAATTTGGGATTTGGTCGCGACCATATTTGGTCTGAAATTTGATCTTTGGTTGGGATTTGATCTTTACTCCGTCCCACTGTGTTACGATCTCATCCCAAATTTTTGGTTATACTCGCCCACTGTGGATGCTCTTAGATATCAAAGTTTACACAAAGCTTACGGTTCCGATACTAAATTTTGTATAACCGAGAAAACAATGGAGGCTTATCTTGTGTACGGGTATACAAGATAAGAGAACCCAATATATATATATATATATTATATATGAGGAAGGATCCATGGACACTCTTAGATGGACAACGTTGGACAGAATTTGCGTTATTTTCTCCGTTAAACCCAAACCACAATGAATTTAAGTGTAATATTTTGATAATATGTAAGACTCTACATTCCTACAAAAAAGGAACACGTCGAGATGTATAAAACGACCATCTATCCTTTGAATATCAACCATTCAAATTTAACGGTTGAAATTAAGATTGGCAGATGGTGAGGTTTGATATCTCGAATTGCGTTCATTTTTTTTGTAGAATGTAGAATCTTATGAGAGAAACATATCATCAAGATATTACACTTAAATTCATTGTCGTTTGGGTCTTGCGGAGAAAATGACGCAAATCTTGTCTGACCAGATCCATCTAAAAGTGTCTATGGATCCTACCTCATTATATATATATTCATTGATTTACAATCACCATGCTTATGCGCGTGGTTTTTAAAAGCGTACGCTTCACGCTTCGGAGTGTACGCTTCGCTTCAAATTCCAGCATTTCGCTCTGAAACAGTCATGTGAAGCGCATCTTGATGAAGCGTACGCTTCACGCTTCGGAGCATACGCTTCGCTTCGAATTTCAGCATTTCGCTCCGAAGCGGTTTTGTGAAGTGCGTTTTTTGACTTAGTCAACTCCTTTTCAGCCTAATTTTCAAAGCTTTTAAAAGAAAAACATAAATGTTTTAAGGGGGAATCAAACACCCCACCTCCCACTCGCCTGGAGAAGGTTGAATTGATGTGCACACACTTTATTTTTGATAATAATTAGACTTATAGAATTTTTTTATAGATATTATCTTCCTACTAAATTTATAATTACTAGTTACGACTAATTTATTTATAACAAAACATCCACTTCAAACATCAACCATGAAGCGACGCTTCACGCTTCAATATACACATCGCTTCCTAAAAATGAAAAATGCTTCACGCTTTCAATACCTTACGCACATAGCCACTAAACTAAACTAACTTGGTTACTGGGCTTTCCAATTTTCTCCATGTATACATATAATATATGTTGCTAGTAGGGGAAATAGTTTTTGCTAACCAGTGGACAAAACCAATCCTATTTGGTTTTCAAACATCCAATTGTCCTCCATGATTTATACAAGAACCAACAATCTCTAAACAAAAATATTTAAATGTTCTAAAAAGTTGTTAAAGAAAAATGGAAGAAAACAACTCGTTAATGTTTGGCGGAATTCAGTATAAATTGATGATCTTTCAACAAGTTTCCTGTGACTTTTCTTTGAATTCGGATGGATATTGCAACGATTATTAGCCAGAATCATTCTTAGTTACAAAGGCTTCTCTGTCAGCCCGCTCAATTGTTGGGATTATTCCCAAAAACAATAGTTTGACATCACATTTTTAATATTATTCAACAATTCACATTAAATATGCCACGTGAAATGTGGTCGAATATATTATTTGTAATTTATACAGTGGGAGGTATAATATATTGATGACATTTATTTGTTCGTAATATATGTGAATTTTATTCATTGTTTAGATTATAACTTGCTATGATAAATACGTATGTATTATGATGAATTTCAATCATAGAAATGGAGACTTCTAAATCTAGCAGGTTGATGTAATTGGATTATATTGAACCGGTCGGTTAGTTCTGTTCATTGTATATCAGCTAATGAATGGATCTAAGCTACTACTTTACGTAAGTTCTTAATCCTGATAATATGTGTATACCTTTCGTGTGTTTCCGTCTATCTTGTCTTACCAAGCAGTGAGGTCATTTGGATGCAATATCTGGGTAAGATGGATGGTTGTGACTGCGTAGTAAGAATATACATATTGAATATGGTATCTGCCTCGAATGTGCATTCCCTTGGTTTATTGTGCGAGAATTATTATTCTAGACTGGCCAGTGGTCATTTAAATTGTTTAAGTGATTATTAGAATAGTAATATGAAAAGCGCATCAAGGACCAAAATATAAGTTCTTCATAGGAGCTGATATGTAAGTGTTGCACGTCTATGAGGATTTGTGAATACCGGTATTAGCAGAGGGACTTATTGTAAGAAAGTAGAGGAAGGATTTTACTTTATTAAAACAGGTAATTTTAGAACGTTTTTCAATTATAAATCTTTGATGGTATGACTTGTAATTTCTTAATCGTATTTGAAATTGTGTGAGACACGGAAAATTCTATACGATTAAGGAAAATTAAAACTGCTTAGCCCAAAAAAACTAGTTATATTTGGAGAAGTTTTTCGGAACAACAAAAATAGCTCCTATATATGAAAGCTATATAAAGGGAAGAAGTTATTAAAATTAGACAGCTACGCCTTCTTGTTTTCCCATCCGGATACAATTAAGTGTTTTTGTGTGAGTCAAAAAGCCCATACGTGTCTCTTTCTCACGTAGTTCTCTTTATACAGCAAATACAAAAATATTCTTTTCTTTTCTAACAAAGCTAAGGAACATAGCTTAATTGGGGGCCCTAAAAGCTAATCAGGGGATTCTTATTAGAGGACAAAAAATAAAAATCCCCCAAACCAAATTTGAGTCACCCCTTATTCAAATATTTTAATAAAGGCTAATCAACCTCTTATTTAATTAGTGACAATCTAACTTAATTAGTGTAATTTACTTAATTAGAGTTTATTTTTTTATTTTTTTCAAATTTTACGTTTTCAATATTTCCCCCCTCAGATTTTTATGAAAAGTCTCATGGTATTTTTAAATTTTTTTTAAATCAATGACAACTTTTAAGAGTCGTCAATATTTTCATTGACGACTCTAAGTGTCGTTATTGTTTCAATGACGACTTTACACTCACGGCACTTTAGAATAGTCACTGAAAGCATTAACGACTCTTTAAATCGTCAAGAAAATATTAACGACGCTTAAAGTCGTTATTGAAAAATTAATGACTCTTTAGAGTCGTCAGAAAAACAATAACGCCAATTAAAATCATCACTGAAAATATTAACGACTTTAAAGAGTCGTCATAAAAACAACAACGACACCTAAGCCATCATTGAAAACATTAACGACTCTAACGAGTCGTCATAAAAATAAAAACAACGGCACTTAGAGCCGTCATTGAAAAAATTAACGACCTTAAAGAATCGTAATTGAAACAATAACGACACTTTAGAGTCATCATTGAATACAATAACTACTGTATATAGTCATCATTGATTTGAAAAATAAAAAAAATAAAGGGTAAAACAATATTTTCACTTTATTATTGATACGCTCCTGAAAATTTTACGGTGCAAATAAAATGGGTGAGGCCGCCAAATGTTGGTTCAAAGTTAGAATAAGAAAAAGCTACATGCAGAAACTTTCTTCCTTTCTCCCAAGTTCACACAGTGGTTCGTTGGTGTTTGACTACTAATCACCAAAGGGAGATTTACGTCTTCCTTATATCCTAAGAAGAAAAACAAGTGATTGTTGCAGTCGTTGGTATTGAAGCGCACAGCATCGATTCTTGGAAGGACAACAACATCATTAAGGGAAGGAGCTTTAAAATATAAGGAGAGTTGTTTGCTGTGCTTGGAAATTTGGATTAAGCAAAAAAGGTAAACAAATTCAATTAATCCTTCTTATGCTATTATTAACATCTATGAATGATTGTTGGGTTTTGATAGAAAAATTTTAAAACTCTATTTCCACTGCGTTTTTGATCGATTCCTAACAATAATGTTCTTGGACTTCCGGTGTTTAACTTGATTTCTCTCTCTAAGCCAATCTAGTAGTTTTATATGTATAATATAACTTCTATAAAATAATACACTTGGGACCAAGAAAAATTATTATTTAAAAGAGATATTATATTATCGATAATATAATAAATTATTTTTTATAATTAAATAATAAATTATTATATAAAAAAAATGCTATATGTAATGCATTCACAAACCTTATACTTCAAAATATTAAACATATAGATAAGTCACGTACAATATTCTAAATCACCAAGATGTAGTCTCATCTCAAAGATGTATCTCACAAACCAATTAACAATGCAATACGGAAAGAACTGTGTGAATATAAAAGGGATAATCCTTCTTGCGAGCATCAATCACACTACAACACTTCTTATTACAATACAACAATGCGACTCTAGGCCTTTTAAACGCACTATACACTATTAGGGATTAAATAAAAGTTGATTTGAATTTCTAAGAAAAACAAACCAATATTCAATCATAGTTTTTGAATATTTGACATGTATGAAAATTATTTTTTATTTTTTAGTAGTATTATTATTTTATATATTATTTGGGACCTGTTAATCCTTAAGGGAAATTTTTAAAATGTATTATTTTATGATTTTATCGAATTTATAATTTTACCACTAAGAACCAGAGTCAGGACCTGGAAATTTTATTATTTTAGCGAGAATATTATATTATCGAGTATTACATTAAAGAACTTATATTGTATATTTTAATAGTAAAGGAAAACAAATACTACACATCTGCATCTTTACACGATTAACTCATTAATCCATATTTCCGAAGTAGTTTTGAGCCTCTAATATTCTAATTTTTTTCCACCATTTCATATCTACATGACAAAGCTAGAGTACATCAAACTATTCAGACTGTGAAATTAAAATAATTGCACAACGAATTGTTTATGAGTTCTCATATTTCCCGCTATGGATTTTGGAGAAGATACAAGTAGAATCGTAGAAGCACGCCGTTATGTATATATGTACGTTTTCTAATGGGATTCTTGTATTCAGAGTAACTAAAATTCATAAGCCCTGACAAGTATGATCACAACCGGAGACTAAAAATAAAAACACGAAAATTTGTGGAATTAAATTTTCATGAGACAACTGTGTTCGATTTATTTTCTTAGTTTAGTGGACCTCATTTCTTTGTCGGCTAAACATAACAAATTGACCTGTAACATCTTTTCTCCAAAGTGTAGGAAACGTTTTACGGGGCTTTTATCGGGGCCGAGGTCCGAGTGCCACTCAGTCTATGTGAATGTGGTTATAATTAATTCTTGCGACTTTCCTACATTTTTTTTCCCCTAATAAAGAAAATTCATGTTACAAAATTGGAATCTCCGTGCTTAAATGCTCACATATATATGTAGCAACTATGCTTCAGTTTGAGCGTGTGAAGTCAGCTGTAGTCCAATGGTAATGGGTTTAATTCTTCGTGTACCTCTAACATGAGTTCACATATGTAATTATTCGATTCCCAGTAATATAAAATACTTGTACTAGCTTAACATATGATAAGAAGTTCGCACTTTTAAAAAAATCAAATAACTTATCAACATTTTCTTCGGAAAAAATAAAAAAGTTCCCCACACTTTTTTTCCGTATTATTTTTAACAGTGTCTAAATGGGAAAGTAGGTCGAATAACATACAATCCAAAACAAAAAAACATTAATGTTTGAAATTTATACAATTTATAAAGAGTGGGAGACTGTTATACTTTTTTGGTTGTGTCTCCTCTCCTGGTAGATTTTGATTATTCAACAAGAAATGAAAATGCTGACTATGTTCTTGACTCTGGATTTTGAATCTTCTCCACCATCTCAAACGTCAATTTAATTTCTTATTAGGAGATATTGTATATTTATGTATATATTGTTTATATGGTTAGGAAATATAATAGTTAGGAAAGATATTATTTTGAGTTAATGCTAGCAAATATGTTTTTAGTCATCTTCCTACTTAGTCTAAGGGAATACAGATTTTGTAATCAAGTTATTCATAATAAGAAAATCTTCTGATTTCTCTACCTTGTCGTTTCATGGGATCTGAGCCAGGAAAGACATAATTTTAAATATTATTTAATTTTAAACTTAGAAATTTGTGTTGAAGATTGATATCATGGCTGTTGTAGCTAATTTAGAGATCACAACCACTAACTCCGGTGGAGGCTTTCTATCGTCACAAGATCGACTGGGTCTTGCTCATCTTATTACTGATACCCAATGGGAAACCATTGTGCAAATGGTGAAAACTTCGAACAATGATTCGAATGGGAATATTTCTGGTAAATGGATACTTGATACAGGGGCTTCACGACATATGGCAAGAAGTAAAGAGTTTTTGCTTAAGACTCATAAAATAAGTTTTTCTTCCGTAAAGCTTCCGAATGGCACATATGCTCATGCTCCATGCGAAGGCACCGTGGTGTTTGAAAACGATATGAAATTATTCCGTGTTTTATTTGTTCCTGATCTCCACTGCAATTTGATTTCTTTAGCATGTTTATTTAAAGATTTGAGATGTATTGTCACTTTGACTGATAAGTTATGTGTGATACAGGACCGCACTACGAGGACGGTGATTGGAGTGGGTGAGGAACGAGACGTGGTCTATATCTACCACAGTGGAACGCCCATTACATCAAATCGAGTATCTATCAGAGAAGATTATTGTTTGTGGCATAAACGTTTAGGTCATGCGTCTAATAAGGTTGTTTCTTTACTTCCGGGTATGAATAAAGGTGATTGTCAGAAATTTCGTAATGAACCATGTGATATTTTCTTTAAGGCTAAACAAACTCGGATTACTTTCCTGTTAGTGAGAATAAAGCTAATGACTTGTTCGATTTAGTTCATTGTAATCTGTGGGGACCTTATCGTGCTCAATCTTCTTGTGGTGCACATTATTTTCTTACCATTGTCGACGATTATTCTCGCTGTGTTTGGGTTTATTAAATGGCACATAAAACTGAGGTGGTGCAAAATTTTCATGCTATGGTTAAGACGCAATTTGATAGACAGGTTAAGAAGGTACGCAATGATAATGGTACGGAATTTCTTCCATTAATTCCTTTCTTTACTAAACAGGGTATTGAATTTCAAACTTCATGTGTGGATACACCACAACAAAATGGGAGAGTTGAACGCAAACATCGTCATATATTGAATGTGGTACGTGCTTTACAATTTCAAGCCAATTTACCTCTTCGATTTTGGGGTGAATGTATCTTAAGTGCTGCTTATATTATTAATCGCACGCCAACTTCGTTGCTCAATGGGAAAACTCCATATGGATTGTTACATAAGAAGCCTACTATTTATAATCTTATTCCGGTATTTGGATGTTTGTGTTATGCAAGTATTGTGCCTCGTGATCGTAATAAGTTTAATCCACGAAGTCGGAGATGTAGCTTTGTTGGTTATCCATTTGGAAAAAAGGCTGGCGGTTTTTTGATTTTGAAACAAAATTTTTTTTTGTCTTCGTCAAGCTCCTCGTAATTGGTTTGCTAAGCTTGCAGGTGCTCTTAAGGCTTTTGGATTTGTACAGTTATTGATGGTGGTTTTTAGCTTAGGGTTAAAATCGTAAAACCTTACATATGACATGACGTCACTATAACCACTAGCGCATTTATTGAATGATTCAACATAACTACGTAAGAATTACCAGGGTACCTTTTTTTTTATACATGTGTCATGTTCCACGGCCGAAACCTTAGTATTGACCGACATCATCTTCGTACATACCAAACCCCAATTATCATGCTACCGCGCCAAGGCATGCCAACCATGCCAGCTGCACCACTGTGCCAATGGCAAACCATGCCAGCCACATCTCCGCGCCAAGGCATGCCAACCATGCCAGCCGCACCACTGTGCCAACGGAAAACCATGCCAGCCACGTCTCCGCGCCAAGGCATGCCAACCATGCCAGCCGCACCACTGTGCCAATGGCAAACCATGCCAGCCACATCTCCGCGCCAAGGCATTCCAACCATGCCAGCCGCACCACTGTGCCAATGGCAAACCATGCCAACCACATCTCCGCGCCAAGGCATGCCAACCATGCCAGCCACATCTCTGCGCCAAGGCATGCCAGCCGCACAATTGTGCCAATTGCAAACCATGCCAGCCACGTCTACCGCGCCAAGGCATGCCAACCATGCTAGCCGCACCATGCGCCAATGTCATGCAAAACCCTTGGCCCTACCATGTCAAGCCAACCGCGCCTTGCCTTGGCCCCAACCATGCTAGCCACACCATGCGCCAATGGCATGTCAAACCCTTGGCCCCAACCATGTTATCTGCACCATGCGCCAATGGCATGCCAAACCCTTGGCCCAACCATGCCAAGCCAACTGCACCTTTCCTTGGCCCCACCATTCCAAGTCGTCTGTACCAAACCCTTGGCCCCACTATGCCAAGCCATCCGCGCCATTGGCCTTGGCCCCACCATGCCGGCCTTCCCTATGCGGCTAACAAAACGAAGGCGTGCGACGATCAACGACCACCCTTCATCCTGGATGCAAATCCTAGACGTCCAAGGTCGCCAAACAACACATGGTAACCTTTGGCCCAAAACCCTAGTTTTGGCCACGCCAACCCGCGCCAAGGAATGCCATGCCACATGTGCCAATGGCATGCCGACCACCTTTCCGCGCCACACCATGCCGGCCTTCCTTATGCGGCTACCAAAACGAAGGCGTGCAACGATCAACGACCGCCCTTCCATCCTAGATGCAAATCCTAGCCGTCCAAGGTCGCCAAACAGCGCATGGTAACCTTTGGCCCAAAACCCTAGTTTTGGCCACGCCAAACTGTGCCAAGGCATGCCATGCCACATGTGCCAATGGCATGCCAACCAACTTGCCGCGCCATACCATGCCGTCCTTCCCCATGCGGCTACCAAAACGAAGATGTGCGATGATCAACGACTACCCTTCAATCCTAGATGCAAATCCTAGCCGTCCAAGGTTGCCAAACAACGCATGATAAACTTTGGCCCAAAACCCTAGTTTTGGCCATGCCAAACCGCGCCAAGGCATGCCATGCCACATGTGCCAATGGCACTCCAACCACCTTGCCGCACCATACCATGCCGGCCTTCCCTATGCGGATACCAAAACGAAGGCCTGCAACAATCAACAGTCATTTTTTCATCTACGATACAGATCTTAGCCGTCTAAGGTTACCAGCTAACACATGGAAACCTTTGGCCCTAGTTTGGTCGCGCCTAAACAAATCCAAAACCCTAAATTTTGGCCGCGCCTAAACTGGGCCATATTAAAGCCATACTGATCATACTTTCAGGCCATTGGCTACCAAACGAAAGGTTGCAATAATCAACGACCACCTTCCTCTTAAGATGTAAAATCTCGACCGTTGAAGGTCACCACTGAGCCGGCAAGTCTCCCAAGCTCAACTTGCCAGAAAACAACAACATGCTACATGTTTTCTACGAAAACACTCGACACATCAACACATGTCACAAACTGGGGGATGCTCATTGGGTATTGGTTTGGCGGTTTACAACGTGCGACATACACTACGTTCGTTATTAGAAAGTGTCATAAGGATGAGGCGGTTAGTAAATACAGGGAGTAATGGTGAAACGCTTTTCTTTATGGAACATCAATTCCAAGCGTTACCGGTTACCACCTCCTCCCATTTACTCACCCGTTTTCCATTTCTTAATGAGACCAGAATACGTTTCACTTCGACTTGTATAAATAGGCATTACCTATTTCCACCGAACAACAAGTTCTGGTCAGGAGCATACAACACTAAGAAAACATTTGCTAGCTTCCCAGCTGTTAGCTTTCCACTTTCTGATATAAGTCAAAACAACTACTCTTCTAGAATCAACTATTCTGGTCTCAACACTCTCTTCGCTTCCCTCCCAAAAACCAACCCTTCTCCTCTACTTTGTGACCGAAGCAAGTCTGGAACGACCATTTCTTGGTTTAGGCCGTACTTGTACAGATTGATCTCTCAAATCTAAAGTACTCCATTGATGTACATTGTTTAGGGTTTAGACTTGTTTCTCACCCACATCACACGAAATTACCGAAACCAGCAGAAACTGTTTTCACCCTCAAACAATTGGAGACCAAAGTGGGAGATTGGTCTTTCGGTTATAATGTCAATTTTCAATCCTCGATCTCATACTTCGACCCAGATGTCCAGACGGTAGAGGAAAACGATACGCTCAGGGATTGACGACTCAGCTACCATACGGCCCGATACGATCCGCTCAGGGATCGACGACTCAGTTACCAGACGACCCGATTACCAGTAATGACAGTACGTTTCACTTCGACTTGTATAAATAGGTCTTACTATTTCCACCAAACAACAAGTTCTGGTAAGGAGCATACAACACTTAGAAAACGTTTGCTAGCTTTCCCATCTGTTAGGTTCCCACTTTATGATGCAAGTCACAAAACAACTACTCTTTCATGATCAACTATTCTAGTCTCAACGCTCTCTTCGCTTCCTTACCCAAAACCAACCATTCTCCTCCTCTTTGTGACCTAAGTAAATCTGGAACGGCCATTTCTTGGTTTAGGCCGGATTTGTACAGATTGATCTCTTGAATCTAAAGTACTCCCTTGCAGTACATTGTTTAGGGTTTAGACTCGTTTCTCAACCACCCACCCGAAATTACCGAAATCAGCAAAAACCGTTTTCACCCTCAAACAATTGGCGACCACAGTGGGAGATTGATCTTTCGGTTACAATGTCAACTTTCAATCCTCGATCTCATATTTCGACCCAGACGTCAGGATGGTAGAATCCAAATGACCCGCCCAGGGATCGATGGCTCAGTTACTAGACGACCCGGTTACCAGTCATGACACGACAAGAATGACTAGGGACTTTCCACAGTCACGGTGGTGCTTCCCAAAAAACTCGGTCTTACACCCGGGAGATTCCTTTTTATCAGGAGATCCGAAAAACCGAGTAAGTCTTGCTAGGCAAAATACATGGTCTACTACTTCAAATCTTCACAGGGGAGATAAAAAACCGTTTCCATATTTTTCCCGTGTTTCATGCTTTCTACTATCGCACAACATTCACAATTACATGACTTCCCTGGGGTACTCATGCCATTTATATTCATAACCAAAAACATCAATATTCTAAGCAGTTCATTCCAAATAATAATCCAAAACCCTCAGGGGTAATACTTGTCTATCAACCCAAAAATCCAGAAAATCAAAACCATAAACCAAGCGCTTTGTTTGCCTTTCAAAAAAAAACAACAATCACCTACCCTACGTGCCTACTTTGCATAATAATGATTACCCGTCACTATTCATGAGGTAGCCGACGTTACTACGGTGATATTCGAAGAGGAATTGTTGATGACGAAGTGTTTCTACAAGTTTATGAAAGGAATACCCACGGCTAGGTTTTACACCAGTTTAGAAGAACAATATTTCTACAGATTTATGGAAGGCATACCTATGGCTATGGTTTGCACCAACACAAGAAAACAAGAAAACAAATTGAAAGATAAACGCTGGAGTACATAGCTAGAATATGCTTGTCCACTTTATTGCTACCGCGCTACCGCTAATACCAGGACGTGAGAACAAATATACGAGATAAAAAGGAGAGCCAACCCCTTTCATACGCATAACACTTTTGTAATTTGAATAAAGGAAATGATTTCCTATTTGATCTACATATGGAAAGAGGAAACTGTGCTCGCAAGAACAAGTCCGCACCACGCCAAGCCAGCGTCGTGCCAAGCCAAAAGTCCGCGCCATGCCCATTCGACATTCCGTGCCATACCAAATCCAAGCCAGCGTCCATGCCAAGCCAGCGTCCACGCCAAGCCAACATCCACGCCAAGCCAGCTCCCATTCCAAGCCAATCCAGCGCTAACAACTTGCATCTTTCCAGCGCCTGCATCTTGCATCCTTCCAGCACTAACAGCTTGCATCTTTCCAGTGCCAGCAGCTTTCATCCTTTCCAGCGCCAGCAGCTTGCATCCTTTCCAGCGCTAACAGCTTGCATCTTTACAGCATCTTGCATCTTCCCCGCGCCAGCAGCTTGCATCCTTCCAGCGTTTCTCTTGAACACCCAGTAGAAGGGAATCAGCAATCTAATTTCATTAAACGAAAAGATCAGGAACGACTTCTCCAAAATCGAAGCAAAGAAAAATCAGCAACCCCCCCTGAGTTCACAAAGACTCTTTTTCATGTCAGGAGATGCATGATTTCTAGGGACTTCGCTCGCAAAATAGTGCAGTCTATGATGAAACATTTATGTGAGATTCTATATTTCCCCAAGGAGCAACGTCAAGGAATATTTGCAGCCCTCAACCGCATTGCATCAGGGAAGCAGCTGTTTCCAACCAGAGAAGCCGTTCCCAAACCCCAACCTCTCCTGGAAAGCACGATTGATAGATGAAACTAGGGACTCCTAACCATTGTTCGCTTGAAGGGTGTCCAGTTTGACAACACACTAATTAACGCAGCCGCTCTGCTTCAACGATCACTCCGACAGCCGCTCCGCTTCAACGCTCGCTCCAGCAGCCGCTTCGTTTCAGCGTTCTCTCCATAAGCTTCTCCAGGATCCGAAGACGAGGCTTCAGCGTTCGGCTTCTTAAGTTTCAACATCTTCTCCAAGATCCGAAGCTGCTTCAACAACGCTTCTTCCTGCAAAGGGTCGTACCACCACGCTCCCCATGTCAAGGATCATGATAACATCCAACCAATCTTCATAGTCATGGAAAGTTTGCTTGCTTACGCATCCAGCAATTCCTTTTACTTCCACGGATGCCCATACAATTCCAGCCAACCTACTTTGTTACCACGACAATGTAGTCTCTTCTGATTACATCTTCTACCAAGAATTGTTGCCGCTCATTTGTTGATACCATCCAGAGCTTCACCACAACAGCAATCACTACAAAGATGGAAAAATGTAAACCATACTTGAGGACTGAGGATATACACGGAATCCCTTCACCGTGAAATCTCATAAGACACAGTCAACCAAAAGGCCATAACCGCAACAAGGTCATCTACTCTTCAAGGGTGCAGCGCAAGAATATCATCACCTCTCTGTCTATAAGACGCCTTCAACACTTTACGAGGCCTCGGAGGATCCCAAGCCTGCTCAAAGGAAAACAACTTCAGAAACTGAAGAAAAATGCGACTGGGGACTTCTCTTCGCAGTCCATCGACGACCATCAAAGACTCATGAGATAACTCCAGAGACGCGGCTGAAACATTTTCTTGAAGAAACAGAGGGAGCCATGATAAACAACATAACTCTCTCATTCCTACATCTTCGCTATCCAGAATATTTCGTCCATGCGATATCCTGAGCATCCCAGCGTCACATCCAAAAGAGTATGATAAGCTTGTATAAAATCATGTGGACGTGGATTCAAGGCGATGCAATGAATATAGGATACACATGGGGACTACCAGCATGAGACGCTTTCACTCCCCTCAACTAGGTTATTTCTGATTTCAACATCACCACTGTCAAAGTTTCACGAGCCGCAGGAATTTCTCAACACGAAGCCGTACATGTACACCGAAGACTTCAAGAGCACGCCACAAAGATACATTCACATATTCATCCATGCCATCAGATCAAACCGAAGTATAAATGGGGACTTCTTACCACATCTCATTCCATACGATAGTCCAAGATTCAGAAGATGGTTCGAAGGATGTCGCTTAGAACAAAATCCTGGAAGACTTGATAGCATCACATCGGCAACGGAACGTCTCCCTATTTCATCCAGGGGCTCCAGAAGTTTTCGACCATACAAGCATTCACATCACATCATCATCATGATCAGAAGGTCCAGGCACTGAACAACCTAAAGCCGAGGATGGACCGACACCGCAACCACAATCTCCAAGATTAACCCTGACATGATCGTTGTTGAGCATATATTCCATCCATCCGTCCCAAGAATGCAATGGAGTTTGGTAAATTTTGGAATCCACTTGAGAGACACTGCAGACGAAAGCGCGGATACAAACGAGCAACCGAAAACAGAAGAAGGTCAATACCTCTTTTAATACAGACGTAGTTTCTAGAGTTATGCACAGAATAAAGTTCCCTTCTTGCTCCATGAACGGGAAAAGATGACTCGGCACGACTATGCTACCCCGGGCCCGCAACATCCCTCCTGAATTCTTCTCGAGTTTCACTGTCGGACCATTTTCACCTCCTAAACGAGCTCAAAACCTAAATATTCCAGCGAGAGGAGATAGGAAATTATTTTCCGGTCAGATGAAGGGGCGGACCATCAAAATCCGAGTTCGCACGAGAATTCTACAACAATTTTAGTAAGGAGTGCTAATTAGGATTTCGGCATCCCAAACCCTGATTTCCACAAAGTTTCCAGGCGCCATCACTACCATTTTATAACCAAAGTTCCAGCGTCATCACCATCGTTTGGTAACCGAATTTATGAAACCAGTTTACACCATTCTGCGGACTGAAGACAGTTTCCACCATTCCGCTGACCGAAGCCAGTTTCTCCCATTCCAAGCCGACCAACTCCTGCGGCTCCCATTCCAAGCCGACCAACGCCTGCGTCTCTCATTCCAAGCCGACAATCTACATCTCACAACTTCACGGTCTAGCCAGCAACAACACAAGTAGAAACTATGCAAGGACGCCAATACAAGAATCACGAAATCTCATTACCTCTCGAAAAAGGTTAGTCGGGTCTTCTTGACCATCTTTTCATGACTTGTCATTTATATTTTTTCCTCGCCTGTCACCATCTTATGCTTACCTCGCAACAATGCTCCTGTTCCGAGCTAAGCAAGTGACTTAATGTTGATGGTGGTTTTTAGCTTAGGGTTAAAATCGTAAAACCTTACATCTGACATGACGTCACTAGGACCACTAGCGCATCTATAGAATCATTCAACATCCTACGTAAGAATTACCAGGGTATCTTTTTTTTTACATATATATGTGTCATGTTCCACGGTAGAACCCTTAGTATTGACCGACATCACCTTCGTACGCCAACCCTAAATTCTTACACCACCGTGCCAATGGCAAACCATGTCAGCCACGTCTCCGCTCCAAGGCATGCCAACCATGCCATCCGCACCACCGTGCCAATGGCAAACCATGCCAGCCACGTCTCCACGCCAACGCATGCCAACCATTCCAGCCGCACCACCGTGCCAATGGCAAACCGTGCCAGACACGTCTCCGCGCCAAGGAAACCCAACCATGTCAGCCGCACCACATGTGCCAATGAAATTCCGTGCCAGCCACACCTCCGTGCCAAGGCATGCCAACCATGCCAGCCGCACCACCGTGCCAATGGCAAACCATTCCAGCCACGATTCCATGTCAAAGCCATGCCGGCCCCGCTACATGCCGCTGGCTGCCAAACGAAGGGTTGCAACAATCAACGGCCACCTTTCCATCTGAGATTCAGATCTTAGCCGTCCAAGGTCGCCAACCAACGCATGGTAACCTTTGTCCCAACGCCAAAACCCTAGTTTTGGCCACGCCTAAACCGCTCCAAGGCATGTCGACCATGCAACATGTGCAAATGGCATGCCGTGCCAGCCACCTTGCCACGCCTAAACCATACCATGACGCCCTTCCCTGTGCGTCTACCAAAACGAAGGCGTGCGATGATCAACGTCCACCCTTCCATCTTAGATGCAAATCTTTGCCGTCCAAGGTCGCCAAACAACGCATGGTAACCTTTGGACCAGCGCTAAAACCCTAGTTTTGCCGCGTCTAAACCACGCCAACGCATGCCGACCATGTCACATGTGCCAATGGCATGCCTCGGGATCCACCTTGCCACGCCTAAGCCATGCCTTGCCGGCCTTCCCTTCACGGCTTCCAAAACGAGGGCGTGCGATAATCAATGGCCACCCTTCCATCTTAGATGCAAATCTCAGCCGTCCAAGGTCACCAACCAACGCATGGTAACCTTTGGCCCAACGCCAAAACCCTAGTTTGGCCGCGCCTAAACCACGCCAAGGCATGCCGACAATGCCACATGTGCCAATGGCATGCCGCGCCATGCACCTTGCCGCTCCTAAGCCATACCATGCCGGCCTTCCCTTCGCGGCTACCAAAACGAAGGCGTGCAATGATCAACAACCACCCTTCCATCTTAGATGCAAATCTTAGCCGTCCAAGGTCGCCAAACAACGCATGGTAACCTTTGTCCCAACGCCAAAACGCTAGTTTGGTCGCGCCTAAACCAAGCCAAGGAATTCCGACCATGCTACATGTGCAAATGGCATGGCGCGCCATCCACCTTGCTGCGCCTAAACCATGCCATGTCGGCCTTCCCTTCATGGATGCCAAAACGAAGGCGTGCGACAATCAACGGCCACCCTTCCATCTTAGATGCAAATCTCAACCGTCCAAGGTCACCAACCACGCATGGTAACCTTTGGACCAACGCCAAAAACCTAGTTTGGCCACGCCTAAACCACGGCAAGGCATGCCGACCATTCCACATGTGCCAATGGCATGCCGCGCCTAACCCATGCCATGCCGTCCTTCCCTTCACGGCTGCCAAAACGAAGGCATGCGACAATCAACGGCCACCCTTCCATCTTAGATGCAAATCTCAGCCATCCAAGGTCACCAACCAACACATGGTAACCTTTGGCCCAACACCAAAACCCTAGTTTTGGTCACGCCCAAACCGCGCCAAGGCATTCCGGCCATGCCACATGTTCCAATGGCATGCCATCCACCTTGCCGCGCCATACCGTGTCGGCCTTCCCTATGCGGTTACCAAAACAAAGTCTTGCGACGATCAACGGCCATCCTTCCATCTAAGATGCAAATCTTAGCCGTCCAAGGTCGCCAACCAACGCATGGTAACCTTTGGCCCAAAACCCTAGTTTTGGTCTCGCCCAAACCGCGCCAAGGCATGCCGGCCATGCCACATGTGCCAATGGCATGACAGCCACCTTGCCGCGCCATACCATGCCGGCCTTCCCTATGTGGCTACCAAAACAAAGGCTTGCGAAGATCAACGACCACTTTTCCATCTAAGATGCAGATCTTAGCCGTCCAAGGTTACCAGCTAACGCATGGAAACCTTTGGCCCGACACTAAGCCCTAGTTTGGTTGCGCCCGAACAAAGCCAAAACCCTAACTTTTGGCCGCGCCTAAACTAGGCCATATTAAAGCCGTATCGGCCATGCAAAATGTCGACCTTCGTAGGTCACCACCGAGCTGGCAAGTCTCCCAAGCTCAACTTGTCGAACAACAACATGTTACATGTTTTCCACGAAAACACTCGAGACATCAACACATGTCACAAACTGGGGGATGCTCGGTATCAGAAGGATGAGGCGGTTAGTAAATACAGGGAGTAATGGTGAAACGCTTTCTTTTATGGAACATCAATTCCAGGCGTTACCAGTTACCACCTCCTCCCATTTACTCATCCTTTTTCCATTTATTACGATATCAGAGTACGTTTCACTTCGACTTGTATGAATAGGTCTTACCTATTTCCACCGAACAACAAGTTCTGGTCAGGAGCATACAATACTCAGAAAACGTTTGCTAGATTTCCCATTTGTTAGATTCCCGCTTTCTGATGCAAGTCACAAAACAACTACTCTTCCAGGATCAACTATTCTGGTCTCAACACTCTCTTTGTTTCCCTCCCCAAAACCAACCCTTCTCCTCTTCTTTGTGACCGAACCAAATATGGAACGACCATTTCTTGGTTTAGGCCGGATTTGTACAGATTGATCTCTTGAATCCAAAATACTCCCTTGCAGTATATTGGTTAGGGTTTAGACTCGTTTCTCAACCACACACCTGAAATTACCAAAATCAGCAGAAACCGTTTTCACTCTCAAACAAGTATATGTAGTGACAGGGAATATAATGAGTAATTTTGGGCCAAATGAGGTCAAGGGTGAGGTCTCTATATATATATAAACTCCCTAATGGATTTTTTTTTAAAAAAAACGTGAAATAATTTGGTATAATCGGTCTTCTCAAAGGTATGTAAAACCCGATTATGTTTTTATGCCACCAAGAATCGGTCTTTTGTGTGACCAACATAAACCGATTAAAGACATGTAAAAAATTTGAATTTTCACCGACACTAATCGGTTTATATATATGCATATGTTACCCGATTATAGATTGAAAAACATTGAGTAAACTGATTGTTGGCATGTCAGGCTAGAATCATTGAGCAACAACATATAATTATAATTAAAACTTTAAGTGGATTAAGTTCAACACAAAGATCATCCAAAATACAAACCTTAAAAGAGTATTAAGAACTTAAAACAACCACAAGTCTTATAAACCTAAACCTTTAATATCTAAAACTTAAACATAAAAACTTAAAGAGCAGGAGCACCAGCAGCAGCAGCAGCACCATCAGCAGGAGCACACAAGCATCAGCACCATCAGGAGTAGCAGCTTGTGCTTGAGCCATTTCTTCCCACATACCTTCCATTTCTCGATGGAGCTCCCTCTCAGCTGAAATCATGTTTCTCCTCATCCTAGTGAACCTCATGACCTCATGAATCTCCTCCATTGCAAGCTTGTCAATCAATGCGAGGGATTGTTCAAGATGGGTCTCACGCCCATAGGCAAACTTATAGAGGCTTCTTTCTGGCACTCTTTGTGGTTTCCTAAGAATATCCTCCAAGGTGAGCTCTCGAGAGTAAAACGCTAGGTGTCTGAAGTCCATATCTGTAAATATAATTAAAAAAAAAACTAGTTAAGAATCGGTACATAATTAAACATATTTAATCCGATTCTGACTACAAAAATATACAGAAGTGTGAAACCATTAGCAATTGGTTTATGTGGTACATATATAAAATCCGATTATGAAAAGGAATCTAAAGAGACAAGCATAATCGGTAAATTATGAGGCACATAAAACCCGATTATGTGATTGCATAATTAAAAGAAAAAAATGTACCAGAATCGGATTATTCTAAAGCACTTATAAACCGATTCTGGTGATGTATTTTCATATTTCGTTTCTAAACCTATAATCGGTTGATGTTAATCAATATATAAACCGATTACTATGCATGCTCTTCATGGTCGGAGAACAAAACCCAGAATTGGTTTATTCGATATGTCAACATAAACCAATTCCGAGTAAAATCAGAGATTTTGATGGACGAAAATCGAAGATTTAAACATGTAAATCAATGAAGAAAGGCGAATCATAGAATGGGTTGATGGAGATTTACCTTTTTCTTGGTTGGATCGAAGATTCGGTGGAGAAGAGGATGAAGATATTTTTTATTAGGGTTTTGAGAATTTGGAAAGATTAGGATGAAATAGAAAGTTTTTTTTTAGGTTTTGGTTTTTATGTTGGAAAGATTAGAATTTATATGAGATAGTTTTAGGATTTAATGTGGGGGTAAATTAGGATTCTTGAGAAGTTTCATAGCCCATAGAAATTTGGTGGTGTGGAAAGGGAAATTTGATAGACCCCAATTAAGTGGCATTCGCTCCAATTCGGCCAGGAAATAAAAGCCCGACAATTATGAGATTAAATTTATATGAGAGATCTCTTCGACTCATTCCCTAACAGCCACTATCAGGAGCGGAGCCAGCCCATTGCAAGGGTGTGCACTTTCATCCCTGTCCAGCTGGTTTCAAAGCCCATTTTAGGTCCTTTAAGCAATTTTTTTTTATAACTAAGCCAATTTCTGCATTTTTGCACCCCTAAATTTTTTGTTTGCACTCATAGAAAATTTTTACACCCCATTCTCATGATTCTTGGCTCCGCCCTGGCCACTATCCATGTGGTAGGACAGGTTTCGCAGGTTTTTTATGCTTGTCGAGGTCAGATTACCACACTAAGTCTATTTGGTTGTGATTGATTCAGGGGGCTTTTCTATATTTTTCTCCTATGTTTAGTGTGTCAATATCTCCCTACACTCATTTTTAATGATAAGCCCTTGTACAAAATTGGCAATGCTAGCTATGCTAAAATGCCCACATATGTGTAGAAACGATGCATTATTGGACTAGTGTGTGACTTGTTGGGTCACCCGTAGTCAGTGGTAGTGGATTTAAATCTTAGTCTAACGCTCAGCTACTTTATTCCCCAATTATATAATACATGTAATAGATTAACGGAAATAAGAATTTAACACTCATAAGACATTTTTTCTTAAAAATGTAAGTAATTTCAGCTCTCTTTTTTTTTTGTTTTATTTTCAATGACGTGTAAGCAAATTCTAACTAAGCAAAATATAATGACAGAAATTCACGCAGTTCTTAAGGAGAGTGAAAATATTGTAACATCATAACTGTGTGTATCCTTCTCGTCATAGAATTTGTAACCATGCATGTTCTTGCCTTAAGATTTTCAGTTTTCTCCTCCATCTCAAACATATGTATGCTGAACTTCTGGATATTGTACATGAAACAAATCGAGTTTGGAACTAAACATGGCAAGGCAATCAATTTCTTAGAATTTTTGCTTGTTTCCCGTATCTATAAATAGTGTCCTCAATTTTCAAACTGCAAAAATTTGTGGGCCTGGAGAAAATAAGAAGCATGTCATTTGCGTGAGCCATGAACCCATAAGAATATGTGACCTTAGAAGAAAGAAGAAACAGGTGCTACACTACACGAACATGACTTCAGAATCTGCAGAAAGACGATTGTGTTCGACTTTATGTTATGCATCTAAGAGAACGCTTCAAGATATTACTAGCATACCCAGGAATTATGACCATTCATGATTTTGAACTCTTGTGTTGCATTTTAAACTCTTGTACATACGAGTATAAACATACGAGTATAAACATATATAGTTGAAGTACAAAGAGTGAAGGGAGTTAGAGCAACCACAGTGGGCGAGTATAACCAAATATTTGATCAAAAAACGAGACACAGCTGGACAAACTATCGATTAAAATCCGGACCAAAACCAAATCTCAGACCAAATAATATTTGGTCGGGGACCAAGACCAAAACTAAATATAGTCGAGCGAACGTATAGTGTTCGTCCCACACCAGGCGGGTATATAATCTACGCCGCACACCAGGCGTGCTTTATACCTCCGTCCCATTTTTTTTTGTTTAGTCGAACTTATACTAACAGGATCACGTAGTATCTCCGTCCCATCGGGAGAACTTATAATGTACGCTCCACCAATCGAGCGAACTTATAATGTACGCTCCACAAAATTTAGTCTTCTACCGTAGCGTTGCAACACGGACTAAACCCAAACTTTGGTCTTTTTTTGGTCTTTGATCTTTAGTTATGATCGCATCACTGCAATTGCTCTTAGCCTATTAAACAAGGGATAATTATCAAGGCTGGATCCGGGGTCATGGAAACTAATTGGGGGCCATGACACATTTTATACCCACACCCAAAAATATATGGGGCTTCCAAAAATGAGGGTGAGATACCTATTTTATCCTTCTCTAATAACTAAACTTAATATCCTAATACTAATCGAGTGAGGCCCACATTCTCTTTTCAAAACAAAAATCTTCTTCTTCTCCTCCCCTCCCCTCTCTCTGCACCTCCATCTTCTCCATTAATGACTCGGAGGAGATTTTATTTATTTTTCAACCGATTCTTCGCGTAATCATGTATTGTATTTAACCCTATGAAAGATGTATGACTTTTACAATTCAATGAAATGGTTCTATGAAATCAGAAATTATTAAAAAAAAAACAGTTTGAATCGTCAATATTAGAGATGTATAAAAAAACGACTCTCATTTAATATGAAAGAGTCTTCCGTATATAGTAATGCTTAACTGACGATTCTTAGAGTGATAGCTACAGAGAGTAAAAGGTTTTTTAGTCGTTCGGTGCTAAATATATAGAGTTAACGACTCTATATGACCTAAAAGATGGAGTCGTCATCTTTTAGGAACCTCATTGACGATTTTTCATAACTGAATAATGGAGTCGTTTATTTTGGTGCCAATTCATTGACGACTCTAAAGGGTCGTTAGTTAATTATACTCACGACCTAACGACCCTCACACTGAGCTGTTGCATAGGGACCATGAATCGACCACTTGGAACACCATTCATGCGATTTGAAGAGTATAGGAAGTTTACCTGATTGTTTAGAGCTTGGGGTTCCTCATTTTGAGTGTTGGTTCCTTCATTTTGAGCAATGGGATCTTCATTTGCACCATTGTTCATAGCTTCATCTATCAACATCTCCTCATCAAACATCAAATCCATATGATTAGTTGAGACAATCTTGCCATCAACGCGATCATTGTTGTTGTTTGAAGCTTCCCCAACATCATTTCCTCCACTAGAATCACTCATTTCAAATAACCCTAAGTTTTCCTCCAAAACTCAACTTCTTCTTCTCCACAACACAAAAACACAATTTTTATTTTATCAAATTTTTATCCCTAAATCTGATTTTAATCTACCCAAATTAATTAACAACTAATCAACACTCAATTAACACTAATAATCCAGGGGTATTTTAGCCATTTCTAAAAAAGTGGGATAAGGGATAACTCCCAATTACTATTTCATGACCTTTTTTGTCATGTAGCTATGAGTTCCCAATTACTATTTTTGGGCCCCCAATTCACCCTGATAATTATCTCTTAACATGAGACACCTCAAAGGTGTAGGTATCTTTCTCTTGTTAAATTCGGGGGCCCCACATAAGCAATAGTATTTTGTTAATAACGTGCGCTTTACATCCCAGGGATGCCAACAACCGTGTAAGAAAACTCCAACAAAATAATTGATATAAAAAAACTCCAAATTTCCCGATCTGTCTAAAATACCCTCTATTCTTATTGAGCTTAAGACTAACTGAGAAAATTAACTTTACGTATTATCTCGATTCCATCGTTTTTTTTCTTCTAGTTCTCTTTCCTAGCCTCTCAAACATAAGAAAAACCAGATCTACGAGTTCATTTTCCCTTTCGATTTTCTCCTCTTCTACTAAAACCTCGAATTAGAAACCAGAAATCATAAATTGAAACAAGTTATGACCTAAAATCAAAAAATTAGAAACCAAAATCACGAAAACTTGTTAAAACGGTGAAGAAAAATGCGCAACAAGAGAAAAAGAAAGATGAACAGGTCAGTAAAACGTTTAAAAATCCTACAAAAAGGTAAATTAAATCTTTTGTTTAACCAACTATTTTGTTGATTATTATGGTTAAATAAAACTTTATTCATGCTATTCTTATTCAGTTTGAAAGGTTTCACCGTTTCCGTTTGTTAAATTTGTTTCCAACATGGAATGTTGGTGGTGTTGTCATCTTATTATAGTTTTACCGATGAACCAATTTTTGATTTCGTCATTTTTCCTTGTTAAATTTCTTTCCAGTAGAACTGATGGTGGTGTTAGTTTATTCTTGTCTTTTTGATTAAACCATTTTCTGTTTCATCATTTTTCCTTTATTATATTTGGGTCCACCAGAACTGTTGACGGTGTTAGTTTATTATGGTCCTTTTGATGAAACCTTTCTTGGTTTCATCACCTTTTTTAGGTTTGGTTCCACCGAAACTGTTGGTGGTGTTCGTTTTATTTTGGCTATTTTGATGAAATCATATTTGGTTTCATCATTTTCCCTGTATTAGATTTGGTTCCACCAGAACTGTTGTTTGTTTCTTCTGGTCTTTTCGATGAAAACATTTTTGGTTTCATTATATTCTCTTTGTTAAGTTATTTCATCAAAACTTTGGTGGTTTTAGTTTATTCTAGTTTTTTCGATGAAACAATCTTTTAATTTCACATTAATAATTTTTTCGATTCTAAACATTGAGACATTTGTTTTGCAATTTCAGGAAAGATTGTGGACTTCATGTTTTCTATTACATGATGAACCTCTTAAAGGGAAATACGAAGTCTCATGAAAATAATATATCAGAAAAGGTGGAAAACATGAGAGAAAAGTCGTCCTATAAGATACTGATGGATAAACCACCAAAGAATTAGAAAAGAAGACACTACTGTCACTGGACACATAAAAATTAGTGTACTATTAACTAGTTGTAATACTTGTAATAGCCTTTTACAACATTGTCTTTCTTTAAAAATGCTTATAATAGTAAAAAATTTAAATGGTTTATGAATGGTTTCAATTATGATTACTATGTTTATTGGCACCTTGTAACTTACCCAAACCATATCGATATTTTGGATATGCAGCAAAATGTTATGTGTTTAACTGTTTTATGATGAAACCAAAAAGAGTTCCAGCATATTGCAGGTGAAACCAAAAGTAAGGGGGTCATATCACGGCTTACTCTCGTAAGATGTAGGAAAATGAATCTTCTATGTTCCTAGAGTTTTGGACCATGAAGTGTTCCTGGTCCTGATTTAGTCTTAATCACAACATGTATTCTTAACTTAGACGCTGCATATAACAATGATATGACCGCTTATACATGGTTCATTCCTGGTCATAAGACACACATACACCAGAATTGAGTATGTTGATATGAAAAGGAAGAACTATAATATATTTCTAGGAAAGAAACATTTTCTTGTTCCACGGAACAAGTGTAATTACACCCAAGTACTAAACTACATCAGAAGACAGACCAAACATAGTTTAATATATTGTACTGAACTACTATAACATGCTCTTACAAATAATTTCAAATAATCACTAGTCATTTTAACATTAATGATACAGTTAGAAAAGTTCTTCATCCATAATTCATATAGGTGCACTCAGAAATCCTATCTATATATGTTTACGTGGCAACAAGCAGTATGCTTAAGTGATTTTTTATTTTTACATAGTAGTAAAAATGATGAAACCAAATAATGTTCCAACATATTTTGCTTCCAAATATAGCAGTAAAAATGATGAAACCAAAAAGGGTTCCAACATATTGCATGTGAAACCAAAAGGAAAGACTAAATCTAAATGAAACACCAGCAGAAAACATTAATTGAACAAAATAGGAGAATCTTCATCACGACATCACTTCATTTTCATAAGCTGCAATCGTGTTTGATGGAGATTCAATTACTACAATTAGATCGATCTGAAGATGATCCATTTAGGATGATAACCCGAAGAATTAAACGGTAACGTCTCTTCTTCTCTTTGAATTAAGATGAATGAAGACGAGATCTGAAAAACAAATGTTCTTCAATTTCTTCAACACTAAAAATAAATCTTAAGAAACAATTTTAATGATTGAAATCTACGGTCTCTTCGCTTCTTCAACTAAACTGAAATGAAAACGAGATCTCCAAATTGTTTTCTAACATGATCAGGTATGAAACTGAACCTAAAATATTGATGAAATGGGGAGAATCTGATTTATTTGAACCCTAAAATCTAATTAAATACATGAAATTTCGGTAGAGAAGATCTTGAATTCTCTGTAAATATGATCTTCATAATTTCTGCATATGTTTCTCCCAAAATCTCCATTCCGAATATCGTGTTTACACAGTGAAGGGCGAGACTGGAATTCTGAGATCTACTAAAAACTTAATTTATGTATTTTGAATTGAAATGGGGTTTGTTCCATTTTTATTGGATATGGTTTTCATTTAGCCCAAACAATATGGATGGTTTTTTGTAACCCAAAGAGTATCACCTTGGTTTTTTAGAGCTTAATATGTTCGGTTAATTCGGAAAATGGGTCATTTGTCCAAATATTTTTAAAACATGGTTTCACTGAACGAGTAAAAATTAGTATGGGTCAAATGGACACCAAAAAAATAGCAAGAATGAAATTGGATTCATCCTGGCTTAAACTTAAAAAAGAGCGAGGATGAAACTGGATGCATTCTGATGTAAATTAAAAATAAGAAAAAGGATTTGAAAATGGGTAGGATGAAACTGTTTACATCCTGACTATTTTTACATTCTCGTCCATTTAAACAGTATCAAATTTCACATGTCTTTTTTACCCAGAAATTGTTAATTTTGGTCTTTTTAACCAATTTTATGTTTTTAATTTGTATATCCTGATATTTGTTTCTGAAATGATCAGTTTTCCTTCATGATCTTTAAAAAAATGAACAAATTCGACCCGACAAAATTCTACCACAACAGTATTGATAGTGATATTGATACTTACATTGACAAGTTTTTCCAACAATTCACAAAAGGTGTTCTTGAAAAAAATACCGTCAATGGCTATGTTCTTCTCCATGATGATAATGCCACTAATTTACAGCAAAATAAAACTTTGGATGCCTTCAAAACACACCTAACTACTATCCACGGTTAAAACAGCACAAAACTACAAGCATGAATGAAGTTTGACACTTCGGGACAAGGAAAATATTTCCCCACCTTTTTTTAATAGGAAAGGAAATTCATTTAATGAATAAAAGAATTACAAATTGTTTTTGTCTTGTTGGATCAAAACATGGATCCATTCAGGGCCATTATCAAACCAACTAAAGCATAAAGAGTGAGTTCTTGCAAATTTAGCTAACTCATCATCAATATGGTTTGCATCCCTATCAGTATGGTTGCAAACCCAAAAATCAAAATTTTAAGAAGCATTAACGCATCACTTGTTAGATTATAAGTTGTCCATTTGACTGCCGAGTGTTTTCCATTAAGAGCAGCAATCACATTTGCACAATCTCCCTCTAACTAAATCTTCCTCCATCCATTGTTCTTTGCCCACAATACCGCTTCCAGTAAAGATTGTGCCTCAGCCTTTTCTGGGTCTAATGCAAGAGATGCACCTCCTCGTAGTCCATAGCTGATACCTGCAGCATTTCTACTAATCAGTCCCCAACCTGATAAACAATTTTTTATCTATGTGCGAGCCATCAAAATTTATTTTTAAAATATCATTTGCTGGAGCCAACCAATTATGCACAGTCTGTCCATTAGACTGATTTTGCATAGAAAATCTTTCTCCTACCCTGATCCATTCACCAAGGTGCAACAAAATATTATTAGCAACTTCAGCATGTACAAGAGGTTTGTTATCAATTTTTTTTTTGCATATATGGATTTTCAAATGAGCCAAATTTTGAAATAAACAATATCATACTGTTTAAAATCTTTCAAACCATTGGTTGTTATAAAGAAACTACAGACCCATTGGTGGATATCTTTATTATGTAATTGGATAGCTAGATCAGGATTAACCAGGTTCCAAACAGTTCTTATTTCAGTGCAGTCAAAAAACAGGTGCTGTGGTGTTTCAGTTGAGACTCCACAAAAAGGAAAGGATGAATCTTGGTGTCTAGTGTCTCTAGCTAACCTAGACTTGGTAGGTAAACATCTATGCATGAATTTCCAAGCAAAATGGTGAATTCTGGGTTGTAATTTATGCTTCCAAAAATATTTCCAGCAAATCAGAGAATTATTCTTGGATGGTTTAGCTACTAGATTCTCATTAAGAATGACATTGTAGGCTGACTTAGCCGTAAAATGGCCATTACTGGTTGGTTCCCATCTGATTCTACCATTTCCTGTAAGAGGAATTCTGATTCTAGTTATATCATTGACAATATTATCATCAAACGAGCTATTTAAAAGTATCAACTTTCCAGGTTTTACTATCCATATCTATTAACTGACTAACCGTAGACATACCAGAAGAGAAGAAGTGAGAGGGTGGAGGACTGTGTCTATTTGGAATCCAATTGTCTTTCCATATAGACACAGTAGTACCATCACCTATTTCCATAATATAATGCTTTCTAATTATCTCCAATCCAGTGCATATACCTTTCCATATCCAGGATCCATGTTCATAAAAACTGTCAGTTAGAGGATTAAAATTATCAAAATACTTGCCTTTTAAAATGATTGCCCATGGTTCATCAGGAGATGTTAACATTCTCCAAGCCAACTTAGTAAGGAGAGGTAAGTTTAAGATATCAGTCCTTCTAATATTAAGTCCTCCCATATCTTTGGGAAGAGCAATGTCATACCAAGCTTTAGGATAATATCCCCCCACCAAAAATGCATTTGTATAATGTCTATTTCATCGTTCAGTTCCTTAGGCATAGGAAAAACTGCTAAATGGTGATTATCTAATCTACCTAAAACAACTTGGTTCATCACAGTTCTGCCAGGAGGAGATAAAAAAATAGAATCCCATATGTGGATTCTGTTTCTATAACTATCAAGAAGATGGGCAAAGGATTCAAATTTCCTTTTTTGTAATAGAAGTGGCACACCTAAGTATTTTTCATTTAAAGATATTCTTCTTATTCCCATAATGTTACAAATCTCATTCTTAACATTGATAGGCACCTTATTACTAAAAGCTAAAGCAGATTTTTCAAAGTTAACAGCTTGACCAGAGAAGCTACTGAATTGCTCAATTAAGATTGACAGATTCCTAGCATCTTTAGTTATAGCTTTTATGAAGATAAGGCAATCATCTGCAAAGAATAGATGTGAAATAGATGGGAACTTTTTATTAGCTTTAAAATCATGAATAAGATCATTATTTTCTGCATTTCTCAATCCCCTAGAAAAATCTTCCATGCAAAGAATAAAAATGTAAGGAGATAAGGGGTCACCCTGCCTTAATCCCCTTTGAGGATAGTACACATTACCTGGAGATCCGTTAAGCAAGATTGATGTTGAAACAGTAGATATACATTGTTCAATCATGTTGCACCAAGCTTCGGAAAAACCCATTTTTTTCAAACTATCAATGAGAAAACACCATTCAACCCTGTCAAAAGCTTTTGACATGTCTAGTTTTATATAAACACAGCCATCTTTGGCCTCAGTTTTCTTCATGGAATGGATAAGTTCATGTGCAATTATTATGCTATCATGGATTAATCTACCAGGTAAGAAAGTTGTTTGAGCAGGAGATATGATCCTATGGAGAACACTTTTAAGTCTAGAAGCTAGAAACTTAGAAACGATCTTATAGGACACATTACATAAACTAATAGGCCTGAAATCTACTGCACCTTTAGGACATTTGCTCTTAGGAACAAGAGTAGTGAAGTTGTGATTAAGATGTTTTAAAAGGTAGTGTGAATGGAAGAAAGACTGAACCATTTTGACAACCTCAGGACCTACAGTTTCCCACATTAGTTGGTAGAAACTTAGGGGAAACCATCTGGACCAGGAGTTGTCCATGGTTTCATATCAAAAACAACTCTTTTAACCTCATCTGCACAAGGTATAACCGTTAGCATATTGTTATCATCATCAGAAATAATAGAACTAACATTATTAAGGAACATATCAGAGTTGGGGGTTGGAGGTTTCGCTCATGTCACTAAAATGTCTTAACAGTAGGCCTGTCAATGGAAGAATATCCGTCGGGTATTTAGAATTCTGATATCCGACAGGTTAAGCATTATCGGATATTCGATATCCGATAATATCCTATAGGATATCAAAATCAGATATCGATTCCGATAGGTTAAGCTATCGGATATCGGATATATATCCGATAATATCCGATTCTGACAAGAAAAACAACTAATCAACTATTGTCTGTAAATTTCTCATACATACCATCCAAATTGTCTTCAAAAAGTCTTAAAACATTACTCTTAAGTAGTTATGTCTCTAAGTAAGTCTCTTACACACACATACATGAAAAGAAACACAAGCAAATGCTATAGAAAGTAAGATAAGTATCTATCACTCTCCTCTCCAGGCTGCAACCTCTGACCCTCTTGAGTCTTGACTTCATTCGTCGTTGATTTCCAAATTTTCCATATCTGCATCCAGACAAACACACATAGATTAGATCCAAATTGAAATGCTAACAAGTAACAATAAATAGAGATTAGTAGTATTTCAGAAAAAACATCTAAGTAGATAGTTTGTTTTGTACTGCTCATTGCTCTCTAAATCAAAATATACTGGTCAAAACCAGCATCCGGTATGCTTTTCTCTTATGTAGTCATAGCATATTTCAATAGGAACTAAGAAGAATAACAGATTACAGATGGATCTATGCACTGAGTTTAAGCAAAAAAAAAAAAAGAAAAAAAAATATGTTACCTTCACAAATGAAATCTGGCAACCAATCGCTTAAGCACAACAATGCTTCAACAAGCTCTGGATCTAATGAAGTTCTGTGTGTTGTAAGCACTCTACCACCTGCACTGAACATTGATTCGGATGCAACACTGGTGACTGGGATAGACAAGACATCTCTTGCCATCTTTGCAAGAGTTGGGTACTTAGGTGCATTTAACTTCCACCAACTTAAGATTTCAAACAAATACTCATCTTTTGGTGAGCCTTTGCTAAGCATTGGTTCTTCTAAATACTTGTCCTACTCAGACTTCTGCACCTCAAATTCAATGTTCTCCATCATAAACTCAGCATATTCAGGATCACGTGCTTCATCTGGATTGTCAAAATCCATCATACTTGAGCTAGAGACAGAGCTGCGGGCGCCAAAATAGTGTTCATCTGCATTTGAGTTTTGTGAATCATACTCATAAAAAAGAGCTGTCAATTTTGTTTTGAATTTGTTATACTCTACTGCATAGCCAGTTCCATACAACTTCTTATAACGAAACTCTACCCATTTGGCTTTGTATCTAGGATATAACACAACTCTGATGCCCATAACCAAATTACTTTCAAGCCAATACACATCGAACTTCTCCCTCATCTTCAACCCCATTTCTCTGATATACGCATACTCACTGTCTTCCTAGTGTCACTAGTACACGGTGTTGAGCCAATTGCTGAAGCTTGAACACTTTGTGATTGTGAACCACCCCTAGAAACGACAACATTTGATTGAGATTGAGGCAAAGGGGTTGACTTTGAGGTTGCAACTGTCTTGCCCTTGGCTGGTTTTTTTAACATTTTCGCAAGTGCTTGCTGTGTAGCATGTGCATTCCAGTAAAACCAATTTTCAACCATCAGAAACCCTATTTTCAGTAAATACTAAAAAGCATTCATAACTATCAACAGTGCAAATGTGCAATCACCTATATTAAAATTGATGATATCATATTCAGGATTATGCTGTTACACATCATTACTGAAATTCAACTAAATATAGTAAACAAGGATGTAAATTAAGATGCATTATCAGAGAATCAGAAACATAATTCCAAGAGAATGATTATGATACCTGATAGAGCAGAAACCTTCTTTAGAGCCCTTTGCTTGTCTTTGTTGTCAAAATTAACTTCTGTTTAACACCAAAAAGATAGAAATCAGATTATTCACATAAAGAAAGTAAAACAGAAACTGCAAGTGTAAACCCATCTCAAAAATATATCAATTCAATCAAACCCTAAAATAACTATCAATATTGAGTTATTCTTCAACCTCAATGCCTCGTATTCTTATTTAAGTTAAACCCATCTCAAATCTTTTTCTAATTTCATCCATACATGTAAGTCATATCAAACCCTAATTTTTGATTGCAAGTCAGAAACCCTATTTTCATGTCAATCGATGAATCGAACAAAAAAATTTAACAAAGAAAATAGAAGAGAATTAGTACCTGATTGAG
The DNA here is from genome assembly GCF_003573695.1 of Papaver somniferum. Classification (NCBI taxonomy): domain Eukaryota; kingdom Viridiplantae; phylum Streptophyta; class Magnoliopsida; order Ranunculales; family Papaveraceae; genus Papaver; species Papaver somniferum. The sequence continues at coordinate 7,304,032 of NC_039368.1, read as the reverse complement.
CGGGTGAGTGATTGGTAAACAACTGAGTGAGTGAGTGATTGATCGAGAGAGGCAGAGACAGAATGGAGACTCGAGAGGCGACTGAGAACAATTGAAACGGTGAGAAACTGAGAAGAGAAAAAAAAATGAAAAAACGAAATGACTTCTCGAGTCCTCGAGTAGTAAAATAGTCATATGTGAAAATTACAAGTACGTCCTTAACATATCGGATATCTAAACAAACGGATATAGCCTAATCCGATTCCGATATGTTAAGGAAGAAATATCCGATAACATATTATATCCGATATCCGATATCCGATAAAACGGATAAAATCCTATAGGATATCGAATAATCGGAAACGGATTCCGGATATCGGATAGATATTGACAGGCCTACTTAACAGCTCATTCTCTATGTCACTTCCATCATTTAGCCATATATCTAGATTATTTTGCAATAAATCTATTCGAGTCTTCTGCCTTCTAAAATTGGCTTTATGATGGAAACACATGATCCACCCAAATAACTCTAGATGGAGAACAGTAATAAATCACATAACAGAAAATTGAAAAAATTATGAGAGAGGAGAAAAGAAACACCTTTACTTAACGCCATAAAACGTTATAGTTTCTCTTGTACAAACCTAATCTTTCCTACAATTCCAAGGGAAAAGAGATGTTAAAATATAAGAGTCAAGAGTAGTTTGGTGATGTAACGAGTCCCATTTTATAGAATTTGCCCATTTCAGTCAAATTTTTTCCCACAAGTGAAATCATCAATGTCCATATCCATCCATTAAATAAGAGGATGATACCCAGCTAAGTGATCTGCAGCTCTGTTCGTCTTTTTGTAGATATGAGAGACCTCAAAACTCTAAAAGAAAGATCTTAATTTATTTACCCTTCTCCAAATCTGCGGAAAAATCCAAGGAGGCTATTTCCCTTAGCAAGCAGAGTATAAATCACCATTGAATCAATAGCCAAATGAATCCTTTTTATACCAAAAATCTTAGCAAGACTTAAACCCAACTCCACCCCTTGTAACCCATGAGCATTGACAGAAGGACCACCACCCTTGTACGTAACCCATAATAGTTCCTGGAGCCGGTACCAACCAAGAATAAAAGATACAAGGAGAGACTACAAAGCTACAATTAATATTCAGTTTCTCAAAAAAAGGCTCTAGACTCGTAATTGTCTCCAGGATAGAAAACCCCACCTGATCTGCTGAAGAATATTTGTTAGGAAAAATTATGTCAATTCTTTATGCCGAATATGGTAAACAAAACAATTGAGAATAAGCTTCTTAGAGCATCCACAGTGGGCGAGTATAACCAAATTTATGGGATGAGATCCTAACACAGTGGGACGGAGTAAAGATCAAATTTGGACCAAAGATCAAATTCCAGACCAAATATGGTCGCGACCAAATACCAAATTCTAATATAGTCGGGCGTAAATTTAAAGTACGCTTGATGCTGGGCGTAAATTTAAAGTACGCTTGTTAACGGGCGGAGATTTAAATTACGCCCGATGAAATTTTAATTAAATAAAAAAAAAAGGAATGAGGCGGACTTTTAAAGTCCGCCTGTTAAAATTTGCAAAGAATGGGGCGGACTTTTAAAGTCCGCCCGATGGAATTTTAATGAGGCGGACTTTTAAAGTCCGCCTGTTAAAATTTACAAAGGATGGGGCGGACTTTTAAAGTCCGCCTGATGGAATTTTAATGGGGCGGACTTTTAAAGTCCGCCTGACGAAATTTTAATCATGTACCGTTGCGTCACACCACGGACTAAACCCAAATTTTGGTCTTTTTTTTGATCTTTGATCTTTGGTTTTGATCGCACCACTGCAGTTGCTCTTAGCTCTGGAAATGAGAGACTAGAAAAAGCATGAGCATGCCAATTAATCTCCTCCATCCAACTGTGACAAGGAATTCTATGATGACCCATCTTAATTAGCAGTCCTTTCCAAGTGCCAGCTGAGTAAGGAAAGTCAAGAAACAAATGGTCCTCAAATTCAGAACAAACCTCACATAAGATACAATCAGCGGCTTGAGCTGGCCCTCATTGCACCATCTTCTCTTTAGTATTCAACCTACCATTTAGACCCAACCAAGTGACGAATGAAGGTCTAGGCACAAGGGACTCAAACCAAACAATGTTATGCCAAGGGACCTCATATATCTTAATGACCCGCCAAAGCCTTATAAGTAGTCTTAATCACAAAATCACCCGAAGAGCTAGGCTTCCACACAAGTATGTTAATATAAATGTAAGCAATAATATTTCATTATATTTGCGTATCCTGATATTTGTTTCTGAAATGAGCAGTTATCCTTCATGATCTGTAAAAAAAATGAACAGTTTTTCATACCCAAGAACTCGGTCGTTCTAAAACTATTATTAAAAAAGAATTATAAAGGAAATATTCAGTGATGTTTGACCAAATTAAATAAAGAACGACTAGATTTTTCTATCAATATTCTTCGTTGAATCCGGCTTGATTTTTGTCAAGAAGCATAACTAGGGTGAGCATTTTATTGTTAATCCGTGGATTTAACCGGGACCAACCGTATGTTTGCGTTCGGATGCCCGAACCGTTCGCTAATGGGTTGGACGCGGATGAAATTTTTGAAATCCAACGGATTACGATTGGGCCCGGATGCAATCTTGAAAATCCGTTGGACATCTATATCCGTTAGATTTAGTGCATTTATATAGTTTCTAGAAAATATATAGATAATTTTGGAATTTTTAAGGTGTTTGTTTGGAGTGTTGTCCATGTCACTTCTATATTTATATACATATGTAAAATGTATAGGATTTATAAGAAGTCATCTATATTGACTTTATTTTCTCATTATAAATTTTAACTATCACAAATCCATTGGATTATCCGTATCCAATCCGTTCATCCATTGGATGCAAATCCAATGGATGTTGGATTGGATGCAGATGCCAAATTTAAAATCCGTAGTGTATTGGATTGGATGCAGATTAGGTAAAAACCAGTCCATACCAGTCCATGCTCACCCCTAAGCATAACAATGTATAAAATTAGTGGCCGGCAGATCCAGAAAATTTATGTTCATGGGCTTTATTGTTGGGCCCATTTGTTTTTCCTCATAATATGCAGAATTTTAGTAGTTCTTTTGTATCCGTAAAACCAACCAAACCATGTCTCAAACAAAATCCTATTTCTATCTTCACACCAACAAACTCAACAACATGATCGAAGGTAATTTTAGTTTTCCAATTCTTCAATTTTCTCCACCATCTTAGCTTTTCAATGCTTCAATTTTCTCCACCATCTCAACACGTAGAAAACAAGGCTGAATTGGGGCCCTGAAAAAATAATTGGGGACCCCTAACTACAGGACAAAAAAATCATGAAATAGTAATTGAGAGTTATTCCTTATCCCCAATTTTTTTTAAATGGTTAAACTACCACAAATCATTAGTGGTAATTAAGTTAATTAGTTTAATTAGATTAAAATCAGATTTAGGATAAATTTTTGATAAAAGAAAAATTGTGTTATTGTGTTGTGGAGAGGAAGAAGTTGAGTTTTTGGGGGATTCCAGTAGAGGAATCATATTGCTCAAAATGAAGGAACCAATCCTCAAAATGAAGAACCCGAAGCTCAAAACAATCAGGTAAACTTCCTATACTCTTCAAATTGTATGAATGATGTCCCAAGTGGTCGATTCATGTACACTATGCAACTACTTAGAGTGAGGGTCGTTATGTCGAGAAGGTAATAAACGAACGACTCTAAGGAGTCGTCAATTACTTGACACAACCTTTGACGACTCAAACCTGCAACTTTTGCAGGTTATGAAAAATCGTCAACCAAGTGTGATATAATTTACTACTCCAGCTAGTTAGGTCATATAGAGTCGTTAACTTAATATGTTTAGAACCCAACGACTCTAAAACTTTTTACTCTCTGAAGATGTTACTCTTAGGGTCGTTAATTAGGCATTCCTATATAATGACGACCCTATCGAGCCATTTCATAGATCAAGGGTCGGAAAACAAAATTTATAAAACCAAACGACCCTTCAACATCGTTAATGACTTCAAAAATTTGACATGACGATCCTTCAACATAGTTAACGACTACAACCATTTGACATGACGACCCTTCCTATTTTTTGAACAGGGAACAAATTTTGTATCATATAGAGTCGTTAGTTTCATAAAGGGGTTGTCAAACAAAGAATCGTTAATGCTTTAGAAATATATTGACGACTCTGTCACTATTTGGGACAGAGAGGTGGTTCTGCATAAGACAGAGTCGTTCGTATTTAAAAAGGGTCGTCGAGAAGAATCGTTAACGATTTAGAAATCCCTAGACGACACTATTCTAGGGAAGAAAACCAGGTTTAGGTCGTTATCTACTACACCCTAATGTTTAACGATTTTTCATCAATTCAACATGCATATCAAAAATCGTTAATCAATAAAAAACCGTGATTAACGACCCTGGAACTGTAACTGCAATTTTGCAATTGAAAACCTAATTTTTCAATCAACAAATCAAATTAAAACGCAAACCCAACTTAAATTAAAGGGATTTAGTTCACTTACGACGATGAATCGGTGAGATTTTTTTTCTTCAGAAGTCGTTAATGGAATGGAAACAGTGGGAGGGAGGGAGCGGAGGAGGAACAGAAGAATGGGAGGAAAAGAAGTTATTAGAGAAGGATAAAATAGTTATTTCACCATTATTTTGGAAGCCTCGTATATCTTTTGGTGTGGGTATAAAATATGTCCTGACCCCCAATTAGTCTCCATGACCCCCGATTCAGCGTTGATAGGAAGCTAAGAAAAACAAATGGTACATTGGAAAGCTAAAATTGTACATCGGAAAGTTAATAAACAAATGGTACATCGGAAAGTTGAAAGAGTACATCGGGAAGCTAAAAGAGTACATGGGAAGGCGGAGCAAAAAAATACATCGCAAATACATAAATTGGACAATGAATTGGTTTTAATTTCTCATATCCTATTATCACGTTTAAAGAGTGATTTTCGAGATGATACAAATAGAACTCTTCATGGAAAAAAAATAAAATACAAATAGAACTCTAGAAGCTCACCGAGACATTTTTCTGTTCTCATTCCTTTTTAACATCCATTTTGGCAAGTTCCTGGGGGTCTTCACTGTTGCTAAGTCGGGGTACCACTCGCCCTATCCGGTTGTGATTGATTCTTGGAGCTTTCCTATATTTACTTAGAGCAAATCTTATTGGTAGGGTAACTCTTTCATTTTGAAAGAGTGACTATCAATTTGGCCTAACTAGAGGTCACTATGGGGACTATCAACCTCATTTTCACCCCTAACATTACCGTGCACTCGTTCGGTTGAACGAGTGGTTGTAAGTGGAACACTAGACGGGGACAGTCCCCCGTCTAAAATATTTGCTTTATTTTGACTTTGACGGGGGACTGTCCTCCGTCTATAATCGTTTTTGTTTGTTTTTTTGACTTTGACGGGGGACTGTTCCCCGTCTATGTAATTTTTTTGTTTTTTTTATTCTGGACTGTCCCCGTCTGTGTAGAGTTTTTTTTCTTTTATTTTTCTGGACGGGGGACAGTCTCCCGTGTAGTGTTCCTTTTTAAATTTGTCCATAATGACTTCAGTCGTTCATATGAAAGAATTAATCTTCATTTGGGAACTACCTATAAGATATGCTCTTAGTAATCTCTTGCTAATACGACTCTCGTTTAAAAAATACGAAACCTGTTAGGAAACGGCGCATTAGTTTTGAGGGGGTGATATTGTTGAGTCACAGCAGCAGTGGTCATTGGTACAAAATTAGCAATTCTTCGCTGTAATAGTAGCTTAACAGCTAAAAATAAATAAGTATAATGGTCGAAATTCACCCAATTCTTCAAGCGCTAACCTCCGTCTCAAGATGATTGGCTTGTTTCATGTACAAATCACACATCAAAAAGCCTATCTCTAGTATTGTTTTCAATTTTCAGACCAAAAAATTTGTGGGCCCGGAGAATATAAGAAGCATGTCATTGCATGAGTCATGAGCCCATCCGAAAATGAGCCTATCCGACCATAACTTCAGAGTTCAGAATTTGCATGGGAGACGATTCGCCTTTATGTAACTATGTTCACCAACATACCCAGGAATTATAACTATTCATGATGTTACACTTGTGTTGCCTTCCTGGGATATATCATATTCGATCTCTGGCATTTCATTGCAAAATGTTTCTAGCTGATTTTAAATCACCATGTCTAGCATATTTAGAGCTTCATCAAGTTTTCCAGCATTCGCTTACCCAATATATTCCAGCAGCAAAAAGTTGATTGTTGATTCCTCGAGATGACATTTCCATTTTCCTTCATTTCACAAATTTTGGGTTCAAGATGTCCCGACCATCAACTGTGATTTTCAGAACTCTAAAGGAAGAAGAGAGTAAAAAACAACTGGCTTGCTCGAAGGTGCATCTCAACCTCAAACACCATTCAGCATGGTGTCAAACACGCTTGACACGAGCAGGGGCCCAAATTCAAGTTCAATTCCACTATAGAAAGAAAATTCAAAACTGCATTGATAGTGACATTGATACTTCATTTAACAAGTTTTTCTAACCATTCACAAAAGGTGTTCTTGACAGAAATTCGGCCAATGGCTAATTGGCTATGTTCTTCTCCACGAGGATATTAGTAATGCCATTAATTTACAGCAAAATAAAGCTTTGGATGCCTTCAAAATACACCTTACGACTATCCATGCTTAAGGCAGTACAAAACTACAAAGCCCGAATGAACAAAAAAAAAGAGCAAACAATAAGAAAAAAAGAGAAATAACCTGCCTATGCATCATCTTCCTCCAACGTGTCTATCCGCAGGGGTCCTTTCATATCACCATGATTAGTGCCAAGTAGCTCACGCTTTGCTTTTTCAAGAAATTCTTCAGCCGCAGATCGGACAGACTGCTTCTCAGATGATTGATATTTCCTTTTCCTTGGGATGGTGTTACCCCTAGCAACCCCCTTCCCTTTGCTGATCTCCCTCATACTTTGTCTCTGCTCTGGAAGTCGAAGGGTTCTCATATAAGATAACGAAGAAAGAAAAAAAACGGTACTCAAGTTGTTATGAATGAACTACAAAGAGATGGACCATATACGGTATACCTGTAGAAAGATCAGGAAGAGAATGCTCGATGAAACGTGTTGCCGCCTTATAATTCAAGGTAGTAGAAGGACGCAATGGTGCTGTATCAGAAAAGATGAGGTCATTATAAGTTTGCCATTTCAGGAAAAGGAAAACATTTCACCACTTGATCCCCCCTAATAACTCTAGATAGAGAATAGAATATAAATCACACAACAGAAAATCAAAATGATTACGAGAGGAGAAAAGGAACACCTTTACTCAACGTCATAGAACGTTGTAGTTTCTCTTCGTACAAACTTAATCTTTCCTACAGTTCCAAGGAAAAAAAGATGTTAAAACATAAGATTCAAGAGTAGTTTGATGTGTAAAGGCTAAGCTATCAAAATCACGAATACAATTAAAAGGGCAATAATTGTATCTATCAATTTTCCTGCCAGAGTCATTCATATGTTGTTGTTCAGATTCCTCTAACAGAGTCCTACCCTGCCTCTATAAGTGACCTAATCTAAACGAGCAGGAACACCCAGGACAGGGAGATTCCATACAGTACAGCATGTTGATTTATCGTTCTATCCCACATAGTGGCAGACAGACCATGTTGGCATCACATGATACTCAATTGAACTGTCTACGAGTTCATTATTCAAATCATCCCCAGCGATGCTTTAGGATCGTAGTCATAAGTTCTGGCTGTTACTGGTGCTCGTATTTGTTTAGTTCAAAGCTATGACATCAAATAAAACATTTTCCATCAGGAGAAATAAACTTGGAGGAACATACGTCACCTATACATCCTATCTAGGACTCTAACATTTTCTAACCTCTTGTTATAAAGAAGAATAAAATCACTCACCGTCCACCTGTATGATTTCTTCCGCTCATTACGACTGGCACATATTTTTACCAGACGATACAAGACATTTTGATACCAATATGGATTCCAGGATTGCCTTTTAGGTTCCATAGCGCTAGAGACACACATATAACAATGCACGACTTACCATCTTAAACACTCATTCTCAAATCTTCTAACCAAAGCAGGCACCACAACATTAAAATTTACCAGTGCAGGTTATTGTGTTCATGTACCCATTTTATACTAGAACTGCTTAGAACTTTTCATGTATTTCCTCAAAAGCTTGAGCCATAATATATAGAACAGAAACTTTGCAATGTAATAGTCAGACTCTCATGGTGGAGCACACAAGAGTGTCTGCAATATCTTCTACTTTCTGTCACGTTACCTGAAACAGGTTGCTCTCACATCTCACACCAAACCAAATTAAAAGCCAAGTTGGCAGATTACAATCTTATGACAAACTACCCACTATATGAACAATTAGGAGAAAACCATATGTGACATGAATCTTATAGCCTCTAAAGAACCCAATTAGCTATTAATTCACCACCAAACGACAAAAGCACTCGACCAAAACGTATCTTTCTGTTATGCAAACTTGCAATCTCTCAGAAATCATACAACAACACACTTCCAAGGAGACACTGCCGGAGCAGGTGGTGGAGATCTGAACAATTACCTCTAACAGAAGGCAGAATGAACTAATTAAACCTCCAAAAGCTTCAAATATAAGAGCACACTCAAGTTTCTCTCCCTACTGCCATCTCACGGTAACCAAATAGCAGGTACACAACAAACTGATTGCTGTCTATGTTGGTAGCAAATCAATACAACCTCAAATCAGGCTGTTATTGATACAGAAACTAAGCTACATCCCAAACTCTTAGAGGCTTATTTCGGCGAAACCAAAATTAGGCTATCTTCCAAACTCCTAAGGCATATTTGGGCACGATTGAACCGAATACTAAATCGAACAACTAGTCTTCCATTTAAGGGTTTATTATGTGCAATTTCAGCAGGAAACAAAGAGACTGATGTATGAAATCAACTTACAAGGTCTGATTTGATAGGATGGTCATCTGGGTGAACACCATGGCATCTCAATTGCACTGTAAGCAGAACCGAAGCAGCCTTTGCGAGAATAAAAAGTGCTTGTGCTTGAGAAAGAGGAGGTAGTTCCGCAATAACATCTGGTTCATAAAGGGATAAGAACTCCAGGAATTGGATTTGTACTTCGTTCATGTTTAATTGGCTTCTATTGACAGCGTCGAGTACATTTTCAGGAATAATGCCATTATCTTCTCCTCCTCTTCCCATTCTGTAGATTTGTTCGGAGGGAAAGATGGGAATATCTAGAAGTGATGAGCTGAGCAGCAATTTCTGGGACTAAAAACTAGGGTTTGGGGTTTACTTCGTTTTCCTATCTCGTTGAGCGTTGAGAGATTTGAGTTCTCAGAGTTCTGACTTCTGGAATCAGTGGTTAGGGTTTTACTTTAAATTCCAAAACTAAAACCCAAATTTTTATTACCGTCTTAACCTAGGGCCTGTTTGGTTTTTTCACTGAAAAGGTGCTAGGATACTGAATTAACTCTTGATTAAGTAGAAAAGTCGACAAACCAAAAGTTAATATGGAAGTGAAAATTGAAAATTGACTTTTGAAAGAACGCGCAATTGAATGATATGTAAAGTAATTGGGAATATAAAAAAATGGAATTTAAATAATAAATCTGAGCGACCCATATCCATGTATTTTAACTAGTTCCTGATCTAACCTCACTAATCAGGTTTAATGATTATTAATTATAATTAGAAAATGTATAAGATTATTTGTTAAATGATTAGTGTACAATGATTTGGGTGAGGTGAGAGTAGAAGGAGAGAAAAAATTGAATATTTTGAGAGAGAGGTTTTGGGTGAAAATATTAGATAATAGTGAAGAGATAAGTGATGCTGAATTTTTAGCTCAACTACAACAACGGGTCAATCTTGAATCTTCAGCTAATTATAACGATTCACAATTACAATTATTCTTGGAACCAACACCCTTGAATCATGATTTTTATTAAGATGGAGATTTTCTTGAAGAACCAACCCAAGAAAATAAACAAGCTTAACGTATAATCACTCCCAATACTCAGATACATGGGTTAATAAGTTGAAAAATTGGTTTGTTCTTTAATTTAGCCATTTTTAAAGCTGAAAAAGCTCTGTGTCGACATTCCGTAGTATGAATACAATGAACCGGCATTGTATTCATATTACATCCATGCCAGCTAACAATATCCCTCATTTTGAAATGCATGTCGGCATTGTCTAAAATATTAAAAAAAAAATCTAAGTCAGTTTAAAAAGGTTACGTTTTACCTACCACCGAATATTCCACTGAATATTTTCTCGGCATGGTCCAATACCAAATTTACAACGCCGACACCTCAAGAAAAACATACAAAAAATAATGAATTTCAAAGTTCAATGCCGGTGTTGTTGTTTATTTATCGAGCATGCTGGCACAGTGTCCTGACATTGAGCTTTATTTGTTTACCATGCCGGCACATGGTTTCCCGGCATTGTTTTCCAATGAAATATTAATGCCGGCAGCGTTAGCAATTTTTCCATAATTATCAGTTCATTTCGATCATGTGTCGGAATTGGCGGTACATTGTCGAGCATGTCGGAACTTTGATCCGACATAGTTATATACACTGTTTTTTTTTTGAAACTAATTTAATTTTCTTCTCATTTGTTTCTTAGATTGTGACATGGTAGGCCTCGAAAGAGGTGTAAAAATTATCCCCGGCCAAAAACTTGGTGGGCCCGGAGATATGTATAAAATTAAGCGCAATGAAAACGGGGGCCTACAGTAATACCGCAAGTGCACGGTCGTCAGTTGTAGCTCGTGCAAGTACGGGTCGATCCACAGAGATCGGGAGTGTTTTGAGTGTTCTAGCTATGTGGGTTCTAAATTTGCTTTGGGCTTAGTGGGTTTGATAACAATAGGCTTTTGATTAAGCCTTTGCTTTCAAAGTAAAAGTAAGATGGGCTTGACCTTTGGCCTTTGGAATGAACTGAGCCTTGTGCTCAGTTGGTCTTAAAATGAATTGAACTGGGCCTTAATAATGAATTTGGGCTTGGAGCCTTGTTGAACTGGGCTTTGATTAAGTTCACAGTTGACTGAATTGGGCTTCAGTTTGAAGTGAGCTTTGGGCTCAGTTGGCTTTTGGATTTAGTTCAAACCTGGGCTTGGTCTTGAACTGAGAGCTGAGCTTGGGTTTTTGGATTGCTGTGAGCTTTGGAGCAGCACCAGAAGGGTTGCAGCAGCAGCTGCAGCTGAAGCAGCACAGAGAAGGCACCAGCAGCAGCACAAGGCAAAGTAAGCAATGCAGCAGTACTGCAGGGGAAGCAACAGCAGGGCAAAACAAGGCAAGAGGAAGAAAACAGAGAAGCAACAGAGTTGCAGGGCAGGGAAGAAACAACAAGGCAAAAGCAATGGAAGAACTAAACAGCAAAAACAAAACAAAAGCAAAACAAAACAAGATGAACCAAGGCCTAAGGCCAAGGGCAGGGATATGAATGAAACTGAAATGAAGCAAGGCTAGGCTAAGGCATTCAGGAGGTATACTAAAAGAATGGGAAGAGAACTAGCTTGCTATAAGCACTAGTTTCTCCCAATGCACAATCAACACTGCAACCTAAGCATACAACAAGAATGGCAAGAAAATCAGCTTGCTATGAGCACTGATTTCTTCCATTGCACAATTAGTTCAAAGCTTCACAGATACCTAGCCTAGCATTCCATCAATTGTGACAGCAAAACAAACATGACAGGAACATTAACAAACATCAACAGGAGACAACATAACAGAAGCAGTGAAACTAAACAGAACATTAACAGGAAATTAAAAGGACATTGCACAAACATTATGAACATAACCAACTGAAATTAACAATGAACACACACAAACATCTAACACATTAACAGGATACATCATAACAGGACACAAGTAACATGAACATGAAATTTTAGCTGAAATTGAAAATTAACAGGACATGAAAGTCCTGGATGTTGGCTACTCCAAACATAACTATTACAACACACCCATAGTCTATTTATAGCTCACAAACACAATTTCCCTAAATTACAGAATTAGGGTTTTACCCAATTTTTCACCCAAACTGACAGAGCTAGGGTTTAGTAATTTCTCACCTAATTTGACGGGATAACTGCTCCATCTCGTCGACCCATCCTTCCTCTGCTTCTCCTGGTCCATCTCCTGTCCTCAATTGTGTTTCTAGGTCGAGCTATTTCATCAATTTCTCACCTAGGGTTTCAGTGAGATGAGAGATGAGAAATTGATGCAATAGGTCGCTAGAAGAATAGGGGAATGATGCGTTTTGTGTAGGTGATATCCATGATGGCTTTTTGGAAGATGTGTGGTGGTGGTTGAAGCAGAGGCAGGTGGAGCTGGTGGCGGACATGGTTTCTGCAGAGGGAATGGGGAAGGAGATGGGGTGAGCTCGATGGTTTGGCAGAGAAGGCGTGTTTGGTTAGCTGGTATAGGTTCGGGTGATAGAGTGTGAGGCGGCTTCATCGAGTCTTGATGTTCTGTAACTCTGAGCTGCGAGATGCGAAGATGGTAGGTAGATCGGACGGTGATTCGGAGGTAAGCGATGAGCGACCGTTGGATTATATGATACAACAAAATCAACGATGCCAGATGGAGTTAGGTGTTGTAGTGTTAGGCGGAGATATCAAACTTTGATGCACAGCAAGGGAGCGACCGTTGGATTCAACTACCATCTAATCTGAAGGCTTGGAATTTCAGCGCTGTGGTGCTCGGCAGAGACTTCAGATTTTGATGCTCTATGAAGGAGCGACCGTCGGATGCTTCTGAGAACTGATCTGATGGCTGAGAACGGAGGCGCTTTTGTGTGTAGAAAATGAGGTTGTGCGCACCATTCTTCGCGGTTTCCTTGCGTAATTTCTCCGGCTTTTCACTACTTTTCTGCTCTTTTCGCTCCACGACTCATCCGAACTTTATTTATTACCTAAAAATGCAAAATTAATTAATAAAAATATTTATTCTTGAAAACAATGAAAATACAGAATATGGGATAAAATGTAGAATTAATGCACAAAAGATGAGATAAAATGCCAACAAAAAGGGATAAATATATACAATATTTGGCACTCATCAAATACCCCCAAACCTGAATTTTACTTGTCCTCAAGTAAAACAAAACTAAGGAAATCCTAACTATACCACTGTCGCTGGTCTCTCGAAAGCATTTAGCGTATGCACTAAGCCTTTTAAACCACTAAGTGTCCCTAGTGGACGAGTGAAGTCTCGTAAAGGTTTACCAGAGGTGTGCCTACAAAACCTAAGGACAAAATATAAGCTCAGATTCCATCAAACGTGACATGTGCAAAACAGTTAAGCTCACAGCAAAATGGAGATGTCAATCTAGCTATCGAAGGCACAATCCTAGCACTGATAACAAAAAAAAGACATGTGATAAGAGTGTAAAGTGTATCTACACATGTGTAAAGAAAGATCTGAAGTCATGACTACTAATCACCAAGAGATAGTTTCTCAGGCTAAGAACTGAGGTCGAAATCTAGCTAGCTGTCCGGACTTTACGAGAATTGTGAATGAGTTGGAGGTATTTCACAATTACTCGCGTTGTACATCAATGGCATACACCCTCCTTGCTTATTACAATAAAACAACAAAATGACAATTTACATGACTCTTATTTACATTGACTATTCTCTTTTTATTTTTGGAACAAGAGATGATGGAATTGATAAATACTTGATTTTTTTGATATTTTTTTTTTTTTGAATATATACATCGTTTTTTTTTTTTTTTTTTTTTTTTTTTTTTTTTTTTTTCAAGGAAACACTTTTGATATAATTACAAAAGGAAACAAAAAATTACATGACACTTTGCAAGAGGTAGCCCTTTTTGATGCACCCAGTTAAATTCGATGGTTGTCTTTCTTAATGTAACCTCCACCTTCTATCCCAACCAACCAAAGAACAAGCTAGTCAAGTTTCGTTCAGTATTCTAAAGTGATTGGCAATCGTAACTTCCTATCCAACACCTTGAAGATCGAGGCCATACATGTATTGGTAGATCGTGCGCGTGCAAATTTCTTATCACTATGTGAATTGTGCTAGAATCAGGGTGCCTGAATATCTAGACTAAGACTCCTAATAAAAATACATATTTGCACAAGAGTCAACATTTCAAGGTAAATGAGCTCCATTTTTATGATTTTTCATTTTTTTAATTTTTTTGGAATTTTTCAATTTTTTTTTTTTTCAAAAAGAAGAAGGAGTTCGTTTTCAATTATGGCAAATTATCATGGTATCTACTCTATACCCCCAAACCTAAACTAAACATTGTCCTCAATGTTTCAAAATATGGAAAGAATTAAAATGCAACATATGGAAAGGGACATGCTGAGTAGAGTAAAAGGAGAGAGAATACCCGATTTCGGCGAAAGCAGAATTAAAACTCCGTTATTCAAGGCAAAAACCCAACATATTTCAGCCGAGATCATATTGGATTAGCAAAATATATACAAAAGGAACAAAAGGGTTTTTAAGAAATTTTATCTACTGGATTATATACAAAAAAATCACCATACACCAAAAGTCTAAAGAGTTGAGAATCAACCCAAAAGAAAAAGTGTAGAGACATGGAAAGTTTCAAAACACTAAAATTGGACTTAAATGGGAGAAAAATAATTTTTTTTTTTTTTTTTTTGAATAAGGAGAAAAGTAATGTAAATTTTTTATTTTTATTTTTATTTTTATTTTTTTTTTTTTTTTAGAAAAAGAAAATAAAATTTGGTTTTTGAATGGGATATATTTGAAAAGAAAATTTGGTTTTAAAATGGGAGCAAAAGAAATTCTTTTTTTTTTTTTTTTTTTTTTTTAAGAAAATAAAATTTGGTTTTTTGAAATGGGAGCAAGCCCACTGTGCAAGCCTCTAATGAAATGGAAGGAAGGCTGCGACCCACAATCGGTTATCAGCTGGGTTTAAACCCAGAGTCTAAAATACAAGTCCAATGAAAGAATTTAAACAAGCCCACAAATTAAACAAACAAGCCCACAAATAAATTATTACAAACCCAACAGAAAATAAGAGAAGCCCAAAAATTGGCTTTAATATTACATGCCCACAATTAAAAAATTGGAAGCCCACAATTCGGGTTCTCTTAAATGGGTTACCTGTTAAGCACAGCCCAGCTGCTCTGATATTGTTGCAAAAACCCAGTTGGGTTTTGGTTCTTTTCCTTGGTGGCGTCCCAGCAGAGGAAAAACAGGTTCAGAACAGCAGGTCCAACAGCAAATGAAGTGAAGCAGATGCAGATGCAAATGCTATGCAGTGAAATGCAAAAATAGCTAATAAAACTACAAGAAAAACACAGCACCAATCCCCGGCAACGGCGCCAAAAACTTGGTAGGCCTCGAAAGAGGTGTAAAAATTATCCCCGGCCAAAAACTTGGTGGGCCCGGAGATATGTATAAAATTAAGCGCAATGAAAACGGGGGCCTACAGTAATACCGCAAGTGCACGGTCGTCAGTTGTAGCTCGTGCAAGTACGGGTCGATCCACAGAGATCGGGAGTGTTTTGAGTGTTCTAGCTATGTGGGTTCTAAATTTGCTTTGGGCTTAGTGGGTTTGATAACAATAGGCTTTTGATTAAGCCTTTGCTTTCAAAGTAAAAGTAAGATGGGCTTGACCTTTGGCCTTTGGAATGAACTGAGCCTTGTGCTCAGTTGGTCTTAAAATGAATTGAACTGGGCCTTAATAATGAATTTGGGCTTGGAGCCTTGTTGAACTGGGCTTTGATTAAGTTCACAGTTGACTGAATTGGGCTTCAGTTTGAAGTGAGCTTTGGGCTCAGTTGGCTTTTGGATTTGGTTCAAACCTGGGCTTGGTCTTGAACTGAGAGCTGAGCTTGGGTTTTTGGATTGCTGTGAGCTTTGGAGCAGCACCAGAAGGGTTGCAGCAGCAGCTGCAGCTGAAGCAGCACAGAGAAGGCACCAGCAGCACAAGGCAAAGTAAGCAATGCAGCAGTACTGCAGGGGAAGCAACAGCAGGGCAAAACAAGGCAAGAGGAAGAAAACAGAGAAGCAACAGAGTTGCAGGGCAGGGAAGAAACAACAAGGCAAAAGCAATGGAAGAACTAAACAGCAAAAACAAAACAAAAGCAAAACAAAACAAGATGAACCAAGGCCTAAGGCCAAGGGCAGGGATATGAATGAAACTGAAATGAAGCAAGGCTAGGCTAAGGCATTCAGGAGGTATACTAAAAGAATGGGAAGAGAACTAGCTTGCTATAAGCACTAGTTTCTCCCAATGCACAATCAACACTGCAACCTAAGCATACAACAAGAATGGCAAGAAAATCAGCTTGCTATGAGCACTGATTTCTTCCATTGCACAATTAGTTCAAAGCTTCACAGATACCTAGCCTAGCATTCCATCAATTGTGACAGCAAAACAAACATGACAGGAACATTAACAAACATCAACAGGAGACAACATAACAGAAGCAGTGAAACTAAACAGAACATTAACAGGAAATTAAAAGGACATTGCACAAACATTATGAACATAACCAACTGAAATTAACAATGAACACACACAAACATCTAACACATTAACAGGATACATCATAACAGGACACAAGTAACATGAACATGAAATTTTAGCTGAAATTGAAAATTAACAGGACATGAAAGTCCTGGATGTTGGCTACTCCAAACATAACTATTACAACACACCCATAGTCTATTATAGCTCACAAACACAATTTCCCTAAATTACAGAATTAGGGTTTTACCCAATTTTTCACCCAAACTGACAGAGCTAGGGTTTAGTAATTTCTCACCTAATTTGACGGGATAACTGCTCCATCTCGTCGACCCATCCTTCCTCTGCTTCTCCTGGTCCATCTCCTGTCCTCAATTGTGTTTCTAGGTCGAGCTATTTCATCAATTTCTCACCTAGGGTTTCAGTGAGATGAGAGATGAGAAATTGATGCAATAGGTCGCTAGAAGAATAGGGGAATGATGCGTTTTGTGTAGGTGATAGCCATGATGGCTTTTTGGAAGATGTGTGGTGGTGGTTGAAGCAGAGGCAGGTGGAGCTGGTGGCGGACATGGTTTCTGCAGAGGGAATGGGGAAGGAGATGGGGTGAGCTCGATGGTTTGGCAGAGAAGGCGTGTTTGGTTAGCTGGTATAGGTTCGGGTGATAGAGTGTGAGGCGGCTTCATCGAGTCTTGATGTTCTGTAACTCTGAGCTGCGAGATGCGAAGATGGTAGGTAGATCGGACGGTGATTCGGAGGTAAGCGATGAGCGACCGTTGGATTATATGATACAACAAAATCAACGATGCCAGATGGAGTTAGGTGTTGTAGTGTTAGGCGGAGATATCAAACTTTGATGCACAGCAAGGGAGCGACCGTTGGATTCAACTACCATCTAATCTGAAGGCTTGGAATTTCAGCGCTGTGGTGCTCGGCAGAGACTTCAGATTTTGATGCTCTATGAAGGAGCGACCGTCGGATGCTTCTGAGAACTGATCTGATGGCTGAGAACGGAGGCGCTTTTGTGTGTAGAAAATGAGGTTGTGCGCACCATTCTTCGCGGTTTCCTTGCGTAATTTCTCCGGCTTTTCACTACTTTTCTGCTCTTTTCGCTCCACGACTCATCCGAACTTTATTTATTACCTAAAAATGCAAAATTAATTAATAAAAATATTTATTCTTGAAAACAATGAAAATACAGAATATGGGATAAAATGTAGAATTAATGCACAAAAGATGAGATAAAATGCCAACAAAAAGGGATAAATATATACAATATTTGGCACTCATCATGACATATATTGATCCAAAAAATGAAAAACTGCTTGGTCGGGGATACATCGGAATGCTATAAAATGTATCTGGTATGTTACCAAAGAATACTTTTCACCTAGTATTTTGAACTTTACATAGGGATTGCTTATAGTGAACCTTATAATCTCTTGTGGTTGTCCTTATGTATGGAATAAAAACTAAAAATGAAGCAATCAATTGGGCATTGGAGATGGCTTGTAAGAATATGTGTGTGCTACTGAGAAATACCCAAGGTTCAAAGATTCGACTTGAGATGGCTTGCGAGAGAAGTGTTTCGTACAAGGAGAGGAATATCCACTAGAAAAAGGGTTATGTATATCCAAAGAAGACTAATAGGATATGCAAGACTCGTACGAGGAAGGGTGAATGCCCCCTTTAGGCTTGTATTCCATTTTAGACGAGGTGAATGGGAATGTGCGGTGTGGTTAGGCCGCCATGACCACGAGGATCCGAAAACTTTTGTTGGTCACTCCCTAGTTACGAAGCTAAAACGTCATAAAATGTAGGATGCAAAGAGATTGACCAAAGCATGTCTTAAACCAAGACAAATCCTCAACGGATTCAAGGAAAAGGATGAGACCAACGTTTCTTCTTTGCGTACAACCTATAGTGCACAAGCAAGTATTAGAAGGGTGGAATGGCAAGGTAGGACGGTTATGCAAGACTTTGAGAAGTTATCCTTCGTTCACAACTACACGCGCATCATAAAAAAGGGGCCCGACGACAAGCCCCAATAAATATTCCTTGTGCATCCCTTGATTGCAAAATTGGCTAATACATACTTTGGAGTTCTTATAATGGATTGCACCTATAAGACAAATAAATACCATATGACATTGTTGAACATCGTGGGGCAAACATCGGACAAGGTATCATTCACATTGGCTTGGTGTTTAATGCGAGACGAGTTGGATTATAATTATAATTGGGTATTACGACAACTGAAGTTACTGTTCCGGGAAAATAATCTTCCAAGGGTCATCATAACCTATAACAATGACTCATTAATGAATGCAATATCCGACATGTTCCTAAATGGACATAATTTTGTTTGTACATATCATATACGTTGCAATATGCGGAAATATTGTCATGCTCTGTTTGAACCCAGAAAGGAGGATATTAATAAGAGAATGATTGTTCAACTAGAATAATATATTCGCACAAACTAACTATCACCCGAAGCACAAGAAGAAGAGGGAGAAAATATTAAAGAGTGACTGGACAAGGAATACGATGAAAATCACAAAAAGTGGTTGGAATCAAAGTGATTGGGAAAAAGGTCATTGGTCTCTTACCGAGGATACATACGAAAAGAACTTGTACAAATTTATTAATAATTGGAACGAAGGGTATCCAAGTGCCGTCTCGTATTTTCGGAATCAATGGTTGGATAAGTACAAAGAAAAATTTGTGCTTCCATGGACAAACCGTTATAGACACTATGGGAATGAAGCAACTATTATTGTAGAGTCCCCTCATGGGAGATTTAAAGGTCTTCCTTGAGTCTAACCAAGATGATGTGGTTATGCTGACCTTGGAAATGAAGCAATATTTCAAGAATGATATCAATAGGATCAAGGAGCATTTTGAGAAAATCTCAATGGAAATGATGACTCAACATCTTCAATATGGTAAGTTTCTCCGAGGAATAGAATTCAATGTGTCTTTGTGGACAATAAGACATATATATGATGAAACAAATGATATGAGAGATAAACTACGGCAAACCGGATGATGTGTGTATTTGTCCCGACATGTATTCATTGGGGCTTCCGTGTCGTCATATGCTTGTGAGGTACGAAGATGTGATACCTCTTGAGGTTATCGATCATTTTTGGAAGCACTTCTCTTTCACTGCTCCTCCTACGGAATCTCCCAGATAATCACCATGGTATACGAATGAAGCAATGGAATTATTTGATGCTTACTCACGTGGAAACTCGGCTAGCCGACAAGTCTTGTTGAGCCAACTAAGGCTGATTAATCGCCCATGGAAAACACAAATGGATGAAACCGTTAAGGGAAAGCCTCCCGGTAAACCACCAACTAAAGCGGCAATGAGAAAACAAAGAAAAGAATTGACATAATCTTTGTAACATGTTACTACATTGTTTAATGAACTTAGGATTGATTTCATTCCTAAAAAAATATGTTTGATTGCATTGAGTTTAAGGGAGTAGACTTGCGAAACTTATTTCGTAGTTGAAAGAAATAAATGGATCGGCAGTCCGGTTCCTATTGGGGATCCATAGCAGGACTGATCCCTATTGGGAAACTCTAGCAAGACCGATCCTTACCTATAGTAAGACCAACCCCCATGGAAAAACCGATTTTCAATCTCATGTACACTTGAGGAAGTTATGTTCGTAAAATAGGAAAGTTTAAGAGGTCGACATTGTAAGTAATTTGAACATATGTATAAATATTATCTTTTATTGTTCAAAGATATTCCTTGATACTCAAGTGACATCCCAAACCGAAATGTTTGAGAATATTCTAGTGATATTTTCGAATGTATATGTTTTATTTTTCCAGCAAATAAAAACATATCTATGGAAGGTATTTTAGTAAAGCATACTTGTATGCCAACTAATATTGATTTGTCATCCATGAGGGATTTCAGAACTACAGTTGGATATCGGTTGGAATTAGACAAAACCGAAAATTGGTGTTTATTGCGTTATCTTGAGGATATTTTCGGTTATGGAATTCCGTCCAAACTACCTTGGTCCATAAATAGTAAAGTTTTTTGTTCTTATAAACTCATCCTGAGGCAGGCGCTTTATTTCTAGTCACTGTTGTAGCCTAATAGTATTACTTATAATACTATATTGGAGTAGAGACTAACCTATTTATGAGAAATATCTTACAATAGCTAGTTTAAAGACTTCTGTCGATCAAGAAGCATCTAGATAGTACCATTGGTAGGAAACTAAAATTTGTATTGTTATTTTAATTTTCGATTATTGATTTAATTGCACCTTGTTTGTTTATTCTGATAACCTTCTCTTCTGATATAAGTCACTCGAACTAGATCAAGGATCGACAAAGATCATATCTGTTTCTAGATTTGACGATAGGATTGTGATCATCAATTGCTAACAGAATCCGTTTTGTGCGTGATCGATAACAAGAGAATCATGTTTGTTTGTGCAGGTACAGGGGAAGACATTAAAGATTTGAAGACAAGTAGATTTCTTATTGGCTTTGTATCTTTAGGATTTAACTTCGTGCACTCAGTTGATCGGCTGGGATCCGACTAGACTTTCTTTATCTTTGATAGTCGTGTTAGATCGAAAAACTATCATTTGGTGGTAGATCTTACCCAATAAAGGAATTTATAAGATTAAAAGGAAGAGCCTTCGTGGAACTCGACATATAATCTTGAGATTGAAAGAATGGTTATCAAACAGATTAGTCATTTTACTGTTTTGAAAGACGATCCAAAAGAGTTAGTGCTTGAAGTCTTCACGACGACTGAAGTAACTTAAAATAGTAGACTATATCTTAGGATTCGCGTGTGTTGGCCAGATTGATTGTAGGCCCAGGGATACTGAGGACACTAGGTAACTAAGAGCAGTTTAATTGGTATCAACTATACGAATTTTGTAGTAGTCTTTGTATATCATCTTAATTCTGAGAGTATTCAAAACTAGACTAGGTCCCTGGGTTTTGTTATATTTGCGGTTTCCTCGTTAAAAAAATCTTGTTGTGTTCTTTTATTTTACTTTTCGTATTATAATTATTGTTTAGTTAAAATTAAAGTAATTGCACATGTACGTTAATCAAACACTTGGGTTGATCCCTATAGTTAGGTCCCTTTTTGAAGTACTTGCTGCTAAGAATTTGAACCATGAGACTATTGGATTCAGTACAAACTCCCCACGCAAGTTTAGTGCGTAAAGCTATGTTAAGTTTTTCTTGATATCTGAAATCAAGTCCTCTAATATATTTAGGTTTAAAAATTTTGTGCCAAGCAAGAGGGTTGGATCCTCTGTTTGATTTATAACCGGAAAAAAAACTCTTCTCTATTGACGTAAGTTAATTGATGATCTTAGTAGATAGCTTGAAAGTACCCATTTGATATGTCGATACAGAGTTGAGTACATGCTTTATCATTGTAGATCTCTCTTCTTGAGTAAGATATATAGCATTGTAAGTGGATAGTCTGTTCTCAAAACTTTCTTTGATTGACTTAAAGGCCTCTTGCTTAGAATGACCCAGAATAAGAGAAGAGCCTTAGTATTTTTATTTAGAACTCATCACTTTAACACCAAGAATGTGAGTTTAAGCTTCAGTACCATCAGGCTTTGTGTGTTTACCGAAATGTATTGTTGACTTTTCAAAGTTCATAAATTGAGAGCTGAAGTTGTTGAGAAGATTCGACAAATTATTTACTGAAAAAAGAATTGCTTGAGTGAAAATCAAGTAGTAATCTGCAAAAAGCAAATGATTAATGGTTGGAGATTAAAATTACATATTTATACATGAATAGAGATACATGATTCTAGACATCAAAAGTTCAATCAAAAGTTGTAGTTCTTGGCATTGTAGTTACATGGAAATGGTGTACCAGTTTTAATTACGTATTTATACATGAATAAAGATACATGATTCTAGACATCAAAAGTTCAATCAGAAGTTGTAGTTCTTGGCATTGTAGTTATGTGACTAAAGAAAAAATAAAGTAGCAGACATCTTATCTAAATTAGCAAGGGTTGAATGTTTAAGCAGTGTCTGGTTATTAACAACTCCGGAGAACAATCTGTTTCAAGTTCAGGAGGATGCACTCCTTGTAAACACTGATAATTAAGCAATTCATTCTACATGCAATATCTCAATTGTACGAAAAAATTGCATGGGCAAGCAAAATTTACCGTAAATCAAGATTTGTTGTACAGTACTAGAGAATTCCCATTCATGAGGAAATCCATTCCTTCTTCCATGAATACCCCGAAATTCCCATCCCAAAAGAGAACAAGTCTTGCATTCAAACAATTCATACTCTAAACTATTAGTATTAACTACAATGATCTAACATATACAATAGATTGACCCCGAGACTGACCCAACTTTAGTAGGGTGATAAAACTCAGTAGAGGATACAGAAAAACATGGAAATCTAGTTATACACCCTCAAGTATAAAATGCTATCGAAATAACCAAATAACATTGTGGAATGTCGACTCATTCATCTTGGAGTGGATCTTGAAATTCAAGCGGGAGTTGTAATCGTCCAATACCCTCCACATCTTTCAGCACGTCATCAATTTTCAGCGCTGGTTCTGAAACACAATCCATAGCTATCTGTAGGATCTGTATCACCTGTTCTGTTATTTCTTCGTAATGCATTAGTAATTCTGGATCCAATGCATTACAACAAGCTGCATCTGGATTTGACTGCTTGCTACGAACATGAGCCTCAAGAAAAGACTTAACAACGAAATTGCTAATACAAAAATAATGCCTAAAATCAACAAGCATAGGGCAATCAGTTTGATCACCCCATGCGGGATAAATAGGGGTAGACCCTGTTACGAGTTCCACCAGAAAAACCCCATAGCAGTATATATCTGATTCTTGGCCAAATTTGTTGCAGAAGCTCACGTCAGGCTCTGCATATCCACCAAGACATTTGCCAAGGTCTGAAACGCAACCGTAATTTTTGGCATTTAGGAAAATATTTGAGGATTTAATTTTTCCATGGAAAAAATCTCCATCATTTTGTTTGTGTATATAAGCAATGCCTCTTGCTACGCCAACCGCGACCCTTAGTCTAGCATCCCAGCCAAAAGGAATCTTTGTTTTTCCTACAAATATTTACCAAATCACGTTTAATTTCTTGTGAAACAATGCGATCATGGAGTCTTACCTTTGTACATGCATGGAAAGTCTCATCATGATATGGCTAGCAATTTGAAGAAAAAAAATATGATCAAAATGCAATATATTGCCGGTTCTAAACGTAGCCTTCTAAATGGGTAAGGTTGGGAATGTGGATGCCCGTAACCAGTAAGATCCGCCTCTATTACTTTTTGCCGAAAAGAGAATTTAGCAGAATCCTCTATTTTAATTCTGAAAACCAAGGTTGTTAAATCGTAATGGCATCGTTTTTCATTTTTAATAATCGAATCGTATATTGAATCGCGAATCGAAGATTTATGGTAAATCTCTAAATACATGTGTACATATCGGAGTTATAGAGTAATAAGTTTAAATATATGTTATTAGTATTATATAGATGAATAATGAAGAACACATCACACAATTTAGTGTTCACATAAGTGGTTGGGGACTTGATTAGGTGCACATGGCTCTCGAGTCCGAAACTATGAATCTTGTGTTTTAGTGAGTCAAAATGTCTCAAAAATATAATTTTTAATAAAAATCACACGGAAAGAACAAATTTAGATTTGTCTAACTTATAAACCGGTGCAAATCGCACGAGTTAAAATGTGAATCG
Organism: Papaver somniferum; assembly: GCF_003573695.1. Taxonomy (NCBI): domain Eukaryota; kingdom Viridiplantae; phylum Streptophyta; class Magnoliopsida; order Ranunculales; family Papaveraceae; genus Papaver; species Papaver somniferum. The sequence continues at coordinate 7,279,655 of NC_039368.1, read as the reverse complement.
TAAGATTCATAGTAGAATCTTTTCATAGTTAAGATTTAAATCGTTTTGGAAAATTTTGAAACGAATCGTAAGATTCAGATAAATCGTAATATTTTAAAAACCATGGTGAAAACAGTTCACTAAGGATTTCTAATGTCTGGTACCACTCCAGAAGCAAATCTGCTGAACTTATATGTATAGCCTCTATTTTGAGAAGATCCTATCAACATCTAATGATACAAATGACTAAAATAATGCTCGAAAGTCGAAACAGATAAGCTAACATATAGAGAGAGGGAGAGCACGTACCGTGCAACATCTGAAAAATACTACCCTCTTTATAGTAATCATACACCAAAATTATCTCTAAGCCCTGCTGATGCGTACCTTCAACAGGTATAGGGCGTGTGGGATGATCGATAGCTTTAGGATAACTAAAAGAATAGTAATATGCCTTAAGTGGAGCCACATTTTCGTGCCTAACCCTCTCAACCAATTCCATGTGTTGGTGGTGTTCACTTTTTATTTGATTGTACATCCATTCATCATATGACTTGAGAGTCCGAAACCTCGTTACTAAAACCAATTGAGCAGTCTCGTACAGGGTCGCATTCGATATATTATCTGTTACGTATGCTCTCGAAGGGTTTGGCGAATTGTTGTCCTCGATCGTTTTAGAACGATGTTTCTGCAACACTTTCAAATCTAATCCTTCTGGTAAACTTGTCCTTCCAACCCCACCCATAGATCTACTAAAAAATGCAACACTCGCATCATCTCTAAATGACGGATTCTCCAACAGCGCGAAATCTCGTCCAACATTCTCCACCATTTTCACCACATCATCCATTTCCGGTGCCCAATGTGAAACGCAAATCCTTGCTATCCGTAGCATCTCTATCAACTGTTCTTTAAATTTTCCATACTGCTTCACTAATTCAGGGTCCAATAGTTGAAAGCAGTACTTTTCTGGATTTAGTTGCTTAAGACGAATGAAGTGCTCAACCTTACTAACTTCTTCCTCCAACCAATACATGTCTTAAATTCTTCCACAATGCCTTTATATGGAGAATTCCCAGTTACGAGTTCAAGGAGAAAAATACCATAGCTGTATACATCTGATTTACGGAGTCTGCCCCTGCTGCCAGTCACGTAAGGTTCTGTAGATCCAACAATACATTTGCCAAGTTCTGAAATGCAACCATAATTTCCAGTGTTAAGGAAGAAATTCTCAGAGTTTATACTTCCGTGGAAAAAAGTTCCATTGTCTTGTCTGTGTATAAAAGCAATGCCTCTTGCTACTCCAATTGCGACCTTCAGCGAGCATCCCAGTCAAAAGGCACCTTCAGTTTTCCTACAAATATTTACCAAATCACAGAGTAAACATGGAGTTAAAATTGGGAAAGCTTTAACATTCATAATATGAATCATGATGGTTTCTATTGTATATTGAATTTTTTTTACCAGATATTGTTAAAGAAGCTAGAAGAGTGCTTAGCGTGTCTAAACAAACAGTTTTATAGAAACATTAAAAGAAAAGAGAGAGAGTACCATGCAACATTTTATGAACACTACCCTTTCTGTAGTAATCATACACAAGAACAATCTCCATGTTCAGGTAACGCGGTTGATCATCAGGTACCGGACGAAAATGATAGTAATATGCCCTAAGCGGAACCACATTTTCGTGCCTAACACTCTCGACCAATTCCATGTGTCGGTGATGTTCCTTTTTTACTCTATCATAATTGTATTGGATAGCAAGTGGCCCGTAATTGTGAAATCTCGTTACCACAACCAACTGGGCAGCCTTGCAAAGAATCGCGCTCGAATCAGTTGCTTCTGATAACATAAAAGGCTCGTATTATCCCGTAAATTTGTGTTGATCTTTTCGAAATCACAATTAAGCAAAACCTTCAAATCTAATCCTTCTGATAAACTTGTCTTTGCAACTCCACCAAAAGATTTACCATACATTGGAACACTCTCGTCATCCCAAAAGGACAACACCTCCAATGCAGCGACAGTACCACTAACGTTAGGAATACGTGCAGTACTTTCAAAAGTATTAATAATGTCTTTCTGACGATAAGCCGGAGAAATTGGTACTGCAGCTTTCAGATCATGACGATCTAACTTTTCACTGGCTTTCACAGAACTCGCTTTCTGAGGATCAGCCGGATTCACTATTATCTTTGGCTTAATTGGTATTGCCTCTTGATCATGGTCCCGAGGCTTAATTTGTGCGGCCCTTTCGGATTGACGATCTGATTTCTCACTGGCTTTTGCAGAACCCATTTTCTGAGGATCAGCCGAGGTAATTACTATCGCTGGCTTAATTGGTACTGCCGCTTTCAGATCATTAACTCCTCCGTCTCCATCTCTAGCTCCAGCACGCTTTCAGATCATTAACTCCTCCGTCTCCATCTCTAGCTCCAGCACCATTATTACTGCGACTGCCTTTTTCTCTTTCTGTTGTCAGCTGCTTTAGTTGCTGATCGAAATTGTTAACCATACACAAGATCTTTCCGACATCTAACCACATAGCTGCCTGCGCATCCACCTGAAAGAACCTGATCAAGTCTTTATCCAATTCATGTATCTTCCCCCAGTACTTCTTTTTCGAGATATAATTCCATGATTGTACTTCCGAACATTTTTCTACTAAGATTGTCCCTTCTCTTAATAGCATTATCAATCTGTTAAGCTCCGGTCCTTTTTGACTATCCGTTCTCATTCTTTCGTCATCATCTAAACGTTTGATCTCTTCAACTTTGGGAATTACTGATTCGAGTGTGATTGTGAGCTTTTCTAAGTAGGGTTTGAAACTCGTGGCTTTAGCTTTCGCGCGAAGAACTGCTTTCAGTAATTCTGATACCACTGCACCAAGCAGAGCTCCTCCTATCAACTCCAAAGACATTTTTTTGTAAGTACTAAAAGATGAAATTTCCCCAGAAAGAAAGAACGAAGGAATTCTCAATGAACCATGATCAGAAAGAGGAAATTATCATGTACACTTTGTGCTGCAGATCAAAATGTTGACTTTTTTTTTAATAAAGAAAGTTTCAAGTTTTATGAATGCTTCAACCAAATCGAGGAATCTGACCTTTTCATATTAGTTCTGACCAGCGAATCTGCAATAGTGGGCAAGGGTGCACTTCAGTTTTTCAATGGTCCACAGTATTCTGAAACAAGAAATCCAAGACCTCAGCCTCTTGAGCCATTGACTTTGCAAAGTCAACTCCTTCTCCATCTGAGCCAGAAATTTGTTTGAAGACAGGAAGTTCATTATGCATTTTTATTGATTTTTTAATGAGTAATTTAAACTTCCATCTGTTTTTAGGATCCTCACAACTGAAAAAAAAAAAAAAAAGTTACTCCAACCCTTGAGCAACCAAAGCAAGAATCATACCACTAGACCATATTCCTATTGATAAATCTGAGCTTTAAATTTGTACAAGCAGCTCAAGTATATATCTGTCAACTTACTCTTGAAATCGATGTATAGTTTCCAAAACAGTCCAACCTATATTTTTCAATACATGTACATTTCAGATATCTAATTGTTTCGAGATGCTCTTCTCCAAAGCTAGAAATCTAAGTTTCTTTTTCTATAAGCAGAATAATGAGTTTCAGTACAACAATTTGTTTTATTGTTTCCTTCCTTTTTCCCTGTTCATTGAGAAAGAATCAACATGAATATACAGAAAGAAACTACAAAAGGTTGAGTAAACTTACCAATATGATCTGCAAAGCCAAAGAAAGAGCAAACCTGAGACTCCATTCAATTATGTATTTTTGGGATATTTTCCTTCATCGTGGAGAATGAGAACGTTAAGTTTCCAGATTCAATTAATATAAACCACCCTAGACTGCATTCAATTACACGAAAAGGTGTACTCATGCTAATTAGAAGCGACGAATCTGGAGCATATGATTTATGAGATCTTAGAAAGTCGACACTACTGTAGAATGCTAAACAACCACTGACCACTAGACTAGATGTAGCACATCCATAGACAAATATGGAAAATGCAGGTGACTTGTGGGATCTTGTGGGATCTCAGCAAATTGTCGCATAGCTCTAAAATGCTAGACAATCACCAAAACTGTTTGGGGTTAGATCTGAATCTGAATTTTTTAAGGATGAAAAAACATGGGGGGCATTCCGAGAATCGAACTCGGGACCTCTCGCACCCAAAGCGAGAATCATACCACTAGACCAAATGCCCGATTTATACAGAAAACAGAACTTATTTATTATTAACGAAGTTAGAGGTCAACCTGAGCACAGCCTGTCAACTCATCAGGCATTCTGAAGTCAGTATGAGTAAACTAAGTATGCCCAATAAATTTCATATCTACCCCTGCTCAAATGTGCAACAAATTTAACAGGTTTTAAAACACTTTAAAAAGAGGTCTTGTCAACACACAGTATTATAAGGAGTTGCTACTATCTTCAGCCTAAGAGCTCAAAACAGAATTCAAAAAAAAGATCAAAGCCATAAAGTAAACTTGCATGTAATGCTAGTCTAAAAATATATGCAAAATAAACAGATCACTGGATTGAAGTCAAAGACAGAAAAAACTATAACGAAACTTCGTGTTTTCGGCCATAACAGCTGCAAGTATGCAATATCCAAACATACATGTTTCCTAACTGCTTCCCCGAAAGTTCATATAAATCTGAAAACCCAAATTCTAACCTGTATTTCTAATCAATAAATAGGGTTTATCTTGAAACTGAAAAATGAAACATTATTATTATTGGTAATCTACTCTAAATTCATGAATTTTTATTATTAGAATTTCAAACTCAAGTTCAATTGACAAAACAATATATTCGGTGAAGCTGTATATTACCAATATCATGATTAAATCAAGAGAAGATAAATTAAATCAAGAGAAAGAGATAAATATCTGATTTGAATTGCATATCAAAGAAGTTGGGGTTTATGGAAAGAATTAAGGTCATTTTCCAAAAGGTAAGCTTTGATTATCCCCTTCAATGAAGTGAAAATACGAGTATGTTAAGACTGAGTATGAAAATCTACCTTATATGGATTGTCTCCCAATCATTACAACATAATCACTCCCCGTCCACCCGTATGATTGTCTCCCACCATTATGATTGGGCCATATTTTCAATACCAATATGGATTTCAGGATTGCTTTCCAGGTTCCATATCTCAGCAGACACACACATATAATGAACCATTCACCCTCTTAAACACTCAATCTCAAATCGCAGAACTAATTTACATTTACCACTGCAAAATTATTATGTTCATGTGATGTGACTAATTTTCACTCGAACTGCTTATAACTTTTCATATGTTTCCTCAAAAGCATAAGCTAATATATACTAACAAACTCATAAAAGTTTCTGCAATATCTTCTACTCTATGTCACATTACCTGAAACAAGTTGCTGTCAAATCTCACCAAACCAGAGTTCAAACACTAAGTTTGCAGATTACAATCTTATGACAAACTATCCATTACTCCATCTGAACAATTAAAAGAAAACCAAGATTCACCACCGAACTATAAAGCATGGGGCCAAAACCTATCTTTCTATGATGTAGACTTGCAATCTCTCACAAGTCTTCATATAATACTTATCCACTGAGATAATATCAGGTCAGGTGATATAATACATATCCACTGAGATAATACCAGGTTAGGTGGTAGAGGTCCACAGGACTCCTCTCAGGACGAACTGATTAAACCCCCCTAAATCCTGAGCTATATCACAAACTTTTAAAAGGCATATTTGGGAAGTTTTGAACCAGAAACTAAGCAATCTTCCAAACCCCTAAAGGCATATTTGGGCACAGATTTGTATGTAATCTTACCTCTTACTAATTTCTCTAACAACAACGAATTGATTCCTAAATCGAGTAACTACTCTTCCACTATACTGTTTATTATGTGTGATATCACCAGGTCACAGAGAAATATTTATTCAACAGAGTGAGCGAGGTACAAAACTAACTTACAAGGTCAGTAGGGTGAACACCATGACATTCCAACTGCAGTGCAAGCAGAACTGAAGCAGCCTTTGCAAGAAGCAGAAGTGATTGTGCTTAACAAAGAGGAGGTAATTCAGCAATAACATCTGGTCCATACAAAGATAAGAATTCAGCAAGTGATTGGCTTCAATTGACTACATCAACTACATTTTCAGGAATAATGCCATTATCTCCTCCTCGCTCCCACTCTGTAGAGTTCTTATTTTCCAAAGAGAAAGATGAGAATATCCAGAAGTGATGTGCTGAGAAGAAATATCTGCACTAAAAACTAGGGTTTGTGGTTCAATTTGTTTTCCTACCCCTTGTTAAGGTCGAGAGATTAGAGTTAAGCATAGTATCTATCAAACATAGATGACAATGTAATTTCGGGATAAATTCCTTCACTGTGGAGAATGAAAACGTTATGCATGGTATCTATCAAAAATAGAACTTATTTAGTACCAAAAAAGTTAGAGGACAACCTGACCACCCCCTGTCAACTCATCAGGCATTATTAGGTGATACCCGGTGAAGATCAGTTCTATCCCTGCACATATGTTTAATAAACTAAACAGGTTTAAGAACATTTTAAAGAAGAGCTATCAACATGCAGTATTACAAGTTGTTGCTAATAACTCCTGCGCTAAGAGCTCAAAACAGATTTCCTTCAAAAATTCAAAGCCAGGAAATGCAAAATAAAGAGATCACTGCATAGAAGCAAGTATATGAAAACTATAAAAAAAATCTTGTTTTCGGCCATAACAGTTGCTAGGATTAGTGAGTATGTAATCTAAAGGTAGGATTTGATTATCCTCTTCTATGAAGTGAAAATAGGAGTATGTGAGAAAGGTAATATTTTAGTCCTAAATCGATGGTGAAGTTAAGAGTGAGTATGAAAATCCACCTTATATGGATTGTCTCTAAATCACTATAACATAATCCCTCCCCGTTCAACCACATGATTTTCTTCCAATCATTATGACTGACCCACATTTTCCAAAACGATACAACATACTTCAATCCACATAACTAATAATTACCACTGCAGGGTTATTGTGTTCACGTATCTATTCTTTGCTAGAAGTGCTTAAAACTTTTCATTTAATTTCCTCAAAAGCTTAAGCCGTAATATATTGTACAGAACCAATAGCTAGATTCTCGTGGTGGAGCTCATAAAAGCTTCTGCAATACTTTCTACTTTCTGTAACATTACCTGAAACAGGTTGCTCTCACATCTCACTTAAACCAGAGTTTAAAGTCTATGTTTGTAGATTACAATCTTTTGACAAACTATCCACTAGTCTACCTGAACAATTAAGAGAACCCTGTTATGCCTTGCATCTTATAGCCAAATTGGGAACCTAATTAGCAATCCACCACCGAATGACAAAAGAACTCGACCACAACCTACTTTTCTTTTATGTAGACTCCAAAATCTCCCACAACCACAAGTCTTAAAATAATATACTTCCACAGGGACATTGCCAGATCAGGTGCTACAGGTCTGCAGGGTCTCCTCTTGCAGAAGACACTACAAACTGATTAAACCCCCTAAACTCTAACCTATATCCAAAACTCTACAAAGGCATATCTGGACACAGTTTTGACCTAAAAACCAAGCTAATTTCCGAACCCCCAAGTAAATTAACTAACCCACTTACTAATTTCTCTAACAACAAGAATGAACTGATTACTAAATCGAGCAACTACTCTTCAATTGAATGCAGGAAATATTAAACATTTATTTAACAGAGCAAGCGAGGTATGAATGAACTTACAAGGTCTGGTTTGATAAGAATGGCCATCAGGGAGAAATCCATGGCATCTCAATTGCACTGTAAGCAGAAGCGAAGCAGCCTTTGCAAGAAGCTAAGAAATCCAGCAAGTGGATTTGTACTTTATTTTCAGGAATAATGTCATTATCTCCTCCTCTTTCCATTCTGTGGAGTTCTTGCTTTTGAAAGATCAGAGAAGTGATATTAAGCTGAGCAGAAATTCCTGCGACTAAAAACTAGGGTTTGGGGGTTTAATTTGCTTTTCTAACTCTTGATTAGGTCCAGAGATTTGAGTTCTGAGAGAGAAATCTGACTTCGGAATCAGTGGATCTTTCTACCTACCGTCGTCGAGGTTGAGAACCTGAGATACCTTTCGTCGTCAAGGTTGAGAACCTGAGAAATTTGAGTTCAAGCTTCTGAATCAGTGGTTACGGTTTTTACTTTAAATTCCAGAAAACCCAAAAGTTATAACACCGTCTAAATCTAAGGCATGTTTGTTTTGTTTCACTCAAAAAGGTGTTAGGATGCTAGAAAGGTATGAAATAACGTTTGACTAAATTAACCTAGTATTTTTAGGGGCGATCCAAAAACAACTAGGGGCCAACAATAAGATAAAATATGGTCATCCAAATCTAAATCGAAGCTAGTCCTTATCTCGCGTATTTCATAATGGCAAAATTGTCCTCCCACAATCAGTAGTAAAGTGTGTTAAAATTTAACCTCTGAATATACTCAATTTTCGAATTTTGGTACTACCACAATCGGCTGTTGAGGGGTGAATTTAGGTTTGAGGTTCTACCCGTCCTAGCTAGCCAAATGACCTCACTTTACCAAGAATAGTAAGAGAAATAGAGTTGTTTTTCCATTGTACCTTGTCCTTCTTTATATATAGACTTTATAAAAGCTCTTCCTTTTATGACATCATGTCATGTGTCCTAAACTTCTTTAATTATTATTAATGACATTCCTTCTCTAATAAAATCTTCTTCTTTCTTATTAATTCCTCTCTTGTCCTTCCCATCTAATAGACACTTTCTTGGTGGACTTGGGCTTTAGTCCTTAAGTCCCCATGTCTCATGTTGGGCTTGTCTCCCCTTGAAGGGCATACTAGCCCGGCTAAGGGAGTAATATTTATCATGTATCAACATTAGTCCCTGACTATTGGGTCAATTGTTAAATGACCCGATAGTCAAATCATCATGTACTCTCGATCTCCACGCTTCACAAACAGCGGGATAGTTGCTATATCACTTATGATGACACTTCCTCTATATATAAATGTTGTTCCTTACATTCGATTATCTTCCTCAAACACCTCGTTTTCTATTTTTGCTTCTTCCCGTAGGATACTTTATATAAATGGCTCATTCCCTTCATGGGTATGTTTTAACCTTAGCGCCTACTCCCGCGCTGGTCTTAATGTTCAAAGAGGAGGAACTGGAGCGCCTGTTGTTAGTGAAGGCCGAACACAGATTAGCGAAAAGGGACTCCATGCGTGTCCAGTTTGCGGAACGTCATGAAACGCATCAGGCGGATTAGAGGGATGGACACATGACATCTACCATTCAACATGCTTTAGATGACGCTATCACACCTCGGTATGCTGTCAATTCGCTTCTCATGGAATCCTCACTAATGACAGCAACTATAGATCATGTTATCGCTGATTGTCGTCCGTGTACCTCTGATCAAGTGACTTCGCGGCTCCCGGGGTACACCCTGTCTTTAGCGGTTGTCTCAGCGCTCGTAAACTTGCTCTATCCTAAAGATAAGCTCGCGTGTCTACTAGTGTTAAGAGCAGAGGTGGAGGTACTGGGGATTCTCAGGAGGACTCGTTTAGACAAAGCACGTAGGGAGTGTGATGAACATGAAAGCACTCTTGCGCTCGCTCGTAATGCAAGAGGTAATTATGCGGGATATCTGCAGATTAATAAGCTAGGCTAACTGGAAATTATCTCAGGCTGCCATTCAGTGTGACGAGGGGCGTTTAATGGCAGAAGTCGTGGATATGGACATTGCACGTTATCGTGAGCTAATAGTCGGTTAATGCTGCGTGTCGTTTTGAGGCGATTATTTTGCTAGCTTTTTCTTTCATGCATTAATTTTGGGATTCCGTCTCTTGTGCACTTATTTTTGATGTTAGTACTATTTATTGCTTATTTCTATTCTTCTCTTCCCTGTTGATACTTCCCCTACCCTTCTTGTGTTGTGGGTATTGCCCTGCTGGTCTTTGATCTCTGAGTCCCCAAGACTCATTTCAAGTTTGCCTTCCCTCTAGGGGGTACCTAGGTGCTGCCTGGGAGGGGCATCATCTCCTGTACTCCATGGTCAATGTAAATTGACACGTGTCTCCACGTGTAAAGAAAGAGACGGGGGTATGGATGGTAACTGCATCGTGAGTCACGCCCTTTACCTTTATATACAGTTCTTTGTCCCTAGTATGTTTACTAATTTCTTTTTAATTTCATTTCCTTCTTCTCTTGGTAAATCGTATCGCCTGCATGGCCAACTCTCTTCATGGGTATGCGTTATCTTTGGCGCCTGTTCCCATGTTGGTTTCGGTGAGATTCAGGCGCTGTGAATTGAAGCGACTTCTGCTTGTGAAGTCTGAAATCGAGGAACTTCGAAAGCAGAGGAAGGTGAATAGAGATGCCAAGCGCGAGAACTTTAGGTTATAGCATGAGGCATACCAGACTGCTCGGCAAGATGAACTATCAGGTCGCGTGCCATTGGAGATCCAGCGAGCGCTGGACGAGGCTACTACCGCTCGAGATGCAGCCAATCAATTATTCGCAGATTCTGCGATGCTGATGGTTACCATAGATCGCGTCATTTCCAATTGCCATCAGTGGATTTCCGATTAGATAACCTTACCGCTTCTTGGGCATATACTAACCTTGGCGGCTGTGTCTACGCTCGTACCTCACCCCTATCTTAAGGATGAGTTGGCGCGCTTATTAGTCTTAAAAGAAGAAGCGGGTTTGTTATGGACGCTTCGGTTAATTCGTCAAGATAAAGCTCGTAAAGATTATGATGACCATGAGGACACTCTTTCGCTTGCTCGTAAAGTCGGGGCTGAGGGTGAAGTTTTTCAAGACATCTATCATTTAGTGCATGAAGCTGATCAGGATCTTCGCTTGGCTACTGCCCAGTGTGATGATGGGAGTTTGATGGTGGAAGATTTGGATGCGGATATTACTTTTTATCGGGCATTAATGGCTGATTAAGTTGTGTGTCCCTCTGTAGGGTTGTCTTTTTATTTTAACGCTTGGTTACCCTTTTATGTTTGTTCTGAATCAGTATGAATAGTTTTTGCTTTTTAAGTTAGAGTGTTATTTTATTCCCTTTCTCTCCTCTTTCTCTCTTTTCTTTTTGAATGTGCTTACTCCCTCTCTCTCATGTTTTTTTTTGAGGAGGGTATGCGTACTCCCTCCCTCTTTTATGAGAGGGTTACCACTGATAAAAGAGGGTTGACGCCCGAGTAAAATGTGTTTACTCCCCCTTCTCTTTATTGAAAGTGTGTTGGTCGAGGTGGGCGTTTGTGAGACGCGCCTACTCCCCCTCTCTTTTATTAAAAGGGTGTTGGGTGGGGTGGGCATTAGTGAAACGCGCTTATTCCCCCCTTTGCGGGTGGGGTGGGGTGTAGTGAAACGCGCGTACTCCCCCTCTTTTTATTAAAAGGGTGTTGGGTGGGATGGGCGTTAGTGAAACACGCCTACTCCCCCCCCCCCCCCTCTCTTTTTATTGAAAGGTTGTTGGTTGGGGTGGGCGTTAGTGAAACGCGCCTACTCCCCCTCTTTTTGTTGAAAGGGTGTTGGGTGGGGTAAGTGGTAGTGAAACGCGCCTACTCCCCCCTCTTTTTATTGGAAGGGGGTCGGGTGGGGTGGGAATTAGTGAAACGCGCCTACTCCCCCCCTCCCCCTCCCTTTTTGTTGTTGAAGAGGTGTTAGGTTGGGTGGGCGTTAGTGAAACGCGCCTATTCTCCCCCTCTTATGGATTGGCCTTAGCATTTTCTTCTTAGATTTCAATCAGGCGCCTTTGGCCAACCTGAGACCTTTTGTAGATTTGTCAGTCTATCAGGTGCCTTTGGCCGACCTGAGACCTTTTGTAGATTTGTCAGTAGACCAGGCGTCTTTGTCCAACCTGGGACCTTTTGTAGATTTTTCAGTCGACTAGGCACCTTTGGTTAACCTGAGACCTTTTGTCGATTTTTCAGTCGATCAGGCGCCTTTGGATAACCTGAGACCTTTTGAAGGTTTGTCAATCGATTAGGCGCCTTTGGCTAACCTAAGACTTTTTGTAGATTTTACAGTCGATCAGGCGCCTTTGGCTAACCTGAGACCTTTTGTAGATTTGTCAGTCGATCAGGCGCACTTGGCTGACCTGAGACCTGTTGTAGATTCACATCACTTTTGATAACTTACTTTTATTGCTTGAAGCAGATGTTTATACATTGAGGGGTTCAGACATGGAATTTTTTCAACCATTTACCGTTGATGGGCGTTTTGACCTTGGTTCCGTCCATGCGCCTGAGCTTATAGTATCTGCTTTCTGCTACTTTTCTTATTTTGAATGGGCCTTCCCAATTAGCGGTAAATTTACCAGCAGTAGCGTTTCTTTGCACGTGAGGGGCGATTTTTAGTACCAGGTCGTCTGTCTTGAAGGTTCTCTCCTTCACACTTTGGTTATAGTAGTTGGATGCACGTTTCCTATAAGCTTCTGTGAATCGTTCCGCACGCGTTCTTCGTTCTTCTGTCGCATCCAGGTGGGAGAAACGACTTATCTCGTCTGGCATGTTGTGGCTGGCCATCGCTACTCTTGCGGATGGGATCTCTATTTGTGCCGGAAGTATCACGTCTTCTCCGTAGACTAGTGAATAGGGTGATGCCCCGGTGGAGCTATGCTTCGAGATTCTGTATGCCCAGAGTGCTAACGACAACTATTCGTGCCACTCCCTATAGTGATCATGCACTGTCCTGCTGAGGATTCGGATGAGCGTCTTGTTTTTCGCCTCAGCCTGCACATTTCTCTTTGGGTAAAAAGGGGTCGACGTATGAAGCCTTATGGTATATTGGCGGAGCATATCGAGTGCATCCTTATTTACAAAAGACTTGGCATTATCTTCCCTGATTATCATGGGCGTGCCGAACCTATAAATGATATGATCTTTGATGAACGCGTCCACGGTTGCTCCAGCGTAGTCCTTGAGAGGTATAGCTTCTACTCATTTCGACGCGCGCTCGGTAGCCGTTATTATGTATTTGTGGCTCTTTGATGACGTCGGGTTGATTGGTCCTATAAGATCAATCCCCCAGCTATGAAACGGCCACGACATCACTATGATGTGTAGCTGTGTGTGGGGCGCTTGGATCAGATTTCCATGCATTTGGCAGCTCAAGCATTTGCGGACATGTTCTGCGGTATCGCTTTCCATGGTTGGCCAGTAAAACCCACCTTCATAAAGCTGGAGGAACAGCTTCCGCATTCCTTGATGATCGGCGTCGTGTGACCGTGTCATTACCTCCGCTGCTTCATTATCTGATAGGCCTCGTAATATGGCCCCGTTGTAGCTCCTTCGATAAAGGATACCATCGTGTACGAAGAAACGTGCAGATTTCTTTTGTATGTTCGGAGCCGCTTGCCTTTCACTGGGCGACTTTCCATGTTGTATGAAATATGTGTAAGGTGCTAGACGCATTTATATATCTATTTTGTTCTCAATGTTCTGTATTGTTAGTGCTCGATTATGTAATAATAATGGCGTTTTATGTGTTTGTAGGTGTTTTTGGAAAATACGGCTCGAAAAGTTGATAAAGGCACCCGGAGGGCACAAGTTATTCGGACACGCAGTTTTAGATAAGGGGCACTCACTTACTAAGGGGCACCTATTTTTACTATTTACACCCCAGGGCGTCACATGCTAAGGGCACCCCCTACTCTAGATAAGGGGCACTCTTCTTCAACATTTCAAAAATGAATTTGGCGGGAAAAGAAGCTCTCAACCGTCAGAATTAGGTTTTATGATTTGGGCATGTTTTTGGGAGACTAAAGGACTGGAATTAATTAGGTTTGTTCTAATGGAGTAAACAGGGTTGGTAGTGGTGTTCATTTCGATTGGAATTGATTATATCAACGGTTGGGAGGTAAACAAAATTTTTGGTCGGGATTGTTCATCTTCTCCGCCAAAGTCACCTGGTTATGATTTGGAAGAGCTTTCTATTGGACTTTCTCATGGTTTCGGGTTGGTTTAGGCCTGTTTCGAAAAAACAGGCTTGGTAATGGACATTGAATCGAAGAAACAGAGTTATCCATGAAGTTTTGGAAAATCATAGAAGTAAGGTTTCACGGTTTTTCTTTTCCTTCTCTGTCCCGAGTGCAGCTGATGTTTGCGTGTGGGAAGAAGCAGTTGGTCGCGATTTAAAGGTGCTAGGAACGTTTTTGGAGTGTGTAAACACAAGTCAGTTGCGTGAGGAGTTGAAATAGCAAATAAAATCCTGTATCTTGCATGGAAGTAAAAGAAATAGTTTTGGTTGATTTCCGACATTATATGGAGTTATGAGGATTTATTCTTGGTTCAATTGGGTATATAAAGGCTGCTGGAACCACAGAAGAGGGATGGAGAGTTAGGGGAAGAAACAGAGCGTAGAATAGGAAGTTGCAGAGTTTCTCTGCTGCTGCATGAAGAAGAAAACATGAAGAGCATTGCACTATCCAAGACAGTCGTAAACCACTGTCGTATATCCCTTCAATTGCAACAGTTTTTCAGCGACTGCACAACAGTCACTGCTGCACTTTCCTTTCATCGTTCCTAGCAACAATTGATCTGCAACGTTTATTTGCGTTGCAGTTTTCTGTTTTATTGTATTTTCACCTCTTGAATTGTAAGCACTTTTGCGCAATGAAAAAATTTATTTTGAGCGTCTTTCCAACATGAGGAGTTAAACCCAACATTGGGACAACGGAGGAAGCTGGATTTCATTATTGGGGTAACTTAATTAATTGTTTATTACTATTTGCATTGATTTTTAATGAATTATAGCTTCCGCCTCATACGGCTACTCTCGGGATGGAGGTAGGCCCAGGCTTGTGCGGTTAAGGTTGTTGTACACTACTCAAACAAAACAATCACGGGGTCCAGAAAAATTCTGCCATCGGATTTCTATTAACTACTTGTGACTTTGTTTGATGGAGCATGCTTAGTTCTAGGTAGTTTTGATGCGCCATGCTTATGACCTACGTGTAATATTTTATGAAATCTACTTTGGCAAATAATAGAGTTGATATTTCCTTTGTTTTGAGCTATAAATGTATAGAATTAATTTTTGAACCCCATGAACATGAAAAACAGTGGAATCCTGAGTCCCAGCCTCTCTTCATCCGGTCACCATATTTGTATATATTTTCCTTATTTTCTTTTAAAATCTTAAAACAAATTCTCAAAAAGTCTGAGTGAACGAAAACCTTCTTACCACTATATAAAATATCATCGTAAGGATGTCTCCAATCTACTCCCTTGGATGTACATACCTCTGCCGGTTGTGGTGGAGACTGACAGTCAGCGCAACTGTCTTGGAGGGATGCTGCTTGTGCGGACATGCTTGGCCAGTATACCCCTAATCTCTGATGTTTTAGGTACAGGTGAAAGGAGCCAGTTTTTCCACAAGTCTCCGTGTGCAATTCCTGGAGTAATTTCTCTGCCTCCCTCTTATTCACGCACCTTGCGAGTGATCTTCCGGCAACTCTATAGTATAACGCCCCTTGGATCATTACAAACGGTTTCAAGGCCTGGTGGGCATTACCCAATCTTCGTCCATCCTGGTAAGGTCTTCGATATATACTCTCCTCCAGTCGTCTGCCTCTTCGAATGCCAAATCCTCTTTCCATGTGCTGGGTAGGTCTTTTCTCCGTATTGTGCTGGGTAGGTCTTTTCTCCGTATTGTGACCATACCCTCTTCTTTACCGTTTAATTGCACTTCGCTTGCTAAGGTTTCCAAGACGTCTACGTGTTTATTCCCACATCTGGCAGTATGGTCGAGTGTTGATCCTGTTTGATTCATCAACCTTTGAGCCTCTTCCCGGTAATGGTTCTTTGACGTATAAGTCACCATTCACTTGATTTGTCACGAGCTTTAAATCGCCTTTAACATCCACGCTTCCCATAATGAGTTCCTTAGGCATTCGGAGTCCTAGGATTAATGCTTCATACTCGGCGACGTTATTAATGCATGGGAAATCCAGTTTAAACGAATATCAGAGTAACTCGCCATGTGGGGCTTCAAACACTACTCCGTCTCCTCCGACGGTGCCGTATGACGACCCATCAAAGAACATGGTCCAAGGTTTGTCAGTATCCGCGACTTCTACCTCTCCAGGTAAGTATCCATGTACCTCATCGTCCACTTCTCCTGGAAACATAGTCATTAAATCGGCGATCACCTGTCCTCTATCTGCTTTGGGTTGTTGATATTTGTGTTCGAATCCAGACAGTTGTAGAAGCCATCGAGCAGTCCTTTCGGCTAGGACAGGTTTGGACGCCAGATAAGTTATGGGGTTTACCGCGGCTACCACGATGGTCTCATGTCTCAAGAGATAGGGTATCAGTTTCTGTGTTGCGTAGATAAAGGGTAGGCATGCTTGCTCCATGCGCGGATATCTCAGCTCTGCATCCCTTAGGACTCTACTGACATAATAAATAGGTGATAGCTCTTCTCCTCCCATGTCTTGTGCCAGGACTGCACCTATCACCGAATTGGTGAACGCCGTGTAAAGGTAGAGGGGAGCTCCTTTAATCGGCAGCTTGAGAACCTTAGGACTGACAAGGCATTGCTTCAATTTTTTGAATGGGCGCATTGTATCTCTCCCCATACAAAAGACACTCCCTTCTTTATTAAAGGGAGTAACACAGTCATTAGTTGCGCTAAACTCGGTATGGAGCGTCGTATGTACGATATCCGTCTAATGAAGGCTTGTAGTTCCTTTGCATTTGTTGGGGGCGCCATAGTCATGATTGCCTCGAATTTACTCGGGTCTACCTGGATTCCTTCGTTGGTTACCACAATGCCTAAGAACTTTCCCGATTCCACGCCGAAGGCGCACTTGAGAGGATTCATTTTGAGCTTGAACTTCCTGCACCTTTCGAAAGCCGTCTTTAGGTGGGAGACGTGGTTTTCAGTTGCTTGCATCTTTACCACGATATCATCAACGTAAACTTCTACTGTTTGATGTAATAAATCATGGAATATGGAGGTCATAGCACGCTGGTACGTGGCGCCCGCATTTTTCAGGCCAAATGGCATTTCTACGTAGTAGAAATTTCCATATGAAGTTTGGAACGACGAATCCATTTTTATCTGGTTATATCCGCTGAAGTCATCCATGAAGGAGAATCGCCAATTCCCTCCCCCCACCCCCACCCCGTCACGTCTAGCGTCATATCGATATTAGGCAAGGGAAAGTAGTCTTTTGGGCACGTTCGGTTTAGATCCCTATAGTCAACGCAGCACCTGATCTTTCCATTTTTCTTCGTCACAGGCACAATATTGGCTAACCAGGTCGTATGTTGGATGGGTTTGATGAATTTAGACTTCAGTAAGCGCTTCACCTCTTCCTTTATTGCAAGAGTTGTGGCCCTGGGGAACTCCCTACTCCTTTGATTTACTGGTTTGAACTCAGGTGACAATCCGAGGGTGTGAGCTACGATCTCGCTATCGAGTCCTGGCATCTCATCGTAGTCAAAGGTGAAAACATCTTTGTAGTCTCTCAATAGAATGGTTAGTGCTTCCCTTTCTTCATCGTCCAAGATTTTGCTTATCATGAAAGGGCACTTGTCTCCTTCTGTCCCTACATCAATTTCTTATATTCCACCCATGGCGAGGTCTATGGGCGTTTGTTATTCTGTGGTTCTAGTAGTTGCGTCTGTAAGCTGATCTCGCAATTCCTCATCATCAACCATGCTATAGTGTAGCTCGGCCAAGCCTTGTTCTGCACTTTCAGAGGGAGCTTCTGTTTCGTTTCTTGATATTTCTGCGCAATCTTGTTCATCTGCGGTCACTCCTTCAGTTAATTGCTATAATCGATATACATATCCCCCATCTGGCTTAGAGAAGCGCTGGAACCTGGGCTGTTCCTCTTTCTTCCTCTTTCTTTCGTCGGGGAATACCATCCTGGATGGGATAAACACGGACTTTGCTGGCTTCGGTTCTTCTTCTTTTTTTTTTCCATTTAGGTAACGGGATAAGTTGCACTTCGGGTACTTCATCTGCTTCTTTTGGTTCGTCATAGCGCCTGCCATGTAAGCTTCCTCTGGGTCAAAAGGATTGCTAGTGGCTGGAATCCGGTACTCCTTTCCTCCTATGTTAGTCTTGATCCATTGGTGGTACGTTGACGCCACAACCTTGTGATGGAGTATCCAACCTCGCCAAAGCAATACGTGGAACGTGGTGTCATCTTCTAGTACATAAAATGGTGTGGGCGCTCGGATAGGGCCGATCTTCATGACCAGGTTAATGATCCCAATAGATTTCTGATCATGTCCTCCGAATCCTTTCACTGTTGTGACTCGCATTCTGATCGCGGATCTTTGCACACCTAGGATGTCTAACGTATGCATAGAAATTAAGTTTAGGGACGCGCCTCCATCTATAAAAGCTTTTTTTAGCGGTTGCTTGTTAATGTACGTTGTCAAGTATAAGGGACTAAGGTGCTCCCCTGGGTAGCATATATCTTCGTCTGTGAACACGATCGCCTCTTTGGGAAGGATACCACATGGCTTTCTTGCCGCTATACCCCTGGATGCTTCTTTGATTTGATTTTTACTGAAACCGAGGGAGTCAAAGAACTGTTGAGCCAACACCGTTTTGACAAACTGATATATGCCTTCCGTATTCTTGAACGCTGGGCACCCTGTCTCGGCTTCACATGCTTCCTCATTATCTTCCCAAGGCCTCCAAACATCCCCGCTTGGATCATGGGAGAACATCATGACTTGGTGCTGGACCGCCTTACCATTCTCTGGTTTACCCATCTCGATTTCGCCTATATCCAGCTTTTTCTGGAACAGTCTCCTCAGATTGTAGCAGTCGATTGTAGGGTGTTGTATCCTTCGGTGGAAGTGACAGTACCTGGCGTCGTTTTTGTCAATGGTACTGAGGTCCGTCTTTGTTGGCGACAGTTGAGTTTCTTGATTTGCTATCCACTGCTCCAACAGACCTACGATATGTTCCTTGTTGCATGGTAGGGGCGGAGGAAGCGACTGGATATTCCAACCTTCTCGGTTATTATTGGCGCGTGTGTTTCTTGGTACGGTTGATACAGTGTTAACTGTGTTGCGCCAGACATAATCTGACTTGTACTCCTCAACCCAATCGACGATTCTTTCCGCCGCTTCTTCTCTACACCATTTTTTCAGATCCGAACGAGCGTTACGAATCGGGTTTGTAACGGTTAACCGTTACGAAAAGGGGTGCTACAAATTTTTTGCAACAGCCAATGTAACAGCTGAGATCCGTTACTACTGGCATACTCGTAACATGTGATAGACGATACGAATTTATTTAGTAACAGGATGTGTAACACGTAAGCCATTACGAATTTTTTTGTAACTGTGAAAAAATTACTGCAGGTCAATATTGACCTGGTCAAAATGACCAATTTCTGACCATGTCAAGGTTGAACGGCAGCTCATTGTCGGCCGAAATACACCGGAATTCCAAATAACCACCTGCATACACCTTTCATTTTATCCTCCACAATCATCAATATTTTCTTCAATCAAATTCATCTCACTTTCAATTAATTCTTATCACAATCAAATGGATTCATACAAAGGATTCATACAAAAAAGAACTTAAATTTTTCTAAGTACAAATTTTATTTGTTAAGTATCAAATACTAACGGATATACACTAAGTATCAGTTCATAGAAATTCCTATGTTCACAAATTCATCTAACTTAGAATGTACATAGAAACTTACTGCAACCTAATGTCTGCCTTGTTCTCCAACCTTTTTGCTCCAAACTTGTTGCAGCAGAGAATCATCCAATTAATCTGCAAACACAAAAAAATATATATTTAGATGGACGTATGCACAGAAAAATCAGCCCTCAGTTATGAGGTTACTGCTGCAAGTAAGACAAGTGGAGCAGGCAACTTACAATCTCAGATGACAAATCAGCCCCTTCATCCCTTGCTTTAAGTTCATAACTCCAATCCATACTGCATGAAACGAACCAAAAACATACATAAGCATACCAACCCTAAAAGCAGTCAAAACATACTGATGAAATTACACAATAATATCAATTGGAGCTGTCATAATTTCACTCTCTGAATACCAACATACTACATGAATAATGAGATATACTTACAAGAGCTGTCGTCATTTCACTCTCTGAATCATAAGCATATAAACAACCTATGTTAAAATCAGACAAAACTAAGATGTTATACCACATAGGGATGAAATTACAAAAAAATATCAATTGGGGATAAGAACAATGCTAAATACTTACAGTGGGGCTGTAGGGCTATCTTCTCATTCTCAGGAACCTTCTGCAGCATTTGAGACACATTTGTTGTAGGGCTACTTACTTTTCCAACCTTTACTTGCACTGGATCAGTTAGGTACTCCTGTAATACAAGCTCATTAGCACAAATGATTGTCTTTTGAAGAAAAATCATTTTATACATGGTCATATGAGCACAAGTGTACTTTCCAAATCTTTACCTGTGCAAGGGCTTCAATTTCTACAGGCATAGTTGCACTAAACAACAATGTTTGGTGCTCTATGGGAAGATTCTGCATCACCTGAAAGCCAAAAAGTAACCAATAAATGGTATGTACTATTACATACAAGCAAAGACTCTTAAGCAAAGAATCCCAAGTTTCAAACTGAGCTCTTTGTTATCAAACCTTGGTGCCATATAGGAGTCGCCCTTGTTAACCTGCAAGCTTCAGTTTAGTAGTATGTTAAGTGTAATAAGTGCATCCTCCAAGATCTTTGCTCATCTTCAGTCAGAACCTGCAAAATGAGAACAGGTTGAAACCCTTAAATTAGTTCTCTACACCAAAATCACTTGAACGATCAAGCAAGTCAAGCATAAAAAGAGAACAGCCTTCGGGTAAGTCCTACACATTGCAAGAGCCAGAGCGTATTCCCACCAGCGAACAAGCTGTAAATATTCATGATCCCTTTGCTAAATTTAAAACTAAATACATTAAGTCAATATCTTACATCACAGAGCATTGAGCCAGTGTACCTGTGTCAATGCCACGCTACTTGACAATGTTCTTGGCATGCAAGAGAAAACAGCTAGCCGTGCAATACTTTGATACATATTCCAGTATTAGTAGACCAACGAGTAAATATTTATCTAACCACAGCTCTAAACCAATGATGTTCAATTAGCTTGCATGTGAAAAATTCTTGCGGTACCAGGTGAAGTTGCAGTATAACCTTCGAAAGAATGGTGTAAAAAATAAAATGGAAATCTGCAGTCGCAAACACCAAAATGATCACAAACCTACAAAGGAACAGTAGATCACACAACAACAATTTGACAATGAGGTTCCTTTCCCAATGCTGACATTCCCATACTGTTCCGTACAAAAATTAGTAGTCTGAAAACAGAAACGCTAAACCATTGAGAGCCATCATAAGTTAAAGCAGATTACCTGTGCTTTCTGCAGTAATGTCATCTTCGAATCTCCAAAGCTCGGCTCTCTCTGCCCAATACTTTCTATACTTGAGAGCCTATTGTCACAAAATAAAAATCTTAGAGATGGAAGTCTAAACCAACAACAGTCTTGTCTCCGAAGCTCGGCCTTCTCTCCCCAAAACTTTCCAGCACTGAAAAAAGTGTTGAATGCATCATCTCCTATGCCGACTGTCTTGTCACTAGGCATTTGGCCATCAGGCTGCAACAAAAAAAACACGAAGAGTTTATTGAGTAATATGCTTAATTGCCAAAAGCACCGCATAATATCAAATCAAATCATACAAACAATATTAACCCAACATGTGTAGATCAAAATCGTCTTGTTTCAAAGAAGAGAAAAGTCTCTGTCATACAAATGATATTTAACTTGAAACAAAAAATGATGATATCTCCAAAAAAAGAAAAATGATAAAGCAAGAAAATGTTATACTAAAAATTCGCACATATATAAAGTTTATAAAAAAAAAAACTCACATATATAACCCGTATACCAACACACAAAAGAAAGATCTAAACGATTGATTTGGGGGGTATGGGAAGAAATGTTACCAGCAACAACAGAACATCCTCCTGTGAGCTCTACCTCTAGGATTCTTATTCTTGGATTGTTTAGTTACCTTTGAAGACTTCTGCCTGCAACACCAATTTCAGTTATCTAGAACATCACCACCAGTTCTTACTATCACTAGCAGCAACACCTTTTCCATCTCCTCTTTAATCCTTGCAAATTCAATTCATAACCCAACTGATCCTTCTTTGCTTTATATCTCTGTATCTCAAAACTTTCATAACCCAATGCCCTAACACACCTTTTCCCTAGACAGCAAAAGCGACAACTCAGTTTTCTTCAATTCGGCACCAACAAAACCATTAGCAGCTCATTTCTTCATCCATGTTCAGCACCGCGATTTGATTTCAACTCAAATCAACCATCAAATCTGAACCAAACCCGTGAAATCAACTCCAATTACAGCAGTAACCCCTTTCTTCTTCTTCGTGAAGCCACGACTAGCAGATGGAAACATTCCCATTTCTTCCTTTACTGATTCTTGTAACCACAGCTTAAATCATCATCATCTTCTTCTCCAACATCACCAGAACCATCAAGATAAAACCCTAACTCAATTAACAACAGCAATCTTGAGCTTCACCCCAAAGGTGGTGAAAAAAAACAGACGATTTAACCCTAAATAGAAAAAAAATTACACAGATCGAAACTTTCATAAGACTCTAATCTCTTAACAGATTGAAACTGATCTTGAATATCGATTAACGGATCGATTAACAGATGAAACCCAATCTCTTCAGGGGAGGCGATGAGAAGAGCTGAAGGGGAAGAAGAGAAAGAGAAAAGGAAAAGAAAAATGTGTTATCCTCGATGAGATGGGTAGAAAATATCTCTCAGGGAGGAAATATCCTCTGGTATAACTAATGTTGGGTGGAAAAATATGGCACACGGTAGAATGGCACACGCGCAAAAATACACCTGTTACTGCTCTAGTGTGCCCAAGCGTGTGAATAGCACACTCAAAATATCATCGTGTTACGATTCGTAACATCTATAGCCTGTTACGAATTATGAAAAAACTTTCGTAACGTCTATTTGTAACATGAAAATTTGTAACGGCTGCTGGGCCGTGATGAATTTCAGTTGCGAATCTTGGAAAATAGTGTAGTGCTTCTATCTCAACGAACGTGGGGAGGCGGAAATTGACCAGGATTTTCTTAAAGGAAGGAGTCATTCCCCGCATACATATTTCCACTAGCGCCTCCTCCTTAACGTCTTCGTGGCAATCTAGAGTGAGCAGTCGGAACCTGGTGATGTGTTTTCCTATTTCTTCCCCTGGGCGCTGGTTGCATTTGCTTAGATCTATGGTTGTAACCTTTCTTTTTGTTGAATAAAAATTTCTGGGGAAAAGAGTGGACATGGTTGACCATGAGTTAATGCTTCTCGGCTTTAGTTTATCGTACCAGGTAAACGTTGTATCAGTTAGCGACTTTGGAAATTCCCTTAGACATAGTTTTCCGTCGGTTGCACGGCCATTCATGGTAGACAGAAATCGACTAAGGTGTTCCCTCGCATTTCCTTTCCCTTCGTAGACTTTGAACTTTGGTGAAATATAGTCCTCCGAGTATTGATACTCTGTAATTTCCGAGGACTAGGGGCTAGCCATGAAATCGTAATTATCTTGTTTGACAATTATGTAGTTCATTTCCAAGTACTTAGTTATCACTTCTTGCCCCATGGCTATATGTTCTTTCTTTTCTTCTATAACATCCGCCGCATCTTTAGCATTCTTCTCGGCATTCGCTACCTTCATGAGTTTTCTCAATTCTTGCTCTCTTTGTACGTGGTTTTCCAATTCCTCCTGCATCTCTTTGAGGGAAGGTTGGGCGAGTGGTGTTTCCTCGACTTCCTGTTGCTTATCTTTTTCACGCGCGTCGTCTGGCTTCCTTGCTTGTGTGATGGGCTCCGTGGTGGAAAAGGAAAGAAGTACCTAAACTAGCCTGCAAGTGCACAGGGAAGTTGAAGCAAGAAAAAGTAAATAAGGGTTTTGTCCACAGGGACTTGGAGGATTTGCTAAAGTTCTCTAAGTTTCAAAAGTTAACTGAATTCAAAGGAGCTAGTGACAAAAGTTGATAAAAAGGATTGAGTTACTAGGGTTATTAAGTCCACCTCTAACTTACACCATGTATTCACTAGATTATGCTATTCTTGCCTTATAAGATGCAAGGATTAAGATTCCATTATTGGTTCTCTACATCTAAGGAGTTTCTCCTATAGAAAGATCAAATCAACTAAAGTATGACTCCAAAGCACTAATTGTCTTGGTTAAGACACAACTAGTCTAAGGATTAAGAGTGGTCTGATTGAACATGAGTTGTAGTTTTATCAACATGCTATAAGTCTAACTACAATGTATTCATAACATACCATGTATTCATAACATACAATGTGAAAGTAGAATGATGATTTACTAACTTTGATTCTTTCCTAAACTTGTTTATCAATCAAGAACAACATAATCATAGTGTAATACATAACAGTAAGTTAGGGCTTCCTCAAATCCCTAGCAGATGAAACTAGAACATATACATGACCATTATCATCATCTTCACAGATGTAGACATACTCAAAAATATCATCATAACAACAAACACAGTCAAGGTGAAAATATATCAATTATGAATATTGCAAGAAGTAAAATTTATAACTCAAAGCATGCTGTTCACTGGCTAGCCCAGAGATGCCCAATTTTACAACCCCTAACACCCTTTTATATTTACAACAAAAAAATTCAAAATCCCCAAATCAGTAAAATTAGGGTTTCACCAAATACGAAATTCACTCACCTAACTCTCTGATTTATTCTTCTATTTCGTCGACCCATGCTTCCTCAACGTCTTCTGCTCCTTCCCATGCTTCAATTACATCCATCTCATCAACTTATTTCACCAACTCCACAGCTAGGGATTAGAGGTGTGAAAATGGGTGAAATTAGTCGCTGACAGGGATATAGGACGTGATATAGGGGATGGGTTTAGTTGGTAGGAGCCATGATGGCTTTGGTGGTGGATGTGGTGGTGGCAGAAGGAGCAGGTGGTGGTGATGGCGTACGAGTTCTGCAGACGGAGAGGGGAAGAAGATGGATTCGATGGTTTTGGGAGAAGGGTGTGTTTGGCGATGGGTATAGGGTGTTCGATACTTGGGTGTTAGGCGGGTTCAGCGAGGTTTGATTATCTGTGACAAGGAGCGATGGATGGGAAGATGGTAGGTGGATCCAACGGCGATACGGAGGTAAGCGTGGAGCGACCGTCGGATGAAGGGATGTAGCAAAATGGACGACCCAAGATGGAGATGGGCGTTGCGATGTAAAGCGGGGGCTTCGGAGTTTGATGTGCGATGATGGAGCGACCGTAGGATGCTGAAATGCTTCGATCTGACGGCTGAAATCCGAGACGGGCTTGGATAGTGGAAATGTGTTTGAGTAAGGGTTTTGGGCCTTGGGTATGCCAAGCTCATATCTTCTTTAAGGACAATTCTTCTTCTTCAAGCCCACTTCTAGCCTTTTGGTCTTGTGCACAACATTCTTCGCGGCTTCCTTGTGTAATTCCTCCCGGCTTTTCACTACTTTTCTGCTCTTTTCCGCTCCGCTATTCATCCAAACTTTATTTATTACCTAAAAATGCAAAATTAATTAATAAAAATATTTATTCTTGAAAACAAAGAAAATACAGAATATGGGATAAAATGTAGAATTAATGCACAAAAGATGAGTTAAATGCCAAGAAAAATATATAGAAATATGCACTTTTTAGCACTCATCAAATACCCCCAAACCTGAATTTTACTTGTCCTCAAGTAAAACAAAACTAAGGAAATCCTACCTATACCACTGTCGTTGGTCTCTCGAATGCATTTAGCGTATGCACTAAGCCTTTTAAACCACTAAGTGTCCTTAGTGGACGAGTTAAGTCTCGTGAAGGTTTGCTTAGAACGTACCTACAAAGTTCTAGGTCAAAATATAAGCTCAGATTCCATCAAATGTGACATGCGCAAGACAGTAGAAGCTCACAGCAAAATGGAGATGTCAATCTAGCTATCGAAGGCACAATCCTAGCACTGATAACAAATAAAGACATGTGATAAGAGTGTAAAGTGTATCTACACATGTGTAAAGAAAGATCGGATGTTATGACTACTAATCACCAAGAGATAGTTTCTCAGGCTAAGAACCAAGGTCGAAATCTAGCTAGCTGTCCGGACTTTACGAGAATTGTGAATGAGTTGGAGGTGTTTCACAATTACTCGCGTTGTACATCAATGGCATACACCCTTCCTTGCTTATTACAATGAAACAACAAAATGACTCTTTACATGAATCTTATTTACATTGACTACTCTCTTTTATTTTTGGAACAAGAGAGGATGGAATTGATAAGTACTTGATTTTTTTTGTATTTTTCTGATTTTTGTTTTTTTTTTTGTATTTTTCTGAATATATACATCGTTTTTTTTTTTTTTTTTTTTTTTTGTAAGGAAACACTTTTGATACATAAGCAAAAAGAAACAAAAATTACATGACACTTTGCAAGAGGTAGCCCTTTTTGATGCACCCAGTTAAATTCGATGGTTGTTTTCTTAATGTAACCTCCACCTTCTATCCCAACCAACCAAAGAACAAGCTAGTCAAGTTTCGTTCAGTATTCTAAAGTGATTGGCAACTAAAACTTCCGATAAACACCTTGAAGATCGAGGCTACATGTATTGGTAGATCGTGCGCGTGCAAGTTTCTTATCACTATGTGAATTGTGCTAGAATCAGGGTGCCTAAATATCTAGACTAAGACTCCTAAATTACATATTTGCACAAGAGTCAACATTTCAAGGTAAATGAGCTCCATTTTTATATTTTTTTTTTTTTTTTTTTTTTTTTCAAAAAGAGGGAGGAGTTTTGTTTTCAATTATAGCATGTTATAGGGTATACTGATTATCACCCCTAAACCTAAATTAAACAGTGTCCTCAATGTTTAAAAGTGCAAAAGAAAGAACTGTACAGAAAAGGAAAAACATAAAATAAAATGGAACGTTCAACCTGGTTTATGTACAAGGGTGGACCAATCAGGACGCATAGACGGGATCCTCCAGATCGGTTGCCTCAATGTCAGGCGGAAGTGGTTCAAGGAACGGTTTCAATCGCTGCCCATTCACTTGAAAATGTTCTTGTTGGAGACATCTTCAAGTTCCACAGCTCCATGAGGGAATACCGTGCGTACTAGGAACGGGCCGGTCCATCGGGACCGCAATTTTCCTGGAAAAAGATGCAGCCGAGAGTCGTATAACAAAACTTTCTGACCCGGTGTGAATGACTTGCGCAGAATACGCTTATCATGAAACAACTTCATCTTTTGCTTATACAGCTTGGCACTGTCATAAGCCTCATTCCTTAATTCTTCTAACTCATTGAGTTGAAGTTTCCGTTGTGCACCCGCCTTGTCGAGAGAAAAGTTAAGTTTCTTGATAGCCCAGTAAGCTCGATGTTCTAATTCCACAGGAAGATGACATGGCTTTCCATACACGATAAGGGGACATGCCAATTGGTGTCTTATAAGCTGTTCTATAGGCCCACAAAGCATCATTCAATCTCAATGACCAATCTTTCCTTGACGGGTTGACCGTCTTCTCCAGAATGTGCTTAATTTCCCTATTAGAAACTTCTACTTGTCCGCTTGTCTGAGGGTGGTACGGAGTTGCAACCTTGTGGGTTATGCCATACTTGCGTACTAAAGACTCAAAGTACTTGTTACAGAAATGTGAACCACCGTCACTGATTATAGCTCTAGGGGTACCAAAACGTGAAAATATGTTCTCCTTCAGAAATGAGAGTACCACCTTGTGGTCATTCGTCTTGGTTGCAACAGCTTCAACCCACTTCGAAACGTAATCAACAACAACTAGGATGTATAATTTTCCTTCAGAAATAGGAAATGGACCCATAAAGTCAATCCCCCACACCAAATAGCTCAACGATCAAAATCGGATTCAACGGCATCATGTTTCTCCTCGAGATACTTCCTAGTTTCTGACAGCGCTCACAAGCAATACAATACTCATGGCAGTCTCTAAACAGCGATGGCCAGTAAAACCCACACTGCAGGATCTTTGCAGCGGTCTTCTTGGCACTGAAATGCCCTCCACATGCTTGGTCATGACAGAAAGATATCACATCTTTCTGTTCCATGTCGGGTACACATCTCCTAATGATTTGGTCTCGGCAGTACTTAAACAAATATGGGTCGTCCCAAAGGAAATGTTTAACTTCAGCCAAGAACTTGGAGCGGTCTTGTCTCGACCAATGTGAGGGCATTCTACCTGTAGCAAGGTAGTTAACAATGTCGGCAAACCAAGGAAGGTTTGACACAGACATCAATTGTTCATCAGGGAATGATTCTCTAATCAGCTCAGATTCATCAATAGACTCACTAGTTAATCGGGACAAGTGATCAGCAACCACATTCTCACAACCTTTCTTATCACGGATTTCGATGTCGAATTCCTGTAATAAGAGTATCCATCGAATAAGGCGAGCTTTAGCATCCTTCTTAGAAAGAAGATACTTCAAAGCCGCATGGTCAGTGTATATGATGATCTTAGATCCTATCAAATAAGATCTAAACTTGTCTAATGCAAATACCACGGCAAGTAACTCCTTCTCGGTAGTCGAATAGTTGAGTTGAGCATCATTAAGAGTTTTACTAGCATAGTATATCACATATGGTAGTCTATCAACACGCTGTCCTAAAACAGCGCCAACGGCATAATCAGAGGCATCACACATGAGTTCGAACGGTAGTTCCCAGTTGGGTGGTTGGACAATAGGAGCTGAGGTGAGGAGAGTCTTGAGTTCTTCCCATGCCTTCACACAAGCAGCATCGAAGTTAAAGACAACATCTTTGACAAGTAGATTACACAAAGGTCTTGAGATTTGGCTAAAGTTTTTGATGAATCGCCGGTAGAACCCAGCGTGACCTAAAAATGATCGAATCCCCTTCACAGAGTGGGGTTGTGGTAAATGTTGAATGAGGTCGACTTTAGCTTTATCTACTTCAATTCCTTTTTCCGAAACGATGTGTCCTAGAACTATGCCGGAGTTTACCATGAAGTGGCATTTTTCCCAGTTTAAAATCAGATTCTTTTGCTTACATCTAGACAACACAAGGACCAGATGGTCCAAACATTCATCAAAAGAACCAAACACAGAGAAATCATCCATAAAGATCTCGAGAAAACTATCTATCATGTCTGAAAAAATGCTCATCATGCAACGCTGAAAAGTAGCAGGTGCATTACACAGCCCGAAGGGCATACGTCTAAAAGCAAATGTCCCAAATGGACACGTAAATGTAGTTTTTTCCTGATCTTCCGGTGCAATGTGAATTTGGTTATAACCGGAAAAGCCATCTAGAAAACAGTAGTGACTGTGTCCAGACACACGTTCTAGCATTTGGTCTATGAAGGGAAGGGGGAAGTGATCTTTTCTTGTTACTGTGTTCAACTTCCTGTAGTCGATACATACTCGCCATCCTGTGGTTGTACGTGAAGGGACTAACTCATTCTTTTCGTTCCGAACTACAGTAATGCCTGACTTCTTAGGCACAACTTGAATGGGACTAACCCATTTACTATCTGAAATCGGATATATGATACCCGCATCAAGTAGCTTCAAGATCTCACTCTTAACAACGTCTCTCATGTTAGGATTAAGTCTCCTTTGCATTTCCCTAGATGGTTTGGCATTCTCTTCAAGATTAATGTGGTGCATGCAAATGGTGGGACTTATCCCTTTGAGATCTGAGATGGTCCATCCTAAGGCTTCTCTGCTCCTCAAGTACTCCTAAAAGCTTGTTTTCCTGTTCTATGTTTAATCGTGAAGAAATGATAACAGGTAAAGTATCAGAAGGACCTAGAAATGCATACTTCAAAGTATCAGGTAATGGTTTCAATTCCTGTTTGGCCTTAGGAGACTCATCCGAAGATATAACAGACTTCTCAGAAAGTGGGAGTTGTTCCACTGTAGTCTGCCATTTAGTGATGTCCATTTGAGGTACAGATTCGAGCAAAGATTGGACTTCACCAATGTATTCATCATCATACAACTCCAAGTTAACATCTTCCAAACATGCTTGCAAGGGATCTTTTGACATAATGCCAGTCAATGAATCTTGTATCAAACTCTCAATCATATTGACCTCATGTACATCCTCATCATCAAGATTCACATGTGTTGACTAACATTAAACGCATTCAATTCTACAGTCATGTTTCCAAAAGATAGTTTTAACACTCCATTCCGACAGTTGATGATCGCATTGGACGTCGCCAAGAAAGGACGTCCTAAAATGACAGGAATGTGACAATTTGGGTTTTGTACAGGTTGAGTGTCTAAGACAATGAAGTCTACAGGAAAATAGAATTTTTCAACCTTAATCAAAACGTCTTCTACCACTCCACGAGGAACTTTGACGGATCGGTCCGCCAATTGGAGAGTTATGGGTGTAGGCTTCAACTCTCCAAGACCTAACTGCACATAAACAGAATATGGCAGGAGGTTCACCCTTGCACCTAGATCTAATAAAGCTCTATTGACAGTGTGTTTTCCGATAGTGCAAGAGATTGTTGGACAACCTGGGTCCTTAAACTTGGGTGGAGTTTTGTTTAGAATGATGGAACTCACCTGTTCAGCTAAGAAAGCACGTTTTTGCACATTAAGCTTGCGCTTTTGAGTACACAAGTCTTTGAGGAATTTGGCATATGCAGGGATTTGCTTGATTGCCTCAAGAAAAGGAATGTTGATGTTGACTCTTTTGAACAGTTCTAACATTTCATTGTAATGGGTGCTTTTCTGTTGATGAACTAACCTCTGAGGATATGGAGCAACATGAGCATTAGGATTTAGAGGGATATTCACAACAGTGGGATTGTCGGCTTCGCTAATGTGCTCAGGCTCCTTTTCTAAGTTGGAGGTGTTCTTTGGTGGTGCAGGCAATGATATGTTTGTCTCAGATTCATTTGATTGTGGTATGCCTACATTGTTCTCAACAATCTTACCACTTCGGAGAGTGGTGATGGAATGGACTTGATCGGGTGAGGTTTCATTGCAAGATGATGTGCCTGCTTGAAATATCCTCTTTGGATTTTGTTGGGGCTGGCTAGGAAGTTTACCCTTTTCTCTTGTATTCAGTGCATCGCAAATTTGACCCATATGTAGTTCTAGAGCGGAGACTCTTTGATCAGTTGCTTTCTCATTTTTCATCAGATGTTGGGTTAACTGATTGATACTCTCTTCGATGCTAGACAATTTCTTGTCAGCAGTGTATTGAGGGTACGACTGCTGTTGAGGATTTTTTTGATAGCCTTGATTGTTTTGATAGCTTTGAGTGGGTTGAGATGGTCCTCCTTGAATGGGTCCTTTAGACCATGAAAAATTGGGGTGGTTCCTCCATCCTGGGTTGTAGGTCTGTGAATAAGGGTTATGCTCTTGTTTTTGAAACATAGCATGTGCCTGTTCCAGCCTAGATTCTTGGAATGCATGCATTTCCGGATAATCACTGACCTGATGGTCAGAACCGTTACATATATCACATATAGCCATTTCGACATGTTCACAGAAAGCAGTGGTAGAAGGTTTTACGTTTTTCTGAAGTTCTAACGCTTCTATTCTTCTTGCTAGTGCTGTCATTTTTGCATTTCCCTCAAAATCAGACTCAATTCTTTGGACCTTATCTACAGGTGTAGTCTTTCTAGGTTCACGAATGGACTCCCACTGTTGAGTTTTTTCAGCAACTTCAATTAGGAAAGCCCAAGAGTCATCAGCACTTTTATCTGTGAAGAGTCCATTACACATAGACTCTACAATTGTTCGGGTGGAGACATCTAAACCTTCATACAAAATTTGCACAAGTCTCCATTTTTCAAAACCATGATGGGGACACTTAAGCAACAATTCATTGAATCTCTCAAGATATCTAGCTAAGGTTTCACCTTCTAATTGTACAAAGCTGTTCAGATTTTGACGAATTGTCGCAGTCTTGTGATTAGGGAAGAACTTTTTGAAAAACTCTTTTGTGAGGTTGTCCCATGTCCTAATTGACTGTGGATGTAAGGCATACAGCCATGACTTGGCCTTTTCCTTCAAAGAGAAAGGGAATAGTCTCAATTTTAGGGTTTCGTCAGACATCTGAGTGAAACGTATAGTTCCACAAATCTCCTAGAATTCTCTCACGTGATGGTAAGGGTTTTCATTTTCAATTCCTCTAAACACGGGAAGCATTTGTATTGTGCTCGATTTTAGCTCATAATGACCAGTAGCTTCTGGTAAAACAATGCACGAGGGTTGGCTTGTCCTTGTGGGGTACATGTAATCCTTGAGGCTACGGGGTTCTTCCATTATCTCAGGTTGGTCTGGTGTGTTTTCCTCAGAAGATGTGGGTATGTCAATTGGGTCTATTGGATTGACTCTAATTAGTCGGTTTGATTGGTCTCTAAAGGTCACAACCATATCCTAATAAGATCATTGATCGATGAAATAACATCTAACAAGCCCACAGTCAATGAAAAACACGACCTAAAATTTGGTTTTGTTGGGTTTTGGTTTCACAATGGGTTTTGGTTTATAAAATGTAGAGCCCAAATTTTTGGTTTGAAAGGGTTAGAAACTTTGGTTTAAAATGGGTTTAGAAAAATTTTGGATTAATTGGGACAAAGCCCAACCAACTAAAAGGCTTTTGGTTCTTGGGTTCTTTGAAGAATTTTGGTGAGAAAAAATCTTAACTCATGGCCCAACAGAATTTTGTTGCCTCTAAGCCCAACAGAATTGTTTTTGTAAGGTTAGGAGCCCAATGGATGGGATATAAACCTAAAGTCCAAATTAAAGTGCAAGCCCACAAAAAGAAAGAGAAAAATAAAAATTATTACAAGCCCAAATAGAAAATAAAGAAAAAGAAAAACTAAAATTATTACAAGCCCAAATAGAAAATAAAGAAAAAGAAAAACTAAAATTATTACAAGCCCAAATATAAATACTTAAATACAAGCCCAAAGAAATTTAATGAGGCCCAGTTGGGTTAGCTCATGGGTTAGGCTTACTTGATTTTTGGAGGGAAGCCCAAATTTGGGCTTTTTATCCCTTTTTGTTGCACTAGCCCAGTTGGGCTTGGATCTTCCTTAGCAACTTTAGCAGAATTACAACAGCAACAGCAACAGCAGTTTCACAGCAGCAACAGCAACAGCAGCTTCACAGCAGCAACAACAGCAGCTTCACAGCAGCAGCAACAGCAGCTTCACAGCAGCAACAGCAACAGCAGCTGCACAGCAGCAGCAACAGCAGCTTCACAGCAGCAGCAATAGCAGCTTCTCAGCAGTCAGTGCAAGGTAGTGCAAGGCAATGCACTTAGTGAAGCAAGAACAAGATCAATGCATGAGCAGGAGCAAACAAGGAAGTTGCAGGTCAGGACAAGTAAGATTAACAAGAAAGAAAACAGAAAGAAAACAAGAAAGAAAACAGAAAACAAGCAAACCGCTACCGAGTCCCCGGCAGCGGCGCCAAAAACTTGGTGGAAAAGGAAAGAAGTACCTAAACTAGCCTGCAAGTGCACAAGGAAGTTGAAGCAAGAAAAAGTAAATAAGGGTTTTGTCCACAGGGACTTGGAGGATTTGCTAAAGTTCTCTAAGTCTCAAAAGTTAACTGAATTCAAAGGAGCTAGTGACAAAAGTTGATAAAAAGGATTGAGTTACTAGGGTTATTAAGTCCACCTCTAACTTACACCATGTATTCACTAGATTATGCTATTCTTGCCTTATAAGATGCAAGGATTAAGATTCCATTATTGGTTCTCTACATCTAAGGAGTTTCTCCTATAGAAAGATCAAATCAACTAAAGTATGACTCCAAAGCACTAATTGTCTTGGTTAAGACACAACTAGTCTAAGGATTAAGAGTGGTCTGATTGAACATGAATTGTAGTTTTATCAACATGCTATAAGTCTAACTACAATGTATTCATAACATACCATGTATTCATAACATACAATGTGAAAGTAGAATGATGATTTACTAACTTTGATTCTTTCCTAAACTTGTTTATCAATCAAGAACAACATAATCATAGTGTAATACATAACAGTAAGTTAGGGCTTCCTCAAATCCCTAGCAGATGAAACTAGAACATATACATGACCATTATCATCATCTTCACAGATGTAGACATACTCAAAAATATCATCATAACAACAAACACAGTCAAGGTGAAAATATATCAATTATTAATATTGCAAGAAGTAAAATTTATAACTCAAAGCATGCTGTTCACTGGCTAGCCCAGAGATGCCCAATTTTACAACCCCTAACACCCTTTTATAGTTACAACAAAAAAATTCAAAATCCCCAAATCAGTAAAATTAGGGTTTCACCAAATACGAAATTCACTCACCTAACTCTCTGATTTCTTCTTCTATTTCGTCGACCCATGCTTCCTCAACGTCTTCTGCTCCTTCCCATGCTTTAATTACATCCATCTCATCAACTTATTTCACCAACTCCACAGCTAGGGATTAGAGGTGTGAAAATGGGTGAAATTAGTCGCTGAGAGGGATATAGGACGTGATATAGGGGATGGGTTTAGTTGGTAGGAGCCATGATGGCTTTGGTGGTGGATGTGGTGGTGGCAGAAGGAGCAGGTGGTGGTGATGGTGTACGAGTTCTGCAGACGGAGAGGGGAAGAAGATGGATTCGATGGTTTTGGGAGAAGGGTGTGTTTGGCGATGGGTATAGGGTGTTCGATACTTGGGTATTAGGCGGGTTCAGCGAGGTTTGATGATCTGCGACAAGGAGCGATGGATGGGAAGATGGTAGGTGGATCCAACGGCGATACGGAGGTAAGCGTGGAGCGACCGTCAGATGAAGGGATGTAGCAAAACGGACGACCCAAGATGGAGATGGGCGTTGCGATGTAAAGCGGGGGCTTCGGAGTTTGATGCGCGATGATGGAGCGACCGTAGGATGCTGAAATGCTTCGATCTGACGGCTGAAATCCGAGACGGGCTTGGATAGTGGAAATGTGTTTGAGTAAGGGTTTTGGGCCTTGGGTATGCCAAGCCCATATCTTCTTTAAGGACAATTCTTCTTCTTCAAGCCCACTTCTAGCCTTTTGATCTTGTGCACAACATTCTTCGCGGCTTCCTTGTGTAATTCCTCCCGGCTTTTCACTACTTTTCTGCTCTTTTCCGCTCCGCTATTCATCCAAACTTTATTTATTACCTAAAAATGCAAAATTAATTAATAAAAATATTTATTCTTGAAAACAAAGAAAATACAGAATATGGGATAAAATGTAGAATTAATGCACAAAAGATGAGTTAAATGCCAAGAAAAATATATAGAAATATGCACTTTTTAGCACTCATCACTCCGATACTATCCATACTCTTTCTCCCTCTGTGTTAAGTGGCGGGATGTTCGGTGGACTCTCTGTCGCGCTTGAGTTAGCGCCTCCTGGGTGTGTCATGCTTAACTAGGCACGAGCCTCCAGGTGTGGTCGCCAAATTTTGAGGGGTGAATTTAGGTTTGAGGTTCTACCCGTCCTAGCTAGCCAAATGACCTCACTTTACTAAGAATAGTAAGAGAGAGAGTTGTCTTTCCATTGTACCTTGTCCTTCTTTTTATAGACTTTCTAAAAGCCCCTTCCTTTTATGACATCATGCCATGTGTCCTAAACTTCTTTAATTACTACTAATGTCATTCCTTGTCTAATAAAACCTTCTTCTTTCCTATTAATTCCTCCCTTGTCCTTCCCATCTAATAGACACTTTCTTGGCGGACTTGGGCTTTAGTCCCTATGTCTCCATGTCTCATGTTGGGCTTGTCTCTCCTTGGAGGGCATACTATCCCGACTAAAGGGGTAATATTTTTCATGTACCAACAATAGTAAATTTAACTTCCGAATGTATATTGGCCCTAAAATGTGATTTTTCCAAAATTCTAAAATTTTCGAACTTTGGTACTACCATAATCGGTAGTAAAGTTTGTTACTTTAACCTCCGAATATACTCAATTTTTGAATTTTAGTATTACCATAATCGTTAGTAAATTTAACTTCCGAATGTATATTGGCCCCAAAATGAGATTTTTCCAAAATTCTAAAATTTTCAAACTTTGGTACTACCATAATCGGTAGTAAAATGTGTTACTTTAACCTCCGGATGTACTCAATTTCCGAATTTTAGTACTACCATAATCGGTAGTAAATTTAACTTCCGAATGTATATTGGCCCCAAAATGTGATTTGCCAAAATTCTAAAATTTTCGAACTTTGGTACTACCATAATCGGTAGTAAAGTGTGTTACTTTAACCTCCGAATATACTCAATTTTCGAATTTTAGAACTACCATAATCGGTAGTAAATTTAACTTCCGAATGTATATATTGGCCCCAAAATGTGAAATTGCCAAAATTCTAAAATTTTCGAACTTTGGTACTACCATAATCGGAAGTAAAGTGTGTTACTTTAACCTCCGAATATACTCAATTTTCGAATTTTAGTACTACCATAATCAGTAGTAAATTTAACTTCCGAATGTATATTGGCCCAAAAATGTGATTTTGCCAAAATCCTAAATTTTTTTAACTTTAGTACTACCTTAACCGGTAGTAAATTGTATTACTTTAACCTCCGAATATACCCGATTTTTGAATTTTGGTACTACCCAAATCGGTAGTAAATTTAACTTCCGAAAGTATATTGGCCCGAAAATGTGATTTTGCCAAAATCCTAAAATTTTCGAACTTTGGTACTACCATAATCGCTAGTAAATTATGTTACTTTAACCTCCGAATATACTCAATTTTTGAATTTTGGTACTATCATAATCGGTAGTAAATTTAACTTCCTAATGTATATTGGCTCCAAAATGAAATTTTTCCAAAATTCTAAAATTTTCGAACTTTGGTACTACTATAATCGGTAGTAAAGTGCTAACCTCCGAATATACTCAATTTTCAAATTTTGGTACTACCATAATCGGTAGTAAATTGTGTTAATAAGTGATGCTTATTATCTACAAATTGTGTTCATGGCCTCAAATTCAAAATTTCGAAACTTAATAAAATTTCAAAATTTTCTACTTTCACAATCGGTAGTTAATGGTTTTCATTATCTACTGATTGTTTGTAACTTTTAATACAGAGAAATTGAATTTTTTGAATCAAGAATAATCGATAGATAAAGTATATTATTATCTACCGATTATGTTTCTGCTACTGTAAATCCAAGAACATCAACCATAATCGGTAGGTAAAATAGATTGTTATCTATCGATTATGTTTCTGCTACTGTAAATCCAAGAAAATTTTTCGGATCAAATTTTTGATTACAAGTAATCAAATCCTAATTTTGAATCACAACTACTATCATATATTCATTTAATTTGTTTTTTTTAACTCTTTTATTTTGATGTTTTAAGTTTTAACTTTAAGGTTAATGAATTTTGAGTTTTAACTTTAAACAATCAATCATAACATTTGTTTGATCGAGGATCTTTGTTTTCAATCAAAATTATAATGATGAAAAAATTTTCAATGGGTAGAAAAGAGAAGAAGAGGAATAATATGATTTTGAAAATAAAGGATATAGGTTTAGATTTTGTATAAAGGTGAAGGGAAATATAAACAATTTTCAGTAATTAAGACACCTCTTAACTCCCTTCAATGGATGGGAATAAAAAGGTGGTACATAATCCCTTTTGAGTGGCCCTAAAAATGCTAGGTAAATTAAGCCGGAAAAAAAAAGAAAAAAGTTAAAACTATGAAAATGCAAATAGAGATATTACCAAGATAACTAAACATGAAGCGCCAATCGGTTAGTATGCTCATAAGTTTTGTCTTTATCGAGTAGCATGTTCCGATACCAGAAGCAGAAGTCTTTTTATTTTTCCGGATACTAAAACTGAAGTTAAAAGTGAAAATGTTTTGGTTCATAAAATATTATTTACTTCTAGAAATTGTTCTGAAATTCTATACCCATGCTAGCTTTGTACATTTTAACATCTAGAAATCGAAAAGTTACTTCTAAAAGTATATCTAAATACGCTTGAAAAATAAAAATGAAATTCTAAAAGTTACTTCTACGTTTTAACATCTAGAAATCGAAAAGTTAGTTATTCAAACTTGCGTTTCACAACTTCGTCTATTAAGTGGGTCTAATTTTTCCGGTCACATGTCGAGTTAATGGAACATCTTCACTGGAATAATAATTGCTTGCCACTTTCGAGTTAAACCAATATGTGTCGCTTAATCAAAATTGATTCTCCAGTGACATTGAAATGTTATTTTCATCCGATATATGAATCGGAATAGGTTGAACCTCTTAGTTTAAGAATTTTTTTGATTTCATACAAAATTCATCTTTTCATTGTTTTATTCTTTGTCATATTTCGGACGCTAGAGCATTAACTAAGTTGTGATGATACGGGTGCATCATAGATAACGGTATATGTGAAAAAATCGTCTAGGAATTAGAATTTTGTTCATCTAATGAGATAACCAAAAACTAAAACTCCCCTTTATATGTGAGACGAGTAAAATATTGTCGAATGATAGTAGCTTTATTATTGCAACAAGGATGCCAAATGAAAATGTTAGGGTACCGACCCTAAATTCGTCATAAGCCTATGAATAGAACTCAACTCGAAAACCGGTTGACTAGATGAGGGAATCCATTGACTTATAAACTACCAGTTAAGTCACATCTAACCAATGTGGGACTAGGATCCCAACATCCCACCACGCTTTCAGACCCAAAGTCTTCGTCGGCTCATTATATCGACACTGACCCGAAGGTAGCCCTTTCTCTTATGACGGCTTCACTCCCCTATCATTATTCAATGCGGGTGACGACTACGCCCATACATAGGTGCCCCAACAATTTAATCTATCATATAGGTCATCTCTTCCGTGGAGCGGGCATGGGTCGTGGTGGTTGGCTCTGATACCAAATGTTAGGGTACCGACCCTAAATTCGTCATAATCCCATGGGTAGAACTCAACTCGAAAACCGGTTGACTAGATGATGGAACCCATTGACTTATAAACTACAAGTTATGCCCCATCTAACTAATGTGGGACTAGAATCCCAACAGAAAACGGCGTGAAAGAAATGTCGGTTGTGATCAATGACTTAGAACATGCGTGAGTTTGAAAGAACGGAAGTTGGTTTGCGACAGTTATTAAGACATGTGAAACCATCATCTGGTGGACATAAACATCTGCCCAAAGATTTCAAAGATTTGAAAGATACGATCTCCTACTGTGATACTAACATTACTTTTGAGTTCGGGGGCTCCGAGTTAGCGCGACATATACAAGTTCCCCTTATAATATAAAACTTTTGTTTTAGAAATTGCCGATGTGTCATAGTAAATTGTGTTCCTATTAGTTGAAATTTTGAAATCTTCACCAGCGTTTAGGAAACTTCTCATGGCTCCTAGTAAATTAATAAATTGGAAACTTTCGAAATTAATAAATGAATATTATATAATTTCAAAAATTTTTTTACCGATCAAAATAAAAGCAATACATCAAAATACACTAGAAAAGGATATCCACCAACCAAAATACAAAACCAAGAGGTTCCCAGAGATTTCTAATCTAAATGCTACATCACTTTAACATGTGTGTAATAGTTCTTTTTTAAAGCATATAGCACCTTGGTATTCCAAACCTTTAGTGACCAATGAATGTTTGTCTTTACCTAATTTCATAATCATATTGCTAACCATGAATCCATGAATTTGTCAACTTTTCAGTTTTCTCCAATATCTTAAGACATGCAGATAGCGATAAAACAGTGAATGCTCAATATAGAGGCTTAGTAAGTTACGAAATATCCTTGTTACTTTGAGATGTAACCCATTCATTCTTCTCTTCGTCTTTCTTTCGGAATGAGAAGCCAGTTATTTAATTTCAGAAGTCTTAGAAGCGATTAGTTACTCATTCTGAAGAGTTAATTAGTATGATTTCTATGACACTTCCTGTGTCTCAATAAAAAACAAAAAGCTGGATGACAAATCGTATGATGAAGTATACTTGAAACTTAACAAAATATGATTGGCATGACAGGTCGGAGACAACATGGGAAACTGAAATTTCGTCTTTAAGAGACATGGCGTTAAGCCAACAGAAGATGCAAAAACACCGTATGGAAAAAAGAAGTATTGGATATTAGTACGAACCTGCAGAACACTTGGCCAAAAAGATAGGCCAGGTTTTCATATACGAGTGTGTCAAAAACATAGGCTTGTTTTCACAAAAAGAAAAGTCAAATATTTTAAGATTACTAGTTTGTCCATATTAGGTACCACATTTTTTTATTTTAACAAATTTGGGGTCTATTTCTTTCTCCCTCATGTTGTTCCTTTTAAAATATCAAGGGGACCATTTTTTTCTTCTTCTTAAGCATAGATTAGGGAAAATCATGAAAAATGCTCAAATGATTGGTTTTCTTAGTTATTGAGCAAAACCGAACAAGTCTATCTTTTTGAAACGAAGGGAAGTGGATTTATACTCAGATTAAAAAATTATCATTTAGATGCAAAATCCAGGAACTAGATTTGTACTGGCGACACGAGGATTTCCAATCGTCTGCTCTACCAACTGAGCTACCCCAACCCTTCTTGAGGCACCATCCTCGTCTACATGGAAATGGTGTTCTAATTTTGCTTTACATAGTTATAATGCTATATGTGTTGGTAATTTTGTACTTAGAAAAAAAAGGGATGAAACACGAAGAAGTAAATGTTCTATCACCAATTTCAAGGCCTTTCGGTCCTTTTAAAAAATATTTCGATCCTTCCCAAACAATTGACGCGTGAATATCTCAAAGAAATAATATTTTCAGGATATAATGAAACCCTAACAATGTAATCAAATTCAAGGTTACACCCTTGATCCAACCAAAAACATACAGTAAAAGTTTCTGATAATTTAGAGAGAAAAAATAGAGATTTTGATTTTCTTTTAATGAGATTACATCTTTACCACTTTAAAGGAATTCGTCTTATTAGAGATGCCTTTATCTCCAATAGGAAAAAATTGTGTCTTAAGGGATGAGACGCTGCCGTTCAAATTTAAACTAGATATTGGAAATAGGTTTTCTTAATAACCTGCAAAAATTTATGAAATGCTGCCTTGCACTGCCCTCTAGACTTTCGCGACCTGACCTGTCTGGTCGACCACAATCGGCAGCCTGTAATCCCCCAGTCGTAGCGCAAACACATTTGGAAATATCCAACGATATATAGTCGAATTCTATGAACAAGCAAAAAAAAATGTAAAGCTCCCCGTAGGGAAACAGGAAATCCAATCATTCTACCATAAAAAAGACCGAAAATTCATACTCAAAAGACAAAAAATCTTGCATTCAAATTATTCTTTCACTAAGATGTAATTATAATTGGTCCAACTCACAATAAATTAACCCCAGACTGATCCAAATTTTGTAGGTTAATAAAAACTCGGTTGAAGATACAAAAACAAATACAAATCTTCGCAATGTCTAGTATAAAACTTGAAAAAGCAGGGGTCTAACAACACCACCCAATATTTCGCTTAGCAATATGTATAGAAAAACTCGAATATACTTTTAAGAGAATCAACTAGACTCAATCAATTAAAAGTATATCAACGATTTTATATCTCTCTTCTTGATTTGATTTACTCAAGCAAGAACCACGGGTTCAAATCAAATACAAGGAATAACTTGGATGGTATCAAAGACCAATATCCAAGGATCAATCAATATCAATCAACAACCAAAAATTGAATTTCCAATTGATTGATTCAAACACATAACATGTATTATTTCAATTATATAAACAAATATAATGTGGAAATAGAAATAACACAAACACCAGAAATTTTGTTAACGAGGAAACCGCAAATGCAGAAAAATCCCGGGACCTAGTCCAGATTGAACACACACGGTATTAAGCCGCTACAGACACTAGCCTACTCCAAGTTAACTTCGGACTGGACTGTAGTTGAAGGAATAGTACTTATACATAAATGTGTTTCCAGAATAATGCTTATGTCCACATTGGTTATGTAATCTAAACTCTCATTTCAATCATTGAAACATTCTTAGAGGACGTTATATAGTTGTTACACCATTTTTCGTCAAAGTAATTTTCAAGATGATTGAAACATATCATGACTTTCGTCACATGGTAAAGATAAACTTGGTTAAAGCGAAAATCTTATGAACTCATATTTCGAGATATAGATAGGCGAGGTATACTCGGCTCGAAATACCAAATGTGTATAATCACAGTCTATATATATAGCATACGACTTCTTTCCTCAAAGAGTAGTAGATAGAGTAGATAGACTTTTGAGTGATAGATAAGTTCAAGTCTTCACATATCTTTTTGTCGAGAAGTTCCACCGGTTCCTTGAGTAGTTCTTCTACTTGTACGATGAATCGCCATGAAGTCCTTGAGCTCAACTACACTTTCTATCATAGTCCGAAACTTAGCTATAATAGACTAGTAATCAAGACTTATAATTTTGATCACTAACATTGACAAACATGTTTGAGATAGCAACGCATGCGAGTTCGACCGAGCAATGCTCTAACACAACCTCAAGTATGTAATGAGACCAAACTATGACAATCGACTTATCATTCATTCAAATTAAACAGTCATGGTGGATTTATAACTACCTAGAAGAAAGAAAAACTAGAATAAAAAACAATAATCTCTTTTCTGGGAAATACCCTGACACAATAAAACCATTTAAAAACTATAGCTTCCACATCCTTTTATTATGGACGGAGGCAAGACTATTCAGTCATGATAGGTCTAAATGAAATAAAACCCGCATTATTTCATAGAATGGGTTTACGGTTGCACTATATTCAAATCGATGAAATATAACTCTCTGGTGAATCATTATAATAAAATTGAATAGGTTCATGAGAAAGTGATAATGATTAGACTCTTCTTGAAGGTGGAGAAATTTGGAAATATCTCCACGGATTTGGAGATACTTTTTAGCACTGCCGGTAGTGAAAACTAATACCGACCATAATAAAAAGTATCTCCAATTTATGGAGGAATCCCAAATAAATATAGGTTTTTTTTGTAAAATAATACCGGAACGATAATAAAATATATCCCTAATTTGTGGAGGTATCCCAAATAAATATTCTATCTGATAAATAAAATATATAATTTACGTGGAA
Source organism: Papaver somniferum (assembly GCF_003573695.1). Taxonomy (NCBI): domain Eukaryota; kingdom Viridiplantae; phylum Streptophyta; class Magnoliopsida; order Ranunculales; family Papaveraceae; genus Papaver; species Papaver somniferum. The sequence continues at coordinate 7,236,375 of NC_039368.1, read as the reverse complement.
CAAACCCATTAATCAAGAATCACAAATGAAATCAGTAGTCTTGGGTGACACCACCTCAAATGGAGAATTAGTTGAGTTCTGCTCGAGTTCTTTGCAAATGCTTAATGTTATGCTTTAAATTGAAAGCCGAAAATCCTCAAGTAATTAAAAACTTATCATAATACAAGTGACATTTGAAAAGAAAATAGATAAAAAAGAAAAGCAACTCTCACCTAAAAGATATTATCTCCATCCCCTAGTTAAGTTCGCGAATGATTCGCGAATCTCGCGAATTTTTCCGTATCACAAATTTTACCGTTTTTATTCGCGTACGTTTGTAACTCCGAACCCAAGTCGCGTATTATGTGGCATTTTCGGATTATTCGTGAATCGTTCACGAATTTTACGTATCCCGAACGATACGTCCGCTTAATTCGCCATAAATTCTTTACCCTTTATTTTTCAAAGACTCCACTTTTTGGGCTTTACTGCCTCCCGAGCATACACGACCGAATATTAGACGTGTTGTAATTTTTATGAAACAAAAACGACTGAAGAGATTTGAAGGTGAAGGTGAGAGAGATCTCAAACTCACTAACCAAGCATCTAAACCACCATACGACGTCCTCTTGGATAACTAATGTTGTATATATTATTAATATCATCATATTGAGTTTATTTTTTCGTTAAATAACTCACACATATGCATAAAAATTGGTGTATGACCTTATAAATACAAATTATTTGTTATATATAGATACCGAATTTTCAGAGCCGAACTCACATTTATAAATCGAATTATACACGTACGTATGCCGTTCCGAATTAACAACGAATCACGTCCCGTTGACCGAATTTTGAACCGAATCTGGATTTTACAAAACCGTATAATACTCGTACGTTTGCCGTTCCGTACGTTTGCCGAATCCCGAATTGCTAACTAGGCTCCATCCCTCCTTAATTACCGTGTTTTGATTATTTTATAGTTTATTTACTTGTTATATTTACTTGTTATTTGTCAAATCTTTTGCTGGAAAAGTGATCTCCTGAGTTGACATGATCTCATGACCGCCGTCAGTATGCCTAATGACTGTCCATTTTTCCAGTTTTCTCCAATATCTAAAGTAAGATAGAAAATAAGAGACACTGAATACTTAATAACGGCAGGGTGAATTATAGAACAACCTTATTTGAAATATAATCCATTAATTACTCTCCCTATTGTTCTTGAAATAGAGAGCAGCAGAAGCCACATTATATAAGAAGCCTTAGAAGCGTTTTATTATGTTGTTAGAGAGTGATAGGCGCAACACGCTTGTGTGAATCCTCTAACCAACACTCAAAACAGTGCACCAAAAAATTGCTGGAATGGATGAAAAAAATGCATGCCGGAACATGGAAGATATTCAAATGACAAGGGTTATAACATTGTTTTAGGGTGTTCGAGTCTACTTCAAAAAAAAAAAAGGGGGTGTTCGAGTTAGGTAGAGCCGTAGAGGGTAATATACTAATTTTTGATGGGCTTAAAATCAGGCATTGGGACCAGATGATATACACGGCTACAGATTAGAGACCTTTGGTTTTCAAGTGACGTGGCCTACATACAGAAGAAGCAAAGACAAGCGAAGGAAGAGAAGTGCCCAATAGTAATTGTTTAAGTGGTCCGCGAGTTATAATCCCAAAGGTATCACTATCCATCAAAAAAAACACCCATCAAAATAAAAGTAACACAAAAATCCCCAAAAAACAAAAGTAACACAAAAATCCCAAAGAATTTTTTCTTTTCTCTGTTTTTGGTAATTCGATTTTCATTGGAAATCATGATTACATGGATCTCAAGTACATCGAATTCAAAAAGTAACAAGAAACAACATGCTTGTAGCGGTACATGATTGAAAATTCCGACAAGGAAAAGACAAGGATCTCTAAATACTGACCTAATACAAGTATGTGAGAACCGATTGAATCGGAGAGAATATGTCCTTCATAATATTTATGGACCATTTGATAAATCGTCTTCCTCTTGAAGTAATGCTCCAATGGTATAGGAGTAATTTGCAAATTTGTTGACCAGCGAATCGAGATTAACGTGAATCTGGTGACGCACTCGAACAAACATATAATCAAGATCAATTAACCATTAAAATAAAATAGAATCACTATGAAGATGAAGATAAAAATCACCCTAAAGGTGAAGACAAAAATTACCACGAAGGTAAAGAAAAAGAAGGCAAACAAAGCCAAATTAAAACCCTAATAGGAAAGAACCTTGTTATTCTAAAAGTAAAACATAAAAAGAAGAAGATCCTTGCTCAGATCTAGCCCAAATAGGCTGGATCTGAGCAAGATGATGAAGTTGAGTTTTTTCTTTTTTTCTCTGAAAAAGTGGAGAGAGAGAGGGGGGGAAAAGTCGCATTCCTCAATGACGCCATCTTCCGGCCTAGACCCCAAAGAATTTGATGAAACCAATTTTGAAATTTGAAGTTTTTGTATCAATTTTTGAAAATTTGGAGTTTTTGTATCAATTTTGTTTAAGATGGAGTTTTAATGGATCTTAACATTTGAACGGGGTTTTTGTACCACAAGTTTGGTCACCTTGGATTTTTATGACTAGTTCTGTTTTTAAGGGCAGTTATTAAGTTATGCAAACCCAGTATCCTTTATAGTGGATATTGCTTTTGAGTTCGCTTCCGGCTTAGCCCGACACAAGTTCTCCTACATAAGCCTTGTGCTTTAGATATTGCCAGTGTCATAACAAATTGTGTTTTGCATTGGAATCTATTTCAATTCTTCACCACCGTTTAGGAGACTTCTCAGTTGCACCACTAATAAATCAGAAATTCAGATATCAACATATGATCATCTAGTCTCAGTTTTTTACTCATCGAATCAAAATATAAAAATTTGTCGAAACAGATAAAGAAAGATACTCACAGCTCAAATTACAAAACCTAGATTTTCATAAGCAGAGCCGTGCCTAAGGGTCTGCAGAAGGTGCGGTGCACAGGGTCAGGCCAAGGCCTTTTCTCAAGCACATAAATTAAGCCCAATGGTGAAGAACATGATAGCAAAGATTTTTTGCCGTAAATTGTTTAAAAATGATTCTTGTACATATGCTTTATCAAATGAAGGGTATAATAATTGGATTCATTTTAGCCAAACTCTTGGTAAGCATGAGAATAATGAAGCACACAATGTTAACATGAGACTTTGGATTGAACTACGAGAAAGACTAGGATTAAATGATACAATTGATAAGCAAAGATAGGATTAAATGATACAATTATTTCTGTTGTGAAATATCTTAGAAACTTAGAATTTGATATTAATCTTCTTAAATCTTCCATTTGTATTTTTGGTTTGCTAACAACTTTAGTTCTTTATGTCTTTCAGGTACAAAGATTCTGGTTAACTAACTCACAGATGGGAGAACTTGAAGTCATTTACAAAAATACGGACAGTAAATACTCAAAACTAATCGACAATCTTTTTTTGGACCATTTTTTTGTGTTGAACTAGACAATATGTATAAAAAACAATGCTTATATAATTGTAAAGAACTTGTCATGTTTATGCTAGTTATATATATATATATTAATTGTCTTGGTTTCATTTTCTCAAAGCTATTTGAAATTGTCGCGTAAAGGAAATTGAACGTAAGAAGGCCCTGTGATTAAGTTCGCACATGACTGCCTCTGTTCATAAGAGGCTACACCACTTTAAGATGTGTTATAGTTTTTTTCAAAGCCTGAACCACATCCGGTTTTCAAATTTGTGATTTATCGTCTTTACCTAATCTCATCATAATCAAATTTAATATGGTTTCTCCAATCTTCAGTTTTCTCCAATATCTTAAAACATGCAGATGGTGATAAAACTCAAGAGCCGCTTAATAAATTACGAAATACCCTTATTAATTTGAAATGGAATCCATCCGTCGCTCTCTCTGTCCTTTGAATATGAGAAGCCAATTTATAGAAGTCTTAGAAGCGATTGATTATTGAGTTATAACTAGTATGAAAGGTAAGACACTTGCGTTTCGCAGAAAGAATATTGGATGACAAATTGCATGACAGTAAATTATGGAACATGTGCCAAAGATCGGAGACAATGCCCCATGGGAAACTGAACTTGGTCTTTAACTTTACCCAAGATCTTTTCGACATGAACCAAATAGCTAACTGTGCATCCAACTGAAGGAATCTGAATCAAGCCATTATCCAATTTTTGTATCTTCCCAGTCCTTTAAAGCAATATAATTCCATGATTGTACTGCTGAACATTTTTCTACTAGGATTTTCCCTTCCCTTAGTAACATTATCAATCTGTCAAGGTCTGGTCCTTTCTGACAATCGGTTCTTATTCATTCATCATCATCTAAACGTTTGATCTCTTCAGCTTTGGGAATTACTGATTCTAGTGTGATTGTGAGTTTCTCCCAAGTAGGGTTTGAAACTGGTAGCTTTAGCTTTTGCCAGAATAACTGCTTTCAGTAATTCTGACACTACTGCCCTGAGCAGAGCTCCAACTATCAACTCCAAAGACATATTTAGCAAGTACAAAAATGATCTGCAGAGCCAAAGAAAGATCAACTGGAAAACAAAAAAGTTACTAAAATGTAAGAATTTGCAAATCTGTCAAGGTCTGGTCCATTCAATTATGTATTTTTGGGATAAATTCCTTCATCATGGAGAATAAAAACATTAAGCTTCCAGATTCAATTAATCAAGCAATAGTCTGATACAACAGGCCTTGTTAATATAGACCACCCTAGACTGCATTCAGTTACAAGAAAAGGTGTACCCATACCAATTAGAAGTGGCGAAACTGGAGTATATGAGATCTTAGCAAACTGACACTACTCTAGAATGCTAAGCAAAAATGGAAAATGACCACTAGATGTATATGACTACTAAATGTAGCATATCCATAGACAAAAATGTAAAATGCAGGTGACTCGTGGGATCTTACTGATGAATCTCAGCCTTTGAGAGATTGAAAAAAATTTGAAAAGAGATGGGGGCATTCCGAGAATCGAACTCGGGACCTCTCGCACCCAAAGCGAGAATCATACCACTAGACCAAATGCCCGATTGATATAGAAAATAAAAATTATTATATTTATTAAATAAAGTTAAAGGTCAACCTGAGCAAAGACTGTCAACTCATCAGGCATTATCAAGTCAGTAAAGTAAGTATGCCCGATGAATTCGATATCAATCCCTGCACAATTGTGCGATAAATTTAATAACAGGTTTAAAGGCTTTTTAAAAAGGCGTTATCAACACGCAGTATTATAACGAGTTGCTACTATCTTCTGCCCTAAGAGCTCATTTAAAAGATCAAAGCCATAAGTAAACTTACATGTTACGCTAGTCTAAAATTTTATCCAAAGTAAAACAGATCAGTGCACTGAAGTCAAATACAGGAAAACTATAACGAAATTTCTCGTTTGCGGCCATACCAGCTGCAAGTATGTCAAACATACATGTTTCCTAACTAAAGAAAAACAAAAAATTTAACCCAAATACAGGAAAACTACAAAGAAATTTCTCGTTTTCGGCCATACCAGCTGCAAGTATGCAATATTCAAACATACATGTTTCCTAGCTGTTCCACCAAAATTTCATATAAATATGAAAAATACTAAAGAAAACCCAAATTTCAACTTGCATTTCTAATCAATAAAAGGTTTATCTCGAAACTGAAAAATGAAACATTTTCATTATTAGCAATCTACTCTAAATTCATGAATTTGATATCTAGAATTTCAAACACAAATTCAATTAACAAAACGATCTGTATTACCAGTATCATGAAATCACTGCAGAACATACCTTGATTGACTACATTACCTACTGATACCAATCCAATCCACTCACTGATTACCAGAGAGAAGACAAAATCTCTGATTTGAATTGCATATTTAAGAAGTTAGGGTTTATGGAAAGAATTAGGTTCATCGGTAGTAATATTTTAGTTCTACATCGGTAGTGATGTTAAGAGCGAGTATGAAAATCCACCTTATATGGATTGTCTCCCAATCATTACAACATAATCACTCCCCGTCCACCCGTATGATTGTCTCTCAACATTATGACTGGGCCATATTTTCAATACCAATATGGATTCCAGGATTGCTTTCCAGGTTCCATATATCAGCAGATACAAACATAACAATACACCATTCACCCTCTTAAACACTCCATCTCAAATCTCCTAACCAAAGCAGGCATCAGAACTAATTTACATTTACCACTGCAGGATTATTGTGTTCAGGTGACTAATTTTTACTAGAACTGCTTAAAACTTTTCATATTTTCCTCGAAAGTATAAGCTAATATATCCAAAGAAACTCTGCAATCCAGTACATGTTCTCTCGTGCTGTCAAATCTCACCAAACCAGAGTTTAAACACTCGGTTCGCAGATTACAATCTTATGACAAACTATCCACTACTGGATCTGAACAATTGAGAGAAAACCCACAGTGTTTTGCACCTTAAAGACCAATTGAAAATCCAATTTGCTTTCAGTTCACCACCGAAATACAAAGCACTGGACCAAAACCTATCTTTCTGTGATGTAGACTTGCAATCTCTCACAAGTATTAACATAATACATTTCCACTGAGTCAATGCCAAGTCAGGTGGTAGAGGTTCACAGGTATCGTCTCAAAGAAGACACGAGGAACTGATTAAACCCCTCTACACCCTGAGTTATATCCCAAACCTTTAAAAGGCATATTTGGGCACAGATACGTAAGTAATTTAACTTACCCACTTAACAATTTCTCTAACAACAACGAACCAGTTACTAAATCGGGTAACTATTCCTCCAATATACTGATTATTATTGTGATGTCACCAGGTAACAGACAAACATTTACTCAACAGAGCGCCGAGGTTTGAAATTAACTTACAAGGTCAGCAGGGTGAACACCATGACATCCCAATTGCAGTGCAAGCAGAACTGAAGCAGCAGGAATGTTGCCATTATCTCCTCCTCCTTCCATTCTGTAGAGTTTTTTTTTTCCAAAGAGAAACATGAGAACATGTAGAAGTGATGAGCTTAGAAGAAATATCTGCGACTAAAAACTATTGTTTGGGGTTTAATTTGTTTTCCTGCCTCTTGTTAAGTATAGTATCTACCAAACATAGATGACCATGTTGGGATAAATTCCTTCACTGTGGAGAATGAAAACGTTAAGCATCCAGATTCAATTAATCAAGCAATAGTCTGATACAGCAGGCCTAGATAATATAAACCAATCTAGACTGCATTCAATTAAACAAAAGGTGTACCTATGCCAAATAGAAGTGCTGAAACTGGAGTATGTAACTTAGGAGATCTTGGCAAGTTGACACTACTGTGGAATAGATGACAACTAGAATGTAGCACATCCACAGATAAAATGCAAAATTCAGGTGCCTTGTGGGATCTTAGCAAGTCGTCATTTAACTCTACCCTGCAAGACAATCACCAAACCATAGATGACCAATAGGTGTAGCACATACATGGTCAAAATGCAACATTCAGTAGACTGGTGCGATCTTAGCAAGTTGTCGTAATGACTCTAAAATGCTAGACCATCACCAAAACAATTTGGGGTTAGATCTGAATCTAAGTCTTTGAAGATTGAAAAGAGATGGGGGAATTCCAAAATTCAGTTAACTTGTGGGATCTTAGCAAGTTGTCGTAATAACTCTAAAATGCTAGACCATCACCAAAACAATTTGGGGTTAGATCTGAATCTCAGTCTTTGAAGATTGAAAAGAGATGTGGGGCATTCAAAGAATCGAACACGGGACTTCTCGCACCCAAAGCGAGAATCATACCACTAGAATAAATGCCCGATTTATACAGGATACAGAACTTATTTACTACCAATAAAGTTAGAGGTCAACCTGACCACCTCCTGTCAACTCATCAGGCATTATTAAGTGATACCCGGTGAAGTTCAGTTCTATCCTGCACATGTTTTTAATAAACTGAACAGATCTAAAAACATTTCAAAGAAGTGCTATCAACATGCAGTATAACAAGCTGTTACTACTATCTCCTGCGCTAAGAGGTCAAAACAGATGTCCATTAAAAATTCATAGCCAGGATAATGCATAATAAAGAGACCACTGCATAGAAGCAAAGATAGGAAAACTATAAAGAAATTTCTTGTTTTCGGCCTTAACAGTTGCTAGTATCATTGTATTCAATATCCAAACATACATGTTTGTTAACTGTTCCCCAAAATTTATTATGAATCTGAAAGCTACTAGAGAAAACCAAAATTTTAACTTGTATTTATAACTAGGGTTTATCTCGAAGCTGAAAAATGAAAAAATTTCGTATTAGTAGTTTAAATATAAATTCAACAATTTGATGCCTAGGATTTCAAATTCAGTCAACAAAATAATATACTCTTGGATTACCAATATCATGAAATTATAGCAGAACTTACCTTGATTGACTCCATTATCCACTGACACCGATCCAATCCACTCCACTGTTTTTACCAGAGAGAAGCCAAATTAAATCAAGAGAAACAGATAAATCTCTGATTCGAAATGTATACCCAAAAAGTTAAGGTTTATGGAAGGAGTTAGGTTCTTTTTCCTGAAGGTAAGTTTTGATTATCCTCCTCTATGAAATGAAAATGTAGGAGTATGTGAGGTAATATTTTAGTCCTAAATTGGTGGTGAAGTTAACAGTGAGAATGAAAATCTACCTTGTATGGATTGTCTCTAAACCATTACAACATAATCACTCTCCGTCCAACCGCACCAATCACTATGACTGGCCCATATTTTCCAAGACGATACAGCATATCTCAATACACCTAACTAATAAACATTTACCACCGCAGGGTTACTGTGTTCATGTATCTATTCTTTACTAGAAGTGCTTAACACTTTTTATTTGTTTCCTCAAAAGCTTGAGCCTCACCATATTGTACAGAACCAGTAGTTGGATTGTCGTGGTGCAGCTCATAAAAGCTTGCTTCTGCAAGAAATTCTACTTTCTTGAACATTACCTGAAACAGGTTGCTCTCACATCTCACTAAACCAGAGTTTAAAGACTAAGTTTGTACTCTCTCCGTTCTTTTTTAATAGTCTGGTTTCTATAAATAAATGTTTCAAAAAAAATAGGCTGGTTTCCTAATTGGGAAAGTCAAATATTACTTTAGTTTTTGTGGGACCACTTTCTCTTAACTTCTTTTGATGACAAGTGTCATGTGGACCATTTCTCTTCATTTCTTTTGATGACAAGTGTCACGGAGACCATTGCACTTCACCTTTTATTGACAAGTGTCATCAGGACCACTTTCAATGATTAGTTCACTTAATTTCCTTAATTTTATCTAAAAACAAAACCAGCCTATTAAAAAGAGCAGAGGGAGGATATTACAACGTTTTGAAAACCTATCCACTAGTCTATCCCTTGCATCTTATAGCCCTATTGGAACCTAATTAGCAATAAGTTCACCACGGAATGACAAAAGAACTAGACTAAGCCTATTTTTCTGTTATGTAGACCCAAATCTCCCACAAGTCTTAAAATACCATACTTTCACAGGTACAATGCCGGTGCTAGAGGTAATTTATTCAATAGAGCTATTTTACGAACCCCCAAGTAATTTAACTTACCCACTTTGTAATTATTCAACATCAGGAAAAAGGGAAACATTTATTCAACAGAGCGAACGAGGCAGGAAACGAACTTACAAGGTCTGGTTTGATAGGATCGTCATCAGGGAGAACTCCATGACATCTCAATTGCAGTGCTGCCAGTGCAAGCAGAAGTGAAGCATCCTTTGCAAGAAGCAGAGAAATTTAGCAAGTGGATTTGTACTTCATTATCAGGAACAGTGCCATCATCTCCTCCTCATCTTTCCATTCTGCAGAATTCTTCTTTTTGAAAAATCAGAGACGTGATAGAAATTCCTACGACTAAAAACTAGAGTTTGGGGTTTGATTTGCTTTTCTAACTCTTGATTAGGTCGAGATATTTGAGTTCTGGGAGAGAAATCTGACTTCGAAATCAGTGGGTAGGGTTTTACTTTAAATCTCAACCAAAACCCAAATTTAGGATTTTTCTACCAAAACCCAAGGTTGAGAACCTGAGAAATTTGAGTTCAGGCTTCTGAATCAGTGGGTGGGGTTTTTTCTTCAAGGCATGTTTGTTTTTTCACTCAAAAAGTTGGTAGGATGCTAGATAAATACTGTATGAAATAACTCTAAACAGTATTTGCGTAAGTATTGTCCCGATCTGGATTTTGAGTTCTGGGCCTCCGGCTTAGCCCGGCACATGTAAGTTCTCCATATTTTAGGGCATACATCCAAATTTTAAGGCATACGAATTTATTTTCTTAAGGCTAAGTCATATGGGCTAGATTGGCAGTTAAGTGTTGCAATTCAAAAAAAAGTGTGGCCTAAAAGTTAATACTAGTTCTCTCTCCTAGTATGTACTCGCAGCTCAACTAACAGCGAGATTGAAGCGCTTAATGGTTCAGCGTTCAAAAAGTGATCTTAGCGTTGAACCGTTCAACGCTCAAAAAAAAATCACATGGATCACAAAAATCACAAAACTTGATCTGACGTCTGACATTTAAAGCGTTGAATCAAACAACGCAGGGCAGTTTGAAATTTAAAGCGCTGAACAAAACAACGCTGGGCAGTGGTCCCAGCTGACGTGGACTGCTAATCTAGCCTTAGGAGGTTTCCCTAACTGATGTGGACTGCTAATCTAGCTGCTAGATTAGAAGACCATAGGACTTAGCCTAACTAGGGTGTGTTTACAAGGGGTGTCTAATAGGTATGTAATGACCTATATACCCTTAAACGGTTTATAATACTAAATTTCCCTTATTTTTAATTTAAAAACCAAAAATCTAAACAGTTTTAAATTTAAACATCTTCTCTACCCGATTCCCCCTTGTGAAATGTCGACAAAAGATTGATCTTTAGAATTTGATCGTCGATTCGTGAAAATCGATTAGACACAACAACAAAAATAACCCTGTAATATATAATCATTATAAATCTTCTTTTAATCCGCCAATATCCAATTGAAGAACAATTAGAAGTTGAAGGAATGAAAGCAAAAATTCAACGGAATGAAGAACCAACTCCTAAAATGAGGATTATAATGTATTTTCTATAAACCCTCTCTTATTTTATTGTTTTCCATTGATAGAATATGATTGATTTTGAATAAACAAGATCTTTTTGTGGCTAAAAAATGAAGTTCGGCTAATTTGCGAGACGAATTATCAGCCGAACTGTTCATTGTTCTTCGTTCTGAAAGTGATTATGAGCAGTTCGACTGGTAATTCATTTCTAAACGATAACCGAACTTCCCATGTGGTTAATACAGTTTCAGGTTCGGCTAATACCTTGCCAACCATTACTGCCGAACCTAAGAAGTGAAATTAACCCCAGGTGGTTGCCAGGTGCGGCTAACTCGATTAGATCACTTTCAAGCCGAACATGACTCTGTAAACACTTCGAAAATCTTGATTTGTAGGCTCCAGGTTCGACTGACTCTTGGTGATGAGTTATCAGCCGAACTTCTCTCTGTAGGCACAAGTCTTTCGATTTTGATTTGGTCATAACTTCTTCGTCCGACGTCATAATGACCTCATTCTTTTTCCGTTGTCTTCGTATTTTAATTCTCTTGAAGATGAAGATAAAATCTCCTTAATTTTAACGAGTTGAATTGGAACTTAGTCTTCTCCATTAGTAAACTTCACTTTCTTTACACTTTTATAATTATTTCCACTTCTTTTGGTTGATTAATCCTAAGAAAGGCTGCACGATAGTAAACATACATAATATAAAGTTGAACCCCCTAGATGTGTATGAACTTGAGTGTATTCTTTAAAATCAATAACATGTTCGGCTAATACGATTGTTTGAATATGAGCCGAACTTGGAAAAATATATGGTTCGGGTGATACAATAATTTAGATTAAAAACCGAACCTCTAACTTTAGTTTTTTTCAAAACTCTAAGGAAAAGGTTAGGCTATGAAAATTTCTTATTAGCCGAACGTTGAACTAGTAAGTAGGTCGAAAATTACAAAATATAAGTTCCGCTAGTAATTATTGTATTTCGATTAAGCCGAACTGTTCATCTTCTGTAGCATACCAGTTAGGTTCGGCTGATAATATCAAGCCGAACCTATTTCTGGTTCGCGGATCTTGCGTGAAAAAAAACCATTTTTTTGATGATTTCAAGCTAGAAAAGTGAAATGAAACATAATCTAGAAGTATATTTGTGTGTTGTTAGCATTGCGTTCCTCATCGATGTATTCATCTTCTAGATTTGGCTCATAAAAATCATCATTATGAGTTTGAGTTTGGGTAAGATCATTCCCGTAATTAAGAAAATCAACCATCTCCGGATAATTGTTGTAGTTGATGTGTATTTTCCTAGGTTTTTTAGATAAAGATTGTCCCTCCTCATCCATTGAGATTACGTGAATCAAAATACAAGTTTTTTTCTCACTTCCCCTTCTCCTTCTCCAAAAAAAAACTAACTTTTTTTCCTCCCCAAATTTTATCATCAACACAAATTTTTATAATTTAATTATCTTAATCACTAATTATTAACATTAATCACTAATTAAGATCATTAACAACTAATTATTATTATTAATACTAATACAGAAATGGTAAATTTTCAATTACAAAAAATATTTGGTTAAGGAGCTTTTGGATTTACTATTTATAACCCGTTTTTGTCTTTATTTAGGCTGGGTTTGGTAATGCTTTTATTTTTCCAAAAGCACTTTCAAAACCTATATATGTCAATAATTTTTGAAATTGGTGTTTGGTTAAAAAAAATCAAAGTGCTTTTTATCCGAAGCACTTCCCAGATTTCTCAATTTTTAAAAGCTGGAGAGGATGAGCTTTTAAAAGCTACAAAAGCATAAGCTTTGGTCCCATCAAAATTTAATGCTTGATTTATCCTTTTTGTCCCATTTTCTTTTTGTAAATGACAAAAATTACCCTTAAATATATGTGCAATCAATTTTTTATTTCTTATATTTTATTTTCAAACTATTTTACGATACCATTTCATTTAATTTGGCTCGGCTCCCAGCACGTTCTTTGTAAATGTCGACTTGATTTTTCTCTTTCTCTCGTTTTTTTCCCCTCTCGTTTTTCTTTCTCGTTGAATCCAACACTTTGAAGATTCGATTGTACTTCTTCGTAGATTCAATTAGCGTTTTTAAAGAATCGAATTTCTCGTTTGTAGAGTGTGATTTAATGAGTTTTTTTTCTTTCTTCCCCTTCAAACATCAACGGTTCTTCTCTTTGAGTGGTTTTTTTAGATTCGAATTTAGGGTTCTTGTGAATTCGAATTTAAGAGTGTTGTAGTCTCTTAATTGAGGTTTTCTGTGATTTTAGAGCACCTCAATTGGGGGTTTTCTGTTTAGATGCAGTAGGTTTTTCTGGAGAATTATTTCATCGATAGTAGTTAGGGTTCCAACAGAGGTGTTTCAGTGAATTTCAGGGTTAAGATTTTCCGAATTGATCAAAACTGTGTGAAATTGAAGCTCAATTAAGGGTGGGTTTTGTGTTTTGATTGCAAGGGAGCATTTTATTCGATTTCGCTCTTTATCTTCAGTGGTTTATGGTGTAGGAGTTATCAAATTAGGATTTGCTGTGTATTTGAAGTTGAGTTTGGGTTTTATGGTTTGTTTTCAAGGGAGAAGTTTTATTAATAGCTCTTATTACCTCAGTGGTGCAAAAAGTTGAAGGCTTTGTTGGTTAGCAGGGTGTTTCCAGTGGTGCAAGGAAATTCAGTGCTTCTTCGTTGAGCAGTTTTGGAGGTTTTGTTGCGGTGGTTGTTCACTTATGTTATCTTAATTATTGGGTTAATGAATGGTATTTTAAGTTTTTGATTGGGATTTGCCTAATTTGAACTCTTAATCTCCAATTCCTTGAATCCTAATTGTTCTTGTTTCTTTGCATTCCTTGATTTTTCATTGTGTGGATTATTGTGTTGAATTGGTCAGGGTTTGTTCTGCTTGAGAGAGGTGTTGCAGTGATAATCAGGGTTTATTGTTTTAGAAGATCAATGCCTATAACAAGATCCTCAACCTCACACTCTCGTAGAATTAAAGGCAGAGATGATGTTGAAGACACAGGTTCTACATCCTGTTCTTTGCCGTTGTCTCAGAATGTTTCCACATCATCATCTCAAAATGGTACAGTTCCTCCCCTATTTAATCTGGGCGCCGAAAAATCCACTCTGTCGCGTATTCATTGTCCTTTCAGAAATTTTGATGGTTGTTCTAATGGAGTTGGTGGTAATGGATACAACAAATCAGGTTTTTATAGGCATTTACATGACAAACACTTACCAAATGCAGAATGTAAAGATGCTTGTAGGGAGATGAGCTAGGGAGATGATCTCAGCATCTTTTGGATGCTTTGAGTGGCGTAGCTGCGTCTGTGGGTGATGAGATTTTAGCTTCTATTACTGGGGTGGTTAACTTATGGTTGGCTGGGAAATGTCTATCACCGTTAGGTGAGTACATTGCGAGTGCCCACTTAACACCTCTCATCAAACCTGGTGGTGGGTTGTGGCATATTGCGGTTGGTACAATATGTCGGAGGCTATGTTCGAAGATTGCTGCTAAATCAGTTGGCAAATATATTTCTTTGTATCTTGGATATCATCAATTCGGTGTAGGCGTACCATGTGGGCAGAGGGTATTTTTCATGCTACCAACAAACTCTTGAAGATGAAAGGTACACATAACACGATGTCTATGCTTCTAATTGACTTTTCTAACGCCTTTAATATGGTTGATCGAACCACGTTAATCCGTGAAGTTAGAATTAGGTGCCCTAGCATTTCCAGATGGGTGGAATTTTTCTATACTACACCAGCAAAGGTTTATTATAACGAGTCTGTTCTTTCATCTGCTCTTGGTGTGCAACAAAGGGACCCTATGTGTCCTTTATTGTTTGCATTAGTTTTACATCCTCTAGTGAATATGATTTCAAGTCGGTGCAATCTTGATCTCCATGCATGGTACCTGGATCATGGTACTATTTTCGGTGACACCATGGAAGTGGCCAAAGCTCTCTCGATAATCCAGGATGAAGTTAGTAGTCGAGGCTTACATCTTAATATTAATGAGACTGAACTGGTCTGGCCATTCACAGATTCTAGAAGCCAAGCGTATGGAGTTTTTCCAGCCAACATTAGTAGACCTTCTCGTGGTGTTAAGTTGTTGGGAGGTCCTGTGAGTCTCTATATGCAGTTCTGCAGTGATTTAGTAAAGAATAAGGTTGACAAGACAGTGCAACTCATGGAGTCCGTCAAGCAATTACAGGATCCACAAAGTAAGATGTTATTATTATGAAGTTGTGCAGGTGTTTCGAAGATTTATTTTAACTTGAGAAGTACTAACCCTGAAGCTCTTCATCAGATTATTCCTTCCTATGATCAACCCTTGTTACAGTTCTTGTGTCACATAGTTTCAGGTGATGGTGCATGTTTTAGATCTCTTCAGAAACGTATTGTTATGCTACCAATGAAACATGGGGGTCTCGGTGTCCTTACGATGGCAGATACAAGCAATTTTTGTTATCTTGCTTCTTGTCTTCAAACAAGAAATTTGCAGGAGTTTATTCTTGGGATTCCACCTGATTCAGACCCGTGTCTTGGTTTTCAACATGCTTTATCTCAGTTCATACAGGTTTGTGGACTGTCTTCTTTCAACATCAACTCTATTGCCACTCGTACCATGAAAGAATTGACATTCCCTACAAGTTCTCTATGACAGACCGTGACACTATCCTCTGGCAAAGCAACATGCTCGATCATGCTCGGATTATCTCAAAGGTATACCAATATGTGGGCTTAATCAAACTTTAGGGCCTCGACATTTCAAGGAAGTTCTCTGTTACAGATTTGGTATACCTATTTTTGAAAATGTAGATGTTTGTGCTTGTTGTAAAAGGAACATGGATGTCTTTGGCGATCATGCACTTCATTGTGCAAGTGAGGTAGGAATCAAGTTTAGGCTGACTTTGTTAGGGATGTTGTTTCGTATATTTTATACAAGGCCGGAGTTGCAGATAGAAAGGAGGTCAATCTTAGAATCTTATAGGATGATGCCAAGAATTTAAAGCCCGCTGACATTCTTGTCTATAATTGGGTTAATGGGCAAGATTTTTGTTTTGATGTTACGGGTGTTTCACCTTTTTCCGGTATTAGTGGTCGGGATTTCGTTCCGGGTGTCTCCATTTCTAATGCTATTTCACGTAAGCGGACAAAATATTTGGATAAGGTGTTTGCTCATGGATATGGTTTTGGCGTCCTTGCTTTCTCCACTTTAGGAGAATTTAGTGAAGACATGGTGATTCTCTTGAAAAGGTTGAAAAATTGTATAGCTAATTACGATTTCAATTACAAAATAGGTAATTCTCTTTTTTATAGAGTATGTATTTCAATTCAAAAAGGTATAGGGGCTCAACTTGTTGCTATGTTGCCTTCTATCGATATTGTACCTTGTATTTGATTCTTTTGCTAATAAAAGCCCTTGCGGCGCCTTTTTAAAAAAAAAACAATATTAAATAATTATTTAATTTTAGTTTAGTTTTTTGTTTGAAAATTCTATATATATATATTAAAAAGTGGTTAAGTAAAATAATTTTTTTTAACAATAATAATAATAGTACAATTAGTAAATTTAATATTATATATAGTTATATTTAAGAGTAAAAAAATTAATTATTTTTAAACCCAATAAAATTGAATAAAACTGTTTTCAGAGATATGCCTGTTTTTGTCATTTGCCACAACAACAATGGTTGAATCTCATATTTTACCAAACACACTTTGATTGTTTTTTTAAACAGCTTTAACTTAATTAATATATTACCAAACGTCTAACTATTTTTTTTTCACAGCACAGCACAGCAATGTACAACAGAAAAATGCTTTTATAAAAGCCACATCAATACCAAACTAAGTCTTAGTATGTCTTGAAGTTTTATTGTATGTCCTAAAACAAGGTTCTTAGACATTGCCAATGTGTCATAGCAAAATGTGTTCCCATCGATTGAAATTTTGAAATCTTCACCAGCGATTAGGAAACTGCTCGTAGCTCCCAGTGGCACCACTAATAAATTGGAAACTTTCAAAATTAACAAGTGATTTTATAAGCTCACACTTTTTTCATTGATCAAAAGAAAAGTTATACATCAAAATACATGGAAAAGGATATGTACCACCCGAAATACAAAACCAAGAGTTTCACAAAGATATCTCATCTCAAGGCTACGTCACTTTAACATGTGTGTAATAGTTCTTTTCAAAGCATATACCACATTGCTCTTCCAATCTTTGACTGACCAATGATTGCTTATTTTTACTTAATATCATTATGGACCCGGAATGTATGAGTCTGTCCACTTTTCAGTTTACTCCAGTATCTTAAGACATATATGCAGATAGTGAGAAAACACTGAATGCTTACAAGAGGTTTAGTAAGTTACGAAATATATATTCTTATTAATTTGAGATGTTATCCGTTCATTCTCTCTCCGTCTTTCTTTGAAGATGAGAAGCCAATTTATTTAATTTAAGAAGTCTTAGAAGCCATTAGTTACTCATTCCGGATTGTTAATTAATATGATCGGCAAGGCCCTTTTTGTGTCTCATAAAAAAATAATGGATGACAAATTGCATGATGATTCACGAGAATCAATGGTGAAGGTGGAAGATGCAGAGATTAGAGAAAATATATTTTATTAGAGAGAGTTGTAGTTATAATACATAGGTTTATGCATATGCATATAAAGGGAAAACTAGATGGACCGCACATTCATGGGCCGTAGGCCCTGTAACATTCCCCCTGTGCGGTTCAATAACAAAATTTTATACACAATGCTTCATATATAGTGCTTTGAATGTAATTCTTCAAATGTCGTTCTCTCCTTGATCACTTGTGCCGAAATCAATTGCCTTACTAAAACTTTGACAAGGAAAAACCCAGTGGGATAAAACCTTGGTATAACTCTTCATATGTAGTACTTCACATGTTGTCTCGTACTTTACATGTAGTTCATCACATGCAATACGATCTTCAAGGATCGACGAGTCTAAGTTAATTGCCTCGTTAAAACTTCATCAAGAAAACCCAGAGGGACAAAAAGAACTAAAGAAAAAGAGTACAATATTAAGTAAACTTAGAAAACCCAGTTGGACTCGAATATGTTGCCTCATTAAAATCTTGACAAGGAAAACGCATTGGGAAAAACCTTGACGAATGGAAAAGAGTACAACGTGACAGATGCAAGTAAAGGTGATTAGTTGAAGATGATCACTTTGTTCCGTTGACGTTGACTAGTTGCTTCGCAACTCCTAAGGCAGAAAATCCTCGTGTGAAAGACACTAGCCTTAGTTGGGAAATTATTTCCCGGTATTTGTTGTTGTCTCATTACAAACCTTGCCGAGTAACAAAACCCTGTGGGAAAAAGAAACCTCGGTGAAGGAAAATAGTTCAACACACCATTAGAATCTCCCCCTGATGTCAGACAGTTTTCGTTAGTCTAATGCAGTCAAAAGGAATCACACTTACTTTGGTGACTTGAATGTTTATAAGACCCTGTTGTTGATTCTGGAAGTTACGTTGCTTAACACACTATCGCGTTTCATTTCTTTGATTCAGATATTTCCAATAATATCAATGCGATCTTTATGTCTTCAACGTTCAACATACTTGATGCTTTTAGTGTTGTCTCGCTAAAAACCTTGTCGAGTAACAAAACCCTTTTGGAAAAACTATTCTTGATCGAAGGAAAAAAGAGTACAACACAGCTTCAATTTCGAAGTAAAATATGTCGACATCATATCCTTGGATCCTCCCCCTGATGTCGGCTTCTCCCCCTGATTACTTTCATAGTTGTTTCAGACAGTTCCTTTTGTCATGTACTTTTCGAAAATGAATATCGAAAATGACTTAGAAAATAGTCTACCATATCTCCCCCTGATTACTTTCATTGGAGAAGATATTATTTTTCCTTCATAATCAACAACCTTTGGATTGCATTTATTTTAGCATTCTTTTTTTTTGTGTCTTTGCAGGGATAAAACAAACTCATGTCAATGATTACTTTTAAGTATATGATTACGTTCATTATACCATTCCAATGACGTTGTGTTGGCGCTGATCTATATCTAGCTAACAAGTTCACCGAGGATGTAACATTTGGTCGAGTACTTTATGCTAAGCACAACAATGCATTTATTGCACTTAGATAGGGGAATTTCATATCCCAACACATTTTTGTCATCTTTCTTTAGACTAAATGGTCATTTACTTATTTTGTACTTCAATTAATAATGGGAGTGCTATCAGGATGCATGTCTTTGTTAAATTTCCTGACAACTTTAATCATATCAAAAATGGTGGAATAATATACCACAAGCTCGGTATTCAGTCGAGCTTTCCAAAGATTTTTCATCTCAAATTTGGATTTCAAATAGCTTTTAAGGTCTTATTGCATCAAAAGTTCCCATCATGTAAGTACCATCGACAGAGATAGCTACAATTCTAAATCAGGAACTTTCATGTGAATACGCAAGGAAAAATAACTTACTTGTCTATCCCCTCAAATCAAATAGCCACTTAGACGGGTATACCACATCTGCCTGATTGCTTTAATCTATAAGTGAGCGTTTTATCTAACTGTAAACGCACTCTGTGGTTTAGGGTCACTTGATTTGGGAAACAAAAGGCTATTAAGTACTTTTGTACTATATCTTGATTCCTTTAGAGATGCGTAACAACCACATACAAATGCTGCATTTCAATTCCTTTTGTAATTACCAAGCTAATTAAGTAGCGGAACGCTATAAGGTTCATTACTAGAGGGCAATTCCAGGGCTTTGTGAGAAACCTCGCTCCACAAGGCGAGTCTTGATACTTTGAGACTTCATTCTCCCCACAGTGCTTTATGACAAATAATCATATATGTCCCATAGGATTTACACTTGGTCGGTTAGCAGTACCACACCAAATACCTATGTATTTGTCAAAAAACCAATTTCTACCTGGATTGTGTAGGCCAAATATGCTCTTTGTTGACATTAAATAATAAAAAGCATGGTTCGATCTCATACTGCTCTATTTCCTTGAGTAACTATATATACAAATAATCATTAATATGCTCGCACGATCTTTCCATTGACTCCTGCGTATTCTCATAATCCTTTAGGATTTCATTGTTCTCTGGAATCATTAAACTTCGGAGCGTCCTCTAGTTTTGATTCATGGACATAGTCAGAGACAATCAAATGAGACGATTTCATTAATGATATAAATTATAGATTGTGCCTTACTCATCTACTTCCTTTATAGGTATTGATCGAACCTGGTGGTCTCTCCATCTTCCTTTATGGAGCCACGGCCTCAACCAAACTTCCACTAAGTGTAGTTGAAACACCTTAGTCTATGGTGTATATACCTTATTGAAGATTCGTAACCTTGCAGGTAGGTTTGCAGCTGGTATGTGTGATCTCATCACCTTAGCGACATCTTATTTGCCTCTTAATGTGAGGTCTTACTTGCCTGTTTTAAATCTCACTTCGTGCAGATTTGCGAGGATTCATTCTTTCAATTAACAAATTTACATATCAAACTTAGAAATATTATTATTATTTTGTTAACTCAATACATTGCTTACAGATGTCTTTACTGAATTAAACTCAAATCCTTATACCCCTACTTCAATAATCCCTCTCTTGATCAACCACTTTCTCTCTCGTTTTGAATATATTCAGACTGGTATTCTTTTAGCTTCTCCATCCGCACCTCATTCCTGATCTCGAACAATTTCATAAACATCGGGTTCCTGGTAGATAAAGCATAAATGAATGATCGTACTAGATCTGCTGCTAACAAACTTCCTTTGAGTTTGTCACAAATCACTTTCCATCTTGTCACTATACTTCGCAAGCTTTCATTGTCCCTTTGTCTTAAGGAGAATAATGCTGCGATTTCTGATTTGCAGGGCTCGCTTCTTGCACATTTATTCATCATTTATTTCTTTCCCCCTGGTTCCGCCCCTAATTTTGCTCTTACGTTGCCCACGATTCTCCTCGTGTTGGTTGCCATTAATAGTTGAGATTTATATTCCTTTTCCATGCATTCTATCTTACTTGCTTCTATGGATCTTCGCAAGTCCTTCTTTCATTTTGCTCCCCTCGTCTTCTCGTTTCCTGTTGTAGTTCATAATTCCCCTCAGGTGCTGGTATTTTATCCAAGACGATTTCTCTTATCTTCGCCTGATGTTCTGTTTGCTTCCTTTTGATATGATTATTCTTGATTATGAGTTTTTCATTTTGTCTTTCTAGCTTTATGCGCTCCCTTACCAAGTCCTTTTTTCTCCGCCTTTCTTGATGCAGTTCTTCCCTCAACCGCTCAATTTCTCTTTCCTCTTTGAAAGTATATTTATTCTTATTTCCTGGGTTTCGCCCCTCTTTACTTTCGACATTACCCCCTGTCTCTTGTATCAATATATTCTTATTCTTATTAGTATTTACCTTTTGTTCGCTAAGTCGTGTTTGCTTTTCCCGGTTTATAGGTATTTCTCCTTCAATTGCCATTATTTCCTCTTCTTCAATTATTCTGCTCTTCTTCGCCTGTCCATTTCGTTTTATCTCAGCCCAGCTTTCCTTATCTGGGATTGTCTCGTGTTCTACCTCATGAGTGGTTAGGGTTTTATTCCTCATTTCTGAGTCTTTTGGTGACGTTATCCCTTTTTCATATGTCACGATCATGAATATCATCATTCTCTCTTCCCTCTTGGCTTCTATCACCATCTTTTTCTGCTCCATTTTCCTCCTTAGTTTTTCTCCTTAGTTATGGACGTCCTTTTCAATACAACTTTGCGCATCCCTTTGATCTCCCTTGATTTATCCTATCCCACTTGGCACTGGGAACCGTATGGCTTGATGAAAAGCCGATGCGACTCCTTTAATCACATGAATCCATGGCCTGCCTATAAGTGCATTATTAGGTGAGTCCACATCTACCATACAGATTGTAACTTTCGTTTCCAGTTCGTCGGTGAAGATTTTTACGATTAATTCTCCCTTTGGCTTTGATGCAACTCTGTTAAACCCATATATGTTATATGTTGAAGGTACAAGATCGGAATCTTTATATCCCATTTTTTTAACGCATGATAAAAGAGTATATCAAAGGAACTCCCCATATCCACCAAGATCCTGTCTATTTCCCACATATTCCGCATGATAGAATCATCTTCCTACCTTGAATATTTTCCAAAATTTAAAGTTACAACTAACGGATCCGTATGCAAGGTCCCTCCTTCGGGTGCTTCTTGAGCTGAAAACGGAATCACCCTCTTTTGCCATTTCTTTAAGGTTTCTTTCTTCTCAACACTGAATATTTCGTTCCCTTCAAAGTCTCTCTCATACACTCTTTTGTGTACATTATCATGAAAATTCTGGATATTCTTTGTTGAATGTATTATTGAGTTGCAATTCAACTTATGCGTTTCTCGGTCTATTTAAATTCGGTATACTGGCGCGTAGTTCTGATTGTTTTCACGGGGTGGAGGTGGTGGTGGAGGCGCCTGCTTCTCCCTAAAGTGTGCAAGATTCCCATGGTCCATCAAGCGAATTATTATTCTTCGTATGTTTCTGCAGTCATTCATATGGTGCCCGTGGAAGCGATGATATCTACAGAACTCGTGACTCCTGTTTCCTGGGGGCGGCTCCCTTCTTAGGTTCGGTGGTAGTGGAATCTCTTCTTTTAATACTATCACCTCCCATACTTTCTCCACGGTTGTATTGAGTCTGGGAAGCTTCACATCCTCGAAGGCTGGTGCATTAGGTCTTCGCTCTCCAAACCTCGGCCCTTGGTTGTTTCTTTGCTGATACCCCATATTATTATTTTATGAATCATTGTTTCTTCGTCTTGATTATTCGTATCTAGGATTTTTATCAACCCATTCTTGATCCACACTTGAAACTGCTACCAGTTTTGCGGGAAGTATGTTTGAAGGTTCCCCTTTCTCATATTATCGAATCGTCTCCCACGGTGTGCGCTGTCCTTGGTAAGAGACGAGAAGCTCCTTCCTTCGACGGGATCGACATGACTTCGCTAACCTTCCTTTGCTTTTCCTCCAGTGCTATATATTCTTCCTGGTACTCACTCAACTCATTCATGGTTAGTGAATTTTGAATTATGAATATTTGAGTGTACAACTGGTCCATTGGAATTAATGCATTCACAAAGGCTAGTATAAAGTTCTTCTCATCGACCCTTCCAGCGAGTTCACTACATACTGTTCTCCATCTCGTCACCAGTCCTCACAAACTTTCTCCTGGCCTTCGTCTCAAGTTGAATAAGGTCTCAATCCCTGGCCTCAGCATATTATTTCTTATATACGTTGGCAGGAATATCCTCTGCAAGTCTTTAAATGACGAAATCTATCTCTCTGGCATCCCATCGAACCAAGCCAACGCTTCCCCGGTTAGGCTCGTCGGGAAGTACTTATACAGTATTGCGTCATTCGTCCCCATTGCATCAGTGATAAGGTATATTGCTTTAAGTTCTTCACGGCACTTTCTGACCCACTGAATATGCTCGCGAAAGTTGCAAATAGCATTTCTCAGGAATGTCCGCGTACGATATTTCATAAGTGAATGGGGATTTGCTGGCTTCTTCTATTGCTTCCTCTAGATGCACTCTGCCACCTTTTCTGGAGTTGTTTATCAGTGCCCTCGTGTCCCGCAATTCATTCAGGACTTCCTGGTTCAGGTTCCCTATGTTTCCTTCACGAACGCCTCCCCTTGCTTCGTCATGTCTTCTTTCCTCTCTGCATCTTCTTTCTTTCTCGCGTCTTTTATTCTCCTCATCGTGTCTTTCTTCTTCTCGTCTCCTTTCCTCTTCGTACATACGCCTTTGGTCCTCCCACCTTGTTTCTTCTAATGCTCTTCTCAGGTTCCTTTTTTCACTCCTCTCTCTCTGTCGTCTCCTTCTTCGTTCTCCTCCTTCCTCACGTCTTCTTTCTTCACTTTCATCGTTTTCCTAGGCATAGTCCCTTTGATGCAAATTCCTTCTTCCCAGCGATGTTGTTCTTGTTCCTGAGTCTGTATCTTCTTCTCTCGAATCATCAATTTCTCCCTCCTCGTTGAGCTGGCGATTTTGTTGCCTCAACGTGGCGTTTTGTCTCGCTAGTCTGGTGTGTTGCTCCTCTAAATCTCTCTCCCATTCTCCTTTTTGACGAAGAATCTCTCTCAGTTGCTCCAACATCGTGTTCTCTTCATCAACATTCTCCTCCACCTCTTCGTGAGTCGTCTCTTCCTCAGCGTTAGTTTCGGTGTCTGACGTATGGACTGATCCTTCCCTGAAGTTATTTTCATCGGTATCACCGTCCTGCCGCTGATTCGGTCCATGACTTCCTCCTACAACTGACGTCTCTCCTCTTTCCATTATTCCTCCTCTCTTTTCTTCCAAACGTTTGCTCCTTATAGTCGCTTTCACGTGCCTCGCTCGATCTGGTACTCTTGCCATTGGCCAACTTTAATTCGATATCTTAAAATCAACTGGTCTCTTGCCAATTCGTCAACGATCTTTGATTAGCAAAGAACAAGTATTCCTAACCAAAACCTCCAAACAAACTTTCTTCATAGAATTTACCAAATCTTTCAAAGTATCTCTCAAATATTATACTACACTCCAAATTTCAATCATAAACAAATCATTTGGTTTAAGAAATCACGTTTTCAAAGAACAACTCGCTGAAAATCTCAAATAACAACAAACTAAAAGCAACTTCAATTTTTCTTTCAAACTCTTAGATGAGGATGAATCCTCAATCTAAGTTCCATGTTTCTGGACGCCAAAATGTAACTACTGGAAATCTAGCAGTACACCCAAATAGTAAAACAAACGAGATCTAAGACATCTAAAGAACAATACCAAATCAAAATTCTTTTATTAATCATAAACTTATCAAAATAATACAAGTAGGAGGACTTAGATAAACCCTAATCTCTCCACTATAGATTATCTTACTCTCCCTACCAAAGCTGCATCCCCTTTTACAATGACCAAAGGTTTCTATTTATAGGAAAACTAGTTAGTGGAAGACAACTCATTTTACTTCGCCGGATATCACACATTCCATGTGATCTTTTCTTTTTACTTCTCTCATGCTATTTTTCATAAAATTTTCCCCTTCTTTTCGCCGATAATCTCGGCATCTTGTCGGGACTGCTGTATCATTTCTTGTTCAACAATCCATATACCGCGTCAGATGTCTTCTCATTCAAGTAACCTTATTTCTCCTATCCAGTTTCGCAGATGATACCTTGTTCAACACTCCAATGGATCCTTCGTGTCTCAATCGCTTATTCATTAACTTCGTATCGTTCCTTTGTATTCAGATCTATTTTCTTCGGTTAATCCTACGAACTTCGCAGATCCGATAATAGTAGGAGTAACTCTGACAGCTGATTTGACAAGTCACTGTCCACTATTTTTGGGGAATGATACAGGATCTTTTGGTAAGATTCCTAAACCTAATTCGTTCCTTCTCGTGCGAACACGTGGCGAGTAAATTTTTTGTACCTACAAATGGAACCTCTTAGACATTTGAGTAGCAACTCTATGGAGGGACACGTAGGGATTTATAAATGGCTAACTCATGTTGGGTGTTTGAAGACATTAACTCGTAGTCAGTTTGAATCTCCAATTCTTATTATTTGGTGTTTGACAACGCTGTAGAGATTTTAGTCTATCTCCCAATTGGAGAAAAATTTGGATAAATCCTTTTAACCGTGTATACAAGACATCCTGATGATGTTCCACACCAAATTTCAGAATTTTTGGAGTAGTGGAAGCATTTTTACAAATTTCAGAAAGTTGAATATCGTTTATGTGAAATTTCTGAAGAGCGGAAATCAGTTCTAGCGGGAATGATTTTCCAACCTTTTTTGTTGCTCTTTTGATTTTGTGGTAAAAATGATAGTCGCTGATCAGGATTTTGTCTTGATTACTTATTTTGGAAATCTCTAACCAGAGATAGGATGCTAGAGATATGGGACTCTTAAATTACTACACGAGAAGTCCTAACAGTACAAAACAAGTAGCTTCTAAGGACGGCTGTTTTGGAAAAACCGTCCCTAAAGAAGGATATTTGGGACGGTGATGGCCTGACAGTCCCTGATAGTCATAAAATATTTAAATCAAGGCTAAAATATGTCCGTCCCAAAATGAAAACATGGCCAAATATTATTAGTGACGGTGGAACAGGGGACGGTAGATAAACCGTCCCTAATACCTCTTGGGACGGTTTTTTGTCCTCTTGGGACGTTTTTTGGCCGTCCCAAGAGACCTTCTGTTTTGTACATCTTGTTTTGGTTGAAAGGCGTAATTTATCTTGATAAGAAATTCTCAGAAATGTGAGGGTCTCTAGAAACCGTTTTAATTTGCCATCAAAGTCACAGAAACGGCCTACATGTACATGAGCTGTGGTGTAGTGTCTTGAAGGGACAGGGAAATGCAAATTGTACGGTGTACGAGATTAAACTATGGATGACAACTGAGACTTGATGTTGGCACCGTTTGTGATGAAGCATAACGAAATCTCCATGTTTCAAATTATGCTCGAACCCCTCTGCAGTTTTGGTTTTGCACAGAGATTAACAAAATGTCTCTACGGAAGAAGTAAGACCGTTGAAAGATATGATGATAATTCAAATCTTAACGGTATACCTTCCGTACGTACAATTTGGTGGTTTTGGGGCAATCACAAAAGACAAATATTTTAAGGACTACGTATACCTTAGAACGGTGGGGGTCCATATATAAAGGATCCGGTGCAATTTCAGATCTAATAATTATGTCATGATTATAGGAGATCATTTGTACAGATAGATTTGTGCCAAATAAAATTGCACTCGATGTTTATATTAGACATGTCAATAGCAAGTGGTGATTCACAATCATCAGTGAAAAACTATGTGGTTGTTGTTGAAGAAACAATTCATGCAATATTAATGTTGATAATGAGATCAACTATGAATTCCGTAGCTTAGGACGCAAAGTCGGAGAAGAATTAAAGTAACTTTAGGATTTCCTTGAATATATGTATTTATGGTCAAAGTATACGCATGGATGAAATAAATACATTGTTCTGATCAGACAATATAATTATTTGGGAAAAAACACATAATTTGGTATTATGGTACGTCTTCGGAAGTAAATCGAGGATATAACATCATACTGCAATTGGTCTCAAATGCGCACATCTAAAATAAACAGTGTATGTGAATTGTATCAAGGCGACAAATGACACGAATTCTAGAGAGCGTATACTTGCGACATCGAGGGAAGTGGGATAGCCTATATAGAGTAGTATTTATAGCGGACACCCAACCTAGCGATTGGAGATCCCATGTTTATCTAGGTTCAAAAGGGACAACCAAGTTATAAATTTATACTCACCGGAAACACTTTGAGAGTTTACTCTCTTTCCCATTTATATGATGAAACAGTGTTGCCTGTCAAGTAAGAGGTTGAGATTTTCTCTTAATGATTCCTATGGCTTAGTTTGACTAAGAAAAGTATGGCAGGATACTTTCAAATAGGAGATCACCTATATGAGTGTGAAGTGGTGCCGCTTCTATGATAACTATAAGGCTAAGTTAATCTAGAGCACTCATGAAAAACCAACATCGTTCAGGGCCGAAATGAACACAACCGAGAACCGGATATGTAAGGAATAAACTGTGTGATATCTATTGCATCGGTTTACATCATACAGTTGGGCGGTTCAAGACATCGCGTTCACCGAACAACTAGTAAACCCGGTAGGTATTCACTACGGAAGATTCAAAGACAAAAGGTATCTCTCCCGATGTAGTGATGTTCCGCACACAAACTCTTTCTAGTGTCTGCATTAAACTTGCATGGATTTCTATTCAATGTGGGGGATTTTTGGAATTTTGAATAGAAATATAAGTTAGTTAGTTAGTTAGTGTGAATGGATGTGTCCACTCACTTAAACCTTTTCAATATGTAGTGTCTTATCCCAAGGGATGTGACTCTCCACTAACGGTTGTGACTCTTCATGAAAGGACATCTCCAAGAGTCACCTTTAACCTATATAAACCCCACTCATTATCCATTGCAAGTATGTTTTAAGAATCATAAAAATAGTACTAGAAATTTAAGAGTTTTCATGTGTCTTCAAGAGTTAAAGAAGAGTTTGTGCTACATCCATTCGCGTTCGTTGTTCGGTGTTATCGAAGTGCTGCGAAAAACATCGAGGTATTGTTGAATGTTGGAGACATATGCCGCTAAATCTGTAACAACATTATATACAGGGCATCAAATGTCTTAAGCAAAGAGATTACTCGCCTCAATACACCCAAGTAAGTTTGTTTAAGTTTGTGATTGATCATCTTTCCTATCCTTCTTTTCTTGTTTCGTTGTTGGTATTAAGAAACGTGATACATAGATGAAAACCGTGTTACAAAAAATTGTAGCGAATCGGTGATAATACACGAGTTATATTATTGGAGAATAGGTAACGAAGATCATTATCTAACAAAGACTCGTTTTAGTTTGGTAAAAGACATTTTAGTTTCATTTGTCACGGATAATTGTTGGCCGATGATATTACACTGTTTTTATCTTTTCTAAAACCAACTAGAAGTAGACCATTTGGCTTTAGCCCTGAACCAACGGAGTATAATTTTCTAAGAATTTTATTATTTTGACCAAGGGTTACATTACACTGTGAAATAGCCGAGGGTACCATGTCCTTAGAAATGTAAAATTCTAAATATATGGGATCAGTACTTAGGTTCCACACTTGAGCGCCAGTAGTGGCAGAGCTAGCTAGGGCTAGGGGCAGTTGCTTTTCATCTGGTGAAAAATTTAACAATCAAAATCTGTCGAACGGTGACACTTATCAGTGGAGGAGACATATCATCCAACTTAGCCGTAAATGACAGAAAGAAAGAGAGAAATCCTTGAAGAGATATCGAAATGATTTGTCCCACTACTCCTAGTCTCAGCCAGGAACGTTCATTGGCCAATGAATCTCCCAGGTTTAATCAATTCAAAAGAAGAAACCCATAATCAGTTATAGCCACACCAATTTTGGAGGAATGCACAGAGTGTTAATGGATAAATAACTACGATTTGTTCAATTTATGGGATTCATCGCTTTGATTCCCAAGAATTTCTTCCTCTTTTAGTTTAGGATTTTTGTTTTTTAATCGAAAGAGAAGATAATATTAGAATAGAGGATTTACAGCCAGCTACCAGAGGTAGCAAGGTACAAAAGAAAACAAAGAAACAACGGGAACAAAAGTTACATAAAAAGGGATTCCAAAGTATTATGGACTGAACTTGCAAAGTTCAGATGAACCCTTTTCCCTGCGGCTGCTACCCAACTAAGAACTAGGGATTTTACGTCAATAACTAGATCATCATTGGTCTTGTAGTAGTAGTTTTACTCAAAAATTCTACAATTCCTTTCTCTCCAAAGGACCCAAACTATTGCAGCAGGAATAAGATTCCATATCAAACTTCTT
Organism: Papaver somniferum; assembly: GCF_003573695.1. Classification (NCBI taxonomy): domain Eukaryota; kingdom Viridiplantae; phylum Streptophyta; class Magnoliopsida; order Ranunculales; family Papaveraceae; genus Papaver; species Papaver somniferum. The sequence goes on along the minus strand of NC_039368.1, from coordinate 7,206,786 downwards.
GTGTCAGAAAAATTGTTATGATCCCAGCATTGCGCCAAAGAATACATAGAATTAGGAAAAACCCATGCCCAACTGCCACCAGGTGAAAGCTTATACCAGATCTTTTGAGCAATTTTACAGTGAAGAAATAAATATTCTTGCGATTCCTCGACATCACCACAGAGAATGCAGGAGTTATAGATATCAACACCCTTATTTTGTAAGATATCAAGAGTGTGCAGCTTTCCATGAATCAAACACCAAATCAGAAGCTTTATCTTAGGAGGGATCTCAGCTTTCCAAATAAACGAAACTGGAAAATTCGGAACACCATCTTCAGACACCATCTTAGAGTATAACGACTTCACACTGAAAACACCTGAATTATGAAGAGACCATCATCTGGTATCCGGAGTAGAGACTAAGGTTGGTGGTGTATCTCCAATATGCAAAATAAGAGAAGCAATTTCCATTGCTTCAGAGTTAGATAAAACTATTTTGAAATCAAACTTCCACTTGCCATCTGTACGTAGTCACCATCTCTGCCAGTTTGGAGTTTTTATCTCTAACAATTTTGTAAATTAAGACTTGGATACACAGTAGTGAAAGATGCATTTCCAGTCCAATGATCGTTCCAAAATGAGATTTGTCTTCCATAGTGGATGTTTAGAGTAGAGTTTGTCGTAATAAGATAATTGGTTTCTGCGATTGCCCTCCAACAAGAATCTCCATATGAGGATCTGACAACATCAGGTACCTAGCAGGAGAAAACACACCCATATTTGTCTGCAATGACTTTATACCATAGTCTATTTTTTTCCACACCAAATATCCAACACCACTAAGCGAGCATAGCCTTGTTCATAATCTTGAGATTGCACACTCCCAAACCAACGCTTTCAAGTGGACCACAAACCAAGTCCCAAATGACAAGATGAGATGGTTTAGACCCTGATTTGTGCTCCCATAAGAAGTCTCTGATCTTCTTATTCAATATTTTTATAACAGAAGCAGGTGCCCGGAATAAAGAGAAGTAATATAAAGGAAGAGAAAATAAAATGCATTTAAGGAGTGTTAACTTACCACTTTTTGAGAGATTGCATCTTCTCCATGATGAGATTATGGCTTCAAATTGCTTTATAACTGGATCCCAGATATGTCTAGAGTTTGATTTTGCACCCAAAGAAAAGGGAGAGAATCAGTGGGACAACCAAATTCAGAAGCCCAAGTGTCTAGTTCTGGAACATCACCAATAGAAATAAGTCTAGTCTTGGAGGTATTGACCTTTAAACCAGCAATATATTCAAAGCAGTGTAGAGCGGAAAATACATTGAGAAGTTCTTCTTTCTTGTAATCAATAAAGAATATTATATCATCGGCATAATGAAGGTGATTGATCACCAAATTAGAGGGAGAGACAGAAAAACCACTGAAAAGATTCAAATTTGAAGCTCTATCTATGTATTTAGATAAACCTTCCATGGCTATATTGAAAAGAAGAGGTGAAACCGAGGAATCTTGCCTAATTCCCCTTAAGCTTTTAAAGTAACCAAAAGCACTTCCATTGATCAACATATAAAAGGAACTAGTAGAGTAACAAAATTTGAGGCACTCACACCACTTCATGCCAAAAACCCATCTTACTCGACACGAATTCTATATATTTCCGATTGATTCTATTAAAGGCTTTTTCAAGGTCAATTTTACAAACAATACCTGCCTTCTTGATCTAAGTCTAGAGCCCACTAGTTCATTAGCAATCAGAATTCCATTTATAATTTATCTACGTTCAATGTAAGCACATTGCACAGGTGATATGAGTTTATCCATGACAAGTTTAGATGAAGGGATTTTCGGTTCTGCATTTGTGGAAGAGGACGAAAGGTTGATCTGGTTTAGGTAAAATCTTAAACTAAGGTAAAATCTTAAACTAAGAGTGGCTCCCGGCTGGACGATCACAATGTCTCATAGTTCACTAAAATGTTCCCTTGTGCTTCCTACGGGACTTCCTAGGTGGGTATGGAAACAAATGCAACAAATAAAAAGAGCATTCCACGATATTAACACAAAATTGGTTAAAAAGACCAAAACTAACAATTTCTGGGTGAAAAAGACATTTAGATTTTGATACTGTTTAAATGGACAAAAATGTAAAAATAGCCAAGATGTAAACAATTTCATCCTACCTATTTTCAAATACTTTTTCTTATTTTAAAAAAAGAAATAGTCTTATGCACACCGGTTGAAGTTATAGAGGCGGAAGAAAGAACAAGCTCTTATATTCTTAAAAATTCACAAGAGATCCCATAAGAAAACGCCATTCTAACAGTGAAGCCAACAATATAATACTCCATTCGTCCCACTATTAATTGACCTAATTTATTAAATAAATCAGTTTTAAAATAGGTCAATTAGTAGTAGGAAGAGGGAGTATAATTTATGGTAGTTATCATCCTTGCAAAAAATTGAAATCTTTTTTCTTTCCATATGACTTAAGTTATGTTGTAACGGAAGAATCAAAGTCCAGATAACTTTGCAACACATTACAAAGATAATCCATTCATTTTCCTTTCCCAAAATTACATCATCATATTAGCATTTTCTATTTTTAACGATTGATATTCAAAGGGATAAATGGTGGTGTTATATGTGTGCTCATATTTGGTAGAAATATAAATTTTTATAAGAGGAACGTATTATCACAATATTATATTTAAATTTATTATCGTTTGAATTTTATGGAAAAAATGGCACAAATCATGAAAGAGTTAGAAGAAGAAATAAACATTTTTATTCTTGAAAATTCACGACAGGATCCCAATCCAAAGCACCGTTTCGATACCGGAGCCAAGAATGTAATATCATCTAAATCAGGAAACTTCTTTGAAGAGGACATGATTATTCCTTCCTTTCCATGTGAAAAAAAGTTTGCCCAACTTGAAAATTCAAAATCCATATCATATTGCAACAAATTAGAATGATAACCTATAGGTGTTTCGTTCTCAAAAAAGCATCGTTATCTTAACATTTTCTGGTTTCCGGTTTTCTCCACCATCTTAAGAGTATATGACATTTGAGAACCAGAGTAGACAAATCAATTAAAAGTTTGGATTTGAATAAAACATTTCAAGCCGATTAAGAATCATAATAAAGTTTACACTTTCCCCAAAGCAATGATTCAACAGGATAAAACAATCGGATACCCTAAACAATATTGTTAAATTTGTGCAGAATAAGTCTGTAAAAAAAGTGTGACACACGTCGCAAAAAATTAATTTCAAAAGTTGTGACTGCTCAGGAAAAGAAAATACAAAATGGGTGAATTAAGGACATCCCATGAGAGACCAGCTTCTCATTAGCTCCCAGTTTACATGATGCTGAGCAAAACATATTTAATAAATTAGCTAATTGCATTGATCACTTATTAAGTCTAATATCTTGTTTGTTTTTTTCCTCACTCATCTGAGTCGTCTGAATCTGACTTGTCTGGATCTGATAGATATCACGTGATTCATCTGGATTTGACTCAAAAATATGTGAGTCAGTGGCTTGATTCCATGAGTCAGGGGGATTTCATTCCCTGATTCAAATGGATCCGAGTCAGGGATTAGGTCTGAGTCAGATCGTGAGTTAGATTTGACTGAAAATAAAAAACAAACAGTCTCACATATGACTCGAACGGAGTCAGGGACCGAGTCAGATGCAGAAGCCGTAGTCAGCAAAAAAAAAAAAACACATGCTAAGTTGGCAATATCTTAAAAAAAAAATAATTGCAACAACCTTTACAGTGAAGCTGCTTATGATATTGAAGTTGGTATAAGTGAAGTAGTTTATTTATCTTCCTTGAAGGAGTTGGATAAAAACATAGTTCCGGATCCAGATGGTTTCAAAGTCAGTATAATTATAATGTGCTGGGAATTTATGAAGATGGACATCATGAAGGTAGGCAGTGTCTTCAAAAGTAATGGGTTTATTGACCGGAGACTTAACATTTATTTTCTTTTCTCGAGACCCCATTGCAATGTTAGCATTTTCTAATTTTTAGTTTTCTCCCCCATCTCAAAAAGTGCATGACATTTATGAGTCATATATACAAATTAAATCAAAATATGCAGTAAACTAAAATATTTTCAAACCACTTAAATTTCTTTTCGAACCCCTTAAGTTTCTTTTAAGTTTGTTTATATATATGGTTTCGTCAAAGCAGTACGTTCAAAAGGATTAAACAGTGTGATAAATTTACATAGAAAAAAATTGAAGAAAAGTGTGACATTTATAGAAAAAGATTCAAAAACTGTGACAATTCTGGAAAAGAAAACAGAAAGGACTCTTATAGGAAATCTCATGAGAGACAAGCTCTCATTTCCCACATCTTACATGATGCCGAGGACAAAATATTCACAAGTTAGCTAACCCCATTGATCGCTTTTAAAAACAATTTGGCAATCTGATAAAACGGAATTGATTGGTTGACAGAATAGATTTCCCGACTTTTGTCCCGCGTTTAATAAGAATCTAATAAGAATGGGACTCACGTTTGTCCATTATCAATCCAAATGTTAGAGAATTTGGATCTCCTATGGTTATTTCTCTGTCGGGACATTTTGTTGGTGAAAAGGTCCGTAGATCTCGCAATGCCCCTGTAAAATGAAACTAACAAGAAACAAAATGATTAGTTTTTATTTTAAGCCTCAATTTAATTCTAAACCAATTATGCTCGATGGCATTTAAATTATAAATTCAAATGGGAAAGTGGATTATTTCGACTCAGAGTCGCACCATTTACTATTAGATAGTAGAATACCTCGTTCTGGAAATGTAAAATTGGAGATGAAAACAATACCCGTGTGCCAAGACATACACCATGTTTGTTTAATCCTTACTCGTCTGAATCGTCTAGATCTGAATTATCTAGATTTGAATGAAATCACCTGACTCATCTGGATCTGATTCAATATATTTGATTTGAGTCAGATCTGACTCAAACATATGTGAGTCAGTGGTTTAATCCCATGATTCAGGAGAATTTTGTTACCTGACTCAAATAGGTCTGATTTAAAGGTTAGGTCTGAGTCATATGTCGAGTCATATCGAACAAAAAGTAATAAACAAACAATGTAACTGCTGACTCGGCACGAGTCAGGGATTGACTCAGATCCAGATGCCGAGTCAGCTGCAAACAAACAAGATGATAGTCTACTCTGTGGGTTCTCCAATACATAGTCATTGATTGTACATACATGATTTGATTTTTTGTGTAGGATCCGTCATTTCACATATACACGTAATGGACTACACATGGACCAACCAATTTGGCCCATGTCTAGCCACTTTCAAAGAACCATTTTTTGGGGACCAGCCTTTTTTGGGGACCATTGTTTTATTTTGGGTAAGACGTTAGAAGTAAATCTAGGTCACCCCTTACCTAGATATTATATTAATACCTAAATTACCCTCCTGATTAATTTTGGCTAATGATTAGTTTGTGTTAATAATAGTTAGTGTAATTAAATTCGGTTAATTAGTGATTAGTGTAAGATAACACCAATTATTTTTCTTAAAATTAAGTTAGTGAGGGAAGAAGAAGGAGATTATAAGAGTTGGAAAAACTCCATTATTTTATTTTTTTTGAATTCAAACCTTCAAACCACCCAAGCATACTTCAAAATATAGTTTTTTGTTGCTTGAATTGGCCAAAAATTCCTGAAAATAAGAAATTTTATAGCTTGAATTGGGTTAAATCAAACAAGTTCGGCTACAAGATCTGAAGAACATGTAGCCGAACTTATTTGGAACTGTAGTTTCGGCTACTTTTTCCTAAGACACAGGTAGCCGAACTCGCTTTTAATGGAGGTTTTGATGAGTTCGGCTAACAGGTTCCGGTACAAGTAACCGAATTTTTATTCCAAACTATGCAGAGTAATGTTCGGTTTCCAACATCAATTTTCGACTGAACGAACTCAATATTAGAGTGAAGTTCGGTTAGGAGAAAAAATTCTCAAATAAACCTGAATTCAATATATGTGTATGCGTAGTAGAGTTCGGTTAGAAAACTTTTTTTGCGAACTAACCGAACTCAACATATTGATTTTCAAAGAAGGGTTCGGTTAGCAATCTTTTTTTTTTTTACGAACCAACCGAACTCAACATATTGATTTTCAGATAAGGGTTCGGTTAGCAATTTTGTATTTTTGCAAACCAACCGAACTCAACATATTGATTTTCAGAGAAGGGTTCATTTAGCAATTTTGTATTTTTGCAAACGAACCGAACTCAACATATTGATTTTCAGAGAAAGATTCGGTTAGCAATTTTTTTTTTTTGCGAATCAGCCGAACTCAGCATTTGTTATTCGAATACAAGTGTTTGGTTAAAGGACAAAAATTTCCAATTAACTTAACCAATCGAACACAATATATTGGTTTTTAATGAGGAGTTCGGTTAAAACTATTTTTTGCGAACCAACCGAACTCAGAATTCGATTACGAAAAAATAAATTCGTAATAATCGAAGTGTTCTTCGTGTTCTTGGTTTAAGAACGTTCGGTTAAAAAACTAGTTTTTTTAAACTATTCCTAACCGAACATGCCACTTTAACTTCCATTTAAACCATATTTTGATGATTTCTACTCAATTTTCCCAATTAAAAACGATTGATGGGTTTTTCAATCAAATGAGGAACGTCAAGGAAAGAAAGAAGAAGAAGAGAATAATTATTATTTTTTCAAAACTAAAAAATTTCGATGCCCCTCCTATTTTTGTTTTTGTTTTTGATTTTGGTTAATAGATTCATTTAGATTAGATTTATATAGTTATTAGGTTAGTTTTTTTTAATTTAAATTAAAATAAAGAATAATTTTATATTTACCTTACTTTAGGACACCCTTACAAGTATAATGAGTTTGGTCCAACAAGACAATGATCCCAACAAAAAAAAAAAACCATCGTACCTAAAAAAATTGTTCCTTCCAAATGTAAACATGTAGGATTAGTAGAGTCAGCTAATCTGGTCAAGCGGCACATGGACAGCCAATAACAGTCGTATGGTACTTCGGACAATCTAGTCAGTGGAGGAGAAATATTATCCAACTTAGCGCGAAATAAATGATAGAAATAGAGTGAGAAAATCCCAAAAGAAACAGAGAAATGATCTGCCTCACTACTCCTGGATTACTCAGCCATGAATGTTCATTCCCAAATAAATCTCCCAGGTTTAATCAATTCAAAAGAAGAAACCCACATTTTGTGATAATCAAATCATCATCAGAAAAGAGTGAAAACCCATTTCCTCCAATAAAATCAGCTAAAAGAGTAGTATTAGTAAGACATGGACAGAGTACATGGAATGAAGAAGGACGAATTCAAGGTAGTTCCAATTACTCTGTTCTTACAAAGAAAGGTGAATCTCAAGCTGAAACATCTCGGCAAATGTTAGCTAATGATACATTTGATGTCTGTTTTAACAGGTAATAATTAGAATTTCCTATTCATTCTGATTGGGTATAGAAAACCGATGATTAGGTATAGAAAACCGATTAACGTAAGCTGTGGTGTATTTTTTCCAGCCCGTTAAATCGATCGAAGAGGACGGCGGAGATCATATGGGATGCTCGTAAAGAGGCGATGATACCAGAATTTGATTTACGGGAAATCGATCTTTATTCTTTTCAGGTTAGTTTGTTGAAATTTATCAATGTAGCTTAAGTGTTTGAGAATTTGTCCAAGAGGAGATTTTTTGAAAATTGCGGATTTCTTTTTAGGGACTTTTGAAAAATGAAGGGATAGAGAAGTATGGTGAAGAATTTAGGCGATGGCAGAAGGATGCACCAAATTTTGAGATTGATGGTCATTACCCGGTGAGAGAATTGTGGGTTCGTGCTAGAAATTGTTGGGATAAAATTCTTTGTCATGAAGGGGAGTCTGTGCTTGTTGTTGCTCATAATGCTATTAATCAAGCTCTTGTTGCTACCGCTATGGGTGCTTAGTTCTTCCTCTTTGTAATGTTTGTTGAATAAATGGACTTTTCTAGTATTCAGTCTGAAACATGGTTGTTTGTGTTGATTAGGATTGGGGACGGAGTACTTCAGGGTTCTACTTCAAAGTAATTGTGGTGTAAGTGTTTTGGATTTCACCCCTGTGGATGACAGTGAATCTCCTCACATCTGCCTTAATCGTTTGAATCAGGTACCTATAACAAGTTAAAGCTATTTTGGGTTTATATCCTCTACTTATTGTTATTCATGTAAATTCTTGACTAATGCATTTGTTAATGGTAAATCATCTTAAACGGTTTCGCTGTAGACGCCCAAGTCATCTATAGCACCAACAAGTTCTGCCGGTAGAAAAAGCAGTAAACAACTAATTATTGTGTGCCATGGAAATGTTGAGGTATGAGACAGGTCATCATTCGAAGAGTTTATACTTCCGCTTTCTTAATATCCTTGATTGTAGTCATTTCGAGACATAAGAAATTCTCCTTAATGTTGGACAGGCTACATCACCAAATTCTCCTGATGGACCAATGAACATGCTCGGGGTTATACAGGTCATCCGTCTTTCTGAGTTTCCCTGATAACCAAGGAACAAGGCTTCCTTAATCTGATATCTTGATTGATTACTCATGTAACAGTCCCAGAAAACTGCTGAGCTTCTTCTAGACTTAAAGGTAACGTCAGTAGTTTGCAGCCCTCGGATAGCCTCCATCGATACTGCCACAACCATCTCCAAGGTATGTTCCGTTTCCCTTATAAGTTATTGAGTTTAGTTTGACCACAATTCTTGTCGTAGAAATCCAATGCATATACTTTCCAAGAACATGAATAATTCAATATTTATTGTAACTAGGTAGACTTGATTTGTAGGTTCAAGAAGGTGCTGTTTGCTTGGGTGCTGACACTGTACCTCGCTTAGTGGAGATGAAGCAATTGAACGAACTAGAAGTTGAGTCCATTTTTCAGCAATCAAGAACGGTAAATTCAGAAACTGAGTATCTACTTTGAAGTTTTAGTAAAAACCTTGTGATAAATCTTCGGTGAGTTCAGTAACAACGTTAGGTAATCATACAGGATCCAATCGAGTCCTCATTTCTTCATCCCGGTTGGTTAAACAGTTTCGAGGATCAAGTGACTACGGACATATGGAATCAATCAGGGAAAGCATGGAAATCTTTACTAGATGAGTTATCTGATGAATCCGAGGGAGAAAGAAATCTGGTGGTTGTCGGACATCCTGCAGTACACATTGCTTTAATAGGACAATGTCTGAATTTGACCAAAGAATGGATGGGATCATTTCATCTCGATGCTGGTAGCATTAGTGTTATAGATTTCCCTTATGGGCCTAGTGGAAAAGGTGTTATACGATGCGTAAATTATACTGCTCATTTAGGGAGGTGGTCGATACCTGTTACAAAGTCAAGTGTGGATAACGAAGAGTTTTAGATGTCAATACAATATGTTCATACAGATGGAGAAACTTGTGGCTGATGAATGAGAGATTCCATTCCTGGTTGTGTACTATCAAGTTTTAACACTAGGGTTCACGTCGAAGTATTCATTTTTTTCTCTATTATAAGAGCTAGAATTCTTTTAGGGAACCTTGAGTCCAGAGTTTGGATTGTAATATTTAACTTACAGATACGGTAGCGTCAATTGCTATGGGCCTGATAGTTATATCTGTGTGCAAATTCTATACAGAATGAGTAAAACATGAGTAAATCAACATTTTTTTTCAATTCCACCATGGCATTTTGAGTTGCAGTAGTGGAATAGAAGAGAGATTTACTGGTGTACGAGTTTACAGAAAAACGGAAGCTCCATTCTCTAAAAGATGACTGGAATGTAAATGAGGAAAAATTCCCTTCCCAAAGAGAAGGATAGTTGTATGGCGATGTGAAGAATGGCTGAATGATTTGAGTGCATCGGGTTGAATTTTGTGGAGGAGTCGGTTCAACACAATGAGAGAGCTTGCGCAAGTGGATTTTCTTTTGGGAAACTTAGGTGGAGACAAAAAAAAACAAAAATTCTCATTGTCAAGCACACAATTAATTTTGGATATCGTGATACCCACAAATATTTATGTGACACCCATAATTATCCGAAATTATTAAAACCTGACTGCATGACGGTTTATGCATCCGCATGACGGTTTATGCATACTGTTTTTTTAAGGATAACTCGTTACGCATCCTAATTTTTCAGGGATATAATTGGCAACACAACTTGAATATAACCGTTGATTTACCCGTTTTCAAGATCGACACAACTGTTGATTTACCCGTTTTCAAGATCGACACAACTGTTTTTAAGATCGACACAACCGTTGATTTACTCGTGGTTTCTTATAAGCTTTGTCATGCTTCACTGCCTCATGCTTCGCCCACGTCTACTCCAGAGTTTGTCGCTTCTTCACCTTCTGCTGAGTTACAGAAAATATCTTCTAATGGAAACGTCACCACTCCCTTGGAAGGTGCTAACGCCCCAATTTCTGAGAATGTCTCCGCGTTTGTGAAGGCTTCTACCGTCTTAACTCCCGAGAATGTTACCGCGTCTTCAAAAGATATTATTACTACCTCTCCAGTGGGCATTACTATGTCTACCTCTCCTTCTACTATGGTCACGTCCTCTTCCCTTGAAACTAACTCTGTCAATGAAGGCGTTCTTGACAGGACTGGTTCTGGGGCTAAGTTGTTGTCGAAAATTATTAATGCCGCTCGCTTATCCTGTGACGATCCTTCTCAATCCCGAGTTTTTGACGCCCTTGCCAAATTATTGTGCGAGTCTTCTCCAGATAAAGCGACTAGGAGTGAGATTTTTTCTCAGTTAGATCCAAGCATTAATCTCGCTTTTGAACGTCTGGTATGTATTCTATCATTTATGTTTTCAATTTGTGCTATTTTATGGCTCTTTTATATTTCATATTATCTTTTCCTTAGGAATATAATACCGTCGTCGCTTAATCCAAATCGAAGGCTTCTCTGAAACTAGCAATACTATCCGAGCACTTTCCCAACAAGTTACCAAGCTGAAAGGGGATCTTTTAGCTGAATCTGTTGCTTCTGAATATCTTCGCTTCAAAAATCAAGAGCTTAGAGGTATGTATTCCAACTTTCATTTCTTAATTTTGTCGTGCTTGTGTTCATTTTCTTTTAAATTTTCCGTGCACGTCATGGAAAGATTTAGTTATCAACATTCTGCTGAGGATGCTCGTGTTGATAATAAGAAGTTGCAGGTTCAGCTGAACCAATTAATTAATAATCATCCGTACCTGCTTAACCAAATTGATAACCTAAAGAATGAAAATCTTTATTTATGCAACCAATACGATTTTCTGGGCTCCCAAGTAACCAATCTTTCAGGATTATTGTATAGCTCTGATTTAAGAAATCAAACTCTGTCAGATGAGAATCAAATCCTTTCTAATGAGAAGCGATCTTTCCTAAATGAGAAGACGATGTTTACGTGTCAGTGTCTTACCCTCCAGAAGACTTACCTTAGTCATGAGGAATCCCTTCATGCTTTGAAAAACCAATATGACGAAGAAATGAAGAGGTTATCTTTAGAGAATTAAAAAATTATTTAGAGTAAAATAAATATAACTGTGAATATGAATCAACTCCGAGAACCGCATGAGATACTAAAAGGCTCTTATGATAATTTAGCAAAGGAGAGTAAGTCTCTTTCCCAAGATGAGAAGAGAATTCGGTCCCTCCTTCAAGGTTTGGTTGGTGATGATTTTGATAAGTGTATGGAGGATATTAAAAATAGTGATCTTGCTTTATCCCATCATTTTACTTCTCAGAGGGAAGGTAGTCAAATTGAGCTGACTGGCTCAGCTTTTACTTTTATTTGAAATTTTTTTATTTGTCTTTATTTCCCCGCCATTGTTTTGATCAGAAATTTTATTCTTTTGCAGCATCTGACGAATCACATCAGCTTATCATTAAGAAGCTAAAGTCTGACCTTTCAAAGGCACAAAAGAAGCGCGGTGAGCTCTCTGTGAAACTTTCTTCCACTCAGGAAAAGGCGAGAAGGAGGTGTTCATATCTTGAAAAGTTGATGGAGGTTGATGTTGGGAATACCAAGAAAAGTGTCGCGCGTGATATTTTCATTAAATATAAGTCTCTTACAGATAAGGTTTTCCGCGCTTATTCAATTCCCTTCTGAAGTTCAACTAGATCAGTGCCTGCCACAATCAGATCATCTACATGAACTAAGACATTAAGCTGTATTTTTCCTTTTGTCATAATAAAAGAGAATAATCTGAATATGATTGTTTGAAGCCATAATTCTTCAAATCTGTTGATAAATTTGTAAACCAACATCTAGGCACCTGTTTTAGGCTATATAATGATTTCTTCATTCTACAAACCATATTAGAATTTCGTTTGGAAAATACCGGAGGTATCTTCATATACACTTCTTCCTCCAGATCACTATGAAGAAATACATTATGGACATCCATTTGATGCACTTCCCAATTCTTAACTGCTGCAACAACTAAAAAAGTACGATATTAGAATTTCAGGTGCAATGAAGATAATCTTCTTCTCTCAAAGTAGTCACCTGACTTGCAATATCACCGGTGCAATAACCACACTTTCATTGTGGTATTTTCATATATGTCACCAGGTCACCCCACAGCTTGTTTAATCTTCCAAAATAAACAGCTACACTTTCAGATTTACCTTGTTTACACTCACTCAAAGATAATTTTATTTGACAGATTCTTGTACCAGGTCAACTGACTTGCAATATCACCGGTGCAATAACCACACTTTCATTGTGGTATTTTCATATATGTTACCAGGTCACCCCACAACTTGTTTAATCTTCCAAAATAAACAGCTACACTTTCATATTTACCTTGTTTACACTCACTCAAAGATAATTTTATTTGACAGATTCTTGTACCACTTACCACACAAAATCGTTTCCGCAAGTGTATCCAGAGAAGAGCAACATCATCATAATATCCTAGTGTTGATCGTATGGAAGAATCCAGGGTGTTGTTAATCAGGAAACAATGGTTGATTGAACCGCAATCCATTCCTCCAATTGTTCGGGATCTGTAGGTTCTTTTATTGTGCCGTCAACAAAACCAAACTTTCGTTTGGGTATTAACGATCTTCTAATAGATCTAGCCCATTCATCATATTTAGTTGTAACACAATCGGGGTAATACGAATACCAGGACCATCGCTCGATCCTAGATGATACACCGGATTTTTCTTCGATGATTCATGCTCTGGTTGTTCTCCTTTTTCTCCGTCTTTTGATGTTTCTTCTACCATTATGTTTAATGAAAAAAATTGATTTTAGGTTTTATAGGGTTTTAGGGTTTTAACCAGGCTCGATGCCATGTTAAATTCACGATAAGTTCTGCCTTTCTCATTAGATATTCAAGATATTTATACATCAATATGACTTGGCCAGCACGACACAAGACTTGCAGAATACGAGAACTCTTCCTAATATAACTCGTAACAAACTTAAAATAGAGTATGTTTCCTAATAGAAGATGATGCTACTATCGTTAATATTGAAGACTTAAGGTAGATGATTGAGAAAACTAGGTCGAGTTTGTGTCTTAATTCATAAGGAGGTTGGGTGAAATTCGATGTCGACGAGAAAACCAAGAAGAAAATCTTGACATCGTTCAAATTGTGTGTTGGGTGGCTGGGATTTTAAAGTTTCGGAAGGATTTAAGAAGGTGGGTTATAGTGGTGTTGGTTATGGGAAGAGTTTGAGATCGAGCTGTTGAAGAAGCCGCAAAGAAAACCGTTGCAATAGTGATGAACGATAATGATAAGAAAGCAATTCAGAGTTATTACGGGATATGGAGACATGGGTTAGTGTTTGATTGGAAATTGCAGGTAAATTTGAGAGCTAGAAGATGATTCCTCTATGTACGGCAACATTACCAGGTTGTGCATATCTGGTGTTCGACAGAATGCCTGAACCACCAGAAAAATGGAGAGTTTTAAACTAAGAAATGAGTGAAACTGAAGTTGAATACCGAACTTATTCGAGTTTGTTGAGTCTTAATGATATGGCACAGGGTAAACGATTTGAAATAAACCGACACACGGAGAATCCACTCCGGTAAATAAGACCCAATAACGATAAACAACTCCAATCCAGGAGCTAAACAAAAGATATGCAACTCTAATCCAAGAGTTAAGAGAAAGAAATATTGGTTTGATCACATTCAACTGACTGATTAATTTTAATACCAAAAGAATGAGCTAAGCCTAACTAATTACAATGATAAAGGAAATGGCTATTTATAGCCTCCAAACATTAAATCTGGAAATCTATAACATCCCTAAGAAATATATTATTCTTATGAAACAAGATAAATCCAATAAAGAAACTAATTATCCTAATAATAAAAATACTAAAACTAACAGATATCCAAGATTTAGTCAAATCTTGGAAATATTCTAGACTTTCCAAAATATGTCCCGCATCAGGTTCCCCTACTGCGATGAAACTCGTCTCGAGTTTATACTGAAAATGGCAAGTCGAATAAAGGACCTTGGCACTCCCTTTGGTGGCACAATTCGATCTTGAATCATGCATCAGAATCACTAACCGTTCAGAAAATAATCTCAACTTTACATTCTTCATCTTATGCATGTAAAAACCCGTCGCACAATGTCGTTTGCTCCTAGTGTTGCAATGTAGAAGCTCCCACGACATCTTCCAAGCATTGTCCCTTCGATATCCATAAGAGTTGGAAGTACCATCAGAAAACATGGTAAATGTGTACGAGTCTTCAGAAGTGCTGCTTTCGGGAAATACCACCACAGCTATATCCAACTGGGAAGGACTAACCTTAAGCATCTCATTGCCTCCAATCACTTGATGAATTCCCTAGACATCATTACTAATGTTATGTTCAACTTCACCAAGGTTGTTTTTGAACGCAGCCTCACCATCTGTGTAAAGTGCACTTTTAAAAGCCACCTCTTTCGATTTTTCAGGCGGTATTTTACCCTGCATCAGCTTGATCTTGATTGCTCCCCATATGAATTCATAAATGTTATCACGACAACTTGATAGTACCTCAAACAACCAGGGACCATCCAACACAACATCACAAACGTCAGTATCAACTACTTCACAAAAGATTGTGTCAGAGTAACATTTACCGATGACTATTGGAATTTTGCAAACACCCATACAAGTAATCACCCCTTCGTTGTTTCTGACCCATTTAATCTGATCCGGGTAAGGATACCCGTCCATCTCATAACCCAAAGCCTCCACCGTTTTAATAGAAACCAAATTTTGTTCACAACCACCATCAATAATAAAATCTCAAAATTTATTTCCGATGATGTACCGACTTCGAAAAAGCTTGCCCATGTCGCAATCTCCAATAGGTTTAGGGACAAATAAGTTTGTTGGGATTATATGTTTTAAAAACATTATTTATTTCCAATAATTTAGTGTCTCATTTAAATGGTTTTATAATGACATTTATTATTCCTTTTAAGAATAAATTTATTTCATTTTTAATGTCAAAAACCGTTTTTTGTTGAATTGGTTAATGATGCTAATTAACATCTTATTAATGTATTTCATTTAATTCTTTGGCTATTATAAATCAATTTTTGATGAAAGGAATTTAGAATGTTGTTGAAAAACTTTTTCTATTGAGAGAGTTTTTTCTCTTTACATTTTTGAGTTAGGAAAATAAAAATGAATATTCGGAAAGAAAACAAAAGTGTGAGCATCTTTTTGTTTTCTATAAGAGTGATTTTGAGCAAGAATGAAAGTGTAGAAGTTGCACATCCTCTCACCGTGCAAAAGTGATTGTGTAAGAGATTGATCTCGGCTGTTTTATCCTAGGGACGACGCGCAATTGAAGAACTGCTTGCACAATCTTGGGAAGAGCCGCGAAACATCTTAAAGAAAGCGACCTAGTCCGCGGCTCAGCCATAATATTTTCTTCGTGTTTGGTTTTTATTTTTTGTGCAGGCATAATCCAGCAATGATTCCAACAATTTTAAGACGTTTATTCTGCCATGGAAATCAAAAGAGAACAAATGTTAAAACGCGATAAGTGATAGACGCATTTTTGTGTCTACGTTGTCCTTAATTTCATGTATTGTTGGTACTCGATTTTTGTACTTATTATGGTATTTATGTGTTTTTAGGTATTTTTGGAAATAAACATTCTTGGAAAAATCGGCTCGAAAAGTCGTCTAAAACACCGTAAGGAACGTGTTATTCAGACTCTCACTTGTGGATAAGGGGCGCCCAAATGTCAAGGGTTACCCAAAGGATATTTTCACCCAAGCAGCTGATCAGAGACACCCATCATGGCATCTGCTATTCGCACCCCAGGACCGGATAGGGGGCACCCATCTTCTTCTTCACGTGAAAGATATTTGGCGGGAAAAGAAATCTCAACTGTGTGAGATTCTGGTCATGATATTATGGGGATATTTGTGTCTTTAAGACATGACTATCTTCTTACCATGACAGTAAGATTTTGTACGTGTCTTCAATGGAAGGAAATCGTATACTTTTGGATATTTTCGAAAACAGTGAAGGAATTATTCACGGAATTAATTGAAGATATTCTCTTCATTATTTGGCTCAATTAAATGAGAAGATTTGGATATACCATACAACTCAGAAGACGTGTGAAAATGGAGAGGAAATATTCCCGTGAAATACTTTCATAACTGCAAAGAACTTTTGGAGTAATTGAGATGATTTTCGACCTAAGATTGGCTTCACGGTATAAATAATTAAGAGTGTCTTGGGTATCATTGAGGAGATGGAGAGTTTGGGGATCATTTAGAGCAAACCCGGTTTAATCATTATTTTCTCCCATTTCATCACTTGTAAACACTTTTGAGCAATGAAAAATTATTCTGAGTGTGTTTCCAATATGCAGAGCTAAACCCAATCCTTGGGGCTATGGAGGAAGCCGTTGTTTCGGTAAAAGTGATATGTTTTCATTAATTAATTACAACAACTCTATTATGATTTTTGCATTGAACTAAAAATTGTTTATATGAATTTGATTAGTTAGGTGTATTTTCTCTTGATAGAATATGCTTGCTTTAGGGTTTTGATATTCTATGCTTGGATTAACATCTATTCTTTTGGAAATCTACATGTCTAGGCAATACTATTAAAATCAATTTGAATGTTGAGTTGCATAATTATTGTTTTATTAAATCACTAATATCAACCAATGGTGGAATCCTAGTCCCATTCTCTCCATAATTTTCATAACATCTTTTTAATTTAGTTCGCTATTTTTATTTATTAAAAAATATCTAAAAATCCGCTTTCACAAGTCTTGAACGAATCATATTACTACAACAACTTTGAAACACATCAAATTTTTGGCGCCGCCGACGCGGACTTGTCTTTAGGCTAGAGTTTTTAGATTTTTTTTTTAGGTTTTTATTTTATTTGTTATTCTTTACGTTTTTGGATTTTTGTCTTTTCCTTTCAGATTTTGGAATTTGGAGCGAAAGAAAAGTTTGCTAAAGCTTTTGGTGAATACTTAAAGAGTTGGAGTAAAAGGCAAAGCGAAAGGAGCGAAAGAAGAAGATTTTTTTTATTTTATAAAAAAAGAGAGACATTTTTATTTTTTGTAGATTTTTTTTAGACTTCGTTTTTCTTTTGCACTTTATTTTTTTGGACTTTGGACTTTAAATTTTGGGACATTATTTTTAAACCCTACGGAAGGATAGTTTAAATATGAACTGTTTGCAGAGAAGGACGACGATTACAATATCGTCTCGGCCCCTCGGGTTCGTACATGACATAGGAGTCGTGGCCCGAGTCGACTATAAAGGTTCATCCCCCGTCTGGTACGGGAGGTAAGTTTGTCGAAACACTCGCGAATCCCCTGTCAGCGAGTTACTGTCTTCCTTCGTATGCATATATGTTGAGGACTTGAAAACGGCTGTTTTAATTTCCTATTAAAGGGCAAGGACTGGCCATACAATATAAGGGTTCGGATTTTATCACCGTTCTCTTCTTGCCCGCCTTAGAAAAACGACACCAAACGCGAACCTAAGCCTAAAATTTTGACTAGAACAAGACCGATAGGGTAACGAGCTTAACAGGAAAGTCATTCGAAAAATATTGGTTACTCTTTTAAGCATACTTCGAAGTTCTTGACGGTTTCTGTAAGTTGAATGCGTGACTGCGCCGCCTTGTAATACCGGTGAGGCCTTGGGTATTAAAGCTCCACCGAGTTTCCCTCGCCTCTATTCAACTTACTTTAACTCGGATTAATTCCAGAGGGGTTTGCTTAAATTGTAACGAATTCCCTTTCGAAGAATTAGAAGCTGGTCTAGAAACAATCTAAGTGGAGCCATCATGCTTTTTGTTTGCTAGAAATCAGTAGGTTTGCTATGGTAGAGTCAGCCTTGTCAGTGGGTTTATTTTGCGAATGTCAAACTGGGACAATAGCCAATACAACAAATATCCAATTGAACAAAATGGACATTACTACTTTGAGCATAGTGTGAATAGTGGTTGGGAACATCCACCTTTTGAAGGTTATGGGTCATACCATGATGAGCCTAATTACTATTCACACACCCACAGGTCATACGAGCAAAACGATCCTCCTATTTCTCTAGAAGAGTCTCTAAAGAGTTTCAGTGAGTCAACACAAAAGTTTCACTTATTTATGAAAGAGACTTATAATATTCCGCTTCCAGAAGAGTCCATAGAGCAGTCAACTAAGATGTCTCTAGAAGAGTCCCTCAAGCAGTTTAATGAGAGTACAAATAGGATTATGGAAAAATTTGCTCAAGATAGTCTTAACTTCCAATATAGTGTTTCCAATACCACCCTTGAAAATAAGGATAGTTTTTATTCACAAAATCAAGATGACGAGGTTGGAATTGGTAACACTACTAGTTTAGATGAGGTTCAACCATTTTCATATTATTATAATGATGATTATGATGAGGATAGTGTTGATGAAGAATCAGACACATATAGGCATAGTGATCAGGAATTTGTTACTCCAATTGAGCTTTACAATAAAATAATATTATTTCTAGTTTAAATCCAAATAATTTTAGTAATTATTCACCTATTCAAAAGGACGAGGATTTGATTAGAAGTATCCCCGTTTTAGACGATGTACTATCTCCTTTTTGCGAAGCCAATAATGGTTTAGAGGAAAGAGTTTACCCTGAGAATATTGTTTTAGAGTCTAGCGAGTTAAAAACTCTAGTCTTAGAAGAAGATAAACTCGTAGAGGTAAGTGAGGATGCTGATTGTAACTTAGAAGAATCAATTGACTATTTTCAAGAATATGATGATCTAGAAATTAGGGAGATTGTGACTAGTCTATCTAGAGACGCTGAAAACTCTAAGTTTGGGGGTGATTATCACTTTCCTAGTGCCTTACCTTTAACTCTCAGAAAGTCCCCTCACTTAGGACTTGATATATGTGCCTCAACCATTGTGCCAGAATACCTTCATACTAGATCTCCTGAACCTAATAATTTCCAGGAAGAAGTTCAGTTGTTAGAAACCCATCATCTGGTTGATGTGGTTTACCCAGGCGATAGTACCCAAATTGACTTTGTTTTCCCACCAAATATTTTTCAACCAATTGTGGGAACGTATAAATTTAATATGTGTCAATTATTGAGTTTTGAGACTAAACCTAATTACTTTAGGAGATTAGTGTCGACACATTTGTTTAAGGAAGACCACCACGTTCATTATGGTCAGCTGTGTAAGTCAAATTTGATTGACTTAGAGGATCCCCAGTTATTCAGGTTACTTTTATGTGCTTCTAAATTCTTAGTTGAGTATTTCCAGACTCTACAACCTGACCTTCAGGATCCTGCCTTTGAGGAAGTCCAGACGATGAAAACCTTTTATCTAGACCCAGTTATAGAACCCGAACCTGAACCACAACTAGATATTGTTATCTTAAAGTTAAGTAAGGGTATGTTCGGTATCTTCATGGTCTGTTGCGATTTTCTCTTCGTTTAGGTAACACTTTTTGATTCAGATGACCCGCAATTATTCCGGCTGCTGCTATATGATTCTTCGTGGTGACTAATCCTTTCTTAGTCTGGCTGAAGACTTTAAACTTAGCACTTCCTGGGAGGTAACCCATGCTCATACAACACGGTAATATCTTTCCTTAACTCTTTTGCTTCAAGTGGTAACAGTTTCTCCTTGTTCATGTTTTTAATTTTATCTTTAGAACGTTGAGGAAAATGTTAGATTTAAGTTTGGGGGTATGGGAGAAACTTTTATTTGCAATAAATAAACTCCAGAGCCTAGAAATTTATGCTTATTAAGGTTGGCACTAAACAATCTAAGTGGATGGGAACATCTTGGTTGTAGGATTTGAGGAACCAATCTGATTAGATGGAAACATCTAAAGAGTCTATACATAAAAGCACATAGCTCAGGTGTTAGAATTAAAAAAAAACATGGTAGTTTCGCCATATTTCGTTGAATCCTAATCCTTCTGTTTTTATTTTTTAAGTGATTTGGTGGGGCACACGATTCAAGTTGTCACCTTTTCTAGGGTGGAATAGGGTGATTGAGATACAAAAAAAAAAATGAGACCAGACCATTAGACCAACCGGAATAAATTCAATAAAGTCGACCACTGGTGCCCTTGTATGTGCCAGTTGTGTTGACCTAGAGTTAGGTTTATCGACCACTAGTCCCCTTGTATATGCCAGTTGTGTTGATATTATTCAGACCGGTATCTCAATCCATTAGGATAGGTTCACCTTGGCATAGGCCTTCAGACAGATATGGGAAACACCGTTCACTTTTAACCATCTTTTTATCCATCTTCTTAATCTTTCCATGTGATTGGTTGACTCCGGTTATGATGTACAGAAACTATCTGAGTAGAGCTCTGTCACTTATATATGAATTTTAGTATGCTGAGTGCAAACTCGTGTACAACAATTGGAATTTCGCATCAGGGTACTTCTTCATGTAGTCAATGAGAGTATGCCAACCAAGGAGATTCTTTAGTGCCTTCCAATGTTCTGCGTAGATAGTTAGGGTCTGTAGTAAAGGTTTTATGGGTACACCTCTGGTAAACCCTCCGGAGACAGCACTCCGCCGCTAGGGCCACCTAGCGGTCTAACGGCTTGCTGCACGTGTTAAGTGTAGTCATTTTATTTTCTAGATTAGTTTTGCTCGAGGACTAGCAAATAATAAGTTTGGGGGTATTTGATAGACACATTTTTGTGTCTACGTTGTCCTTAATTTCATGTATTGTTGGTACTCGATTTTTGTACTTATTATGGTATTTTATGTGTTTTTAGGTATTTTTGGAAATAAACATTCTTGGAAAAATCTGCTCGAAAAGTCGTCTAAAGCACCGGAAGGAACGTGTTATTCAGACTCTCACTTGTGGATAAGGGGCGCACAAATGATAAGGGGTACCCAAAGGATATTTGCACCCAAGCAGCTGATCAGAGACACCCCTCATGGCATCTGCTATTCGCACCCCATGACCGGATAGGGGGCACCCATCTTCTTCTTCACGGGAAAGATATTTGGCAGGAAAAGAAATCTCAACTGTGTAAGATTCTGGTCATGATATTATGGGGATATTTGTGTCTTTAATACATGATTATCTTCTTACCATGACAGTAAGATTTTGTACGTGTCTTGAATGGAAGGAAATCGTATACTTTTGGATATTTTCGAAAACAATGAAGGAATTATTCACGGAATTAATTGAAGTTATTCTCTTCATTATCTGGCTCAATTAAATGAGAAGATTTGGATATACCATACAACTCAGAAGACGTGTGCAAATGGAGAGGAAATATTCCCGTGGAATACTTTCATTTACTGCAAAGATATTTTGGAGTAATTGAGATGATTGTCGACCTAAGATTGGATTCACAGTATAAATAAGAGTGTCTTGGATATCAGTGAGGAGATGGAGAGTTTGGGGATCGTATAGACCAAACCCGGTTTAATCATTATTTTCTCCCATTTCGTCACTTGTAAACACTTTTGAGAAATGAAAAATTATTCTGAGTGTGTTTCCAATATGCGGAGCTAAACCCAATCCTTGGGGATATGGAGGAAGCCGTTGTTTCAGTAAAAGTGATATATTTTTATTAATTAATTACAACAACTCTATTATGATTTTTGCATTGAACTAAAAATTGTTTATATGATTTTGATTAGTTAGGTGTATTTTTTCTTGATAGAATATGCTTGCTTTAGGGTTTTGATATTCTATGCTTGGATTAACATCTATTCTTTTGGAAATCTACATGTCTAGGCAATACTATTAGAATCAATTTGAATGTTGAGTTGCATAATCATTGTTTTATTAAATCACTAATATCAACCAATGGTGGAATCCTAGTCCCTTTCTCTCCATAATTTTCACAACATCTTTTTAATTTAGTTCGCTATTTTTATTTATTAAAAAATATCTAAAAATCCGCTTTCACAAGTCTTGAATGAATCATATTACTACAACAACTTTGAAAACACATCAATAAGTATCTTTGTTTATTTCGTTTTATTGAATTATTAACGGTATAATTTTTCTTTGACGATTTAATATGATGCTTGAAAATTTTAGGTTTACTGATACCTAAAGTTAAATTTTATGTATGATTTTGTTGGACTATGGTTGTAATATGAATAATATTTTTCATCATGAATACCTAACATAGAAAAATGTTATTGATGATAGACAAATATCTTTAACAAGCTGTAGAGTTTTATTTTTATATCCTACACGAAAATGAATTGGGTTTAGAAATTTTTACTAGATATACAAGACATCATAAGAATCATCCTTGTCAAAAATCAGAATTTTTGGAGCCCGAAAAGTATTTTACAAAACTGCATAACGTTGCTGAAAATTTCTGACGGGTACAAATTTAATCTTGATTAGTTTCGGTTTTCTGATCTTTATGTTGATATTTTGGGTTTATGTGTAAGATGAAACTTGTAAATCATGAACTTATATTCAAAACCCATTTTGAAATTTCCTGTTTGGATTTTTAATTTGAGAGATGTGGTGATTTCGAAATTGTTGTGTATGTATGTCCAAAATAGGAGACTTTGATACTTGAGATTAGAGATGTAAGAAATTACATTAAAATTAATATTTTGATTCTAGTACTTCATACTCTTGTTTTGGTAATGAAAAACAAGATTATTGTTAGCAATCAAACTAGTGCACCACATATGTTTGATAAAATGCTTAATAGAGAGTTATAAATATATGATGTTATAACTATAGAACTTTGAATCTTTATTTGAAATTTAAGAGAAACTTGGAGTACTATATTTAAATTGATTTTTAAGTAATTATGTAAGTGCATACCTTACTTATTTTTGGTTTCGAATCTTCACATGTGAATGATTGTGACAGGTGCATGAGAATTCACCTACTAGAGCAAGTTTTTATTTTCCAATGAAATAAAATTTGCTGGTTATTAATCGATGTGTGGAGCAATGGGGTTGCTGATTTCTTTGTTGGTATGCAAAGAGTGGACAATGGTTTATAACCAATTGAGTTTTAAAAGCAATTGAGGTATGGTTGATGAACTATTTGTAGTTATTGTAGTGATCAAATGATGGCATTCTAAATTGATTGTTCAATCTTAGAATAAAATTTTGGGAAACAAGATATTGAGAATTATTGTATATGACAATAAACGTGTGACTCATATAAGTTTGGAACTTATGAGATAGAATTTGATATGGAACCAAAAACGAAAGAATTAGAAACCTATTCAAAACAAATGTGAATACGAACTCTCACCAAGAAATGATTATACTATTGTTTATGAAGTTATTTGCTATTCTTGCACGGAATTGCAAGGATATCAAATGTTATTAACAACGCTTTTCAGCTAAGTTAATGTGAATTTTGGATACGGTGAGAGGTTGGTATATACTGGTTTACACCATATTTGCTTTGATAGGTTGTGGTTCAAAGTTTGAACCAAATTGTTTGAAAGAAAGTGGTGGTGATATCTACTCACATCACTAGGACTTTCGGTCTTGGTACGATCTCAAAGTTTACTTTGGGTAGAACAATCTTGTTAAATAATTCATACTTCCGAAATGAGCGAGAATTTAGTTTTCGCATATCTTATTATAAACATGATTGATATTAGAAATTTGTTGAATTTGATACCTGCACTACTACAAATAATATGTTATAGATAAAATGTTTGAATATTATATTACAATTTTATCATAACATGAATTGAATTTTGAATATTTGAAATATGAGATTTTGTCATGCTTTTAAAAAATCAATGAGTTAGTAATGAATGTGAGCATGTTATATTTTCTTATAAACTTGGTGAATTTTTTGAGTAACATGTATGTAATCTTACCTAACTCATAAAAGCATGTACATTTTGAAATCTTGCGCAACTTGCAATGATATTGGATGAAATAAAATATTTGAGAATTTTATAAAGACGCTTCGAGTAACTTGTCTTGATATCAAATATGATCTTTTGAGTAGTGAATTAGGAAATGTTGTTTTCACAAAAATTGTTTGAATTTTTATTCACTATATTGTGCAAAATTTTTTGGGTTTAAATCATTGGTTCATTAGTTTTTCACAATTTTGAGATCTTTGGATATTGATTTGAAATTCTTAGTTGAGTCAAAAAATAGTGGGGGTTCCATACCCTATGTTTTACCAACTTTGATTTGAATTTGAGGAACTAGAAAAATGAAGGTGAAAAGTAATTCACTAAGAATGCACCTAGAAAAGCATATGTAGTGAGATTAAAATTTAATCATGAATATTTTGTTGCTTATAATTTGAAAGATAACTTCTAATAGAAATTAACTTTGTTCTTCAAAAAAATTAATCTTTGGACAAATAAATTCGTGAGCCTATTGTTTTTTGGACAAGCAAACAGAAATCGTTGATACTTGCATTCATGCTAGTTTTGTTGATATGTTTTTACGATGCATGATTTGTTATAGTCATAAGTAAAAATATATACTTTTGTGTAAGTTAAAGATGAGAATCTATGTAAACCAAGCATGGAAAAACTGTGTAATTTGTACAATAAAAGAAATTATATAAGTTAGATAAGTTATCATTTATATTCTGAAAACAACTTTAAAACAATTTAAAAAAAAATTATTTACTTGATTCATTAGAATGATTTCAGAATTGATGAAAGTGAAATGCACAATACTCTTTCTTTTGTTTACATAAGTGATTTATTGAATTTTTATTCTAACTTATAGGATGAAAATGAAATTGAGAACATGCTTAATTTACAATTTGACATGAAAGACTTGAGTGAAGATGGTGTATGTTTTTGAAATGAGTTTTCTTTTCCTTCTTTGGATCTATTTTCATTTCCATGAAAATAGAATTTTAAAAGAGATAGAAATATATATAGTCCGAATGTAAACTAGTTTTCACTCATTTGGTTTAGTGCTAATGTTTTTGAGATTGTGTGTGATTGCACTAGATATGAGTTTGGTAGCTCATTATGTTTCTTTGCTACGTGATTGGCTATATATAAGTATTTTTTGTAGTGGGGATTTATTATATTACTTCCATAGTGAGGGTTTTATATTCATATTTACCAATCCTAGTATGGAAAATTGGTAAAATTTTGAGAAGGTTATGAGGTGTTTCAAACACACCTTACACCTAGAAATACACTATCTAAATGGTTACCGCAATCCTTTAAGGATATTGCGAAACTGATTGGACATCCTTTCAGATGAATCCTTTAAGGGATGGAGCGATTCGATCCTCTAGTAGATAGAGGAACAGACATATTAATCTAATGTGATAGTACCACGGCTATTGCAAGAATTGAGAATGTAACGACAACTATAAGAGTTGATATTATGAGAATGTATTAATTAGTGTCTAAAAAGAGTTTTCATTAGTCCTTTGACGAAAGGATTGATAAGAAGATGTGAATACATTTTAGGGATGAGGTCGATGCCTATTGAGATTGAGTCATCTGTGATGGATACCCAACCTAGAAATAGGTTCAAAAAAGGGACTAGACGAAGTCTTGGATGATATGGAGATGCGAGAATCATGTTTTTGAAGAATAAACTGATTGGTTATGTCAAAAAATTTCTAACCGTAGATTGAGTTTCTCAGATATGGTGAGTGTAATTTGCATAACTTTTGTAGACATCCAGTATAAAATCACCCACACCTAGTCGATTAGGAAACACAAACACAAAATGATGAAGTTATATATCTTGATTGCTTGACCCTTCCACAGTTAGCAATTCATCTTTTTCCACCAGTACGACTAGGAAATGATGAAGCAGTTGTTTGGTTAAATAGGTCCTAAATTTGAATTCTTGGGTCTAAAAGATAAGCAAACTATGCCAACCTTTCAAATAGGCATATATTCAAATTTATGGTTCATATAGCCATCGTCGGCATTCTGCCCAAGTTTGAAACAAATACCTAATAGCTAAGTTATTAATATGACCCTGAAGAGAACCCATATCCTCTTTTATCAACGGATGAAGACAACCTGTTCGTCGTCTTCCTTTTTATTTTCTTCTTTCGATTGAAACATCCTCATCTGCTTCTTCAGTTCGGTAAGGATGAGTTAACGTAGATCTGTTGATTGATGAACAGGGTTTTCAACAACACAAAGAATGATAAGTCTCGAACTCGTCGCAATTTGTGGAGTTTCAAGATCAGAAATGGAAGCTAGGGTTGCTGATAATAAATTAATGAATCTGGTGATGATAATGATTTAGAAAAGGATGATTAAGCTTGGGTTTTAGTTTAATTCGAGTTATGAGAAGATTTGGCTTCTGAAATCATTAAATTGCATGATATTTTTATTATTCGGTTTTGGGTCCTCTGTTTTTGTTAAGGTTTGAGGATTTGGCTTAGAAATGTCAATATATAACTTAATCTCATGAATGAACAAGCACCCATGGACTATTTTTAGTTATTAAGTTATTTTTTGTGTTGAATCTATAATGTTCATGAAGGAATTTTGATTTTGATGTGCATTTTGACAGATGGTATTGGCAGAAGTTGAATCTGGGGAAGAAAAATAGTAGCGGTAGTGGTGATAAGAGTTTTGTGTTCAATAACTATCAAATGGCGGAGCTATTGATGAGTTCATTTTGTTTCAAGCAAATGGGTTCGTTTTGTTTTTGCAGAACATAATTTTTGCTAAAAAGATTGATAGCTTGACTTACTTTTGCAGGGCATATTGTCCTGGTTCACTGCAGAGATGTCAACGAGGTATGTTAGTAGGACTTGATGATGGTAATACACCAAACACATATCACTCCAATTTGTTCAGGCTTAAAATTAAGCTCAGAGTCAGAAATTGAAAGAGAGAAAGTGGAACACTTACCAGCAGTGGTGGGATTAAAGAGATTTAATTTATTAAACCTTGATGTCAGAGGCAATGTTGGCAGCATACACGGAAACATAATTCATGTGATTTGGTTGTGAAGATAATAAGAACACAGATAATTTCAATAATCTAATGAAGTATCTGGTTATTAATTTCTTTGTTTATGTTTGTAATTATCTTGTAGGTTCCATTTCCGGAATCATAAACAAAGGAAGAACCTTGTGATTCTCATTGTTGGAATCATCTACTTCCTCTGCAGTGTACGATTTGGAAGCAGCTTCATATATAGTATATGATTGCCATTTATGTGTGTCTTATGCTGTTTTAATATTATGAAGTTGATAAAGCATTCTTGTTGTCAGACCAATAGTTGGTAAAGTAGTCTTTGTTTCAAGGCAAGATGCATGGGAATGCATAATGTACATTCCGCCAAAAAAAAAAAAACAGGCACCCGCATAATGTATATTTTTTTGAAATTTGTGTTGTTTTTTTTATTTTTCTTCTTTAATATTTGTTTTTTGTTGATGCTTTGTATGTGATGATAACGGTGTTGAATTTATTGTTCGAGATCATGAAATAATAATTTTGGTAGTGTACATTATATTGCAAGAATTACTAGGATAAACCTAGATTTATCCGCCAAGTACATAAGATGTACCTAAGTGCATAAGGTATAATTCTGACGGGAAATAGGTTTTGGCTGGTTGCACCTGAGTGCATAATGTATATTTTCTTGGTTCTAATAGCAAAAATATTTTGCACAGCTTGCACATGGGTGCATAATACATATTTTTATATGATATAAATTTTGGCCAAGTTGCACTTGGGTGCATAATGTATATTTTTATATGAAATAAATTTTGGTCAAGTTACACCCGAGTGCGTAATGTATATTTTTATAGGAAATAAATTTTGATCAAGTTGCACCTGGGTGCATAATGTATCATCGGCCTAGTTTAATTTTTTTTTATTTTTTCGAATTTCATATCAACAATGGATCTTGTTTTGT
This sequence comes from Papaver somniferum, assembly GCF_003573695.1. Classification (NCBI taxonomy): domain Eukaryota; kingdom Viridiplantae; phylum Streptophyta; class Magnoliopsida; order Ranunculales; family Papaveraceae; genus Papaver; species Papaver somniferum. The sequence goes on along the minus strand of NC_039368.1, from coordinate 7,178,429 downwards.
AGAGATTTTCAAGCCCTTTCCAAAAATATAAATTTTATTAAAATCGTACTTATATTTCGGAAGTGAAGACATTTCTCGTGATTAATTTTAATTGTGAGAGAGAAAATAAATAGGAGAGAGAAAAGGATAAGAAATAGAATAAAGTTTAAAGCAAAGGATATATATGGCTAATATTTACCATGTTTTTTCACCTAGGCCTAAATTTTACAAGTCCATTACTTCCATACTTTATGGGTTTTGGTCATATGATCCATTTTCCGGAAGATGAAGTCCTAATTGTAGATACTGGATATAGATATTGTAAAGCCCATATAGTGTTAGGAATTTTCATCTTAAATTTGCATCCCTTATGTAACCCTTAAAACAGGTTAAAAAAGAATTCTGATTTTGGGCATACTGAAATCTTACTAGGCATACTGTATAAAGACAAAAAAAAGACTGTGAAATAGCAAAATCAGATTATCCCTCAACCCAATTTTTTTTAATAGCAAATCTGTCCTTTATGTATTAGTGTTAGTAAGATTGATTAGTGGTTAAGTATTTTGTTTAGTGATTAAGATAATTTTCAGAATTATAAAGGTTGTTTAGATGATTTTTTTGATCATGGTTCGACGAAACAAGTTGAGGTTCGGCTCACATCTATGAGTCGAATCTACCAATTGATGAACGGTTCGGCTCACTGAATCTGTTTACTGCATGCGCCGGAACCTATAATTTTCAATTCCAACCCTTTTGCTAGACACTAGTTCGGCTTATATGAAAGTTTCATAGTAAGCAGAACAACATCTTGAATAGCCCGGAAAAAAAATAATTACTGGTTCGGCTTATATTTCGAAAATCGTATGAGCCGAACATCAATTTATTATTTTTTGGGTTAAAATATTGTTATTGGTCGGCACATATTGAGAATATCGTAATAGCCGAACCTCGTAAATGTGCTAGGTTCGGCACATATTATGATTATCGAATACGTTGAACCCCTATGCATCTCTATTTGTGACTAGGTTCAACTTGAAATTTCATGCCGAACTGTTCATATACACTAACATGAAGCTTTTCTGAAGAACAGTTCGGCTAAAAACGCAACTCAATTTTGAGTCGAACCCAACATTGTAACCATCATTTAATCGATGAAAAACAGCAAATAGGAGATTGGGTTTGTAAAACTTACTTTCTTATCCTCATTTCCGGAGTTGGAGATGCAGTTGGTTCAATTTCTGGTTCAATTGGTGGTTGATTTTCAGTTTCTACACCTTCATCTTCAATTGGTTCTTCTTCTTCAGTTGATGGATTAGAAGACGATTTGGTTTGCCTAGTCCCTGCTTTTCTTTGTACGAGTCATTATGTGGTTGAGTTTAATCGACGATCAAAATTTTACGAATCGACGATTAATCACGATGATGAATTTTTTTTTCGCAGGAGGGGTAAGAGTTCGGTTAGAGGAGGAGGAAGAAGAAGACATGTTAAGGGAAACTGATTTTGATTTTTTAGAAAACTGATTTTAGATTTTTGTATTAAGAATATATAGGGAATCGAACTACCCATAGGATACCCCTTATAAGGTCACCCACGATGGGACTATTGTTTTATATGCCTAGAAAGATTTAGGTATGCTCAAAATCAGGGTTCTAAAAAAAATATCAAATAAGTAGACTTCTTGGTTAACTGGCCCATTTACTCCCGTAGGCTTCTGTTAACTAATTTTTTTTTTATTGAGTATCAATTGGACATCCTCATAGCATATCTTAAGGACAATTAGTATTCACATGATGTACCCGAGATAGCAACCGACTCTAATTCTCTAAAAAAAGATTCCACTTTAAGAAGTCTGCCCATTAATTTTCCATTCCAATGCTCTATAAATAGAACTAAAGAGTGCACGTTAAATCTCACAAACCAAACTAATTAGCAATCTATCATCATTACCAGAGCATAAGTCTTATTACCGGTAAGAGAAAAATCCTACTGCAAAGTCATGGCTAAGATTTCTGGATCATCTTTCTTTGTTTTTTTTTTTTGTTTTGGCAGTTCTATTTGCTTCTGGTAAGTAAATTCCTTCAGTGATATACTAGCGTATATGAACTACTGTCTAGCATTGTTTTATAAAAAACTTTGCATTTATAGCTGATATATATATTTACGTCGAACCTTATCTTCGTTTCATTTTGTATTTTCAAAAATTGTCTATATTTCCAATATGCATAATACATGGGGACTAACTAATCCAGATATTGATTGTTGTTAATTGTTATGATGTGTGTGTAGAGATGGAAACAACCAAAGCTCAACTAGTATGTGATGTTGGAAAGCTAGTGATACTAGGTGGTCCTTGCACTGATTGTCCCGCTAGATGTTTGAAGACGTATCCATTCTCGCTCCTAATCGCAAACCTTTGTGTCCCAGTGTTAGCGACATCTGTCTGCGCTTGTTGCGTTGTCGACCAGACTGCTTAAAATCAATGCCCGATGTCATGTCTAGTTTGTCACAAATCTTAATTTGCTAGCCAACACTTACCTACTACTTTCAATAAGTTTGGCTACTTGACTCGTCCTGAGTCTTGTTTATCCAATGTTCTTTATCAGCTTATGAATGGGCTAATAAGACCCATTCATTAATGTTTTATTAATTATGTTGTAACGTTTATGAAATGTTTTAATTGATTGTTGTTATGTTTTAATGTGTTTAATGAATGATATATCTATATGTGTTTAATGAATGGTATCTGAATTCTGCAATGAAGGGCAAGAACTTTTGTGTTTGATATATCTGTATGGCGAGCAAATAACTGATTTATTATTTTCTTCGCCCTTTTAAAAAGAGGATTAGCAATAAATAACATAAGTGATGGCGCAATTTGTTTATTCAAACGAGCACCTTAATCAAGGTTGGATTGTTAAGATTTGAGTTCATCAAACTATGGGCTTATCCGAAATTTTAAATGCATCTGACGAATCTTTGTAAATATTTCATATACTTTCTTTTTTCAAATGACTATATGTGTTTATTTCTTCCCTATTTTTGGGTGCCACGAAGAAATTTGATAATCCTTTTGTAACCTAGGAAATTACTCTATGAAGATATCTCTTAAATCTGAAATAAGAACTTATGCTTTTGGTTGAAGAATTTACCTCGTAGTCGTAGAACTAAAACCGCAAAAGCAAGAATTCAAGACATCTGTCTCTATTGGAACAATAGTCGAGAAAAACTCTTTTTCGATTTCTCACGCACACAATGAGAAATCGATTATTTCTACTCTCTCTATTCTTGCTCAGTATTTTTTTGGTCTCTTGATTCTTAGAAAATAATTATGTAAAAATTTGTGTTTTCTTTCTGTTATCAAAACTGATTTTATAACCAGGAAATCAATGCGAATTAATGAAAATAAATTGAATTAATTCCTGCAGTTACAATTCCATTCAACGATCAAAAAACGGGCAAATAAATCATGTCATAATTAGAGCAATTAAAACATAATTAAGTGCAGTACAAAATGGTTTGAAAAAATCTTTTCATATATATATATATATATAATTTATATATATACCCAATCAGTAGTGTGGGGATTCATTCCTGAGACCTCACCCTCGAGGCCCAAAATGCGTAACCACTGGACCAAACTCAAATTGTTGATATAAATTACAAAATAATTATTTTAAAATACATATCCCAACAATCCTCCACTTGTATTTTTAAAATCATTGAGCAAGATCCGTATAGTTATGTGAATAAGCAAAGGTATCTTTCGATTTTGAACCTTTACATAGTATTAAATTCTCTGAACTCTGACATAGAGTGAACATATGTCTTTGAACTCTATGGAGAGAACAAATTACTTAATACACACATAACTATACTAAGAGTAAAGTCCTAAATGCCAGCACATTACGGCCTTGTGCTTATCCCAGTTTTAATGAATGTTCTAGAGAACTGCCCACGTTCTCATAGAAAGCGGCCACACTTTCTCATTCACATAGGTGAGTCTATCAAAGGTACTCCTGTAGCTTGGTACCCCACTCTATATAGATCTATAAACATCATTAAGAGTTAAAGAACTCAACCTTAACCCGCTTCAGGATATAATGCCATGTAAAATATGCATGATTCTATCTCCATATCATTTGTGAATCGTTATTCCCTTTGAACTTATTTCTAGGTGGGTATCCATAACAAAATGACTCAATTTCAAGTGGGCAAAAGTCCCATGCCTTTAGAGGTATACAATACCTTTTCTCTAGATAATCCTTTCGTCAAAGGATCAACTAAGTTCTCTTCCGATCTAACATGATCCACACGTACATCACTAGTTGTGAGAAACTCTCTAACTGTGTTGTGCTTTCGACGCATTTGTCAATTCTTACCGTTATAAAAACAGTTTTGTACTTCTACAATAGCCGCGGTACTATTGATGTGATTTGTAGATAGTGGTAAAAGTGGTTCCATTCTCAGACTTGTGAAGGATATTAATTAGACTTAAATTCTAATATTAAAATAGAAAACTCACTAAAAATTATAGCAAACTCAATCAAAGATGATATCAATACTAAAAGAAACGCTGAGGCTAAGATTCCACTATTTTCCAAGTTCAAAGTGATTAAACCAATACTTATGTTTATGCAATATTCTTGTTTAATTTGATTATAAAATATTGCAACAAGTAGATTTTCAAAAGTAATAATTGTAAATACCAAGTATGAAGCATCAAAAGTCTTAAAACTAAGCATACTCTATCAAAATAGATCAGAATCACTCAAATAAAAATCATATTCAATAATAGTTCAAGGCAAATAATCATATAATTATTGCAAATAAAAAGATAAATAGAATATACCACTTTTTGTTGGGAAAATAGCTTCCTCTATCGCCTCAGCAATGGGGTTTAGCTCCACATATTAATCATGATCTCAAAATATGTGTTTGTTGCTCAAAAGATGATTAAAAGAGTGAAAAGTAATAACATAGACTGTTTGCAACAGTGTATTGGTGTTGCAAAACAGCTGTTACAATGGAACTGTTACAGAAAAACGGTTGCTTTGTTGCTGATTTTAAGACCCTAGAATACGACTGCCCTGCACAGCTTAATGTTCTTCAGCTGTTAAACAACGACACTGTTCTGCGACTGTTTCCTGTGCGTCAATGTTCTTCGCGTTCTTCCTCTTCAGCAGTAGCAGCAGCAAAAACAGAGTTTGGTAAAGCTCTGATTTCTTCTTCTCTGGCTCTCCTTAGGTTCCCAAACTCTCGACACCTCTTCTATATGACCCAAGACATCTATTTATATCAAAAATACCGATTAAATCTCTCCCAAATCTTCCAAAATCTCTTTCCTTCTCTTCACGGCCAAGTTGCGGTAATTTCTTTTTTTAGAATTTCTACGCGTTTCTAAGCTTTCCTTTTTATTCTAAACTCTTCCTTATATAGATACAAATCTTTGGGAAGGTTTACAGCGCTTTAATCTCTCTAAAATTCCGTAAAACAGGTCACACACGTGACTTTCCATATTTTCTGTTGTGAGAAAAATCCGTCGATTGAGCCCAGTCTAATCGATTTAAACACCCATATCAGATTCCTAGACCCATAAGGAGTCTATCCTATGAAAATCAGAGGTTTAATCGACCTCAAACTCCTCCAAATCATGATTGCTAAAACTGTTCTTCACTGCACTATTTTTCCCGCCAAAACCTGTTTTTTTTTGAAATGTTGAAGATGGTTTCCCCTTATCCAGAGTAGGGGTGCGATTAGCAACTGCCTGTAAATGGGATGCCCCTTAGTAATTAGGTTACCCCTTATCCAAAGTAAGAGTCCGAATAGCAAATGTCCTCCGGGTGCTTTCCGACAACTTTTCGAGCCAATTTTTTCCGAAAATGTTTATTGGCCAAAAACACCTACAAATAAATAAAACACCATAATAAGTACAAAAATGAGCCCTAACACTATATAGAATCGAGACTAATCGAACACAAAAATGTGTCTACCAAATACCCCCAAACCTATTATTTGCTAGTCCTCGAGCAAAAATAAAATAGAAATAAAATCCTAACTCACTGTCGCAGGCATCGTCGATTGCATTTAGCGTATGCAATAAGCCTTTAAACCCCTAGGTGTCCCTAGTGGCGGAGTGTTGTCTCCGGAGGGCTTACCAGAGGTATACCCACAAAACATTTATACTCCAGACCCTAGCTATCTACACAGAACCTTGGAAGGAACTAAAGAATCTCCTTAGTTGGCATACGTATTGACTACAGGAGGAAGTACCCTGATGCGAAATTCCAATTGTTGTATACGAGTTTGCACTCAAGCATACTAAAATTCATACGAAGTGACAGAGCTTTACTCACATAGTCGCACTATGGACATCAATATCCGGAGTCAAAACTAATCATATGGATAGATCAATAAGATGGATTTAGAAAAACATAGATGGTTTTGATGTTTACTAGGTGAACGGTGTTTCTCATATCTGTCTGAAGGCCTCCGCGAAAATGAACCTATCCTAATGGACTGAGATACCGGTCTGACTAATATCAATACACTGGCATATACAAGGGTACCAGTGGTTGATAATCCTAACTCTAGGTCAACACAACTGGCATATACAAGGGTTCCAGTGGTCGACTTTATTGAATTTATTCCAGTTGGCTTTATGGTCTTGTCTCTTTTTCTTTTTCTTTTTCTTTTTTTGTATCTCAATCACTCTAATTCACCCTATCATTGGTAACAACTTGAATCGTGAGCCCCACCTAATCACTTAGAGAAACATGTTTAAAAACAAAACAAAAAAAAACAGAAGTGAAAATGACTCAACGAGATATGGTGAAACTATCATGTTATTTCTAACACCTGAGCTCTGTGCTTTTATGAATAGACTCTTTAGATGTTGCCATCTAGTCAGATTGGTTCCTCAACTCCTACAACCAAAATGCTTCCATCCACTTAGATTGGTTAGTGCCATCCTTAATAGGGATAAATTTCTAGGCTCTGGAGTTTATTTATTGCAATGAAAAGGTAACAAAAAGTTCTACCCCACCCCCAAACTTAAATCTAACATTATCCTCAATGTTTCTAATCAAAGAACAGTACCAAAAATATAAGTAACATGAGGAAATAGTAAAGAGAGAAGTCGGAAAGATAGTACCTGGGTGAAGTGTAACCAAAAACCTACAAAAATATTATACAACATACAAAAACTCCTCGATGGTCAATTAAGGTAAACAGGGTCCTCCAGAGGGACCTCCTCAACATCACTTGTAGGAAAAGGCTCTAAAAGGGCTTCAATCGTTGACTGTTAACCTTCGAAGAACTACTACCATATGGTGTCTCAATCTCAACAGCGCCATGAGGAAAAACAGTACAGACCACAAAAGGACCGGTCCACCGAGAGCGCAACTTCCCTGGGAATAGATGAGTGTCATACATAAGAACATTTTTACCTGAAGAAAATGACTTTCGTAAAATATTCCTATCATGCACAAGTTTCATTTTGTTCTTTAACTCCTTAGCACTATCGTATGCATCTCTATGAATCTCGTCCAACTCATTGAGCTGGAGATTTATTTGAGCTCCTGCCTTGTCAAGTGAAAAGTTTAAGCTCTTAATATCCCAATAGGCTCGATGCTCTAACTCAACAGGCAGGTGACATGCCTTGCCAAATACTAAACGATAAGGTGACATTCCAATGGGTGTATTAAACGCAGTACGGTAAGCCCATAAGGCATCAGTAAGCCTCGACGACCAGTCTTTCCTATTTGGATTAACTGTTTTCTCTAGAATACGTTTAATGTCCCTATTGGAAAACTCTACCTGACCACTAGTCTGAGGGTGATATGGGGTTGCTACTTTATGGGTAATACCGTATTGTTTCATTAAAAGAGCAAACGGTCTATTACAAAAGTGTGAACCTCCATCACTAATTATAGCTCGCGGCGTACCAAAACGTGTAAGTATATTCTCTTTCAAAAACTGAACTACGACATTGTGGTCATTCGTTTTACACGGAACCGCCTCAACCCACTTAGACACATAGTCTACAGCGACAAGTATGTAAAGATAACCAAACGGAGGCATCATATTTCTACGGGAAATGGTTCCTAACTTCTGGCAACGCTTACAAGAAACACAATGACTATGGGAATCTTTAAACAACGAAGGCCAGTAAAATCCACACTGAAAAATCTTAGCAGCAGTCTTCTTAACACTAAAATGACCCCCACATGCATGTTCATGACAAAAGGAGACAATACTAGACTGGTCACTCTCAGATACACATCTCCTAATAATCTGGTCCGGACAATACTTAAACAGATAAGGATCGTCCCAAAAGAAATGCTTAACCTCGGCTAAAAACCTAGAACGATCTTGCTTACCCCAATGTTGAGGCATTCGACCAGTAACAAGATAATTCACTATATTTGCATACCAAGGTGATTGAGAAACAGAGAACAATTGTTCATCAGGAAATCTGTCCTTTATAGGAAGGGAATTATTAGGGGAACTAACAACTAGCCTAGACAAGTGGTCTGCTACTACATTCTCTGCACCCCTTTTGTCTCTAATGTCTGGACAAAATTCTTGTAACAAAAGGATCCATCTAATCAATCTAAGTTTGGTGTCCTTCTTAGACAAAAGGTATTTCAAAGCAGCATGATCAGTATAGATTACGATCTTAGAACCAAATAAATAGGATCTAAACTTATCCAAGGTAAACACGATGGCTAGCAATTACTTCTCGGTAGTTGTATAGTTCATTTGGGCATCATTCAGAGGTTTGCTAGCATAGTAAATCACATGGAGTAATTTGTTTTCTCGCTGACCTAGCACAACGCCTATAACATAATCTGAAGCATCACATATAATTTCAAAGGGTAGGTTCTAATTAGGTGCCTGGACTATCGATACAGTAGTGAGTAAAGTTTTAAGCTTCTCAAAAGCCTCTAAACAAGCATCATCAAAGACAAACTTAACATCTTTTGCAAGCAAATTGCAAAGAGGTCTAGAAATCAAGATAAAATCCTTAATGAATCGACGATAAAAACCTGCATGCCCTAAGAATGACCTAATATCTTTTACGGTTTTTGGGACCTGTAATGTCTTAATAAGGTCAACTTTGGCTTTGTCTACCTCTATACCCTTTGAAGAAACGATGTGCTCTAACAGAATTCCTGATTTAACCATGAAATGACATTTTTCCCAATTAAGCACTAAATTTTTTTCCTTACACCTAGTCAACACTAATGTCAAATGATGCAAGCACTCATCGAAAGATGAACCAAACACTGAAAAATCATCCATAAAGACCTCTAAGAACCATTCTACCATATCAGAAAATATGCTCATCATACAACGTTGAAAAGTCGCAGGGGCATTACAAATCCCGAAAGGCATGCGTCTATACGCAAGGGTACCAAAGGGACATGTAAAAGTGGTTTTCTCTTGGTCTTCTGGGGAAATAACGATCTGATTATAACCGGAGTAGCCATCTAAGAAGCAATAGTGACTATGTCCAGCTAATCGCTCTAGCATTTTGTCGATAAAAGGAAGGGGAAAGTGATCCTTCCTTGTGACCTTGTTCAATTTCCTATAGTCAATACACACACGCTATCCCGTGGTCACTCGGGTTGGGATTAATTCATTATTATCATTCTGGACTACAGTGATACCTGATTTCTTGGGGACAACCTGAACAGGGCTGACCCATTTACTGTCTAAAATTGGGTAAATAATACCCGCATCTAACAACTTCAGCACCTCTTTTCGAACTACCTCTTTCATGTTAGGGTTCAGTCGACGTTGCATCTCCCTAGAAGGTTTGGAGTCTTCCTCTAAATGAATCTGATGCATACATACAGTAGGACTTATACCCTTAATGTCTGCTATAGTCCACCCTAAAGCTTCCTTATTGTCTTGAAGTACATTTACCAGCCTACTTTCCTGATCACTATCCAAATTGGAAGCTACAATCACAGGTAAAGTCTCAGATGGGCCTAAAAACACATACTTTAGAGTATCGGGTAGTGGTTTAAGGTCCAACTTTGGGGGCTCTTCTAAAGAAGGAATTAGGGTAGTCTCAGAAACTAGTAACGGATCGAATCTAGCTTTCCATCTATTAGTGTCTAATACAGGGGTATAATCTAATAGAGCATTCACCTGTTCAATAGTGCTATCGTCGTCAAAATCTAAACCAAAATGGGATAGACAACTTTCTAATGGGTCTTCAGACAAGATGTTTGGTAATGACTCCTGAACTAAGGCTTCTATCATGTTCACCTCCTCAACACATGTGTCATCTAGCTCATGAGGTTGCTTACTGACATTAAAAATGTTCATCTCCATAGTCATATTACCAAAAGATAAACATCACACCATTTCGACAGTTAATGATCGCATTAGACGTAGCTAAAAATGGGCGACCTAAAATCACAGGTATCTGGTTCTCTGGGTCAGGGACAGGTTGGGTATCTAGGACCACGAAATCCACTGGATAAATAAACTTGTCGACCTCAATAAGAACATCCTCGATAACACCTCGAGGGATTTTAACAGACCTATCAGCTAACTGCAGTGTCATCTGAGTAGGTTTCATTTCACCAAGTCCTAGCTGTAAGTATACATGGAATGGCAGTAAGTTCACACTGGCTCCTAAGTCAAGTAAAGCTTTTTCTACCCGGAAGTTACCTATTGTGCAAGCAATGGTAGGAGAACCTGGGTCTTTGTACTTTGGAGTTGTGGTGTTCTGAATGATTGAACTTACGTGACTAGCTAAAAAGGCTTTCTTATGGACGCTAAGTTTTCGCTTTCGCGTACACATATCCTTAAGGAACTTGGCATAAGCAGGAATTTGCCTAATTGCATCTAATAAGGGAAGGTTTATGGTAACTTGCTTAAAAACCTCCACTATGTCATTAAAGTTCGATTCCTTCTTTGTTGGTACTAATAGCTGAGGAAATGGGGCTCTAGGCCTAAAATCAGACCTTTCAGGAACCGAATTCACATCATCAGAAACTTTATCAGTCTCTTCAGCTACTGGTCCTGAGAGGTGAGATCCTGAGGGGTGAACTACAGTATGTTCACTATCGGGCATGGTTACCTTATTGTACTACAACCACTTCTAAGGGTTCTAACAGCATTCAATTGATTCGATGGTTTTGCACCTAATTCATGAACTCCTCTAGGGTTGGGTTGTGTTTGACTAGAAAACTTACCTTTTTCTCTCAAAGAATCACTTATCAGACCAACCTGGGTTTTTAACTCGGAAATAGCCTGACTATTTTCTTGTCCTATCCTGTTACTAGCTTGTAGACTCTGTTCTACGGATAACTGGAATTTTGCAGTTTGCTGAGTTAACAAGGCGAGAGATTCCTCTAAACTTAGGATTTTCTTATCTGACTGATTCTGAAACTGAGCTAGTCCTGAAGGATTCTTAGTATAGCCAAAACCTGGGGGAGCATTAGAATTACTAAACTGACCTTGACTTTGGCCCTTAGACCACGAAAGGTTCGGATGGTTTCTCCAACCAGGATTATAGGTTTCTGAATATGGGTCAATCTTTTGACGGTTATCAAATCTAGTGTTATTATAAAGAGCATTGGCCTGCTCTTCAATATTTTGGCCTTCCCAAAAAGGCTCCACTCTACCACTAGTTTGCCCCACTTCTAAGGCTTCTAACCTTTTTGCTATAGCAGCAATTTTGGCATCTGATTTATAGCCTCCTTCTACCCTATTAACGTTTCCTCTACTTAAAAGAATTATTTTCTGGGGTGCCCTACTATTTTCCCATTGCTGGGTTTTTTCGGCGATTTCATTAAAAAATTCCATCGCCGCATCAACAGTTTCGTTTTCAAATCCACTAGTGCATAGAGACTCAACCATGGCCGTTGTAGAATAATCTAAAACCTCATAAAGGATCTGAACTAGCCTAACCTTTTCTAAACCATGATGAGGACACTGGGATAATAAATCATTGAACCTTTCCAAATACCTATATAAAGATTCTCCCTCTTGTTGTGAAAAATGTGCATATTTGCGTCCTAATAGATGATGTTTTGTGTCTAGGGAAAAACTTATTGAAAAAGGCAGATGTAAGTTGTTCATATGTCTCAATTGACTCAGAGTCCAAACTATACATCCACGACTTGGCCTTATCTTTCAGGGAAAATGGGAATAACCTAAGTTTCAAAGCATCATCATCTAAGCCTCTAATTCTTAGAGTACTACAAATTTCCTCAAAATCCCTAACATGGTAATAAGGGTTTTCATTTTCTTTCCCTAAAAAGATTGGGAGCATCTGTAAGGTCCCATGTTTCAGTTCATAGGGTTCCTCCGTTTCAGCTAACTTAATACACGTAGAACGGGTAGTCCTAGTTGGATTCAACAAAGCTTTCAAAGTTGTCATTTCTGGTGCTATCGGAGCAACAGGGATTCTCTCCTCAGTCAAAGAACGTTCAAAAATAGACTCTTCAAAAGCCGAACTTTCTAGATTAAGGTAATCGAGACGCTTCGAACTACTAGGTTTCTCTTTAACAAATCTACCTAGTGTGTCTCTATTACGTTCAGGCATACAATAGAATTTTCTAAATTGGAAGGGTAAGCAAACACAGATCAAGGACGACTCAACCAAATCAAACCTATTGATTTCTAGCAAAAAAAAAGCATGATGGCTCCACTTAGATTGTTTCTAGACCAGCTTCTAATCCTTCGAACGGGAATTCGTTACAATTTAAGTAAACCCCTCCGGAATCAATCCGAGTTAACGTAAGTTGAATAGAGGCGAGGGAAGCTCGGTGGAGCTTTGATAGCCAAGGCCTCACCGGTATTACAAGGCGGCGCAGTCACGTATTCAACTTACAGAAACCATCAAGAACTTCGAAGTATGCTTAAAAGAGTAACCAATATTTTTTGAATGACTTTGCTGTTAAGCTCGTTACCCTATCGGTCTCGTTCTAGTCAAAATTTTAGGCTTAGGTTCGCGTAGGTTACGTGTTCCTAAAGCGGACAAGAAGAGAATGGTGACGAAATCCGAACCCTTATCTTGTATGGCCAGGCCTTGTCCTTTACTAGAAAAATAAATGTCAGTATTCAGTCCTCAACATATATGCATACGAAGGAGTCCAGTAACTCGCTGACAGGGGATTCACGAGTGTTTAGAATCTTACCTCCCGTTCCAGACGTGGGATGAATCGATTGTAGTCGACTCGGGCCACTGACTCCGATGTCTAGTGTACGAACCCAAGGTAGAGAGACAATATCGTAATTGTCTTCCTTCTCTGCAAAAAGTTTATATTTAAAGTACCTTTCCATAGGGTAATAAAAAAGATAATTCCCAAAGTCCAAAAAAAAATAAAGAAAAATTACAAAAATAATAAACCCTAATACAATTTTTTTTTAAATAAAATAAACAAACTCTAAACTAAAATTGTCTTCTTTTCTGTTCTTTTTGCTTTAATCTTTAGCTCCAAGTGTTTATGAAATCACCAAACTCCTTGGCTCAATTTTCTTTATGATCCAGAACCTAAAGACACAAGATAAATACCCAAAAACATAATAAAGGACAAAAATAATAATAAAAATAAAATAAAATAAATCTAAAACCCTAAAAACAAGTCCGCATCGGCGGCGCCAAAAATTGATGTGATTTGTAGATAGTGGTAAAAGTGGTTCGATTCTCAGACTTGTGAAGGATATTAATTAGACTTAAATTCTAATATTAAAATAGAAAACTCACTAAAAATTATAGCAAACTCAATCAAAGATGATATCAATACTAAAAGAAACACTGAGGCTAAGATTCCACTATTTTCCAAGTTCAAAGTGATTAAACCAATACTTATATTTATGCAATTTTCTTGTTTAATTTGATTCTAAAATATTGCAACAAGTAGATTTTCAAAATTAATAATTGTAAATACCAAGTATGAAGCATCAAAAGTCTTAAAACTAAGCATAATCCATCAAAATAGATCACAATCACTCAAATAAAAATCATATTCAATAATAGTTCAAGGCAAATAATCATATGATTATTGCAAATAAAAAGATAAAATAGAATATACCACTTTTTGTTGGAAAAATAGCTTCCTCTATCGCCTCAGCAATGGGGTTTAGCTCCTCATATTAATCATGATCTCAAAATATGTGTTTGTTGCTCAAAAAATGATTAAAAGAGTGAAAAGTAATAACACAGACTGTTTGCAACAGTGTATTGGTGTTACAAAACAGCTTTTACAATGGAACTATTACAGAAAAACTGTTGCTTTGTCGCTGATTTTAAGACCCTAGAATACGACTGCGCTGCACAGCTTAATGTTCTTCAACTGTTAAACAACGACACTGTTCTGCGACTGTTTCCTGTGCGTCAATGTTCTTCGCGTTCTTCCTCTTCAGCAGCAGCAGCAGCAGAAAAAGAGTTTGGTAAAGCTCTGATTTCTTCTTCTCTGACTCTCCTTAGGTTCCCAAACTTTCGACACCTATTCTATATGACCCAAGACATCTATTTATATCAAAAATACCGATTAAATCTCTCCCAAATCTTCCAAAATCTCTTTCCTTCTCTTCACGGCCAAGTTGCGGTAATTTCTTGTTTTAGAATTTCTACGCGTTTCTAAGCTTTCCTTTTTATTCTAAACTCTTCCTTATATAGATACAAATCTTTGGGAAGGTTTACAGCGCTTTAATCTCTCTAAAATTCCCTAAAACATGTCACACACGTGACTTTCCATATTTTCTGTTGTGAGAAAAATCCGTCGATTGAGCCCAGTCTAATCGATTTAAATACCCATATCAGATTCCTAGACCCATAAGGAGTCTATCCTATGAAAATCAGAGGTTTAATCGACCTCAAACTCCTCCAAATCACGATTACCCAAACTGTTCTTCACTGCACTATTTTCCCGCCAAAACCTGGTTTTTTTGAAATGTTGAAGATGGTTGCCCCTTATTGAGTAGGGGTGCGATTAGCAACTTCCTGGAAATGGGGTGCCCCTTAGTAATTAGGTTACCCCTTATCCAAATTGAGAGTCCGAATAGCAAATGTCCTCCGGGTACAAAAATGTTATTGGCCAAAAATGTTTATTGGCCAAAAACACCTACAAATAAATAAAACACCATAATAAGTACAAAAATGAGCCCTAACAATATATGGAATCGAGACTAATCGGACACAAAAATGTGTCTATCAACTATCACAATGGATCATAATAGCTGGTATCGGTCTATCCCGTACAGGAATTTGAGAAAGCAAGTTTCTCAACCATCCTGCTTCTTCACTAGATGCTGCTAGTGCTATCAATTCAGAATCCATTGTAGATTGAGCCAGAATTGTCTGTTTCTTTGACTTCCAAGACACAACGCCACCAACAATATTAAACAAATATCCACCAGTGTCCTTGGAGTCATCTGAAAGAGAGTTCCAACCAGTATCCTTCAAGGAATGAAAGAAATCTCTTATAGTGTAATCCTAGGTTAACGGTCTTTTTAAGATACCGCATAACCCTCTCAACTGCATTCCAGTGTTCCAAACCAGGACAACTGGTAAACCTGCATAAAACCCCCATTGCATATGCAATGTATGGTCTGGTACAATCAGTTGCATAACGAAGACTACCAATTATACCAGCATATCATACTGTCTAACGATATCACAAGAATTCATAAACAGTTTAACACTAGCATCAAAAGGAGTACTCACAGGTTTACAATCAAAATAGTTGTACCTCTTTAAAATATTTTCAATATAATGAGACTGATCCAAAGAAATACCATCATTAGTTCTAGTAATCTTAATTCCCAGAATTACACTAGCTTCACCCAAATCTTTCATTCCAAAGTTAGACTTAAGCATATTCTTAGTTTCTTCAACCACAAACAAGTTTGAATCAAAAATCAGCAAATCATCCGCATACAAACAAATCATGATGCATGCATTGTTTTCAAACTTATAGTATATGCATTTGTCACTTTCATTAATTCTGAAACCATGTGAAATCATCAAATTATCAACTTTTTCATGCCATTGGTTAGGAGCTTGTTTCAGACCATACAGTGACTTATCTAACTTGCACACTTTTTGTTCTTCGCCGGGAACAATAAAACCTTCAGGTTGTTCCATGTAAATTTATTATTCTAATTCACCATTTAAAAAAGTTATTTTAACATCCATTTGATGAATAACAAGTTATGCACAGCAGCAACAACAATCAAAACACGAATAGAAGTCAAACTTGTAACAGGAGAATAAGTATCAAAGAAATCTGCATCTTCTCTTTCTCTAAATCCTTTAGCTACCAACCTAGCTTTGTGTTTGTCTACTGAACCATCAGGTTCAACTTCCTTTTAAGTACCCATTTACAACCTATTGCTTTGCAATCAGGGGGTAAATATGCTAGGTGCCAAGTTCCAATAAGATTATGGGAGTCCATTTCATTATTTATGGCTTCTTGCCAAAAGCCGGATTCAGGAGAATTAAGTGCCTCTTGAAAACTAGAGGGGTCTTCCTCCAGAGTATATGATAAGCAAGAAAGTGCGACGCATTTTAACCCATAAATATATTAGCGAGGACTCATTATTTCTCTAATAAATTTATTTTAGTTGTTTTTGGAAGAATAAACTCTTGTGGAGAATTGGCTCGAAAAAATGTTATTTGCACCCAAAGGACACGTGTTATTCGGACTCTCACTATTGGTTAAGGGGCACCTAAATTACTAAGGGGTGCCTACATGCTATTCACACCCCATCAGCGGTTAGGGGGACACCATCTTCTTCCACGTTTGAATTTAAACTTTTGGCGGGAAAACTTGGTTTCACAGGGCAGATTAGGGTTTGGCTTTTGAAGGTACTTTAGGGAGATTCAATCGCTGAAAATCCTTGGATTAGCCTGTTTTGGCTAAACAGGCTAGGTATAAGTGTTGTATTTAACCATAATTGGCTGGGTAATCCGGTTAATGCAAAACAGGGGAGATGGTAGTTCACGGGAAGAATGGTGCTTTCTGCAAGAGTTTTAACCGGAGATTCAGTCACGGGTTTTGTTTGGTTTGGTCCCCTTAAGACTGAACATGGTTAGTATGTCCAACATAATCGATCAAATAGGGCTAGTTCATCGAGCTTGGCTTAACAGGGGAAGAACGTATTCTGCGTGAATTCCAGGAAAGAACTAAGACGAGCTTAGTTGGAGTATTACATGGGATTGGACTCATACCGACCTGTTCGACCAAAACAGGCTTGGTAATGGGCATTGTTTCAAATAAAAAGGATTTGAGTAACAGATTGAAGAAACGTGGGAGTAAATTTACGGTTGAAATATTCTGGGGATCTCCCGAGCTATTTACGGTAATTGCGTGTAACCTGAGTGTGCTGCAACGAATCTGTTACGTGTTTGGATGATGAATCAACGTGTTGAATGGAGTTAGGAAGCTGTAGAGGTGTGAGAAGATAAAACAGGGAAGAAAATATTCCCAAGGAGATATTCTTTACTGCCGCATAAATGGAGAATTTTATGGAGTTATGAAGAGATTTCTTGGTGATGTTGGCTATATAAAGGGTTTACGGGACTCAGACAAGGATCATGGAGTGATTGGGGGCGAGAACAGAGTGAAGAACAAGAAGTTGCAGAGCTTTCTGCACCTGCAGGAAGAGAAGAAGACGAAGAACAATAAGCTGTCAAAGCCTGTCGTTAATAAACCGTGGTTTATTCACGGTTTGGCAACAGTATTTGCAGCAACATATAAACAGTGACAACAACACTATTCTTTTATCGTATATTGTAACTGTTTCCTTGCAACAATTGTTCAGAAGTGTAATTGTAACATTATTTTCTGTAACGCCAACAAAGCGTTGCGAACTTCTGTTTTCATTAGTTTTCCATATATAAAAGCATCATTTGAGCTATGAGTTATATTTTTGAGTGTGTTTTCACCATGCGGAGCTAGAACCCATCACCGGGACAACGGAGGAAGTTGTTTTTCACCCATGTGGTAATTAAATTAATTCTTTTATAACTATTTAAATAAAATTTAATTGTTTTATGATTTTTATTAATTATTTGTTATTTTGTCTGATGTCGCATGCTTAGTTTTAATTACTTTTGATGCATCATGCTCACAACTTACAACTAATGTTTTATGAAATCTACTTTGGCAAAGAATAAAGTTAATATTACTTTTATTTTGACCTATAATTGCCTAGGATTAATTTCTAAACCACTTGAATATGAAAAACAATGAAATCCTGAGTCCCAGTAAATTCTTCATCTTGTGACAATATTTTGTATATAATTTCTTATTTTTAGTATTTTTATATTTAAGCCTAGAATCAATTCAGCAAAGTCCGAGTGAACGACAACCTTATTTACCATTATCTAAAATTCGATCAATTTTCGGCGCCGCCGACGCGGATTTGTTTTTAGATTAATTTTTAGGTTTATTTTTATTTTGTACAGTTAGTTTTTCTTTTTTTTTTTTATTTTCCTTTTTATGCGTTTCTTTTTGTATATCTTTTCAGGGACTTTTTGAGGATGATGACTTCTTCTGAGGAGACGTCACCTACGATGACGCTGGCGGAATATAAGCATAGAAAGTCAAACTATTAGGAAACCTCATCTGAGATGACGCTTGCTGAATATAAGCGTAGGCAATGGTATGGAGTTTCTGCTCCACATGAGGTAAGTGAATAATCTCCTCTAATGATATATGATAAACATTACAAATACACACCACCTAGTTTGGAACAAAGATTGAGAATTCTGGAACGCCAAAAATTATTTAATGATGATGATGATCAGTCTTGTAGTAACTCTCCGTTCCAGACAGAATTTGTAAATGACCATGTGGATAATTGTGCAGATGATTTGCCTAATTCCATAGATGAATCTATCTCATAAGATAATTCACCGAACTTAGAGGTTGTTTCTAGACCCTCGACTTCCAAAAGTTACCTAATTTAGGGTTAGAATTGTGTGCTTCTAAAATTTTATTGGAGTACTTTGCATCTAAATACCCAAAGGACTTGCCTATTCCTGATACAGTGCATGAGCCGATTGATAATTCCCTAGTCTCAATAGAATCTCCATATTTTGTTCTTTACGCACTTCCTTGTGCAGTAAAAACTTGGTTTAGGGGTAAATCTTGGTTTTTGATAGTTTCAGCGTTTCCACGTTTTCATAACATAAGTGTGAAGCTGTCATTTGTAAATGTTTTATTTTGGCTTGATCCCCAAATTTTCAGGTTGTTAGTTTATGGGACCCTTTTTGTATATTCCAGTAGGTGTACTTTTATTTTATTTATTTTTATATTTTCGTTTACTCTTTGCATTATGAATTTCCCATCTTAAGTTTTGCGTTGGATGACTCAATTACATTGAGAACAATGTAATGTTTAAGTGTGGGGGAGTGGTTAACTTTTTACTTTAGTGTTTCAGGAGTTTTATTGCAAATCATGATCAGCTATTGAGCGGGTCTATTGAAGGTTTGTAGGTAGTTTATGACCAGCTGTTGAGCGGGTCTAAAATGTATATATATATATATATATATATATATATATATATATATATATATATATATATATATATATATATATAATAAAAAATAAAAAACTAATAATAATTTGATTGTTACGGTTATGACCAGCCGTGTAGCGGGTCTTTTCTTTTTTTCTTGCATTATATGACCAGCTGTATAGCGGGTCTAAAAAATATATTTATAAAAAAAAAAAATTATGACCAGTTGTGTAGCGGGTTTTCTCTCTCTCTTATTTTATGATCAGCTGTGTGGCGGGTCAATATTCTGTTTTGCTCGAGGACTATCAAAATGTAAGTGTGGGGGAATTTGATAAGCACGACAGTGCGACGCATTTTAACCCATAAATACATTAGCGAGGACTCATTATTTCTCTAATAAATTTGTTTTAGTTTTTTTTGGAAGAATAAGCTCTTGTGGAGAATTGGCTCGAAAAAATGTTATTTGCACCCAAAGGACACGTGTTATTCGGACTCTCACTGTTGGTTAAGGGGCACCTAAATTACTAAGGGGTACCCACATGCTATTCACACCCCATCAGCAGTTATGGGGACACCATCTTCTTCCACGTTTGAATTTAACCTTATGGCGGGAAAACTTGGTTTCACAGGGAAGATTAGGGTTTGGCTTTTGAAGGTACTTTAGGGAGATTCAATCGCTGAAACTCCTTGGATAAGCCTGTTTTGGCTAAACAGGCTAGGTATAAGTCTTGTATTTAACCAGAATTGGTTGGATAATCCGGTTAATGCAAAACAGGGGAGGTGGTAGTTCACGGGAAGAATGATGCTTTCTGCAAGAATTTTAACCGGAGATTCAGTCACGGGTTTTGTTTGGTTTGGTACCCTTAAGACTGAATATGGTTAGTAAGTCCAACAAAATCGATCAAATAGGTCCAGTTCATCGAGCTTGGCTTAACAAGGGAAGAACGTATTCTGCGTGAATTCTAGGGAAGAATTAAGACGAGCTTAGTTGGAGGATTACATGGGATTGGACTCATACCGACCTGTTCGACCAAAACAGTCTTGGTAATGGGCATCGTTTCGAATAAAAAGGATCTTAGTAACGGATTGAAGAAACGTGGGAGTAAATTTACGGTTGAAATATTTTGGGGATCTCCCGAGCTATTTACGGTAATTGCGTGTAACCTGAGTGTGCTGCAACGAATCTGTTACGTGTTTGGATGATGAATCAACGTGTTGAATGGAGTTAGGCAGCTGTAGAGGCGTGAGAAGATAAAACAGGGAAGAAAATATTCCCAAGGAGATATTCTTTACTGCCGCATAAATGGAGAATTGTATGGAGTTATGAAGAGATTTCTTGGTGATGTTGGCTATATAAAGGGTTTACGGGACTCAGACAAGGATCATGGAGTGATTGGGGGCGAGAACAGAGTGAAGAACAAGAAGTTGCAGAGCTTTCTCCACCTGCAGGAAGAGAAGAAGACGAAGAACAATAAGCTGTCAAAGCCTGTCGTTAATAAACCGTGGTTTATTCACGGTTTTGCAACAGTCTTTGAAGCAACATATAAACAGTGACAACAACACTATTCTTTTATCGTATATTGTAACTATTTCCTTGCAACAATTGTTCAGAAGTGTAATTGTAACATTATTTTCTGTAACGCCAACAAAGCGTTGCGAACTTCTGTTTTCATTAGTTTTCCATATATAAAAGCATCATTTGAGCTATGAGTTATATTTTTGAGTGTGTTTTCACCATGCGGAGCTAGAACCCATCACTGGGACAACGGAGGAAGTTGTTTTTCACCCATGTGGTAATTAAATTAATTCTTTTATAACTATTTGCATAGAATTTAATTGTTTTATGATTTTTATTAATTATTTGTTATTTTGTCTGATGTCGCATGCTTAGTTTTAATTACTTTTGATGCGTCATGCTCACAACTTACAACTAATGTTTTATGAAATCTACTTTGGCAAAGAATAAAGTTAATATTACTTTTATTTTGACCTATAATTGCCTAGGATTAATTTCTAAACCACTTGAATATGAAAAACAATAAAATCCTGAGTCCCAGTAAATTCTTCATCCTGTGACAATATTTTGTATATAATTTCTTATTTTAAGTATTTTTATATTTAAGCCTAGAATCAATTCAACAAAGTCCGAGTGAACGACAACCTTATTTACCACTATCTAAAATTCGATCAGTATAAACTTCAAAATCACAACCATAGTCTGTCGCAATCCTAGCCCTTTTGCTACGCCTAGGTTCTATTTCAACGTCTCTAGTTTCTGTAGTTCTAGGTTCTTCTATTCTAAGTTCAGAACTTGTACTGGGTAGAGAACCCCCAATATTTCTAGATTTAAAAGGAAATCTATCTTCAAAGAAATCAGCATCAATAGATTCAATAATAACTTTATTATTAAGATCAAAAAATCTATAAGCTTTATTGTTTTGAGAAAATCCAACAAAAACAAATTCATAAGATTTACTAGGTAGCTTTGACCTTTTAGGATCAGGAATACGAACATAAGCCAAACAACCCCATACTTTAAAATAAGATACATTTGGTTTTCTGTTTTTCCACAGTTCATAGAGTGAAATTTTAGTTTTTGAATTTGTCACACGATTCAAAACATAGCAAACAGTCAGCGAAATTTCTCCCCACCAATGAGGGGTAGCACCAGAACTCAGCAAACATGTAGTCACAAGAGTAGTCAATGTACGACTCTTTCTTTCAGCTTTCCCATTCATTTCAGGGTTATAAGGAGCAGTTTTTTCATGTATAATTCCAGAAGATTCATAAATTTCAGTGGACGGTTTAGAATCATATTCAGTTCCTCTATCACTACGGAATCTCTTAATTTTCCTACCAAATTGATTTTCAACTTCAGCAATAAAGACCTTAAATTTTTCAATAGCTTCATTCTTATGACTTAGCAAGTAAACATAGGTATAATTAGATTAATCATCAATAAAAGTCATCATATATATTTTTCCATTTCTAGTTAATATACCTTCATATTCACACAAATCAGAATGCACTAACTCTAATGGTTCATATTCTTTAATAACAGATTTATGTAAGGGTGCACACGGTACGGTTCGTCTCGGTTCTTGCCGAGGCCGACTACCTGTACCTCCCTAGCATCGGTTCCAAAATTTTGGACCGGTACCTGTACCTTGTACCTCTTGGTTATTTTTGCTTGACTACAAGATTCACACTTTTCAAAATCATGCATGGAAAGTTTTGGAATAAGACCTTGCTTGCTCATGGTATCTACTGATCTACTGTTTACATGACAAAGTCTAGCATGCCAAACATTAAAAGTACACACCATATAAGAAGAAGATGTAATTTTATTCATTTCAACATTAGTCTTAAACATTCCATCAGCAACATAACCTTTTCCTACAAACACTTTGTTTTTAGTAATTGTGTAAACATCAGATCCAATAGTTTGATACAACCCAGCCTTGTTGAGAAAATAGCCGGAAACAAGATTCTTTCTCATTTCTGGAGTGTGGAGGACATCTTTCAGCATAAGTGTCTTACCATAAACTTCAGTTGTACCGTACCAGAACCTTTCACAATAGGGGTATGGGAGTCTCCCAATAACACTTTCTTATCCTTGATTTCTGCATAGCTCTTAAATAGGAACCTATCAAAACAACAATGGCGCGAAGCACCACTGTCTATCCACCACCCATCGGTTCCACCAACCATGTGAATCTCTGGATCAGAACCCATGGCAATTATGACGCTTTCAGCAGCATTAGCTTGTGCGTTATTCTTTCCTTCGTTATTCCTGCAATCCCAAGCCATATGGTTTGGTTTACCGCAGGCATAACAAAGGAACTCATAATCAGAATTCTGAAATTTCCTTGATGTGTGTGGGTTCTTGTTTTGATTATATTTTCCTTTCCTTTGGTTCTGGTCAGGTTTCACCCAGACAATCACAATTATAATCTAAAATGATGTTTCCACCCAAAAAAAATGTCACCACATCTAAAACAACCCCAATTAATAAGTCTTAAGATTTTTCTTGTCACTACTTTCACAACGTTTATATAAAATAACAATTTTTTAAATTTTTAAAAATTAATATTTATTTTTTTAATTTTCTTAATATTAGAAACACAGGATCAAGACCAAGTCAACAAGTCATGACCTTATAGGAAATTTGACTTGGACAAATACCAACCTTTTCTCGCGATTTTATCGACAAAACCACAACAGAAATATCAGCTTCTACCAAAGACTGTGAAAATGACCAGACTACACTTATCGTAATAAGTGCAATAAAAATTCCGAAGACTGTGAAAATGACAAATTACGCTTACTGGAAATAAGTGCAGTGAATATTCTGGAGACTGGAAAATGACCAGACTGCCCTTATTGGAAATAAGTAAAATAAATATTACAGACTGTAAAAATGACCATATTACCCTTACTAGAAATTGGTGCAATAAATATTATGGAGACCATCAAAATAACCAGACTACCCTTAACAGAAATAAGTAAAGTAAATATTACAGATTATGAAAATGACCAAATTACCCTTACTAAAAATTTGTGCAGTAAATAAATATTATGAACACTTTCAAAATGACCAGACTACCCATATCAGAAATAAGTAAAGTAAATATTACAAACAATAAAAATGACCATAATACCCTTACTGGAATAAGTGTAATTAATATTTTGGAGACTGTGAAAATGGCCAGACTACCCTTATCAAAAATAAGTAAAGTAAATATTACAGACTGTGAAAATGACCATATTACCCTTGCTGGAAATAAGTGTAATTAATATTATGAAGACTGTGAAAATGACCAGACTAACCTTATTGGAAATAAGTAAAGTAAATATTACAGACTGTGAAAATGACCATATTACCCTTACTGGAAATAAGTGTAATAAATATTATGGAGACTGTGAAAATGACCAGACTGCCCTTATCAGAAATAAGTAAAGTAAATATATCGGACTGCGAAAATGATAATATTATCCTTAATGAAAATTAATGAAAAAATTATTATGCAGACAGTGAAAATGACCAAAGTACCCTTATCGAAAATAGGTAAAGTAAATATTACAGAATGTGAAAATGACCATATTACTCTTAATGGAATTAGTGCAATAAATATTACAGAGACTGTGAAACTGACCAGACTACCCTTATAGGAAATAGGTAAAGTAAATATGACAGAAAGTGAAAATGAACATATTACCCTTAATGGAAATAAGTGCAAAAAATATTATGGAGACTGTGAAAATGACCAGAATGGAAATAAGTAAAGTAAATATAAGAGATAGTGAAAATGATCCTATTACCCTCATTGGAAATATTACAGACTATGAAAATGACCATATTACCCTTACTCAAAATTTGTGCAATAAATATTATGGAGATTATGAAAAATGACCAGACTACCCTTATCAAAAATAAGTAAAGTAAATATTACAGAAAGTGAAAATGACCATATTACCCTTAATGGAAATTAGTGCAACTAATATTATGAAGACTGTGAAAATAACCAGAGTACTCTTATCATAAATAATTATAGTAATATATTACAGACTTTGAAAATGACCATACTAGCCTAACTGGAAATAAGTACGATAAATATTATGGAAATTATGAAAATGACCAGACTACCCTTATCGGAAATATTTATTGCACTTATTTCCAGTAAGGGTAATATGGTCATTTTCACAGGTATAATATTTACTTTACCTATTTTTGATAAGAGTAGTCTAGTCATTTTCGCAGTATTCATAATATTTGATACACTTATTTCCAATAAGGGTAATATGGTCATTTTCACTGTACGTAATATTTACTTTACTTATTTTTGATAAGGGTAGTCTGGTCATTTTCACAATCTCCAATATATTTATTACACAAATTTCCAGTAACGGTAATATGGTATGTAATATATACTTTACTTAGTTTTGACAAGGTATTCTGGTCATTTTTGTAATCTCTATAATATTTATCCCAGAAATTTCCAATAAGGGTAATATGGTCATTTCACAATTTGTAATATTTACTTTACTTATTTCAGATAAGGGTAGTTTGGTCATTTGGACAGTCTCCATAATTTTTATTGCACAAATTTTTAGTAAGGGTATTATGGTCATTTTTACTATCTGTAATATTTATTTTACTTATTTCTTATAAGGGTAGTCTTGTCATTTTCACAATCTCCATGAATATTTGTTACACAAATTTCTATTAAGGATAATATGGTCATTTTCACGGTCTATAATATTTACTTTACTTATTTCTAATAAGGGTAGTCTGGTAATTTTCACAATTTCCATAATATTTAATGTACTTATTTCCAGTAAGGGTAATACGGTCATTTTCATGGCCGTAATATTTACTTTACTTATTTCTGATAAGGGTAGTCGGGTCATTTTCACAGTCTTCATAATATTAGTTGCACTAATTTCCATTAAGGGTAATATGGTCATTTTCATTGTCTGTAATATTTATTTGACTTATTTCAGATAAGGGTAGTTTTGTCATTTTGACAGTCTCCATAATATTTATTTATTGCTCAAATTCTAGTAAGGGTAATATGGTCATTTTCACAATCTGTAATATTTATTTTACTTATTAAGATAAGGGTAGTTTTGTCATTTTCACAATATTATTATTATATTTATTACACTTATTTCCCGTAAGGGTTATATGGTCATTTTCACAGTCTGTAATATTTACTTTACTTATTTTTGATAAGGGTAGTCTGGTCATGTTCAATAAATAATCTCCATAATGTTTATTGCACAAATTTCCAATAAGGGTAATGTGGTCATTTTACATTGCTTATTTCAAATAAGTGTAGTCTGGTCATTTTCACAGTCTTCGCAATATTAGTTGCACTAATTTCAATTAAGGGTAATATATTTTCACAGTCTGTAATATTTACTTTACTTATTTCCGATAAGGGTAGTCTAGTCATTTTCACAATCTCCATGAATATTTGTTGCACAAATTTCCATTAAGGGTAACACGGTCATTTTCACGGTCTGTAATATTTACTTTACTTATTTCCAATTAGGGTAGTCTGGTAATTTTCACAATTTCCATAATATTTATTGTATTTATTTCCAGTAAGGGTAATATGGTCATTTTCACAGGTATAATATTTACTTTACCTATTTTTGAAAAGTGTAGTCTAGTCATTTTCACAATATTCATAATATTTGATACACTTATTTTCAGTAAGGGTAATATGGTCATTTTTACTGTATGTAATATTTATTTTACTTATTTTTGATAAGGGTAGTCTGGTCATTTTCACAATCTCCGTTATATTTATTACTTTAATTTCCAGTAACGGCAATATTAGGGCTGTCAATGGGTCCGGGTCCTCCCGGATATCACTAAACCCGGACCCGGACCCTACTTATAAAGGTCGGTTCCGGTTTCTAACGGTTCCCAGTCCGGTTCCTAAATTTGTGGACCAAGAACCGAACCCGTTTAAAGTCTCGGGTACCCGCCGGTTCTGGATACCCGTTGGGTATTAAAAAAACTATAAAGAAAATCTTTAAAACTTAATTTCTTTCTTTTTTTTAACTCGAATCTATATTATTTTTATAAAAATTTATTATTATTTCTTTATTAATGTGCTAAACAAAGATTAAATGTAAGGAAAAAATGAAAAATGAAAAAAAAATCAAAGAGGAAACTAGCAAAATACCTATAATTTCACTAAAAAGATGAATAAAATGATAAATAACCGGGTACCCATTACCCGCGGGTACCCGCCGAGTATTACCCGTTTGGACCCGTTAACATTCGGGTCCAATCGGGTAATTACCCGTCGGGTCCCAAGTTGCTAATGGGTCCAACTCTAGGACCCAGAACCGGACCCGAATCTAGCGGGTCTGGTTCCGGTTTCGGGTAATGGGTACCCATTGACAGCCCTAGGTAATATGGTCTGTAATATTTACTTTACTTATTTTTGACTAGGTATTCTGGTCATTTTTCATAATCTCCATAATATTTATTCCACAAATTTCCTATAAGGGTAATATGGTCATTTCACAGACTGTAATATTTACTTTACCTATTTCAGATAAGGGTAGTTTGGGTCATTTTGACAGTCTCCATAATTTTTATTGCACAAATTTTTAGTAAGGGTATTATGGTCATTTTAATAATCTGTAATATTTTACTTATTTCTTATAAGGGTAGTCTGGTCATTTTCACAATATCCATGAATATTTGTTGCACAAATTTCCATTAAGGGTAATATGGTCATTTTCACGGTCTGTAAATGATGTAGCGGTCCAAGGTCAGACATGACAAATTCTCGTTTCATTAAATCAATGAAGCGGTGTAGGAGAGTATTGTTAGATGCAGTCAAAACAATATCATTTACATATAGCAGTAAATATGCCGTATCTGAGCCAGATTGATAAACAAAGAGTGACGGATCACACACACTACCACGAAAACCACAATTACTAATAAACTTGACAAACCTCTGAAACCACGCCCGAGGAGCCTGCTTGAGACCATATAGGGATCTACATAGTCGACATACGTAATCAGGGTGAGCAGAATCAACAAATCCTGGAGGCTGATAATATAAACTGTCTCGGTTAGATCACCATGGAGAAAAGCATTCTTAACATCTAGCTGATGAATTGGCCAAGAACGCGAAGTAGCAATAGTAAGAACAATACGAATAGTAGCAGGTTTGACAACCGGACTAAACGTTTCAAAATAATCAACCCCATCCTGCTGAGATTTACCATTAGCAACAAGACGAGCCTTCTATCGCTGCAAGGAACCATCGACATTATATTTGTGACGAAATAGCCACATGGAACGAATAATATGAGCATCATGTGGTAGTGGTACAAGTTCCCACGTATTAGTTTTCAACATAGCATTGTACTCATCTTTCATGACGGCATTCCAATTTATATCCCTAAGAGCATGCAATTGAGAGCGAGGAATTGGGGAGATATGTCGTGAAGTTTGGACATGTAGATTGAGCCGGTGGATTGGTTTGTGAATGCCACGGGAAGCTCGAGTCACAAGGCGTGAAGGAGCAAGAGGTGGTGGTGAAGAGACAGTAGTGGGTAGAGGGGCAGTAGAGGTTGGAGGGGAAGTAGTGGTGGAAGGAGCAGGTGGTGATGTTGGAGGGACTGTAGTGGGTGGAATAGAGTCTGCAGCTGTTGAGACAGTGCAGTTAGGAACAGACGTGGGGACTGACGTCAGTTCTGGAGAGGTAGGTGGAGTGAGTACATAAGTGGGGACTGACGCAGAGAAGTTGGAGTTGGACAGATGCGGAAGATTTGTTTGGACTGACGTGGAGGGAATTTGAACAGACGTGGAGGGAATTTGAGCAGGTAGTGATGTTGTTTCAGAAGGGACAACCAATTCGTAAACTTACACTCACCGGGAATATTGTGAAAGATTACTCTCTTTGCCATTTCTATGATGAAATAGTGTTTCCTGTCAAGTACGAGGTTGAGGATTTTCTCTTAATGACTCCTATAGCTTAGTACTACCAAGAAAAGTAGGCAGGATACTTTCAAATAGAAGATCACCTATATGAGTTAGAAGTGAGCTCGCTTCTATGATAACTATAAGGTTAGGTTAATCTAGAGCACTCATAGGATACCAAGAACGTTTAGGGCCAAAATGATCACAACCGAGATTTTGACGATTATAAGGAAATATAATGTGTGAGATTTATTGTGTCGATTTACAATAATGGCTGAAAGTTCAAGACAATCTCATTCACTGATTATTCAGTAAATCCGGTAAATTTTCATAAGATTTGATTCAAGCCAAAAGCTACCATTTACTGATGCATTATATTTTCTGTTTGTCCTCTTAAAAGTTTGTAAGTTTTATTGAGACAATATTTTCACTCATGTAGGGGATTGTTGAAAATTTCAGTCAAAGAGTGAAAATTGTTTTCGAATTTTAAATTCCAAGAGATGTGTTTGGGTCATATCCTTTCACCCATAAGACACCTTGTCATGAATAGGTGCTATGCAGAGTCACCCTTGGCCATGGTGAGTCACCTATTAGTGAAAATACACCTTGTAGAGTCACCATTACTCTATGTAAAACCATCTCTTAGTTTTATTTTTGTTGAGATTATAAGTCCCACATTGTATGGGTTATCTAAGATCATGCTATTTATAGTCCCAAGGGCCTCTCCACTAATTGCCAATTGGTTCCGAGTTGGATGCCCATATTCTAATATGGTATCAGAGCAGGATGTTTGTGTCGAGTCATTAGACCGCGCCTCTACTCCGCCTCACCCGACTTAATTGTCCACGTGTTAGACCCAACGAGGCTACATGTGAGGAGACGTGTTGAGATTATTAGTCCCACATTGTATGGGTTATCTAAGATCCTGCGGTTTATAATCCTAAGGGCCTCTCCACTCATTGCCAATTGGTTTTGAGTTGGATGCCCATATTCTAATAGTTTTTACACAAGTTAGAAGAGAATAAAAACTAGTTTTGAAGTCAAGAGTCAGTGTCGTCTAAGAGAACACTAATCGTCAATATTTGTTGACTGAGTAGAATTGTAGTGCTATTTACTATAAGGCATGATCGTTGTATTTTGGGAGACGACATCCGTAAAACCGTGAGCACCGTATACATTGATGAATTGTATTTAAGAAAAAAGGATTATCTCGTCTCGATCATCCCAATCTGATAAGTATTCGAAATCTTTTCTTTCATAATATTTTGTTTGTCGCATAAATATGATTTTCGAAAATTTGAAACAACATATTGTACAACAGAGAGATATCTAGATAAACTAAACCGAACTCGATTGTTTATATAAATTTCTGAAACAAAATATTTATATGTTGTTTTATTTGGACTTTGTTAAGTGCTCCGTTAAAAGTGGTAGTGCAAAAATATGATGGTGAAGATGGTAAATGCACACTTGGTAAGGAGGATACGGTGGAGAGTAAAATTGTGTAAATATTAAGTAGGATGATTCTCTCTTAATTTTTTTGTAAATAAGAAAGGACTTACTTTTTGTGAGGGGGAGCGAGTAAAACGAAAATAACTATTATTTGAAGACCGAGAGAATAATGGGTTTGTGGGTGCAAAATACCCCACACCCATTAGTTATGCGAATTAATACATTTAGTGGTACGCGCGTGAATAAGGACACACATTATATATGCAGGATGACGAATTTGATGATGTCACTAAGTCACGATAAAAGTGTGAAGATCTATGCGGCAGTGAAGAATCCATGCGACAATATAAATTTCCAAGCGACTTTGACGTGCGAACTTAACGCGTGAGAATGATGAACTAAGAGAAGAAAATAACAGGTTGCAAGAGCACAGGCCACGAACCACATCAAGGACAAGCAGGAGCACGTCAAGGTGTATCCAATCAAGCTGCAGAGACAATAGACAAAAAAAAACTTTTAAATAATAACATTGGTGCAAGTTTTCAGGCATGAGATAAT
This sequence comes from Papaver somniferum, assembly GCF_003573695.1. Lineage (NCBI taxonomy): Eukaryota > Viridiplantae > Streptophyta > Magnoliopsida > Ranunculales > Papaveraceae > Papaver > Papaver somniferum. The sequence goes on along the minus strand of NC_039368.1, from coordinate 7,147,486 downwards.
ACACAGGAGGGGCAAGGTAGTAATCGCATAGAACAACTACCGGTTGAGGATAGATACGTACAACAGGGCGAATATTATCGCATGGAGGAGTGCAAGACACGAAAGAAACGAAAGGGACAGACGAAGGAAAAGAAGAAAAGAGGCGAAGAAATAGAACTACAAGAGTTGGTGCATCAAAATAATCACGACAACAGAGTAATACAGGCAAGATTGAAAATACCTATGCAACAAGAGGCAGATCAAACCATGAATGAAACAATCTTAAGAGAACTAGAAGAAGTAAGTGCGATGATGACCGCACGGAGATACGGAGGAAGGCGACAATTAGATGAAGCAATAGAAGAAGCAATAAAAACACCATTCGCAAGGCAGATACAAATGGAAAGAGTACCGGATAAATGCATTTTACCTGTTTTTACTAATATTTTTGATGGAACCACATGTGCAGTGCATCATATAAAGGCTTACTACATATCTCTATTACAATGGGAAGATAATGATGTAGTCCTATGTAAGTATTTTCCTGTCAGTTTAACAGGAGAGGCATTACAATGGTTTGAAGGATTACCAATGGGAACAATCATATCATTCAATCATCTACAAAGTATATTCTTAGGATCATACATCAGCAAAAACATGTTACGACCAGGAATAGAGAAGGTATTTATCCTAAGGAGAAGAATCAATGAAAGCTTACGCAACTTAACTACGCGCTGGAGAACCATGTGTAGCGAGATGGATGGAAGAGTGGAAGAAAAGAATCTTATTTTAGCTTTCATTAAAGCACTTTTTCCAACAGATCTGTTATACACGCAGATATTCAGGATAAAGGATATCATAACCATGGAAGAGCTGCGTTAGTTCCAGGAAGAATATATTTCTCTTGGAGAAAAGCAGAGATATATGGAATCATACCCAGTCGCAATAGAAAATGCAAAGGAAGGAAATGCAAGCCTATTACCAAGAACGACAAATGTTGTTGGAAGTACATCCCAAGAAAGCCAGGATAGGCCATAGAAGAAGATAAGCAAAAGCAGGTATCAATGAGCAGTAGAGATCAAGAAATGTATGAAAGAGATTATCGAGAAAGATAATATAACAATTCTGCAGGTAACAACAAGATTCTTAGGTTTGACAACCAAGCAGAAGGGTATGGAGGAAAAAAAATATATTATCATCAAGGACCAGGCGGAAGCAACAGAGTATACGAAGATACAATAATGTCGCATTTGAATATAGGAACAAACAAAATATGGGAGGCATCAATTTTAATGGAAGAAATACCCTCACCACCAAGTCTAGGACAAGAACCACCATCAGGAAGAAGAAGCCGAGAGTTTTGTGCGTATCATCGCTTTCATGGTCAGAACACCAATAACTGCAGAAATGTTCAGAGAATCATATTAAAGATGATCGATCAAGGGAAATTAAACCATTTCTTAGCCGCACCGCAACAAAACCTACCACCACCACCAGAAGGACAGGCACCAGGAATGGAGGCAGGGAAGAATATATACTTAATTGAAGCAGGAAAGAAGAGCAGAAGTCTTGTATCGAGATATGGTTCCGTAGCTGGGTTTTCTCTCAGCCGATATGAGGATTTAATCCCTTAGCATTACTTTAACTATCTCTATGCTTTCTATTTTGTTGTGAACTTGATCGGGTATCCTGAGGTAAAATAGAGTAAAGATGTTCTATATTAATGACGCATACATAAAAATAAGCTTTTCCCTCCAACTAGCCTTTTATCCTATCTGAAAAGCAGTCTAACTACTTAGGGTCTGACCCCGAAAAAGTTAACCCTCCCCAAAAATTGTACTCGTATTTCAGAGCAGCATCCCGCTTATATTTATGGCCTTACATTATGGTTTTTAAGGACACTAGACTCGATTAAGAAAGGGATTGGCTTCTAAACTTCTAATTAACATATATAGATGAAGCGGGGGACCGAAATCACTCCAACGCAAAAAATCTCAACTGCAATTCAATAATTCATTCATTTAAAAGCACGGAGTATTTTCACGATAATGTCCTAAGCTGAGTGTATGTTAGAGATGATGATGGAAAAGAAATATACAACTTGGAAAAAATGTCAAAGCTCAAGGACTGGAAAAAGCAACCAATCACATTCATTGCAGAATAAGTACCAGGAGGAGGAGAACTACATGAAAGCCCATTGGAAGTCAAGTTGGAAATTATACCAAGAGTAAGAGTGGAAGGAGAAGAACACCATGACGCGGAAGCATGAGCAATAAATATTCTGGGAAGGACTTCTACCTATCGTCAGCGTATTAAATTTCCATTACCACAGGGTGTAGGAATAATCAGAGGAGATGCCGCATAAGCCAAAGTCTGTAATGGCATAGATGTTGAGAAGAGTGAAGGACGCAAAAATAAAAGAAGAAATTGGAAAGATTCATCAAAGGAGGATAAGCGTAAAGAAAGGATAATGGTTGATATGGTGACCAAAGGAGAAGAAATGAATAAAAATTATACTGAAGCAGCAATGTCAAAAGTCAAAGAGAATATGAACGCAGAGAAACAAAAAGCTGCTGCTAACAGGAACGCAGAGGAGTACACTAAGAAGATAACATCCCAATCAGTTCGTCATCCCAATAAGCGCGTCAAACAAAGTGAGTTCATCTCAGGAGAACTAGTATTGCAAATAATACCGCATTACAAGAAAGTCCGCGATTGGAAAGGAAAAAATATATGGGATGGACCTTACGCGATCAAGAAAGTCATTGGGAATGGAATGTACGAGTTAATGGAAGAAAAAGGATAGAATGAGGAAGAAAAAGTGAACCAACTCTGGAACCAAAAATACTTAAAGAAGTACTATCCTTAGGCTATGAGGCAATAATCTTTATAATAAGTATTTATTATGTAGGCGAATAATTGAAGAAAGAATAAATCTACAATGTACGAATCAAAGATATGAATGAAAATAAAAGATTTTACTTCTTCAAAAATTGAATATTTCATAAACAGACAACCTTGTTTTTCAGAAATAATGGTCCTAACCAATTCGTCATGATCAAACTTTAGGCTAACATTTGTATCTAAATCAGCCATATCTCTATCAATGACCCCATTCAAACTCATCATCATTCTCTATAAGAAGACAAGAGTGAATCTCATTCTCACGGGCGAGAAGAGCATCCTTTTCGCTTATGACATGATCCCTCTCCATCTGAATTTGGAGATGAACTTCATGAAATTCCTTCAAAGCTTTAGCACCTTTAAGAACCGCCTGATCTTTTTCAGTAATGAGTGCGCTCTTTTTCTCCTCAAGCCTCTTAATTTCCTCCTTATTTTCATAGAGTCGGCGTTTAAAACCATTATCCACAGATAGCATGAACCTATGTTCTCTATTAAGGATTTTATATTTCGAGCGAAGTTCATCCATGCTAATGTTCTCTAGTTCATCATTCACAATGTTATTCAAGGAGGAGTTAAGATGCTCTAAAAGAATCTCATCTTCAACCGGATAGTTAATGGATTCATCAGTTAAGTTGTAAATCTCTGCAAGCACAGATAATTAAGAGGGAGCGAAACTGACGCATCAATATAAGAGCAGGAGAAGCAAAAGATTACATACCAATCAACTGATTATTCCTCTCACGAAGTTCAACAACCTCATTAGAGTAAGTAAAAACCTCATCCTTAAGTTTGGCATTCTCAACCTCAAGAGTGCGAAGCTTTCATTGAAAGTCTAAGGTAACAACATGATGTGATTTTTCAGTGATGTTGTAGCAATAAGTTCGTTGAGACTTGTGAAAGCAAAAGATTTTAAGCTTATAAAACTTAAAAATACAAAACTTGTTGCAAAATTGATTTCAAGATATTAAAAGCAGCCAAGACACTAGATTCCTGGAAAACAGTACTATATCAAATCAATAATATTTCTTGAAAATACAAGAATTAAGTTGGAGATAATTCTCTTTATTCTAAATAAGGTAAACTGGATGATATGCATTCTATTACTTAACAGTGGCCCCATTCACGGATCACTACTGCCCTATGTAATTAATTAAAAGAAGTTACTTCTCAGAAATAAATTTTTTCTATGAAAGAAGTTGTCCATGGCCGTTTTAGTATGCCCATCCCAGACTAAGTTAAGAGTCTTAAGACACTTATGTGGGAGGCACTTGTTCGGTGATTACATACTGATACATGTGAACAGAGATTAGTCTATATAAAATGCCAATCTCTAAATTAAAATCGTATCCAGATAAGTAGAACCAGTACAGCATTGATATCCATCCATGTGCGTTCACATTGCAAATCCTCTTACCATCTATTTGCCGAGCTACGTACAGACAAAGTCAAAGTAAACGCCCAGACAAAAACAAGTATTTTTTTGTTTTTCTTTTTGAAAAGACAAAAACAAGTCTTGTTTCTTGTCTTGTATGATAATGCACCGCCTAAGAAGTTATGACGTCATGAAGTCTGGGTAACCTTGCCAATCCTGACCCAGTCATAAGTATTTGTTCAGATCAAAACATTTCATAAGTATGGACACATGACTTTGTAGATGAAGTCTTTACCGTAATTATTGAGCTGTATATATATTTATATACTACCTCCATATATGGACGTATTATTTTCCTATATAACATAGCGTTTAATTTTGTTAAAGCCATCAAATATCTTTCACATTCTTCTTTCCACTTAATATCTATATCCTTGTCTTTCCCTTCCTATCCACAAGTTTCTTGTCAACCATGTCGTGGTATCATGATCCTCAGATTTTCATATGTAATGCTTACAATTCAGCATCGCAGGGTTTTAACGAGTACAGGTGTAAGAAAGATCCTAATGGCACCGTTCATGTATCAGAATTACAACGTATCTCTTCGGGCGTTCACAAAGGAAGGGATTTTGACGCTTTATTAGCTTATCTCATTAATTTTTTTGTTCGGTCTGGTGCAAAGACATGGAGGATTGTGAACTGTCAAGGATTGGCAATTCTCTGGGAACAAACTCCCTGTAATGGAACCGTCTGCTCCTGGTCACGTGAGCCACTGGATTCGCCTTATTATCGTTTACCGGGGATTACACCTCCAGTTGATGCTGAGAAAGAAGCTCTTAAGAGAAGAGTTTCTGATTTACTAGCAGAAATTTCTCCTCTCAAAGTTGAAGTTCAAAGGAATAAGCAAGATAAGACTACTCTTGTCAACGAGAAAAAAGCTGTTGAGAAAACAAATTCGGAGCTGAAAGCAAGGAATTCAACTCTTGAAGCTGATGTCCGAAGGGAAAAAACTGAGAAGAAAGATCTAGAGAAAAAAGTTTCTGAATTGACATTAAAACTCCAAGAGTGTTGTGGATCAGCTGACGGAGAACCATGGAAGAGTGGTAGAACTGTTCCTAATGATTGGGTACCTTTCGAGGATCTTGATGTTCTAAATACTCGGAATATTACTTCTTTGAAAATGATCAAAGCATCAGGGGCACTGAAATTCGCGGAAGATAATACAACGAATGTCCAAGCGAGTCATTTCTATGGAGGAATATATCTAGCGGCTGTGAACGTTGAAGAGTTGATCCCCGACAAAGATGAAGCACGATTCGATCAAAATATCTGGAGTTCGTATAAAAATGCAGGGACATCTTATGCAGCCCGTAAGTTGTTTTGATGCATACATGACATGTTCATCTGTCTTGTGATCAGCGGCTCGAAGCAACCATTTAAAAGAATTAACAGGCTCATCATTTGTTGTTCCAAGTAATTATGGCCTTTGATGCTTCTTTATGTGACCTATATTTTCTTTTCCGTTGGGTTTGTGTTTGATTTTGTTTATGTATCGTTTAAAGTGGCATGAGATTGTCTACTCTGGACTTGTATAAGCTCTTGCTTCCCTTCAATAATGATGTACAGTATTTTCTTTTTTCATTGCCTCTTGCATAAGGTGCCGGGGCCAGGCCACTAGCTGACCGGTTCCTCGTCTATTGCTGGCGTTGAAATAAGAATAATAATTCACTAATATTGCTTAAATCCTTAAACTATTGCGCTTATGAATGGATTTCCTATCTGGTTCGTCTCATGTCGTGTTGTCATATTATTTATATCACCAACTCATAAGTTGTTACGAAATTTCCAATGAACTCCATTGTACCAAAATGAATAGTATATTGATTATACGTACTGTACTGGGCTTGCAAGGATGTTCATGAAATATTTTGGGCTTTTTACAAAAATAGGCCTGTTTTTTTGGTGCTTTCAAATGTATGCCACTTTTTTTATTTATTACTAGACTAGGCAAGTTTTGACCAAAAGTGATGGATGGAAAGTTAGCACCGTTAGGTGTAACTAAAAAGACCTAAAAGTCCTTTGTATCACTGATTTAATGTTATATCATTGATTTAACTCAGTTAAATCAACATGAAAACTGTACATGTGGGCTCGGATATGCCATGTGGATTGCTTACGTGGGCTCGGATATGCCATGTGGACTGATTACGTGGGAATCATGTCACGGGAAAAATTTGTACATATCACCGTTCACAGTTCCATTATTTGGCCCAATCTCCTTCAATTCAAAATCAATCCATGTAAAACCCAATTTCAGATTTACACCAGAAATTCAACTAAGCTGAGATGCCATTTTAGATTTCCATAAACCATTTGCAGCTCAGCTGCCACCAACTGCTCCTGCTCTCCACCTGATTCTACAGTTGAGAGCCCTCTCATTACCACCAGTTAATCGCACAAAGCTGCCAACTTTAGCAGCAACAACTCCTTGTCATGCTCTTAACTGTACTTCTTTCACAGCCATTGCCAACTGCACTCTGCCACATCACAAAAACACCTGCAAACCAACTTCAACAATAACATAATCTCCACTGCAAACCAGCTTCAACAAAAACACCTGTTGTACCAGCCCTGTATCCTAGACATACATCTAATCATGTCAACAACTCAGCCCACAGCTGCAATATAACCAAACCATTTCAACCATCTTTGTTTCAAACGACAACAGATCTTCTTCCAGCCATACTTGTGCAACAAAGCCACTGCAAGCCTATATTCCTTCATCAACACCAGTTTCACCCTTTTCTGCCAAATACAAATCCCATAGTTCCATTGCAACCATCTTTTAAGCCTGCAATACAAATCCTTGAACCCATGAAGCAGTAACAGCACCACCTTATCTTCGATTCTCCAGATTCAATTCCCTTAAAACTCTGTCTCAGATCCAATCTGCGTTTCTGATTTCAACAACGTTATCACCATCATCTTCGTCGTGCCAATCTAATAACAGGTTCACCTGCCAATCTTCGACAACCCTGTTGCACAGATCCAAAACTGTGTCTAGCTAAGAACGATTCAAATCCCAATCATAATACTCATCTCATACATTTCATTGGTTCCTTGTTTGAAGGACCATCACATACAACCAAATAAGATTCATCAACTCTTAACCAAATTCACATAAGTCGTCGGGTCTAAATCAAAGAAACCCCAAATTACCATTTCATTTTGATTTTTCATCAGTACAAGTTTGCATAATCAGCGCAACATCAACCCCTTCGTTCTTCAGTTATCACCAACTCAATATCATCATCAATTCCACATAAACCCAAATTGAAATCCAGAAACCCTAATTCCCAATTTGGGGAAGAACATCATTCTCATCTTCAAATTCAAAACCCCAACTTCCATCTTCTAATAAAAACTTCAACCTTCTCTTAATTAGTGACAAACCCACCTCCAATTAGCCTTCTAAACCCTCGATTCCACCTTCCCTGACTTCTCTAGTAAACCCTAATTTCTTCAATTCCTCAACCCCATCATCTATTGGAAAATCACCCTCTTGTTATTCAATTCCTCAACCCCATCATCTATCAGCAACTCAATAAACCTAAGAATTTATCTCTAAAAATATTGCAGAAGAAAGAAAACGGAAGGAGAAGATAACAAAGAAGAAGAAGATAAGAAGAAGAAGAATGAATGAGATCGAGTTTATCTCGACTGGTTTCAGATACTCATGTCATCACTATCATGGACGTTCAATTAATCCTCGAGATGTCGTCTTAGTTAGATTAGGCTCTCAGATAGAAACACGTGGACATCTTATCTAGTGTGATTGACACACACGTGTGAAGGACATTTTAGTAATCTTACCACAAGTATGAGATCTCCCTATATGATATTTTGGCGAGATATTGACAAGTCAACGCGATAAATTGACTGAGATGGTTAAAGTGGATGGAATCCGTTTAACTTGCCTAGTTTTGCAAGAAATAAAAAAAGTGGCCTAAAAATGAAAGTGAGGTTCCACACTAGGCCTACTTCTGCATATAATCCAAATATCTTCATACACCACTTGGTAGAGTGAGTCTTAAAAAATATGATCCAAGCATTGTACCCTACTTAGCAATGGTATAAGTCTAGGAGTTTCTCAGTTGGTGTAACACCGGTATTAACTACTTGAATAATGCATCAGCTGGCTGATTCCTCATCTGATGCTGATCTGATTCCTCATTTACAGTACTATTTTCTTCCATGGATGACAGCGATTGAGGCCGTAGAATGATGCAGCGTGTTTGATAGGATCCAAGCAATTAGCTTCTTAAGTTAATGATCTATCAATGGATCTGAAAACACTTGTCTATCTATGATGAGTGGCATGAACAATACAAATAGTTTATCTTTCAAATGCTAATATCCTGGTTAACCTCAATTGGGGTTCAGTCCCATTTCGGATGAGACCACATATAAGCGAGGAGGCAGATATTTCCATGGAGAAGATTTTCTAATTGTGCTTGGGACAAATCTTGGGGAAATCATGGTCGGTTTAATTTAAAGTATCGACGATGTACATTAACTATTGGGTTGTGATCAGTAAGAAAAATCATCTCTAACCGTAAGAAATTGATTGAAGCATAGGGGATTAAAATAACTTCATTGCAAGTTGGATTGAATAGAATCCAAATGTTTAATTTGAACCCAGTAAGAAACTCTTGTAATTCCATGACGATCTAAAAGATGATAGGTCTTAAACACTTGTATTAAGTGTAATTTCGTGCAACTGAGAATGATCTGGTTCAATACACACTCAAAATATGGGGGTTAGGCATATCCTCAAGTTATCTTGATCGTTTGGTCTGAAGAAGTTACTTGGAAACCGGTGGAATTAAGATTTCTCATAAATTGTGTAGTGTGAGAAATCAAATGAATTTTAGTTTGGCACCCGGTTGCTAAGTAAAGAAGAAAGCAGCGGTATATAACAAGACCGTTATATAGCAAGGCAGTGATGAATTTCTAAAACCAGTGCACCGCGGAATTCTAAGGGTGGTTTTCATATAACAAGAGCGTTATAATGATAAATTCATCGAAATATGGGGTTGTCTGAAAGGTGTTATGATATGTTCCTACTAATACGAGGTCAACGTAATATCATATGCAAATTACTCTCAAATGTGCGCATCAAAAAAATATAGTCTATATGAATTGTATCAAGTTGGCAAATAGATATGAATTTCAGAGAGCTTATAATTGCATCATCGAGGGAGATGGGATTATTGTCTACAAATAAAGTGGTATTTACAGCCGCAACCTAACCTAGTGATTGGAGATCCCATGGTTATCTAGGTTCAAAAGGGACAACCAATTCGTAAATTTATACTCACCGGGAATACTGTGAATGATTACTCTCTTTGCCATTTCTATGATGAAATAGTGTTTCCTGTCAAGTACGAGGTTGAGGATTTTCTCTTAATGATTCCTATAGCTTAGTACTACCAAGAAAAGTAGGCAGGATACTTTCAAATAGGAGATCACCTATATTAGTTAGAAGTGAGCCCGCTTCTATGATAATTATAATGTTAGGTTAATCTAGAGCACTCATAGGATACCAAGAACGTTTAGGGCCAAAATGATCACAACCGAGATTTTGACGATTATAAGGAAATATAATGTGTGAGATTTATTGTGTCGATTTACAATAATGGCTGAAAGTTCAAGAAAATCTCGTTCACTGATTATTCAGTAAATCCGGTAAATTTTCATAAGGTTTGATTCAAGCCAAAATCTACCATTTACTGATGCATTATATTTTCTGTTTGTCCTCTTAAAAGTTTGTAAGTTTTATTGAGACAATATTTTCACTCATATAGGGGAATGTTGAAAATTTCAGTCAAAGAGTGAAAATTGTTTTCGAATTTTAAATTCCAAGAGATGTGTTTGGGTCATATCCTTTCACCCATAAGACACCTCGTCATGAATAGGTGCTATGCAGAGTCACCCTTGGCCATGGTGAGTCACCTATTGGTGAAAATACACCTTGTAGAGTCACCATTACTCTATGTAAAACCATCTCTTAGTTTTATTTTTGTTGAGATTATTAGTCCCACATTGTATGGGTTATCTAAGATCCTGCTGTTTATAGTCCTAAGGGCCTCTCCACTCATTGCCAATTGGTTTCGAGTTGGATGCCCATATTCTAATATGGTATCAGAGCAGGATGTTTGTGTCGAGTCATTAGACCGCGCCTCTACTCCGCCTCACCCGACTTAATTGTCCACGTGTTAGACCCAACGAGGCTACATGTGAGGAGACGTGTTGAGATTATTAGTCCCACATTGTATAGGTTATCTAAGATCCTGCGGTTTATAATCCTAAGGGCCTCTCCACTCATTGCCAATTGGTTTTGAGTTGGATGCCCATATTCTATTAGTTTTTACACAAGTTAGAAGAGAATAAAAACTAGTTTTGAAGTCAAGAGTCAGTGTCGTCTAAGAGAACACTAATCGTCAATATTTGTTGACCGAGTAGTATTGTAGTGCTATTTACTACAAGGCATGATCGTTGTATTTTGGGAGACGACATCCTTAAAACCGTGAGCACCGTTTACATTGATGAATTGTATTTAAGAAAAAAGGATTATCTCGTCTCGATCATCCCAATCTGATAAGTATTCGAAATCTTTTCTTTCATAATATTTTGTTTGTCGCATAAATATGATTTTCGAGAATTTGAAACGACATATTTTACAACAGAGAGACATCTAGATAAACTAAACCGAACTCGATTGTTTATATAGATTTCTGAAACAAAATATTTATATGTTGTTTTATTAGGACTTTGTTAAGTGCTCCGTTAAAAGTGGTAGTGCAAAAATATGATGGTGAAGATGGTCAATGCACACTTGGTAAGGAGGATACGGTGGAGAGTAAAATTGTGTAAATATTAAGTAGGATGATTCTCTCTTAATTTTTTTTTTAAATACGAAAGGACTCACTTTTTGTGAGGGGGAGAGAGTAAAACGAAAATAACTCTTATTTGAAGACCGAGAGAATAATGGGTTTGTGGGTGCAAAATACCCCACACCCATTAGTTATGCGAATTAATACATTTAGTGGTACGCGCGTGAATAAGGACACACATTATATATGCAGGATGACGAATTTGATGATGTCACTAAGTCACGATAAAAGTGTGAAGATCTAGGCGGAAATGAAGAATCCGTGCGGCAATATAAATTTCCAAGCGACTTTGACGTGCGAACTTAACGCGTGAGAATGATGAACTAAGAGAAGAAAATAACAGGTTGCACGAGCACAGGCCACGACCCACATCAAGGACAAGCAGGAGCACGTCAAGGTGTAGCCAATCAACCTGCAAACACAATAGACAAAAAAAACTTTTAAATAATAACATTGGTGCAAATTTTCAGGCATGAGATAATACACAGAAGGAGTGCGGTAGTAATCGCATAGAAAAATAACAGGTTGAGGATCGATACGTACAACAGGGCAAATATTATCGCATACAAGGAAACCAAAGGGGTAATCGACATGAGGAACGGGGAGAACATGACCGCACACAATATGATCAGGAGGACGAAACAGATGAAGAACATGGAAGGATGAAATTACAAGGAAGAGAAATGTTGTGAAATCAACGCAACCAAGCAGAAGAAGATGAAACACATAGGGACGCATGGAGGAGTGCAAGACACGAAAGAAACGAAAGGGACAGACGAAGGAGAAGAAGAAAAGAGGCGAAGAAATAGAACTACAAGAGTTGGTGCATCAAAATAATCACGACAACAGAGTAATACAGGCAAGATTGAAAATACCTATGCAACAAGAGGCAGATCAAACCATGAATGAGACAATATTAAGAGAACTAGAAGGAGTAAGTGCGATGATGACCGCACGGAGATACGGAGGAAGGAGACAATTAGATGAAGCAATAGAAGAAGCAATAAAAACACCATTCGCAAGGCAGATACAAATGGAAAGAGTACCGGCTAAATGCATTTTACCTGTTTTTACTAATAGTTTTGATGGAACAACATATGCAGTGCATCATATAAAGGCTTACTACATATCTCTATTACAATGGGAAGATAATGATGTAGTCCTATGTGAGTATTTTCCTGTCAGTTTAACAGGAGAGGCATTACAATGGTTTGAAGGATTACCAATGGGAACAATCATATCATTCAATCATCTACAAAGTATATTCTTAGGAGCATACATCTGCAAAAACATGTTACGACCAGGAATAGAGAAGGTATTTATCCTAAGGAGAAGAATCAATGAAAGCTTACGCAACTTAACTACGCGCTGGAGAACCATGTGTAGCGAGATGGATGGAAGAGTGGAAGAAAATAATCTTATTTTAGCTTTCATTAACGCACTTTTTCCAATAGATCTGTTATATACGCAGATATTCAGGATAAAGGATACCATAACCATGGCAGAGCTGCGTTAATTCCAAGAAGAATATATTTCTCTTGAAGAAAAGCAGAGATATATGGAATCATACCCAGTCGCAGTAGAAAATGCAAAGGAAGGAAATGCAAGCCTATTACCAAGAACGACAAATGTTGTTGGAAGTACATCCCAAGAAAGCCAGGGAAAGGTCATAGAAGAAGATAAGCAAAAGCAGGTATCAATGAGCAGTAGAGATCAAGAAATGTATGAAAGAGATTATCGAGAAAGATAATATAATAATTCTGCAGGTAACAACAAGATTCTTAGGTTTGACAACCAAGCAGAAGGGTATGGAGGAAAAAAAATATATTATCATCAAGGACCAGGCGGAAGCAACAGAGTATACGAAGATACAATAATGTCGCATTTGAATATAGGAACAGACAAAATATGGGAGGCATCAATTTTAATGGAATAAATACCCTCACCACCAAGTCTAGGACAAGAACCACCATCAGGAAGAAGAAGCCGAGAGTTTTGTGCATATCATCGCTTTCATGGTCAGAACACCAATAACTGCCGAAATGTTCAGAGAATCATATTAAAGATGATCGATCAAGGGAAATTAAACCATTTCGTAGCCGCACCGCAACAAAACCTACCACCACCACCAGAAGGACAGGCACCAGGAATGGAGGCATGGAAGAATATATACTTAATTGAAGTAGGAAAGAAGAGCAGAAGTCTAGTATCGAGCTATGGTTCCGTAGCTGGGTTTGCTCTCAGCCGATATGAGGATTTAAGCCATTAGCATTACTTTAACTATCTCTATGCTTTCTATTTTGTTGTGAACTTGATCGGGTATCCTGAGGTAAAATAGAGTAAAGATGTTCTATATTAATGGCGCATACATAACAATAAGCTTTGCCCTCCAATTAGCCTTTTATCCTATCTGAAAAGCAGTCTAACTACTAGGGTCTGACCCCGAAAAAGTTAACCCTCCCCAAAAATTGTACTCGTATTTCGGAGCAGCATCCCGCTTATATTTATGGCCTTACATTATGGTTTTTAAGGCCACTAGACTCGATTAATAAAGGGATTGGCTTCTAAACTTCTAGTTAACATATAGAGATGAAGCGGGGGACCGAAATCACTCCAACGCAAAAAATCTCAACTGCAATTCAATAATTCATTCATTTAAAAGCACGGAGGATTTTCACGATAATGTACTAAGCCGAGTGTATGCTAGAGATGATGATGGAAAAGAAATATACAACTTGGAAAAAGTGTCAAAGCTCAAGGACTGGCAAAAGCAACCAATCACATTTAGTGCGGAATAAGTACCAGGAGGAGGAGAACTACATGAAAGCCCATTGGTAGTCAAGTTGGAAATTATACCAAGAGTAAGAGTGGAAGGAGAAGAACACCATGACGCGGACGCATGAGCAATAAATAGAATACTGATTGATTATGGCAGTTCAGTAGATATTTTGTTTCATCACGCATACAAGACCATAGGCGGAAAAGATAAAGATCTAATTTCTTCCACTTACAAAGTTTATGGGTTAAATGGTTCACCTAACAAGCCAAAAGGGGAAATCACCATGTGAATCCCACTCAAAACAATAACGACATAAATAACTTTTTGTGTTGTTGACGTCGAATCTCCATATAATGCCTTGATAGACAGACCATGGTCACAAAATATTCTGGGAAGGACTTCTACCTATCGTCAGCGTATTAAATTTCCATTACCACAGGGTGTAGGATTAATCAGAGGAGATGCCACAGAAGCCAAAGTCTGTAATGGCATAGATGTTGAGAAGAGTGAAGGACGCGCAAATAAAAGAAGAAATTGGAAAGATTCATCAAAGGAGGATAAGCGTAAATAAAGTCTAATGGTTGATATGGTGACCAAAGGATAAGAAATGAATAAAAATTATACTGAAGCGGCAATGTCAAAAGTCAAAGAGAATATGAACGCAGAGAAACAAAAAGCTGCTGCTAACAGGAACGCAGAGGAGTACAGTAAGGAGATAACATCCCAATCAGTTCATCATCCCAATAAGCGCGTCAAACAAAGTTAGTTCATCTCAGGAGAACTAGTATTGCGAATAATACCGCATTACAAGAAAGTCCGAGATTGGAAACGAAAAAATATATGGGATGAACCTTACGCGATCAAGAAAGTCATTGGGAATGGAATATACGAGTTAATGGAAGAAAAATGACAGAATGAGGAAGAAAAAGTGAACCAACTTTGGAACCAAAAATACTTAAAGAAGTACTATCCTTAGGCGATGCGGCAATATTCTTTATAATAAGTATTATTATGTAGGCGAATAATTGAAGAAAGAATAAATCTACAGTGTATGAATCAAAGATATGAATGAAAAAGATTTTACTTCTTCAAAAATTGAATATTTCATAAACAGATAACCTTGTTTTTCAGAAATAATGGTCCTAACCAATTCGTCATGATCAAACTTTAGGCTAACATTTGTATCTAAATCAACCATATCTCTATCTATGACCCCATTCAAACTCATCATCATTCTCTATAAGAAGACAAGAGTGAATCTCATTCTCACGGGCGAGAAGAGCATCCTTTTCGCTTATGACATGATCCCTCTCCATCTGAATTTGGAGATGAACTTCATGAAATTCCTTCAAAGCTTTAGCACCTTTAAGAACCGCCTGATCTTTTTCAGTAATGAGTGCGCTCTTTTTCTCCTCAAGCCTCTTAATTTCCTCCTTATTTTCATAGAGTCGGCGTTTAAAACCATTATCCACAGATAGCATGAACCTATGTTCTCTATTAAGGATTTTATATTTCGAGCGAAGTTCATCCATGCTAATGTTCTCTAGTCCATCATTCACAATGTTATTCAAGGAGGAGTTAAGATGCTCTAAAAGAATCTCATCTTCAACCGGATAGTTAATGGATTCATCAGTTAAGTTGTAAATCTCTGCAAGCACAGATAATTAAGAGGGAGCGAAACTGACGCATCAATATAAGAGCAGGAGAAGCAAAAGATTACATACCAATCAACTGATTATTCCTCTCACGAAGTTCAACAACCTCATTAGAGTAAGTAAAAACCTCATCCTTAAGTTTGGCATTCTCAACCTCAAGAGTGCGAAGCTTTCATTGAAAGTCTAAGGTAACAACATGATGTGATTTTTCAGTGATGTTGTAGCAATAAGTTCGTTGAGACTTGTGAAAGCAAAAGATTTTAAGCTTATAAAACTTAAAAATACAAAACTTGTTGCAAAATTGATTTCAAGATATTAAAAACAGCCAAGACACTAGATTCCTGGAAAACAGTACTATATCAAATCAATAATATTTCTTGAAAATACAAGAATTAAGTTGGAGATAATTCTCTTTATTCTAAATAAGGTAAACTGGATGATATGCATTCTATTACTTAACAGTGGCCCCATTCACGGATCACTACTGCCCTATGTAATTAATTAAAAGAAGTTACTTCTCAGAAATAAATTTTTTCTATGAAAGAAGTTGTCCATGGCCGTTTTAGTATGCCCATCCCAGACTAAGTTAAGAGTCTTAAGACACTTATGTGGGAGGCACTTGTTCGGTGATTACATACTGATACATGTGAACAGAGATTAGTCTATATAAAATGCCAATCTCTAAATTAAAATCGTATCCAGATAAGTAGAACCAGTACAGCATTGATATCCATCCATGTGCGTTCACATTGCAAATCCTCTTACCATCTATTTGCCGAGCTACGTACAGACAAAGTCAAAGTAAACGCCCAGACAAAAACAAGTATTTTTTTCTTTCTGAAAAGACAAAAACAAGTCTTGTTTCTTGCCTATTATGATAATGCACCGCCTAAGAATTTATGTCAATCCTGATCCAGTCATACGTATTTGTTCAGATCAAAACATTTCATAAGTATGGACACATGACTTTGTAGATGAAGTCTTTACCGTAATTATTGAGCTGTATATATATATATTTATATACTACCTCCAGATACGGACGTATGGTTAGATTATTTTCCTATACAACATAGCGTTTAATTTTGTTAAAGCCATCAAATATCTTTCACATTCTTCTTTCCACTTAATATCTATATCCTTGTCTTTCCCTTCCTATCCACAAGTTTCTTGTCAACTATGTCGTGGTATCATGATCCTCAGATTTTCATATGTAATGCTTACAATTCAGCATCGCAGGGTTTTAACGAGTACAGGTGTAAGAAAGATCCTAATGGCACCGTTCATGTATCAGAATTACAACGTATCTCTTCGGGCGTTCACAAAGGAAGGGATTTTGACGCTTTATTAGCTTATCTCATTAATTTTTTTGTTCGGTCTGGTGCAAAGACATGGAGGATTGTGAACTGTCAAGGATTGGCAATTCTCTGGGAACAAACTCCCTGTAATGGAACCGTCTGCTCCTGGTCACGTGAGCCACTGGATTCGCCTTATTATCGTTTACCGGGGATTACACCTCCAGTTGATGCTGAGAAAGAAGCTCTTAAGAGAAGAGTTTCTGATTTACTAGCAGAAATTTCTCCTCTCAAAGTTGAAGTTCAAAGGAATAAGCAAGATAAGACTACTCTTGTCAACGAGAAAAAAGCTGTTGAGAAAACAAATTCGGAGCTGAAAGCAAGGAATTCAACTCTTGAAGCTGATGTCCGAAGGGAAAAAACTGAGAAGAAAGATCTAGAGAAAAAAGTTTCTGAATTGACATTAAAACTCCAAGAGTGTTGTGGATCAGCTGACGGAGAACCATGGAAGAGTGGTAGAACTGTTCCTAATGATTGGGTACCTTTCGAGGATCTTGATGTTCTAAATACTCGGAATATTACTTCTTTGAAAATGATCAAAGCATCAGGGGCACTGAAATTCGCGGAAGATAATACAACGAATGTCCAAGCGAGTCATTTCTATGGAGGAATATATCTAGCGGCTGTGAACGTTGAAGAGTTGATCCCCGACAAAGATGAAGCACGATTCGATCAAAATATCTGGAGTTCGTATAAAAATGCAGGGACATCTTATGCAGCCCGTAAGTTGTTTTGATGCATACATGACATGTTCATCTGTCTTGTGATCAGCGGCTCGAAGCAACCATTTAAAAGAATTAACAGGCTCATCATTTGTTGTTCCAAGTAATTATGGCCTTTGATGCTTCTTTATGTGACCTATATTTTCTTTTCCGTTGGGTTTGTGTTTGATTTTGTTTATGTATCGTTTAAAGTGGCATGAGATTGTCTACTCTGGACTTGTATAAGCTCTTGCTTCCCTTCAATAATGATGTACAGTATTTTCTTTTTTCATTGCCTCTTGCATAAGGTGCCGGGGCCAGGCCACTAGCTGACCGGTTCCTCGTCTATTGCTGGCGCTGAAATAAGAATAATAATTCACTAATATTGCTTAAATCCTTAAACTATTGCGCTTATGAATGGATTTCCTATCTGGTTCGTCTCATATCGTGTTTTCATATTATTTATATCACCAACTCATAAGTTGTTACGAAATTTCCAATGAACTCCATTGTACCAAAATGAATAGTATATTGAGTAGGAAAATTTCTTGTTTGGTCCTAAGCCCATAAGATTATTTATAGTAGGGTCCAATCAGAAGTTTCTTTTATTTGAAGGTCCACAATTAATTAAAATATGGAAATGACCACAATATCCTGACTACCCAACGTGTGTGTCTACATGTTCATTATATCGAGTATACATCTGCTACACTGTTTATGAAATCCGAGTACATATCCGCTACACTGCTTACATAATTTGAGTATATATCTGCTACACTGCTTATATGTTAAAAAAAAAGGATCTCTCTAGTGCTCCACTCCCATTGGACCACTTCCTCCAAAAATAATCTGAGATTAGCAATCGAATTACAATCCACCGCGACACCTGGAAAAAAAAGAACAACGACGAACCTGCGAAAAAAAAATACAAAACAAGTTAATACTGATCACACACAAAGCACATATATAGACAAAAAAATAGATATTACATAATTAATATATGAGAAAAAATCATGTTACTTCGGTAATCCATATATGTATTGCTGGTTCACGATCTAAATCAACTCCATACAAAAAAAATAATAGAATAGAAACATTTTTACTTCAGTATTCCATATATGTACTGCCAGATAATATGAATTAAGTGAATAAAATCTATGAATAAAACATAATCAAAGCAGTTTCATCGGTATTCAATATATGTACTGCTGATTCACTATCTAAATCAAAGCATCTTATTTTCAGTATGCGATATATGTACTGCTGGATCAAACAAAAAAAAACATTATTTAAACAAAAACTAAACAATTAACTAGGTTTTTGTCAGTACATCATATACGTTTTGATGGTTCATTCACAAAAACAACTGAAAAGAGAGCCTAAAATCAGCAAAAGAAAACTAGTATAATCAGATCTAGTAATATAATGAATAAAAAACGTAATTATTTGGTATGCGATATATCTACTGCTGGGTTAAACAACAAAAAAATCATTATTTAAACAAAAACTAAACAATTAACTAAGTTTTTTGTCAGTACAACATATACGTACTGATGGTTCATACAGAAAAACAACTGAAAACAAACCTAAAACCAACAAAAGAAAACGAGTATGATCAGATCTAGTAACTAAATGAATAAAAAACATAATTATTCATCTAGATCTGGATTATTTTCATGAAAACGAAGCAAACACTCGATTAATCAAGCATGAAAATCGAAAAACATAATCAAAATCCACTAATTAATGATTAGATCTTGAAACCTTCGAATAAACATAACAAGAAGAAGATTAATAAGGAAAATCAACTTACCAAAAGTTCCATATAAAAAATCGATCTGGGGTTCTTGAATCGAGCAAGACCTTCTAAAAATCTTCATCACCAAACTTTGTCCTAATACAAAAAACGAGAGAGAATGAAGAAAATGAATTGATTTCATTAAAATCCTGCAGTAGCAGCAGTGAGAGGAAAGAGAAGAAAAAAAAAATCTAGAAAAAACTGACACGTTCGATGCTTATATCAAACAAAGGGCTAATTTGGGTATTTTAAAAATGTACGGCAATAGACTCGCATGTGGGTAGGACCTGATATTAAAAATTTGGGTCCAAATTCTTTTTTTCTTTACAGCTGTGGACCTCCTGTTATAGCTTCTTAATGGGTGGACCAGCCATTAAATAGGCCCATTATATTAATACCTATTGGTAATTCCTACTATCGAGTATACGTACTGTACTGGACTTGCAAGGATGTTCATGAAATATCTTGATACACCACTTGGTAGAGTGAGTCTTAAAAAATATGATCCAAGCATTGTACCCTACTTAGCAATGGTATAAGTCTAGGAGTTTCTCGGTTGGTGTAACACCGGTATTAACTACTTGAGTAATGCATCAGCTGGCTGATTCCTCATCTGGTGCTGATCTGATTCCTCATTTACAGTACTATTTTCTTCCATGGATGACAGCGATTGAGGCCGTAGAATGATGCAGCAATTAGCTTCTTAAGTTAATGATCTATCAATGGATCTGAAAACACTTGTCTATCTATGATGAGTGGCATGAACAATACAAATAGTTTATCTTTCAAATGCTAATATCCTAGTTAACCTCAATTGGGGTTCAGTCCCATTTCGGATGAGACCACATATAGGCGAGGAGGCAGAGATTTCCATGGAGAAGATTTTCTAATTGTGCTTGGGACAAATCTTGGGGAAATCAAGGTCGGTTTAATTTAAAGTATCGACGATGTATCATTAACTATTGGGTTGTGATCAGTAAGAAAAATCATCTCTAACCGTAAGAAATTGATTGAAGCATAAGGGATTAAAATAACTTCATTACAAGTTGGATTGAATAGAATCCAAATGTTTAGCTTTGAACCCAGTAAGAAACTCTTGTAATTCCATGACGATCTAAAAGATGATAGGTCTTAAACACTTGTATTAAGTGTAATTTCGTGCAACTGAGAATGATCTGATTCAATACACACTCAAAATATGGGGGTTAGGCATATCCTCAAGTTATCTTGATCATTTGGTCTGAAGAAGTTACTTGGAAACCAGTGGAATTAAGATTTCTCATAAATTGTGTAGTATGAGAAATTAATTGAATTTTAGTCCGGCACCCGGTTGCTAAGTAAAGAAGAAAGCAGTGGTATATAACAAGACCGTTATATAGCAAGGCAGTGATGAATTTCTAAAACCAGTGCACCGCGGAATTCTAAGGGTGGTTTTCATATAACAACAGCGTTATAATGATAAATTCATCGAAATATGGGGTTGTTTGAAAGGTCTTATGATATGTTCCTACTAATACGAGGTCAACGTAATATCATATGCAAATTACTCTCAAATGTGCGCATCTAAAAGATATAGTCTATGTGAATTGTATCAAGTTGGAAAATAGATACGAATTCCAGAGAGCTTATAATTGCATCATCGAGGGAGATGGGATTATTGCCTACAAATAAAGTGGTATTTACAGCGGAAACCTAACCTAGTGATTTGAGATCCCATGGTTATCTAGGTTCAAAAGGGACAACCAATTGGTAAATTTATACTCATCGGGAACACTGTGAAATATTACTCTCTTTGCCATTTCTATGATGAAATAGTGTTTCCTGTCAAGTACGAGGTTGAGGATTTTCTCTTAATGATTCCTATAGCTTAGTACTACCAAGAAAAGTAGGCAGGATACTTTCAAATAGGAGATCACCTATATGAGTTAGAAGTGAGACCGCTTCTATGATAACTATAAGGTTAGGTTAATCTAGAGCACTCATAGGATACCAAGAACGTTTAGGGCCAAAATGATCACAACCGAGATTTTGACGATTATAAGGAAATATAATGTGTGAGATTTATCGTGTCGATTTACAATAATGGATGAAAGTTCAAGACAATCTCGTTCACTGATTATTCAGTAAATCCAGTAAATTTTCACAAGGATTGATTCAAAGCCAAAAGTTTCATTGAGACAATATTTTCACTCATGTAGGGGATTATTGAAAATTTCAGTCAAAGAGTGAAAATTGTTTTCGAATTTTAAATTCCAAGAGATGTGTTTGGGTCATATCCTTTCACCCATAAGACACCTCGTCATGAATAGGTGCTATGCAGAGTCACCCTTGGCCATGGTGAGTCACCTATTGGTGAAAATACACCTTGTAGAGTCACCATTACTCTATGTAAAGCCATCTCTTAGTTTTATTTTTGTTGAGATTATTAGTCCCACATTGTATGGGTTATATAAGATCCTGCTGTTTATAATCCTAAGGGCCTCTTCACTCATTGCCAATTGGTTTTGAGTTGGATGCCCATATTCTAATATGGTATCAGAGCAGGCTGTTTGTGTCGAGTCATTAGACCGCGCCTCTACTCCGCCTCACCCGACTTAATTGTCCACGTGTTAGACCCAACGAGGCTACATGTGAGGATACGTGTTGAGATTATTAGTCCCACATTGTATGGGTTATCTAAGATCCTGCGTTTATAATCCTAAGGGCCTCTCCACTCAATGACAATTCGTTTTGAGTTGGATGCCCATATTCTAATAGTTTTTGCACAAGTTAGAAGAGAATAAAAACTAGTTTTGAAGTCAAGAGTCAGTGTCGTCTAAGAGAAAACTAATCGTCAATATTTGTTGACCGAGTAGTATTGTAGTGCTATTTACTACAAGGCATGATCGTTGTATTTTGGAAGACGACATCCGTAAAACCGTGAGCACCGTATACATGGATGAATTGTATTTAAGAAAAAAGGATTATCTCGTCTCGATCATCTCAATCTGATAAGTATTCGAAATCTTTTCTTTCATAATATTTTGTTTGTCGCATAAATATGATTTTCGAGAATTTGAAATGACATATTTTATAACAGAGAGACATCTAGATAAACTAAACCGAACTCGATTGTTTATATAGATTTATGAAACAAAATATTTATATGTTTTTTTATGTGGACTTTGTTAAGTGCTCCGCTAAAAGTGGTAGTGCAAAAATATGATGGTGAAGATGGTCAATGCACACTTGGTAAGGAGGATATGTTGGAGAGTAAAATTGTGTAAATATTAAGTAGGATGATTCTCTCTTAATTTTTTTTTAAATACGAAAGGACTCACTTTTTGTGAGGGGGAGCGAGTAAAACGAAAATAACTCTTATTTGAAGACCGAGAGAATAATGGGTATGTGGGTGTAAAATACCGCACACCCATTAGTTACGCGAATTAATACATTTAGTGGTACGCGCGTGAATAAGGGCACACATTATATATGAAGGTTGACGAATTTGATGATGTCACTAAGTTACGATAAAAGTGTGAAGATCTATGCGGAAGTGAAGAATCCGTGCGTCAATATAAATTTCCAAGCGACTTTGACGTGCGAACTTAACGCGTGAGAATGATGAACTAAGATAAGAAAATAACAGGTTGCAAGAGCACAGGCCACGAACCACATCAAGGACAAGAAGGAGCACGTCAAGGTGTAGCCAATCAAGCTGCAGAAACAATAGACAACAAAAACTTCTAAATAATAACATTGGTGCAAATTTTCATGCATGAGATAATACACAGGAGGAGCGCGGTAGTAATCGCATAGAACAACAACCGGTTGAGGATCGATACGTACAACATGGAGAATATTATCGCATACAAGGAAACCAAAGGGGTAATCGACATGAGGAAAGGGTAGAACATGACCGCACACAATATGATTAGGAGGACGAAATCGATGAAGAACAGGGAAGGATGAAATTACAAGGAAGAGAAATGTTGTGAAATCAACGCAACCAAGCAGAAGAAGATGAAAGACATAGGGACGCACGGAGGAGTGCAAGACACGAAAGAAACGAAAAGGACAGACGAAGGAGAAGAATAAAAGAGGCGAAGAAATAGAACTACAAGAGTTGGTGCATCAAAATAATCACGACAACAGAGTAATACAGGCAAGATTGAAAATACCTATGCAACAAGAGGAAGATCAAACCATGAATGAAATAATCTTAAGAGAACTAGAAGAAGTAAGTGCGATGATGACCGCACGGAGATACGGAGGAAGGCGACAATTAGATGAAGAAATATAAGAAGCAATAAAAACACCATTCGCAAGGCAAATACAAATGAAAATAGTACTGCCTAAATGCATTTTACCTGTTTTTACTAATATTTTTGATGGAACCACATATGCAGTGCATCATATAAAGGCTTACTACATATCTCTATTACAATGGGAAGATAATGATGTAGTCCTATATAAGTATTTTCCTGTCAGTTTAACATGAGAGGCATTACAATGGTTTGAAGGATTACCAGTGGGAACAATCAGATCATTCAATCATCTACAAAGTATATTCTTAGGAGCATACATCAGCAACAACATGTTATGACCAGGAATAGAGAAGGTATTCATCCTAAGGAGAAGAATCAATGAAAGCTTACGCAACTTACCTGCGCGCTAGAGAACCATGTGTAGCGAGATGGATGGAATAGTGGAAGAAAAGAATCTTATTCTAGCTTTCATTAACACACTTTTTCCAACAGATCTGTTATATATGCAGATATTCAGGATAAAGGATACCATACCCATGGCAGAGCTGCGTTAATTCCAGGAAGAATATATTTCTCTCGAAGAAAAGCAGAGATATATGGAATCATACCTAGTCGCAGTAAAAAATGCAAAGGAAGGAAATGCAATCCTATTACCAAGAACGACAAATGTTGTTGGAAGTACATCCCAAGAAATCCAGGGAAAGGCCATCGAAGAAGATAAGCAAAAACAGGTATCAATGAGCAGTAGATCAAGAAATGTATGAAAGAGATTATCGAGAAAGATAATATAACAATTCTGCAGGTAACAACAAGATTCTTAGGTTTGACAACCAAGCATCAGGGTATGGAGGACAAAAAATATATTATCATCAAGGACCAGGTGGAAGCAACAGAGTATACGAAGATACAATAATGTCTCATTTGAATATAGCAACAGACAAAATATGGGAGGCAGCAATTTTAATGGAAGAAATACCCGCACCACCAAGTCTAGGACAAGAACCACCATCAGGAAGAAGAAGCCGAGAGTTTTGTGCGTATCATCGCTTTCATGGTCAGAACACCAATAACTGCCGAAATGTTCAGAGAATCATATTAAAGATGATCGATCAAGGGAAATTAAACCATTTCTTAGCCGCACCGCAGCAAAACCTACCACCATCACCAGAAGGACAAGCACTAGGAATGGAGGCATGAAAGAATATATACTTAATTGAAGTAGGAGAAACGAGCAGAAGTCTAGTATCGAGCTATGATTTCGTAGATGGGTTTGCTCTCAGTCGATATGAGGATTAAAGCCCTTAGCATTACTTTAACTATCTCTATGCTTTCTATTTTGTTGTGAACTTGATCGGGTATCCTGAGGTAAAATAGAGTAAAGATTTTCTATATCAATGGCGCATACATAACAATAAGCTTTTCCCTCTAACTAGCCTTTTATCCTATCTGAAAAGAAGTATAACTACTTAGAGTCTGACACCGAAAAAGTTAACCCTCCCCAAAAATTGTACTCGTATTTCGGAGCAGCATCCCGCTTATATTTATGGCCTTACATATAGTTTTTAAGGCCACTAGACTCTATTAAGAATGGGATTGGCTTCTAAACTTCTAGTTAACATATATAGATGAAGCGGGGGACCGAAATCACTCCAACGCAAAAAATCTCAATTGCAATTCAGTAATTCATTCATTTAAAAGCACATAGGATTTTCACGATAATGTCCTAAGCCGAGTGTATGCTAGAGATGATGATGGAAAAGAAATATACAACTTGGAAAAAGTGTCAAAGCTCAAGGACTGGCAAAAGCAACCAATCACATTCAGTGCGGAATAAGTACCAGGAGGAGGAGAACTACATGAAAGCCCATTGGTAGTCAAGTTGGAAATTATACCAAGAGTAAGAGTGGAAGGACAAGAAGACAATGACGCGGACGCATGAGCAATAAATAGAATACTGATTGATTCTGGCAGTTCAGTAGATATTTTATTTCATCACGCATACAAAACCATGGGCGGAAAAGATAAAGATTTAATTCCTTCCACTTACAAAGTTTATGGGTTAAATGGTTCACCTAACAAGCCAAAAGGGGAAATCACCATGCGAATCCCACTCAAAACAATAACGACAGAAATAACTTTTTGTGTTGTTGACGTCGAATTTCCATATAATGCCTTGATAGGCAGACCATGGTTACAAAATATTCTGGGAAGGACTTCTACCTATCGTCAGCGTATTAAATTTCCATTACCACAGGGTGTAGGAATAATCAGAGGATATGCCGCAGAAGCCAAAGTCTGTAATGGCATAGATGTTGAGAAGAGTGAAGGACGCGCAAACAAAAGAAGAAATTGGAAAGATTCATCAAAGGAGGATAAGCGTGAAGAAAGGCTAATGGTTGATCTGGTGACCATAGGAGAAGAAATGAATAAAAATTATACTGAAGCGACAATGTCAAAAGTCAAAGAGAATATGAACGCAGAGAAACAAAAAGCTGTTGCTAATAGGAACTCAGAGGAGTACACTAAGGAGATAACATCCCAATCAGTTCATCATCCCAATAAGCGCGTCAAACAAAGTGAGTTCATCTCAGGAGAACTAGTATTGCGAATAATACCGCATTACAAGAAAGTCCGAGATTGGAAAGGAAAAAATATATGGGATGGACCTTACGCGATCAAGAAAGTCATTGGGAATGGAATGTACCAGTTAATGGAAGAAAAAGGACAAAATGAGGAAGAAAAAGTGAACCAACTTTGAAACCAAAAATACTGAAAGAAGTACTATCCTTAGGCGATGCGGCAATAATCTTTATAATAAGTATTTATTATGTAGGCGAATAATTGAAGAAACAATAAATCTACAATGTACGAATCAAAGATATGAATGAAAATAAAAGATTTTACTTCTTCAAAAATTGAACATTTCATAAACAGACAACCTTGTTTTTTAGAAATAATGGTCCTAACCAATTCGTCATGATCAAACTTTAGGCTAACATTTGTATCTAAATCAGCCATATCTCTATCAATGACCCCATTCAAACTCATTATCATTCTCTATAAGAAGACAAGAGTGAATCTCATTCTCACGGGTGAGAAGAGCATCCTTTTCGCTTATGACATGATCCCTCTCCATCTGAATTTGGTGATGAAGTTCATGAAATTCCTTCAAAGCTTTAGCACCTTTAAGAACCTCCTGATCCTTTTCAGTAATGAGTGCGTTCTTTTTCGCCTTAAGTCTCTTAATTTCCTCCTTATTTTCATAGAGTCGGCGTTTAAAACCATTATCCACAGATAGCATGAACCTATGTTCTCTATTAAGGATTTTATATTTCGAGCGAATTTCATCCAAGCTAATGTTCTGTAGTCCATCATTCACAATGCTATTCAAGGAGGAGTTAAGATGCTTTAAAAGAATCTCATCTATAACCGGATAGTTAATGGCTTCATCAGTTAAGTTGTAAATATCTGCAAGCACAGATAATTAAGAGGGAGCAAAACTGACGCATCAATATAAGAGCCGGAGAAGAAAAAGATTACATACCAATCAACTGATTATTCCTCTCACGAAGTTCAACAACCTCATTAGAGTAAGTAAAAACCTCATCCTTAAGTTTGGCATTCTCAGCCTCAAGAGTGCGAAGCTTTCATTGAAGGTCTGAGGTAACAACATGATGTGATTTTTCAGTGATGTTGTAGTAATAAGTTCGTTGAGACTTGTGAAAGCAAAATATTTTAGACTTATAGAACTTAAAAATAGAAAACTTGTTGTAAAATTGATTTCAAGATATTAAAAGTAGCCAAGACACTAGATTCCACTATTACACATGAATGAACGATACCAAATATGTTTCAAAACTCTAACCATCCTTTAAGTCCTTTATTTCTTAATTCACACATAATCAAACATATTCCCAAATATTATTTGTATTCCCTAAGAATAGACTATCAATCGATTAAACAAAGTATAATCTATCAAATTGAATCACAAGTAATTAAGAAAATTATGTGAACATTTAGAACTCCTCAAAAGCGGTGATTGAATGAATTATAAATTGTAAATTAGAGAAAATAAAATTGTTACCAATCATTCATGCATAGATAGCTTCATCCATTGCCTTGGTTGCGCGAGAATTAGCTCATCATCATGGAAACACGCTCAAAATTCATTTTTATTGCTCAAAGGGTGTTTACAAAGATGAAATGGGAGAAACAATGATAAAACCGGGTTTGTAACAGTTTTATTTGTTACAAACTGAAAAGAACGATAGAACAGTACTGTCGCTGATTCTGTAGCTCTACGACCCACGCCTTTGTGTCGTTACCACTGTTGATAAACGACTGTCTTGGATGGTCTGTTCTTTGTATTCTTCAGATGAGCAGCAACAGAAAAATATTTCCGGTGGTTCTGATTATCGCCTCTGTCTTCTCCAAAACTCTCCCAAACTCTCTATCACACCTCTAAGATGCCAGAACACACTTTATATACACAACTACTTCAAAATATCTCGTAATAACTCCTCCAAATTCTCTCAGTGAAGAAAATACTATTTCACGGGAATATTTCCTTTTTATTTCTTTTCACGCTGCCGATTGTGTTGAAACTTTCCAAACTCAAAGATTGAACGTGCTAGATGATATCCTACACTTTGAATACACACGCCAATTCCCAAGAGCAAACATATAACACGGGGAAGAGAAAAAGAAGCCCGTGAAAAACCCTATTTCTATGTTTTCTTCTAACCAATTACCCGGTCAAATATGTACGATTCTAAGGCCCATACCAGGCTTATTTTATCCAATATAGTGATCCCAAACAAAATGAGTCATTGAGTCCACTTCAAACACGTCAAAGTTTCGATTGGAAATTCTGCCAGAAGAATACAATGCTTTCCCGCCAATTTTCAGATTTCAAATGTTGAAGATGAGTGCCCCTTATCCGAGACCTGGGGTACGAATAGCAGGTGGCGCCCTGGGATGCCCCTTAGTAAATGGGTTCCTCTTATCCAATATGAGAGTCCGCATATCAAATATCTTCCGAGGGGTGTTCCGCATAATTTTTCTAGCCGATTTTTCCAAGCGGCGGAGTGTTGTCTCCGAAGGGTTTACCATAGGTGTATCCACAAAACCTTTACTCCAGACCCTAGCTATCTACGCAAAACCTTGGAAGGCACTAAAGAATCTCCTTGGTTGGCATACTCTCATTGACTACAGGAGGAAGTACCCTGATGCGAAATTCCAATTGGTGTACACGAGTTTGCACTCAGCATACTAAAATTCATATATAAGTGACAGAGCTCTACTCAGATAGTTTCTGGACATCATAACCGGAGTCAACCAATCACATGGAAATATTAAGAATATGAATAAAGAGAAAAATGGTTTAAAGTGAACTGTGTTTCCATATCTGTCTGAAGACCTCTGCCAAGATGAACCTATCCTAATGGACTGAGATACCGGTATGACTAATATCAACACAACTGGCATATACAAGGGGACCAGTGGTCGATAAACCTAACTCTAGGTCAACACAACTACATATACAAGGGCACCAGTGGTCGACTTTATTTGAATTTATTCCGGTTGGTTTGATGGTCTGGTCTCAAATTTTTTTTTTTGGTATCTCAATCACCCTATTTCACCCTAGCAATGGTAACAACTTGGATCGTGTGCCCCACCAAGTCACTTAAAAAATAAAAACAGAAGGATTAGGGTTCAAAGAGATATGGTGAAACTACCATGTTTTTTTTAATTCTAACACCCGAGCTCTGTGCTTTTATGAATAGACTCTTTAGATTTTTCCATCTAATCATCTTGGTTCCTCAACTCCTATAACCAAAGATGTTCCCATCGACTTAGATTGGTTAGTGCCAACCTTAATAAGCATAAATTTCTAGGCTATGGAGTTTATTTATTGCAACTAAAAGCTAACAAAAAGTTTCTTCCCCACCCCCAAAATTGATAGGATTCTAGGAGAACCCTTATATGTGATAACTGCAATCGCACGGTGTCCAACTATTGACAGAGGCAAGTACGGGTCGTTCCCACGAGGAGCGGTGGAAATATCAATAATCAATATTCCTAATTAACTAACCAACAATAATGTTTTTGGATTTTTAAAAGAATAATAACAGAAGAATAATAACATAATAATAATAATAATAATAATAACAGAAGAATATTCTTTTTGGAAGAGTCGGTAACCAGGGTTCTATGGTATCCACCACTATTTCTAAATGAGTACCGAAAAGCATTCGAATTACAAATATGCATTTAAATCTATGTTCTATCGCAACACCTATTATTGTTATAATTATTGATAATAAACTCGCATCTCCTAAGTTTAACCCATCAGAGTTTCCTACGTATGGACTGTCAAATTATAATGACAAGAAGATTATTGAAAACATAATTATTGGTTCACAATCACTATTTGTGCCGTCTAAGCATAACCCATCAAATGATTTAACCTAAGCATGGATTATCAAATACTGTAACAAATAAAATTGGAACACGAAATACATTTATGCATTTAGGCTTTTACTTCATATAAAGCCGGTGGAGCAATAACAAATATTATTTATAAAATCAATAAATCATAAAAATTGGATTTAGACAATTCTATTCAAAATAGCCTAATACCAAATCAATCCAAATTATTTCATAATGGTCTTTGCTTGAAGTGGTTTCTACCATAAAAGCATAGTTACAAATTACCAGCAACACATAGGCATATATTTCTTAAAAATCTATAAAAGTATTGAAAAAAAGAGAGTTAGAAGATTAAACCGAAATAAAGACGGAATCTTCTTCGACCTTGATTGTTTTCAACTCTCAAGCCTTCACAGTACCGTCGTCCGCCGACCAAAAATCCATCAATGGAACCTCAGCCAAAGAACTCCGAAGCTGCCTCCTCTTGTATGAATTCCCCCCGAACAGACTACCAACCGAGAACCCCTAAATCACCCTATTTCACCCTATCAATGGTAACAACTTGAATCGTGTGCCCCACCAAGTCACTTAAAAAATAAAAACAGAAGGATTAGGATTCAACAAGATATGGCGAAACTACCATATTTTTTTTTAATTCTAACACCTGAGCTCCGTGCTTTTATGAATAGACTCTTTAGATGTTTCCATCTAATCAGATTGGTTCCTCAACTCCTATAACCAAGATGTTCCCATCCATATAGATTGGTTAGTACCAACCTTAATAAGCATAAATTTCTAGGCTCTGGAGTTTATTTATTGCAACTAAAAGCTAACAAAAAGTTTCTTCCCCACTCCAAAACTTAAATATAACATTTTCCTCAATATTTCTAATGAAAGATCAATACCAAAAAGTAAAGTAACATGAGGAATCAGTAGCGAGAGAAGTCGGAAAGATATTACCTGGTTGAAGAAAGAAATCAAAGACTAATATACAATATACAATCGCCTCGATGGTCAATCAAGGGTAAACATGGTCCTCCAGTAGGAAAGGGATCTAAAAAGGGTTTCAATCTCTGACCGTTAACCTTCGAAGAACTACTACCATCCGTTGTCTCGATCTCAACATCTCCATGAGGAAAGATAGTGCGAACAATAAAAGGACCCGTTCACCGAGACCGTAACTTCCCAGGGAAAAGATGCAAGTGGGTATCATACAGAAGAACTTTTTGACCTGGAGAAAATGACCTTTTTTAAAATATTCTTATCATGCATAAGTTTCATTTTGTTCTTATACTCCTTAGCACTGTCGTATGCATCTCTACGAATCTCTTCCAACTCATTGAGCTGGAGTTTCCTACGGTCTCCTGCCTTGTCTAGTGAAAAATTTAGATGCTTAACATCCCAATATGCTCTATGTTTTAACCCAACAGGTAAGAGACATTCCTTTCCATACACGTCGATAAGGTGACATTCCAACGGGGGTCTTAAACGCAGTACGATAATCCCATAAGGCATCAGTAAGCCTAGACGATCAGTCTTTCCGATTAGGATTAACTGTTTTCTCTAATATACGCTTTATCTCCCTATTTGAAACCTCTACCTGACCACTAGTATGTGTATGATATGGGGTAACTACCTTATGTGTAATACCATATTTCTTCATCAAAATCCTAAAAGTTCCATTACAAAAGTGCGACCCTCCATCACTAATTATAGCTCGTGGTGTACCAAAACGTGTAAGTATATTATCTTTCAAGAACTCAATCACAACCCTATGGTCATTAGTCTTACACGCAACCGCCTCAATCCACTTAGAGACATAGTCTACAACGACAAGGATGTATAAGTTACCAAAAAAATTAGGAAACGGACCCATAATACCCCACACATCAAAGACCTCAACAACTAAAATAGGGTTCAAGGGAATCATGTTCCTACGGGAAATGGTTCCTAATTTCTGGCAATGCTCACAAGTAACACAGTAACTATGAGAGTCTTTAAACAACGAAGGCCAATAAAATCCACACTTCAATATTTTAGCAACAGTCTTCTTAGCACTAAAGTGACCCCCACAAGCATGATCATGAAAAAAGGAAATAATACTGGACTGGTCATTCTCAAGTATACATCTCCTAATAATCTGGTATGGACAATACTTAAACAAATAAGGATCATCCCAAAAGAAGTGCTTCACCTCGGCTAAAAACCTAGAACGATCTTGTTTACCCCAATGTTGGGGCATTCGACCAGTAACAAGATAGTTCACTATATTTACATACCAAGGTAATTGGGTAACAAAGAATAGTTGTTCATCAGGAAAGCTATCCCTTATAGGAAGGGAATCATCAGGGGAATCAACAACTAGCATAGACAAGTGGTCTGCTACTACATTTTCGGTACCTTTTTTGTCTCTAATGTCTGGAGAAAACTCTTTCAACAAAAGGATCCACCTAATCAATCTAGGTTTCATATCCTTTTTAGACATAAGATATTTCAAAGAAGCATGATCAGTATATATCGATCTTAGAACCTAAGAGATAGGGTCTAAACTTGTCTAAGGCAAACACAATGGCTAACAGTTCCTTCTCGGTAGTGGTATAGTTCAACTGGGCATCATTCAGAGTTTTTCTAGCATAGTAAATCACATGAAGTAATTTTTCTTTCTCGCTGACCTAGCAGAACACCAATAGCATAATCTGAAGCATCACACATGATCTCAAAGGGTAGGTTCCAATTGGGTGCCTGGACTATGGGGGCGGTAGTGAGTAAATTCTTAATCTTCTCAAAAGACTCTAAACAAGCATCATCAGAGACAAACTTAACATCTTTTGCAAGCAAATTGCAAAGAGGTCTAGAAATCAAGCTAAAATCCTTAATGAATCGATGATAAAAACCTGCATGCCCTAAGAATGACCTAATATCTCTTACGGTTTTTGAGACCTGTAAACTTTTAATAAGATCAAATTTGGCTTTATCTACCTCTATACCCTTCGAAGATACGATATGCCCTAGAACAATTCCCGAACGAACCATGAAGTGACATTTCTCCCAATTAAGCACTATATTCTTTTCCTTAAACGTAGTCAAAACTAATGACAACTGATGCAAGCACTCATCGAAAGACGAACCAAACACTGAAAAATCATCCATAAAGACCTCTAAGAAACGTTCTACCATGTCATAAAATATTCTCATCATACAACGCTGAAAGGTCGCAGGGGTATTACATAGCCCGAAAGGCATGCGTCTATACGCAAAGGTACCAAAGGGACAAGTAAAAGTGGTTTTATCTTGGTCTTCTGGGGCTATGACAACCTGATTATAACCGTAGTATCCATCTAAAAAGCAATAATGCCTACTTCTAGCTAATCTCTCTAGCATTTGGTTGATGAAGGGAAGGGGAAAGTGGTCCTTCCTAGTGACCTTGTTCAATTTCCTATAGTCAATACAGACACGCCAACCTGTGGTCACCCGGGTTGGTATTAACTCATTGTTATCATTCTGGACCACAGTAATACCGGATTTCTTGGGAACAACCTAAACGGGGCTGACCCACCTACTATCTGAAATGGGGTAGATAATGCCTGCATCTAATAACTTAAGAATCTCGGTTCGAACTACTTCTTTCATATTAGGGTTCAGTCGACGTTGCATCTCCCTAGAAGGTTTAGTGTCACTCTCTAAATAGATATGATGCATACAAATAGTGGTACTTATACCCTTAATGTCTGCTGTGGTCCACCCTAAAGCTTACTTGTTGTTCTGAAGGACGGTTACTAGCCTACTTTCCTGATCACTATCCAAGTCGGATGCTACAATTACAGGTAAAGTCTCAGACGGGCCTAAAAACACATATTTCAGGGTATCTGGAAATGGTTTTAGGTCCAACTTAGGAGGCTCTTCTAACGAAGGAACTAGGGTAGACTTAGAAACTGGTAGTGGTTCGAACTTAGGTTTCCATCCATTGTTAGTGCCTAACAAAGGATTTGAGTCTAACAAAGCATTCACCTCATTAATCACATCATCATCAAAATCAATCCCAAAGTGAGCTAGGCATTTCTCTAATGGATCTTCTAACAAAGTGTTTGGTAATGACTCCTCGACTAATGTTCCTATCATGTTCACATCTTCTATGTTCGAGTAATCTAGTTCAGAGGGTAGCTTACTAATATTAAAAATGTTCTGCTCAATAGTCATATTACCAAAAGACAAATTCATAATACCATTTCGACAGTTAATGATCGCATTGAATGTAGCTAAAAATGGGCGACCTAAAATCACTGGCATTTGGTTCTCTGAGTTGGGGACAGGTTGGGTATCTAAGATAACAAAATCCACTGGAAATATAAACTTGTCGACCTCAATAAGAACGTCCTCGATCACACCACGATGAATTTTAACGGACCTATCAGCTAACTGAAGTGTCATCTGGGTAGGTTTCATCTCACCAAGTCCTAGATTAAGTTACACATTGTATGGGAGTAAGTTCACAATGGCTCCTAAGTCAAGCAAAGCTTTTTCGACACGGTATTTACCTATTGTGCAAGAAATGGTAGGGGACCCTGGGTCTTTATACTTAGGAGTAGTGGTATTCTGAATAATTGAACTCACGTGACTAGCTAGAAAGGATTTCTTCTGGACACTAATTTTTTGCTTCCGCGTATACATATCCTTAAGAAATTTGGCATAAGCGGGAATCTTCTTTATCACATCTAAAAATGGGAGGTTGATCGTAACCTGCTTAAAAACCTTCAATATATCATTAAAGGTGGACTCCCTCTTAGTTGGAACTAGGAGATGAAATGGGGCTCAAGGAACAAATCCGGGCTCAATATAACCCTCATTGGTCTCTTTAGAGACTCTATCAGTCTCCTCATTTTCTGGTTCAGAAGGGTGAACTACAACATGTTCACTATCAGGCATGAAAACCCTGTTCTCTATCACTCTACCACTCTTAAGGATTTTAATAGCATTTACATGATCAGATGGTCTTTCACCTATTTCATTAATTCCTCGAGGGTTGGGTTGAGTTTGACTAGGAAACTTACCTCTTTCTCTTAAAAACTCATTTATCTGACTAACCTGGGTTTTCAACTGGGAAATAGCCTGAGAGTTAGCTTGAACTATTCTCTTATTTTCTTATAAACCTTGAGCAACAGATTGCTGAAACTGCACAATGTTACGAGTTAACAAAGCAAGAGACTCTTCTAAACTCATAATCTTCTTATTCGAAGGGTTCCGAAACTGTGCCGGAGCTGAAGGATTCTTAGTATAGCCAAAACCTGGCGGAACCTGAGAGTAACTAGACTGACCTTGATTCTGAACCTTAGACCAAGAAAGGGTGGGATGGTTTCTCAAGCCAGGGTTATAGGTTTCTGAATATGGGTTAAGCTTCTGACGGTTATCGAATCTAGTGTTGTTATAAAGAGCATTGTCTTGCTCCTCAATCGTATGTCCTTCCCAAAAAGGATCTATTCTAGCACTATTACCACTAGAATGACCTAATTCTAAGGTTTCCAACCTTTTGGCTATGACTGCTATTTTAGCATCTGACTCATAAGATCCTTCTACCCTATTGACATTTCCTCTACTTAGAAGAATTTTTTTCTGGGGTTCCCTACTATTTTCCCATTGTTGGGTCTTATCAGAGATTTCATTCAAAAATGTCATCGCCTCATCAACAGTTTTATTCTCAAACCCACCTGTGCATAAGGACTCAACCATGGTTGTTGTTGAATAATCTAAACCCTCGTAGAGGATCTGAACTAACATAACCTTCTATAAACCATGATGAGGATATTGAGATATTAAGTCATTGAACCTTTCTAAATACCTATATAAAGATTCTCCCTCTTGTTGAGTAAAATTACAGATTTGTATCCTAATAGACGATGTTTTGTGCTTTGGGAAAAACTTCTGTATAAAGGCAGAGGTAAGTTGGTCATAGGTTTCAATTGACACAGAATCCAAACTATACAGCCAAGATTTTGGCTTTATCTTTTAAGAAAAAGGGGAATAACCTAAGTTTCAACGCATCATCACTAAGGTTTTTAATTTTCAGAGTACTACAAACTTCCTTAAATTCCCTAACATGAAAATAGGAGTTCTCATTCTCTTTTCCTAATAAGATTGGGTGCATCCGTAAAGTCCCAGGTTTGAGTTCATAATTTGCCTCAATTATGAGTAGATATGAAAAGAGGGTTATTTATTGATCGGTACTCTGGACCTGCAGAGCTTGTTGATGCACATCAATTGGGGTCTCTTGTCCTTGCAGAGCTTGTTGATGCCTGGTTATGGACAGTAGGTATGAAAAGAGGGTCATTTGCGTATAAGGTTCGGTACTCTGGACCTGCAGCAAAGTTGAGGCCTCAGCTTACACCTGGTGAGCCGGAAATGTGCTTGCTAAAGATCCTATTGAAGAAATAATTGCGCATAGATTATGGTTTGGGTTTTTTATTGATCGTTTTATGGTGGTTCGTCATGATAGCGCGGAGCAACGCCTGCTCCTTGGTCGGATGTTACAATGAACCATAAAGTTCCCTTCGCAATTTTCACGACATCCTTCTGCTACTGGAACCTTTTTCACCGTGATGCTTCTCGGCCTTAGATTCTGCTGCTGCCAGTGGCTGGGGAATCTGCAGAACTCCATATCAGGGCTGCAATTCTTAGAAGACCGTATATACCGAGCCGCGTTGGGTTGGTTTGCTAATGAACCTGAATGGTTTGACATGTCCGACAAGAACTTTGCTTTGAGTGAGGCTCAATCTGTTTCCTTATTCGTCCATCATCTTTCAAATGAGCGAGTGAATGCCCTTCCATCAGATTCCTCTTTGAAAGGCTCGGTGCGTGAAAATGGAAGTCCTCATGGTTACATGGATCAATATCATCCTGTTTGGGGTAAAATGGATAACTACACAGCTGGAAGACAAAAAAGGAAACATCTACTATTAATGCTATGCCAGCATGAGGCGGATAGGCTTCAAGTTTGGGAAACTCCCATAAATACAAAGGAAAACACATTTTTTCGGCAGAAAGTTTGTTCTGAACAATGGATTGAATATGCTAGGACTGCATTTTTTGTGGATCCTCGCATTGCTTTTTCCTTAGTTACAAGGTTCCGAGCAGTTTCGCCTTTAAAGTCTGAAGTTTCTCAGTTAGTTCAGTTGCACATAAGCGAGACACGCAGCATAGCTGAAGCACTACCATTTTTTGTCACTCCGAAGGCAGTTGATGAGAATTCATTACTTCTGCAACAACTGTTACACTGGGAAGCTTGTTCGGTTATGCAAGCTCTTAAATTCATGACACCTGCATATAAGGGTCATCCACGTGTTATGGCTTATGTCCTTGGAGTTTTGGAGCGTTACCCTCCTGAACGAGTCACCTTTTTTATGCCACAACTCGTGCAAGCTCTCCGGTATGATGATGGGAGACTAATGGAAGGTTATTTGCTCAGAACAGCTCAAAGGAGTGATATATCTGCCCATATTTTGATATGGCATTTACAGGGAGAGACATGCATCCCAGAGGTAGCGGTGAAAGACCCAGCAGTTGCTGAGAAAAATACTGCGTTTCTAGCCCTACTTCCTGTTGTTAGACATCATATTGTGGAGGGCTTCAATCCAAAGGCCCGTGACATATTTGAAAGAGATTTTGATTTTTTTGATAAAGTCACTTCTGTTTCTGGTGCATTGTATCCACTTCCTAAGGAGAAACGGCGACCGGTATTCGGAGGGAACTAGAAAAGATTCCAATGAATGGAGATGACCTTTACCTACCTACTGATCCGGGTAAACTAGTGCGGGGTGTTGGAAAACGATTAATAAAAAAATAATTTTTTAAAGTTTTAATAAAAAATTATAATTTATTGTTTTATTTTGTGAATGAAACTTTTTAGTCCCACATCGTGGAGTTTCCAATTTTTAGTAGTTTTAAGAAACTATATAAAGTTTTTAGTCCCACATCGGGGAGTTTTTCTTCTTAAGTTGTATTTGTCAATTATATAAAGAAATTCACTACTTTTGTAAAATCTATGGGAAAGGGGTTGCTCTATATTTTAGAGGGACCCCTAAGGGAAAATATTTTATAGCGGTTTTTAAGCATTCGCGATTTTCCTTAACGGTTTTTTCGGAGTTGCCAAGCTCAAGTTGAGCATCTACTACATATGCTAGTAGTAGGTGTATTAGGGTGTTTTATCCTGGAGATATCCGTCCTGTGAGGGCTATAGCATCACTCTTGAGTGTAGCCGGGCGCTAATGTCTTAAGGACAGCGTGTTGAACACGTGACTCACTCTATTTTCCAAAGTTTTGCCTTGTTGTTGTTGTGGAGATACGGGGAGCTTGTTCGTTTCGTCAAAGCAATCACTTCCATTATAAAGGAGCTAAGTATCAATAACTTTTGCTTATTTGATTTTTCTTTGTTTTTGATTATTGCACCCAACAATCTTAAGACATTATCATTTGTAATAATCGAAAACGATTGATTGGTTTGTGAATCATGGATGCTAATTGTGGAGTGAAAAAACAAAAAACGAATTTCTGGTCAGCTGTAGAGTTTCAATTTTATCTTTTAATCTAGAAGGGATTTCGATAAACCCTTTTGACACAACGTAGTAGACATCCTGATAGTTACCCGCGTAAAATTTCAGAATTTTTGGAGTTGTAAAAGTATTGTTTTGATATTTTACAAAACAGAAAAACGTTTCTGAAAAATTCTGACGAGCAGAAAATTGTTGTTAACTAAATTAATTTTTGTGGGGTAACCATGAGTTTTTTGAAACGCTGATTCAAACGAAGTTTGTATATATAGATGTTATCTTCAAAACTCATATTTTACTCTCTGATTTGGAATTGTGATTTGTTAATAAAGGTGTCATCTCCGAGGGACATGGCTAATAGCCGCATGTGGTTGGAAACAAATCTTCCAAAGATGGCAAAGGTGAGAACATCGAACGCAACTATAAGCATGGTCTTCATGATAAAGGTATATTTCGTAAACCTGAATCCAGAATTACTTTAGTTAAGGGTGAGTGTTATGTTTGTAAAATTCTGGCCAGGCACGGAGTAAATTGTAGACAACATAAAAACCTTAATAAGTAGAAAGTTAATGCTAATTTAGTTGAAACAAACTAGAACGAGTTTGGTGGCATGATGTCGGAAGTTATTTTAATAACCAATGTGAGAGACCAGTAGGTGGACTCTGGAGCCACCAAGAATGTTTGTTGAAACAGAGACCTGTTCACCTCCTATCATAGGATAGGGGATGTCGAGAAACTCTTATTGAGTAACTCATATGCAATAGAGGTTGCATAAAAGGAAAAGGTCGAGCAGAAGCTCATATCTGTAATATTCTCACATTGAATGAAGTTTTCATGTTCCGAGCATATGCGAAAATCTTGTATCTTGTTCTGTTGTAGATGGAAAAATATTTAAGATCTTAATTGAATCTGGAAAACTTGTTGTAACTAGGCAGTGATTTTTAAGCAAGAGTTATAGGACTTTGGGTCTATATAAGCTTAACGGAAAAACTGATGATGTGAACGTAGTTGATTCTTGTGATATCTTTGTGTGATTGATTGTTTTACGTGGTAGACTTGGAACCGTAAACTTATAAGTCAATGCTTAACTGGC
Source organism: Papaver somniferum (assembly GCF_003573695.1). Taxonomy (NCBI): domain Eukaryota; kingdom Viridiplantae; phylum Streptophyta; class Magnoliopsida; order Ranunculales; family Papaveraceae; genus Papaver; species Papaver somniferum. The sequence continues at coordinate 7,107,681 of NC_039368.1, read as the reverse complement.
TAGCATAGGCTTCGTACCCAAATTTAGTTTGGATTTTGAACACAAAAGTGAAATCTGTGAAGAATCAAAATATGCTATAAAATCTTTTAGCACAAATGTTCAGAGTAATTCTAAGCCTTTAGAATTAATTCAGTTAGGCCTAGTTGACATGAGTTCAACCCAAAACCACTGTGGTAAAAGATGGTTATAACTTCCGTAGATGATTGTACGAGGTACTATCTTGTATACTTGCTTAGGATAAGGATGACGCCTTAGAAGCCTTAAGATGTATAAACTTGAAGTTGGAAACCAATTAGAAGCCTTGAACATAACAACCGTATCCTTAAGGAGATGATAATTTCCATGTTGATTAGTTCAGGATTACCTGCGGCCTTGTGGGGGGAGGCAGTCCTCTTAACTAGTATATCCTGAATAAAGTACCCTTTTAAGAATCAGATGAAACTCCATATGGTTTATGGAACGGTAGATGACCTTCTTATGAATGTGTCAAAGTGTGGGGGCGTTTGACTAAGATTGTAATTCCTCTTCCTAAAAGAACTAGATTGAAACCAAAAATGTTGATTGTGTTTTCGTATAGGGTATATTGAGTATACTTCTACAAATAGATTTTTGGTTGTGTGTTCTGATTTTTTCTGACATTGGTGTGAATATTATTACGGAATCTAGGGATGCTGAGTTCTTTGAACATGTTTATTCTAAACCTGTACCTCATTAGAGATGTGTTGTTGATCCCCTAGATTTATCTTCAAATAGTCAGAACTTATTTTAAAGGAAGATGAAGTTGATGTTGAGCCTAAGAGAAGTAAAATAATTAGACTTGAGACTTCTTATGAAACCGACTTCATAACATGCCTAGCTTAGTCTGAGCCACAGACTTGTAAAGAAGCCTTAATATCTACTGAAACCCCATTCTGGTAAGAAGCTTCATTTAGTGAAATGGACTCAGTCCGTTGGAACCAGACTTGGGAGCTTGCTAGTTTACCTCCAGGTTGTAAGACCATGGGATGTAAATGAGTCTTTAAGAGGAAACGATAGGTAGATGAAACTGTGGAAAAATATTAAGCTAAGTTGGTAGCTAAAGGCTATAAACTAAAAGAAGGTGTAGATTTCCTTGATTCTAATTCAATTGTGACGGAAATTACTTCCGTTGAGATACTAATTGTTATTGCTGCCATAAAGAACGTAGAGATACATCAGATGGATGTTAAGACAGCTTTTTCTAAAACCGTGAATTAGGTAAAGAAATTTACATAGATCACCTGAAGACTTTGTAGTGAAAGGTTGTGAATACAAAGTTTGTAATTTGAAAAATCTTTGTATGGTTTTCAAATAAGCACGTAAACAGTGACATGGAAAATTTAATCATGTGATAATGGATAGTGGATTTAAATTAATGAATCTGACAAGTATGTCTACAAGTAACTTGTTAAGGATGTCTGTGTAATTGTATGCTTGTATGTTGATGATATGCTTGATACAAACATAGATGTGATCAATTCCACTAAAAACATGCACTGAATGAGAACATTGACTTGAAAGACTTGGGCCCTTTTGATGTAATCTTAGGGATGAGGATTAGAAGATAATCAAACATTTATAAGTCTTAGTCGTTCTCATTATGTTGAGTTGTGCTTAAGAGATACAATCAGTCTGATTGTAAACCTGCTTGTACTTCGTACGATTATTCTTGTAGTCTCAAGAAAAATAAGGGTAGTGGAGTATCTTAACTTGAATACTCAAAAGTTATAGGATGTCTGATGAATTTAATGAACTGTAAGAGTCCAGACATTGCCTATATTGTGAGTAAGTTAAGTGGATATAATTGTAGTCCAGAGCAAGAGAATTCAGATGCACTGAGTAGAGTATTATGGTACCTAAAATACTCTTTTGATTTATGAAAGGTATCTTGTTGTCCTTGGGACTTTATGATGCAAACTGGATAGTTGACTCAGAGGAGTCTAAGTCTACGAGTGGATATGGTTTCACTCTAACATGTGGGTTTGTTGTTGGAAGATTTCCAAACAAACATATCGCTCAATTCATTATGGAATCTGAGAGTATTGCGTTAGATAAAGCATGAGAGGGGGCCGAGTGCCTAAGATGCTTTTTAGAAGACATTCCTCTTTGGCATAGGCCTGTGCCAGCTATATCTATACATTGTGTTAGCCAAGCTATAATAGTTAAAGCTAAGAAATAACTAATCTCAATCGGCGTTATTTCCATTGATTGGATAAAGTCCAAGGAGAATATCGCGCAATCTTTGACGAAAGGTTTGTACAAAGAGATAGTTAAAAATGCATCGAGGGGGTTGGGGCTTAAGCTCATATATTAAACTTGCCATGAAGGATACTCAACCTTGCTGACTGGAGATCCCATGATCAAGGTTTCGAATGAGACAACTAATTTGTGGTGGGTAAAGGTAAACACTATCAGAGATTTTCATTCTCTGTCCCTTCCCTATGGTGTAGACGTGATAGTGTGACTGCATGTGGAGGATGACTTTTTAATAAGTCTTAATGAGTTCTATAGTTTCAATTTAAGATTGAAGTGGGGTGTAGCAGTAACACTCTTTATGGAAACTCACCTATCTGAATGAGGAAGTGGGTCGCTTCCTGTGAGAATATGAGCTGATTCTCTAGAGCATTCTGAGAAACAGGATACGTCCAGGGCCAAAACGGACAAAACGGCACGAGCTTGGCAGCAATCTTGGAGATATCACCCGTGGTTGTTATCACGAATTACATCAAATGCTAGCAGTTCAAGACATAGTTCACTGTCTCTAGCAAGTAATTCTGGTAATATCTCACTAAGCAAAGGTTCAAGACCTCATGGACACCTCTGCCTAAAATGGTATTTCCTGCGTTTTTTATGTGATTTTCATTTTGATGGTTTTGGTATTACTGGAACTTAGGACCTAAAGGTCACTAAGGGTTCACTAGTTCATGCTTTTTCACTTTGGTGAAAGATACCTATAGTCTCACCATGTGAGAATTAAAGATGAAAGCTCTCAATACTATTATGATTTATGCAATCCATAGTATGACCCTGGGGTCAACACACTTTTGTGTGAGGGAGAGGACGTAGAAATGACTAGTATGATTTCAACACTTGCACGATCAGTCTGTTTGGATCGTGAGGTTGGGATGTTTATTTACCAAGATCTATCTGTGTTTTCATGTTTTATTGAGTTTTCATTCATGTGGGGGATTGTTGGAAAACGATTAATAAAAAAATAATTTTTTAAAGTTTTAATAAAAAATTATAATTTATTGTTTTATTTTGTGAATGAAACTTTTTAGTCCCACATCGTGGAGTTTCCAATTTTTAGTAGTTTTAAGAAACTATATAAAGTTTTTAGTCCCACATCGGGGAGTTTTTCTTCTTAAGTTGTATTTGTCAATTATATAAAGAAATTCACTACTTTTGTAAAATCTATGGGAAAGGGGTTGCTCTATATTTTAGAGGGACCCCTAAGGGAAAATATTTTATAGCGGTTTTTAAGCATTCGCGATTTTCCTTAACGGTTTTTTCGGAGTTGCCAAGCTCAAGTTGAGCATCTACTACATATGCTAGTAGTAGGTGTATTAGGGTGTTTTATCCTGGAGATATCCGTCCTGTGAGGGCTATAGCATCACTCTTGAGTGTATCCGGGCGCTAATGTCTTAAGGACAGCGTGTTGAACACGTGACTCACTCTATTTTCCAAAGTTTTGCCTTGTTGTTGTTGTGGAGATACGGGGAGCTTGTTCGTTTCGTCAAAGCAATCACTTCCATTATAAAGGAGCCAAGTATCAATAATTTTTGCTTATTTGATTTTTCTTTGTTTTTGATTATTGCACCCAACACGGGATATTCAGGTGGATAGCGGGATCCCACTACAGTCAGCTGCAAAGTACCTGTAATGATCACATTTGACGTGATAGATAGGGATGTAAAGCCACCAGCTTGTATCTTCAAGGTTGGGGACGATTGTCGGCAAGATGTTCTGGCTCTTCAAGTGATTTCTCTTCTTAGAGACATTTTTGAAGCAGTTGGGCTAAATTTATACGTATTTCCTTATGGTGTGCTCCCAACTTGTCCAGAGAGACGAATTATTGAGGTAGTCCCTAATACACGGAGTAGAAGTCAAATGGGTGAAACCACTGATGGTGGTACGAGATTTTTCAACAAGACTTTGGGACCGTTGGGTCTCCCAGTTTCGAAGCTGCTCGTGATAACTTCATTATCAGTGCTGCAGGCTATGCGGTTGCCAGTCTTTTACTTCAGCCAAAAGATGGGCACAACGGGAACCTACTTTTTGATAATATGATGAGGCTGGTTCATATTGATTTTGGTTTCATCTTTGAAATTTCACCTGGAGGTAATATGCGCTTTGAAAGTGCACACTTTAAGCTGAGCCACGAAATGACTCAGTTGCTCGATCCATCTGGTGAGATGAAAAGTGAAACACGGAACCAATTTCTTAGCTTGTGCGTGAAAGGGTATCTAGCAGCACGGCGTCACATGGATGGGATTATGAATACTGTACTGATGATGTTATAGTGGGTTGCCTTGCTTTAGTAGAGGTGACCCTATTGGGAACCTACGGAAGAGATTTCATCCTGAGATGACTGAACGTGAGGCTGCGATTTTATGATTCGTACATGTGAAGATGCCTACAACAAGTGGAGCACAGCAGGTTACGACTTGATTCAGTATTTGCTGCAAGGTGTTGAAAATTAGCGGAAATAAAATGCTTGATGCAAGTAGACTACCTTCATAGTACATCATGTTTTCCTCCACTTCGAAACTGTAAGTCCAAATCCCTTGTAATTCTAATATATATGGTTACGATTCCTTTTTTTTTCTTTCTTTTTAGGCGCCATCACTACTTTTTCCGAGCAGATTGAGTTCTATATTGTACCGAGTAGTGAGATTAATTACTGTAGTTGCAGGAAATCCTATAACCACACAAATATGAAGATCTTTTAATAATCAATCGTTCTTAAAGTAAATCATTTCTTTTTTTATCAAAATCATAAGAATCTATTACAAGATAATAGAGATTCTAAGTTTTTTCTCCCTCTCTACAATCTTTCTCTCTCTTAATTTCTTGACCAAGGATCCGAAAAAGAACTCTCCCTCTCACTAGGCCAACTTACCCTTTATATAGGGTATTACATAGTGGATGACAGCTAAGATATCCTCTTATTTCGAAATGACCGTGTGCTATTATCACACACTTATACCTGCCTATATCGCAGATCTTCCATACTTCGCGCAAATCCTCACATTTACTCGTGATTATGTTGACTTCATCTGATATGTCATCTTGACTTAACTGAGCGCAATCATATTCGCTCTCGTTATATCTTGTTTTATTCGCGTAACTTGTATGTGCGATACTTTATTCATACTTCTGAGGATTTGTAAAGGTTTACAATGTAATCGTTAATCCCCAAGTCTTCATTGTCGTGGCATCAAGATCCTAAGGTGTTTGTTGCTTATATAGTCGGGAGCGTGGTTTTTCCATATTCAGGTATTTCACAGAACTTAATGTCGGATTGGGGATAATTTCCCTTAGAGAATACTGTTCTCTGGGAAATAATATTATATCAAATCAATAATATCTCTGTAGAATACTGAAGTTAGGTCGGAGATAATTCTCCTTATTTTAAATAAGGTAAACACGATAATATGCATTCTATTACACCCTCTTAGTCTGAGCGGGAGAAGAGCAAACGCTAAGACTAGACCGAAAACGAACAAATAGCTGACGAGGTAGTCCCTTGGTGAAGATGTCAGCATACTGGTTTTCAGAGGGGACGTGTAGAACTTGAATGTCACCAATACGAACGCGTTCACGTATAAAGTGTATATCAATTTCCACATGCTTGGTGCGCTGATATTGAACAGGGTCTCCATACATATAAATCGCACTCACGTTATCACAATATACAATAGTAACACGTCGTAGAGGAAGATGAAGCTCTAGAAGGAGGTTGCGAATCCATGTAGTTTCAGCAACATCATTTGATACCCCCCAGTATTCAGCTTCAGCACTGGATTGAGAAACGGTTGCCTGACGTTTGGATGACCATGAGATGAGGTTGTCACCAAGAAATACGCAGTAACCCGAAGTCGATCGATGAGAATCAGGACATCTCGCCCAGTCAGCATCAGAGTATGCTGTTAATCCAGAAGTAGCGGAGACCGAGATAAATAAACCGTGATGAATTGTGCCCAGAAGAGAGCGAATGATTCGCTTAAGGGTCTGCATGTGAGGCTCTCGTGGGTCGTGCATGAATAAACATACATGTTGAACTGCATATGAAATATCTGGCCGAGTGAAGGTGAGGTACTGTAGTGCTCCAGCCAGGCTTCTGTATAGAGTATGATCCTTAATCGCAGGACCAGAAGTAGCACTGAGCTTGGAGTTGGTGTCGACCGGAGTAGCCACTAGGTTACATTGTGTTATAGAGGCACGAGCAATGATGTCCTGAGCATATAATGACTGAGACATATATAATCCTGAAGATGACCGAGTGACAGTAATACCCAGAAAATGATGTAGCGGTCCAAGGTCAGACATGGCAAATTCCCGTTTCATTAAATCAATGAAGCGGTGTAGGAGAGTATTGTTAGATGCAATCAAAACTTTATCATCTACATATAGCAGTAAATATGTCGTATCTGAGCCAGATTGATAAACAAAGAGTGACGGATCACACACACTACCAAGAAAACCACAATTAGTAATGAACTTGACAAACCTCTGAAACCACGCCCGAGGAGCCTGCTTGAGACCATATAGGGATCTACATAGTCGACATACGTAATCAGGGTGAGCAGAATCAACAAATCCCGGAGACTGATAATATAAACTGTCTCGGTTAGATCACCATGGAGAAAAGCATTCTTAACATCTAGCTGATGAATTGGCCAAGAACGCGAAGTAGCAATAGTAAGAACAGTACGAATAGTAGCAGGTTTGACAACCGGACTAAATGTTTCAAAATAATCAACCCCATCCTGCTGAGATTTACCATTAACAACAAGACGATCCTTCTATCGCTGCAAGGAACCATCGACATTATATTTGTGACGAAATAGCCACATGGAACGAATAACATGAGCATCATGTGGTCGTGGTACAAGTTCCCACGTATGAGTTTTCAACATAGCATTGTACTCATCTTACATGGCGGCATTCCAATTTATATCCCTAAGAGTATACAAGTGAGAGTGAGGAATTGGGGAGATATGTGTTGAAGTTTGGACATGTAGATTGAGCCGGCGGATTGGTTTGTGAATGCCACGGGAATCTCGAGTCACAGGGCGTGAAGGAGCAGGAGGTGGTGGTGAAGAGACAGTAGTGGGTAAAGGGGCAGTAGAGGGTGGAGGGGCAGTAGTGGTGGAAGGAGCAAGTGGTGATGTTGGAGGGACTGCAGTGGGTGGAATAGAGTCTGCAGCTGTTGAGACAGTGCAGTTAGGAACAGACGTGGGGACTGACGTCAGTTCTGGAGAGGTAGGTGGAGTGAGTACATAAGTGGGGACTGACGCAGAGAAGTTGGAGTTGGACAGATGCAGAGGATTTGTTTGGACCGACGTGGAGGGAATTTGAACAGACGTGTAGGGATTTGTCTGACGCATAGAAGGAAGTTGGACAGACGTGGAATAGTGGAGGGGTTTGACTGACGCAGAGAAGGGGAGGTGAACATACGTGTAGTAGTAGATTGGACTGATGTGGTAGCTGGAGTTTGCTGGGATTCTGAATTGTTGTGTCAGAAGGGGAGATGGACCGACGGTGAGGAGGAGTGTACAGTCCAGGGGAGGTGGTAGTTGGTTGGAGGGTGGAAGTTTGAGTAGATGGGTAAGATAGATTATAGGAATGATGAATTAGATAATGGGGAGACTCGTCATTAGGAGAAGCATTTGGATGGAGATTCGTGAAGGGAAATATATTTTCATCAAAAGTTACATGACGAGATAGAATAATTTTGTTTGTGGCAAGATTAAGGCAGCGGTATCCATGGTGGTTGGGAAGAAAACCAAGAAAGACATATCTAGTGGAATGAGGGACAAGTTTGTGAGGAGTTGTGGAAGAGAGATTAGGATAGCAAAGGCAACCAAAAGTACGTAGATGGTCATACGTTGATTGTCATTGATAAATAATAGATACTGGTGAGTGAAAATTAAGAACTTTGGCGGGTAGAAGATTATGTAGATAGACTTCCATATGAAGAGAGTAGATCCAATATTTTGGAGGAACGGAAGCGTGAGATATAAGGGTACGGGTAATATCGTTGACACGGCGTATCATGCATTCTTGCCATTTTGGGATGACGTTTGGGGGCAAGAGAAACGAAAAACAAGACCATTGTCACGAGCAAAGGTATGGAAGGAAGAGTTGTCAAATTCACGGCCCATGTCACATTGAAAACATTTTATTTTACGTTCAAATTGAGTTTGAACGAAAGAAATAAATTCCAAAAATTTGCTATAAACTTGGGACTTGAATTTTAAAGGGTAAACCCATAAATAATTGGTAAAATCATCAATCAATAGAAGATAATAACGAAAATCGGTATCTATATGTAATGGGGAGGTCCATAAATCGCTATGTATGATATCAAAAGGTGCAAATGCAATTGAATTAGATTCATAAAATGGTAATCGAACATGTTTACTAACTTGACATGAATGACAAAGTTGAGAAGAATTATTCTTATTACAATGAATATAATTATTTTTGCGTTAGACATCTAATGGCCTAGCCAGGATGGCCAAGACGGCTATGCCAAATATCTGGCGAAAAAACAGCAAGGGAAATGGGAGAAGACCGGGAAGATTTTATAGGTGGCACGGTAGAGTTGGTGATAGGGTAGAGCTCCCCAGAACTATCTGTAATATTTACTTTACTTATTTCCAATAAGGGTAGTCTGGTAATTTTCACATTTCCATAATATTTGTTGTACTTATTTCCATGGACGTAATATTTCCAATAAGGGTAATATGGTCATTTTCATGGCCGTGATATTTACTCCATTCGTTCTATTTTAGATGATGTTTTGGAGTTATTTTTTTGTTCCACAATAGTTGAAAGTTATCATATTTTCCCACAAAACTACCACTAATACCCTAACATTTTGTCTCGGAACTATAAGTTTTTTTTTAAAATGCACTAATAGCAATTAATGATTGAAGACTATTCTTATGGATATAGTTGGAAAATCTTCACATCTCTCTCCATTTCTTAATCTACGTGAAAAATTCAAAAACATCATCTAAAGTGGAACGGATGGAGTACTTTACTTATTTTTGATAAGGGTAGTCGGGACATTTTCACAGTCTTCATAATATTAGTTGCACTAATTTCCATTAAGGGTAATATGGTCATTTTCACAGTCTCCATAATATTTATTTATTGCGCAAATTTCAAGTAAGGGTAATATGATCATTTTCACAATTTGTAATATTTACTTTACTTATTTTTGATAAGGGTAATCTGGTCATTTTCATAATCTCCATAATATTTATTGCACAAATTTCCAACAAGGGTAATATGGTCATTTTCACAGTCTGTAATTTTTACATTACTTATTTCCAATAAGGGTAGTCTGGTCATTTTCACAGTCTTCATAATATTAGCAGCATTAATTTCCATTAAGGGTAATATAGTCATTTTCGTTGTCTGTAATATTTACTTTACTTATTTCAGAAAAGGGTAGTTTTGTCATTTTGACAGTCTCAATATTTATTTATTGCTCAAATTTCTAGTAAGGGTAATATGGTCATTTTCACAATCTGTAATATTTACTTAATTTATTTCAGATAAGGGTAGTTTTGTCATTTTCACATTGTTATTATTATATTTATTACACTTATTTCCCGCAAGGGTAATATGGTCATTTTCACAGTCAGTAATTTTTACATTACTTATTTCCAATAAGGGTAGTCTGGTCATTTTCACAGTCTTCATAATATTAGCTGCACTAATTTCCATTATGGGTAATATGGTCATTTTTACGGTCTTTAATATTTATTTTACTTATTTTTGATAAGGGTAGTTTTGTCATTTTGATAGTCTCCTTAATATTTATTTATTGCGTAAATTTCTAGTAAGGGTAATATGGTCATTTTCACAATCTGTAATATTGACTTTACTTATTTTTGTAAGGATAGTCTGGTCATTTTCATAATCTCCTTAATATTTGCTAAATTTCCAACAAGGGTAATATGGTCATTTTCACAGTCAGTAATATTTACATTACTTATTTCCAATAAGCGTTGTCTGGTCATTTTCACAGTCTTCACAATATTAGTTGCTAATTTCCATTAAGGGTAATATAGTCATTTTCACTGTATGTAATATTTATTTTACTTATTTCTGATAAGGGTAGTCTGGTCATTTTTACACTTACCATAATATTTATTGTACTTATTTCCAATAAGGGTACTATGGTAATTTTTATGGCCTTAATATTTACTTTACTTATTTCTGATAAGGGTAGTCTGGTCATTTTCACAGTCTTGATAATATTAGTTGTATTAATTTTAAGGGTAATTTAGTTATTTTAATTGTCCGTAATATTTATTTTACTTATTTCAGATAACGGTAGTTTTGTCATTTTGACAGTCTCCATAATATTTTTTTATTGCTTAAATTTCTAGTAAGGGTAATATGGTCATTTTAACAATCTGTAATATTGACTTTACTTATTTCAGCTAAGGGTAGTTTTGTCATTTTCACAGTATTATTATTACATTTATTACACTTATTTCCCGTAAGGATTATATGGTCATTTTTAAGTCTGTAATATTTACTTTACTTATTTTTTATAAGGGTAGTATGGTCATTTTCAATAAATAATCTCCATAATATTTATTGCATAAATTTCCATTAAGGGTAATGTGGTCATTTTACATTACTTATTTCCAATAAGGATAGTCTGGTCATTTTCACAGTCTTCACAATATTAGTTGCACTAATTTTCCATTTAGGGTAATATAGTCAGTTTCATAGTCTGTAATATTTATTTTACTTATTTCCGATAAGGGTAGTCTGGTCATTTTCACAATTACCATGATATTTATTATACTTATTTCCAATAAGGGTAATATGGTCATTTTATGGCCTTAATATTTACTTTACTCATTTCTGATAAGGGTAGTCTAATCATTTTCACAGTCTTCGTAATAGTAACTAATTTCAATTACGGATAATATGGTCATTTTCACAGTCTGTAATATTTACTATGTATATGTAATGGGGAGGTCCATAAATCGCTATGTATGATATCAAAAGGTGCAAAAGTAATGGAATTAGATTTATAAAATGGTAATCGAACATGTTTACTAACTTGACATGAATGACAAAGTTGAGAAGAATTATTCTTGTTACAATGAATAGAATTATTTTTGCGTAAGACGTCTAATGGCCTTGCCAGTGTGGCCAAAGCGGCTATGCCAAATATCTGGCGAAAAACAACAAGGGAAATGGGAGAAGAATGGAAAGATTTTATAGGTGGCACAGTAGAGTTGGTGATAGGGCAGAGCTTCCCAGAACTATCTGTCGAATTGGGGATAGTTTCTTTTAGAGAATAATGTTCTCTGAAAAACAATATTATATCAAATCAATAATATCTCTGGAAAATACAAGAATTAAGTCGGAAATAATTCTCCTTATTCTGAATAAGGTAAACAAGATGATATGCATTCTATTACTTAACAGTGGCCCCATTCGCGGATCACTACTGCCCTATGTAATTAATTAAAAGAAGTTACTTCTCAAAAATAAATTTTTCTATGAAAGAAGTTGTCCATGGCCGTTTTAGTATGCCCATCCCAGACTAAGTTAAGAGTCTTAAGACACTTATGTGGCTTATGTGGGAGGCAGTTGTTCGATGATTACATACTGATACATGTGAACAGAGATTAGTCTATATAAAATGCCAATCTCTAAATTAAAATCGTATCCAGATAAGTAGGACCAGTACAGCATTGATATCCATCCATGTGCGTTCACATTGCAAATCCTCTTACCATCTATTTGCCGAGCTACGTACAGACAAAGTCAAAGTAAACGCCCAGACAAAAACAAGTATTTTTTTGTTTTTCTTTTTGAAAAGACAAAAACAAGTCTTGTTTCTTGTCTTGTATGATAATGCACCGCCTAAGAAGTTATGACGTCATGAAGTCTGGGTAACCTTGCCAATCCTGACCCAGTCATAAGTATTTGTTCAGATCAAAACATTTCATAAGTATGGACACATGACTTTGTAGATGAAGTCTTTACCGTAATTATTGAGCTGTATATATATTTATATACTACCTCCATATATGGACGTATTATTTTCCTATATAACATAGCGTTTAATTTTGTTAAAGCCATCAAATATCTTTCACATTCTTCTTTCCACTTAATATCTATATCCTTGTCTTTCCCTTCCTATCCACAAGTTTCTTGTCAACCATGTCGTGGTATCATGATCCTCAGATTTTCATATGTAATGCTTACAATTCAGCATCGCAGGGTTTTAACGAGTACAGGTGTAAGAAAGATCCTAATGGCACCGTTCATGTATCAGAATTACAACGTATCTCTTCGGGCGTTCACAAAGGAAGGGATTTTGACGCTTTATTAGCTTATCTCATTAATTTTTTTGTTCGGTCTGGTGCAAAGACATGGAGGATTGTGAACTGTCAAGGATTGGCAATTCTCTGGGAACAAACTCCCTGTAATGGAACCGTCTGCTCCTGGTCACGTGAGCCACTGGATTCGCCTTATTATCGTTTACCGGGGATTACACCTCCAGTTGATGCTGAGAAAGAAGCTCTTAAGAGAAGAGTTTCTGATTTACTAGCAGAAATTTCTCCTCTCAAAGTTGAAGTTCAAAGGAATAAGCAAGATAAGACTACTCTTGTCAACGAGAAAAAAGCTGTTGAGAAAACAAATTCGGAGCTGAAAGCAAGGAATTCAACTCTTGAAGCTGATGTCCGAAGGGAAAAAACTGAGAAGAAAGATCTAGAGAAAAAAGTTTCTGAATTGACATTAAAACTCCAAGAGTGTTGTGGATCAGCTGACGGAGAACCATGGAAGAGTGGTAGAACTGTTCCTAATGATTGGGTACCTTTCGAGGATCTTGATGTTCTAAATACTCGGAATATTACTTCTTTGAAAATGATCAAAGCATCAGGGGCACTGAAATTCGCGGAAGATAATACAACGAATGTCCAAGCGAGTCATTTCTATGGAGGAATATATCTAGCGGCTGTGAACGTTGAAGAGTTGATCCCCGACAAAGATGAAGCACGATTCGATCAAAATATCTGGAGTTCGTATAAAAATGCAGGGACATCTTATGCAGCCCGTAAGTTGTTTTGATGCATACATGACATGTTCATCTGTCTTGTGATCAGCGGCTCGAAGCAACCATTTAAAAGAATTAACAGGCTCATCATTTGTTGTTCCAAGTAATTATGGCCTTTGATGCTTCTTTATGTGACCTATATTTTCTTTTCCGTTGGGTTTGTGTTTGATTTTGTTTATGTATCGTTTAAAGTGGCATGAGATTGTCTACTCTGGACTTGTATAAGCTCTTGCTTCCCTTCAATAATGATGTACAGTATTTTCTTTTTTCATTGCCTCTTGCATAAGGTGCCGGGGCCAGGCCACTAGCTGACCGGTTCCTCGTCTATTGCTGGCGCTGAAATAAGAATAATAATTCACTAATATTGCTTAAATCCTTAAACTATTGCGCTTATGAATGGATTTCCTATCTGGTTCGTCTCATATCGTGTTGTCATATTATTTATATCACCAACTCATAAGTTGTTACGAAATTTCCAATGAACTCCATTGTACCAAAATGAATAGTATATTGAGTAGGAAAATTTCTTGTTTGGTCCTAAGTCCATAAGATTATTTATAGTAGGGTCCAATCAGAAGTTTCTTTTATTTGAAGGTCCACAATTAATTAAAATATGGAAATGACCACAATATCCTGACTACCCAACGTGTGTGTCTACATGCTCATTATATCGAGTATACATCTGCTACACTGTTTATGAAATCCGAGTACATATCCGCTACACTGCTTACATAATTTGAGTATATATCTGCTACACTGCTTATATGTTAAAAAAAAGGATCTCTCTAGTGCTCCACTCCCATTGGACCACTTCCTCCAAAAATAATCTGAGATTAGCAATCGAATTACAATCCACCGCGACACCTGGAAAAAAAAGAACAACGACGAACCTGCGAAAAAAAAAATACAAAACAAGTTAATACTAATCACACACAAAGCACATATATAGACAAAAAAATAGATATTACATAATTAATATATGAGAAAAAATCATGTTACTTCGGTAATCCATATATGTATTGCTGGTTCACGATCTAAATCAACTCCATACAAAAAAAAAAAGAATAGAAACATTTTTACTTCAGTATTCCATATATGTACTGCCAGATAATATGAATTAAGTGAATAAAATCTATGAATAAAACATAATCAAAGCAGTTTCATCGGTATTCAATATATGTACTGCTGATTCACTATCTAAATCAAAGCATCTTATTTTCAGTATGCGATATATGTACTGCTGGATCAAACAAAAAAAAACATTATTTAAACAAAAACTAAACAATTAACTAGGTTTTTGTCAGTACATCATATACGTTTTGATGGTTCATTCACAAAAACAACTGAAAAGAGAGCCTAAAATCAGCAAAAGAAAACTAGTATAATCAGATCTAGTAATATAATGAATAAAAAACGTAATTATTTGGTATGCGATATATCTACTGCTGGGTTAAACAACAAAAAAATCATTATTTAAACAAAAACTAAACAATTAACTAAGTTTTTTGTCAGTACAACATATACGTACTGATGGTTCATACAGAAAAACAACTGAAAACAAACCTAAAACCAACAAAAGAAAACGAGTATGATCAGATCTAGTAACTAAATGAATAAAAAACATAATTATTCATCTAGATCTGGATTATTTTCATGAAAACGAAGCAAACACTCGATTAATCAAGCATGAAAATCGAAAAACATAATCAAACATCCACTAATTAATGATTAGATCTTGAAACCTTCGAATAAACATAACAAGAAGAAGATTAATAAGGAAAATCAACTTACCAAAAGTTCCATATAAAAAATCGATCTGGGGTTCTTGAATCGAGCAAGACCTTCTAAAAATCTTCATCACCAAACTTTGTCCTAATACAAAAAACGACAGAGAATGAAGAAAATGAATTGATTTCATTAAAATCCTGCAGTAGCAGCAGTGAGAGGAAAGAGAAGAAAAAAAAAATCTAGAAAAAACTGACACGTTCGATGCTTATATCAAACAAAGGGCTAATTTGGGTATTTTAAAAATATACGGCAATAGACTCGCACGTGGGTAGGACCTGATATTAAAAATTTGGGTCCAAATTCTTTTTTTCTTTACAGCTGTGGACCTCCTGTTATAGCTTCTTAATGGGTGGACCAGCCATTAAATAGGCCCATTATATTAATACCTATTGGTAATTCCTACTATCGAGTATACGTACTGTACCGGGCTTGTAAGGATGTTCATGAAATATCTTCATACACCACTTGGTAGAGTGAGTCTTAAAAAATATGATCCAAGCATTGTACCCTACTTAGCAATGGTATAAGTCTAGGAGTTTCTCAGTTGGTGTAACACCGGTATTAACTACTTGAGTAATGCATCAGCTGGCTGATTCCTCATCTGGTGCTGATCTGATTCCTCATTTACAGTACTATTTTCTTCCATGGATGACAGCGATCGAGGCCGTAGAATGATGCAGCGTGTTTGATAGGATCCAAGCAATTAGCTTCTTAAGTTAATGATCTATCAATGGATATGAAAACACTTGTCTATCTATGATGAGTGGCATGGACAATACAAATAGTTTATCTTTCAAATGCTAATATCCTGGTTAACCTCAATTGGGGTTCAGTCCCATTTCGGATGAGACCACATATAGGCGAGGAGGCAGAGATTTCCATGGAGAAGATTTTCTAATTGTGCTTGGGACAAATCTTGGGGAAATCAAGGTCGGTTTAATTTAAAGTATCGACGATGTATCATTAACTATTGGGTTGTGATCAGTAAGAAAAATCATCTCTAACCCAGAGAAACAAAAAGCTGCTGCTAACAGGAACGCAGAGGAGTACACTAAGGAGACTTGTTGCAAAATTGATTTCAAGATATTAAAAGTAGCCAAGATACTAGATTCAACTATTACACATGAATGAACGATACCAAATATGTTTCAAAAATCTAACCATCCTTTAAGTCCTTTATTTCTTAATTCACACATAATCAAACATATTCCCAAATATTATTTGTATTCCCTAAGAATAGACTAACAATCGATTAAACAAAGTATAATCTATCAAATTGAATCACAAGTAATTAAGAAAATTATGTGAACATTTAGAACTCCTCAAAAGCGGTGATTGAATGAATTATAAATTGTAAATTAGAGAAAATAAAATTGTTACCAATCATTTATGCATAGATAGCTTCATCCATTTCCTTGCTTGCGCGAGAATTAGCTCAACATCATGGAAACACGCTCAAAATTCATTTTTATTGCTCAAAGGGTGTTTACAAAGATTAAATGGGAGAAACAATGATAAAACCGGGTTTGTAACAGTTTTATTTGTTACAAACTGAAAAGAACGATAGAACAGTATTGTCGCTGATTCTGTAGCTCTACGACCCACGCTTTTGTGTCGTTACCACTGTTGATAAACGACTGTCTTGGATGGTCTGTTCTTCGTATTCTTCAGATGAGCAGCAACAGAAAAATATTTCCGGTGGTTCTGATTATCGCCTCTGTCTTCTCCAAAACTCTCTGTCACACCTCTAAGATGCCAGAACACGCTTTATATACACAGCTACTTCAAAATATCTCGTAATAACTCCTCCAAATTCTATCAGTGAAGAATATATTATTTCACGGGAATATTTCCTTTTTATTTATTTTCACACTGCTGATTGTGTTGAAACTTTCCAAGCTCAAAGATTGAACGTGTTAGATGATCTCCTGCACTCTAAATACACACGCCAATTCCCAAGAGCAAACATATAACACGGGGAAGAGAAAAAGAATCCCGTGAAAAACCCTATTTCTCTGTTTTCTTCTAACCAATTACCCGGCCAAATATTACGATTCTAAGGCCCATACCAGGCTTATTTCATCCAATATAGTGATGCCAAACAAACTCAATCATTGAGTCCACTTCAAACACGTCAAAGTTTCGATTGGAAATTCTGCCCGAAGAATACAATGCTTTACCGCCAATTTTCAGATTTCAAATGTTGAAGATGAGTGCCCCTTATCCGAGACCTGGGGAACGAATATAAGGTAGCGCCCTGGGCAGCCCCTTAGTAACTGGGTGCCCCTTATCCAATCTGAGAGTCCGCATATCAAATATCCTATGGGGGTGTTCCGCATAATTTTTCGAGCAGATTTTTCCAAAAATGTTTATTGACCAAAAATACCTACACACACATAAAACACCATAATTAGTACAAAAATCGAGCACTAACAATACACACATTGAGGACAATTCAGACACAAAAATGTGTCTATCAAATACCCCCAAACTTATTATTGGCTAGTCCTCGAGAAAATCTAATCTAGAAAATAAAATGACTACACTTAGCACGTGCAACAAGCCGTTAAACTACTAGGTGTCCCTAGCGGCAGAGTGTTGTCTCCGGAGGGTTTACCAGAGGTGTACCCACAAAACCTTTACTGCAGACCCTAGCTATCTACGCAAAAGCTTGGAAGGCACTAAAGAATCTCCTTGGTTGGAATACTCTCATTGACTACAGGAGGAAGTACCCTGATACGAAATTCCAATTGCTGTACACGAGTCTGCACTCAGCATACTAAAATTCATATATAAGTGATAGAGCTCTACTCAGATAGTTTCTCGACATCATAACCGGAGTCAACCAATCACATGAAAATATTAAGAATATGAATAAAGAGAAAAATGGTTTAAAGTGAACTGTGATTCCATATCTGTCTGAAGACCTCTGCCAAGATGAACCTATCCTAATGGACACAGATACCGGTCTGACTAATATCAACACAACTGGCATATACAAGGGGACCAGTGGTCGATAAACCTAACTCTAGGTCAACACAACTGGAATATACAAGGGCACCAGTGATAGACTTTATTTGAATTTATTCCGGTTGGTTTGATGGTCTGGTCTCAATTCTTTTTTCTTTTTTTTTTTGTATCTCAATCACCCTATTTCACCATAGCAATGGTAACAAATTGAATCGTGTGCCCCACCAAGTCACTTAAAAAATAAAAACAGAAGGATTAGGATTCAACGAGATATGGCGAAACTACCATGTTTTTTTTAATTCTAACACCTGAGCTCTGTGCTTTTATGAATAGACTCTTTAGATGTTTCCATCTATTCAGATCGGTTCCTCAACTCCTACAACCAATATGTTCCCATCCACTTAGATTGGTTAGTGCCAACCTTAATAAGCATAAATTTCTAGGCTCTGGAGTTTATTCATTGCAACTAAAAGTTTCTCCCATACCCCCAAACTTAAATTTAACATCGTCCTTGATTGTTTTCAACTCTCAAGCCTTCACAGTACCGTCGTCCGCCGACCAAAAATCCATCAATGGAACCTCAGCCAAAGAACTCCGAAGCTGCCTCCTCTTGTCCGAATTCCCCCCGAACAGACCACCAACCGAGAACCCCACAATCACCCTATTTCACCCTACCAATGGTAACAACTTGAATCGTGTTCCCCACCAAGTCACTTAAAAAATAAAAACAGAAGGATTAGGATTCAACGAGATATGGCGAAACTACCATTTTTTTTTAATTCTAACACCTGAGCTCTGTGCTTTTATGAATTGACTCTTTAGATGTTTCCATCTAATCAGATTGGTTCCTCAACTCCTATAACCAAGATGTTCCCATCCACTTAGATTGGTTAGTGCCAACCTTAATAAGCATAAATTTCTAGGCTCTGGATTTATTTATTGCAACTAAAAGCTAACAAAAAGTTTCTTCCCCACTCCCAAACTTAATTCTAACATTGTCCTCAATGTTTCTAATGAAAGAGCAATACCAAAAAGTAAAGTAACATGAGGAATCAGTAACGAGAGAATTCGGAAAGATATTACCTCGTTGAAGAAAGAAATCAAAGACTAATATACAATCGCCTCGATGGTCAATCAAGGGTAAAAATGGTCCTCCAGTAGGAAAGGGCTCTAAAAAGGGTTTCAATATCTGACCGTTAACCTTCGAAGAACTACTACCATCCGCTGTCTCGATCTCAACAGCTCCATGAGGAAAGATAGTGCGAACAATAAAAGGACCCGTCCACCGAGAACGTAACTTCCCAGGGAAAAGATGCAAGCGGGTATCATACAGAAGAACTTTTTGACCTGGAGAAAATGAATTTTTTAAAATATTCTTGTCATGCATAAGTTTCATTTTGTTCTTATACTCCTTAGCACTATCGTATGCATCTCTACGAATCTCTTACAACTCATTGAGCTGGAGTTTCCTACGGGCTCCTGCCTTGTCTAGTGAAAAATTTAGATGCTTAACAACCCAATATTCTCTATGTTCTAACCCAACAGGTAATAGACATTCCTTTCCATACACAAGTCGATAAGGTGACATTCCAACGGGGATCTTAAACGCAGTACGGTAATCCCATAAGGCATCAGTAAGCCTACACGACCAGTCTTTCCGATTAGGATTAACTTTTTTCTCTAATAAACGCTTTATCTCCCTATTGGAAACCTCTACCTGACCATTATTCTGTGGATGATATGGGGTAACTACCTTATGTGTAATACCATATTTCTTCATTAAAATCCTAAAAGTTCCATTACAAAAGTGCGACCCTCCATCACTAATATAGCTCGTGGTGTACCAAAACGTGTAAGTATATTATCTTTTAATAACTCAATAACAACCCTATGGTCATTAGTCTTATACGCAACCGCCTCAATCCACTTAGAGACATAGTCTACAGCGACAAGGATGTATAAGTTACCAAAATAATTAGGAAGCAGACCCATAATACCCCACACATCAAAGACCTCAACAACTAAAATAAGGTTCAAGGGCATCATGTTCCTACGGGAAATGGTTCCTAATTTCTGGCAACGCTCACAAGTAACACAGTAACTATGAGAGTCTTTAAACAACGAAGGCCATTATATTCCACACTTCAATATCTTAGCAACAATCTTCTTAGCACTAAAGTGACCCCCACAAGCATGATCATGAAAAAGGAAATAATACTGGACTGGTCACTCTCAAATATACATCTCCTAATAATCTGGTATGGACAATACTTAAACAAATAAGGATCATCCCAAAAGAAGTGCTTCACCTCGGCTAAAAACCTAGAACGATCTTGTTTACACCAATGTTAGGGAATTCGACCAGTAACAAGATAGTTCACTATATTTACATACCAAGGTAATTGGGTAACAAAGAACAGTTGTTCATCAGGAAATCTATCCCTTATAGGAAGGGAATCATCAGGGGAATCAACAACTAGCATAGACAAGTGGTCTGCTACTACATTTTCGGTACCTTTTTTTGTCTCTAATGTCTGGAGAAAACTCTTGCAACAAAAGGATCCAGCTAATCAATCTAGGTTTCGTATCCTTTTTAGATATAAGATATTTCAAAGAAGCATGATCAGTATATATCGATCTTAGAACCTAAGAGATAGGGTCTAAACTTGTCTAAGGCAAACACAATGGCTAACAGTTCCTTCTCGGTAGCGGTATAGTTTAACTGGGCATCATTCAGAGTTTTGCTAGCATAGGAAATCACATGAAGTAATTTGTTTTCTCGCTGACCTAGCATAACACCAATAACATAATCTGAAGCATCACACATGATCTCAAAGGGTAGGTTCCAATTGGGTGCATGGACTATGGGGGCGGTAGTGAGTAAATTCTTAATCTTCTCAAAAGCCTCTAAACAAGCATCATCAAATACAAAATTAACATCTTTTGCAAGCAAATTGCAAAGAGGTCTAGAAATCAAGCTAAAATCCTTAATGAATCGATGATAAAAACCTAGATGCCCTAAGAATGACCTAATATCTCTTACAAGTTTTTTGGGACCTGTAAAGTTTTAATAAGGTCAAATTTGGCTCTATCTACCTCTATACCCTTCAAAGATACGATATGCCCTAGAATAATTCCTGAACGAACCATGAAGTGACATTTCTCCCAATTAAGCACTAAATTCTTTTCCTTACACGTAGTCAAAACTAATGACAAATGATGCAAGCACTCATCGAAAGACGAACCAAACACTGAAAAATCATCCATAAAGACCTCTAAGAAACGTTCTACCATGTCAGAAAATATGCTCATCATACAACGCTGAAAGGTCGCAGGGGTATTACATAGCCCGAAAGGCATGCGTCTATACGCAAAGGTACCAAAGGTACAGGTAAAAGTGGTTTTTTCTTGGTCTTATGGGGATATAACAACCTGATTATAACCGTAGTATCCATCTAAAAAGCAATAATGTCTACTTCCAGCTAATCTCTCTAACATTTGATCGATAAAGGGAAGGGGAAAGTGGTCCTTCCTAGTGACCTTGTTCAATTTCCTATAGTCAATACAGACACGATTAACTCATTGTTATCATTCTGGACTACAGTAATACCGGATTTCTTGGGAACAACCTGAACGGGGCTGACCCACCTACTGCCTGAAATGGGGTAGATAATGCCTGCATCTAATAGCTTAAGAATCTCGGTTCGAACTACTTCTTTCATATTAGGGTTCAGTCGACGTTGCTTCTCCCTAGAAGGTTTAGTGTCACTCTCTAAATAGATCTGATGCATACAAACAGTGGGACTTATACCCTTAATGTTTGTTGTGGTCCACCCTAAAGCTTACTTGTTGTTCTGAAGGACGGTTACTAGCCTAGTTTCCTGATCACTATCCAAGTTGGATTCTACAATCACAGGTAAAGTCTCAGAAGGGCCTAAAAACACATATTTCAGGGTATCTGGCAATGGTTTTAGGTCCAACTTAGGAGGCTCTTCTAACGAAGGAATTAGGGTAGACTTAGAAACTGGTAGTGGTTCGAACTTAGGTTCCCATCCATTGTTAGTGCCTAACAAAGGAGTTGAGTCTAACAAAGCATTAACCTCATTAATCACATCATCATCATCAAAATCAATCCCAAAGTGAGCTAGCATTTCTCTAATGGATCTTCTAACAAAGTGTTTGGTAATGACTCCTCGACTAATGTTCCTATCATGTTCACCTCTTCTATGTTCGATTAATCTAGTTCAGAGGGTAGCTTACTAATATTAAAAATGTTCAGCTCAATAGTAATATTACCAAAAGACAAATTCATAATACCATTTCGACAGTTAATGATCGCATTGAATGTAGCTAAAAATGGGAGACCTAAAATCACTAGCATTTGGTTCTCTGACTCGAGGACAGGTTGGGTATTTAAGATAACAAAATCCACTGGATATATAAACTTGTCGACCTCAATAAGAACGTCCTCGATCACACCACGAGGAATTTTAACGGACCTATCAGCTAACTGAAGTGTCATCTGGGTAGGTTTCATCTCACCAAGTCCTAGCTTAAGGTACACATGGTATGGGAGTAAGTTCACAATGGCTCCTAAGTCAAGCAAAACTTTCTCGACACGGTATTTACCTATTGTGCAAGAAATGGTAGGGGACCCTGTGTCTTTATACTTAGGAGTTGTGGTATTATGAATAATGGAACTCACGTGACTATATAGAAAGGCTTTCTTCTGGACACTAGTTTTTTTCTTCCGCGTACACATATCCTTAAGAAACTTGGCATAAGCGGGAATCTTCTTTATCACATCTAACAATGGGAGGTTGATCGTAACCTGCTTAAAAACCTTCAATATATCATTAAAGTTGGACTCCCTCTTAGTTGGAACTAGGAGATGTGGGAATGGGGCTCTAGGAACAAATACGGGCTCAATATGACCCTCATTGGTCTCTTAAGAGACTCTATCAGTCTCCTCAGTTTCTGGTTCAGAAGGGTGAACTACAGCATGTTCACTATCAGGCATGAAAACCTTGTTGTCTATCACTCCTAAGGGTTTTAATAGCATTTACATGATCAGATGGTCTTTCACCTATTTCATTAATTCCTCTAGGGTTGAGTTGAGTTTGACTAGGAAACTTACCTCTTTCTCTTAAAAACTCATTTATCTGACTAACCTGGGTTTTCAACTGGGAAATAGCCTGAGAGTTATCCTTACCTATTCTCTTATTTTCTTCTAAACCTTGAGCAACATATTGCTGAAACTTCACAGTGTTACGAGTTAACAAAGCAAGAGACTCTTCTAAACTCATAATCTTCTTATTCGAAGGGTTCTTAAAATGTGCCGGAGCTGAAGGATTCTTAGTATAGACAAAACCTGGCGTAACCTGAAAGTTACCAGACTGACCTTGATTCTGGCCCTTAGACCAAGAAAAGGTGGAATGGTTTCTCCAGCCAAGGTTATAGGTTTCTGAATATGGGTTAAACTTCTGACGGTTATCGAATATAGTGTTGTTATAAAGATCATTGGCTTGCTCCTCAACCATATGTCCTTCCCAAAAAGGATCTATTCTACCACTATTACCACTAGAATGACCTAATTCTAAGGCTTCCAACCTTTTGGCTATGGCTGCTATTTTAGCATCTGACTCATAAGATCCTTCTACCCTATTGACATTTCCTCTACTTAGAAGAATTTTTTCTGGGGTTCCTTACTATTTTCCTATTGTTGGGTCTTATCGGCGATTTCATTCAAAAATGTCATCGCCTCATCAACAGTTTTATTCTCAAACCCACCTGTGCATAAGGACTCAACCATGGTTGTAGTTGAATAATCTAAACCCTCGTAGAGGATCTGAACTATCATAACCTTCTCTAAACCATGATGAAGATATTGAGATATTAAGTCATTGAACCTTTCTAAATACCTATATAAAGATTCTCCCTCTTGTTGAGTAAAAGTACAGATTTGTATCCTAATAGACGATGTTTTTTGCTTTGGGAAAAACTTCTGTATAAAGGAAGAGGTAAGTTGGTCATAGGTTTCAATTGACTCAGAATCCAAACTATACATCCAAGATTTTGGCTTTATCAACCTAAGTTTCAACGCACCATCACTAAGGTTTTTAATTTTCAGAGTACTACAAACTTCCTTAAATTCCCTAACATGAAAATAGGAGTTCTCATTCTATTTTCCTAAAAAGATTGGGTGAATCTGTAAAGTCCCAGGTTTGAGTTCATAATTTGCTTCGGTTCAGCTAACTTGATACAAGAAGGACGAGAGGTCCTAGTTGTGTTTAATAAAGCTTTCAAAGTTTCCATTTATGGAACTACCAAAGGAATAGGAGTACTTTCTTCACTAATTGTCAAGTTTTCAAAGATGAAATTTCCAAAGACAGAGCTCTCAAAAGAAGAGTCTTCGAGCTCCCCGCCTTCACAAGAAACTACTAGGTTTATAACTAATCAAAGGACCTAGAGTGTTTCTTTTCCAAGCACGCTCTCTAATAACCTCGGGCATACACTAGAAAAACAGAAGAAAAAGAAAGAAATCCTAAAAGGAAGGGAAGTTCTATGCAAACACAAACAAGGCTGACTCCACCACAACAAACCTACTGATTTCTAACAAACAAAAAGCATGATGGATCCACTTAGATTATTTCTAGACCAGCTTCTAATCCTTTGAAAGGGAATTCGTTACAATTTAAGCAAACCCCTCTGGAATCAATCCGAGTTAAAGTAAGTTGAATCGATACGAGGGAAGCTCAATGGAGCTTTGATACCCAAGGCCTCACCGGCCTTACAAGGCGGTGTATTTAACTCACAGAAACCATCATGAACTTTTGAAGCATGCTTAAAAGAGTAACCAATATTTTTCGAACGACTTTCCTTTCAAGCTCGTTACCCTATAGGTCTCCTTCTAGTCAAATTTCAGGCTAAGGTTCGCGTTTGGTTTCGTTTTCCTAAGGCGGGCAAGAAGGGAACGGTGATGAAATCCGAACCCTTATCTTGTATGGCCAGTCCTTGCCCTTTTCTAGGAAATTAAAACAGCCGTTTTCAAATCCTCATCATATATGCAAACGAAGGAATACAGTAACTTGATGACAGGGGATTCGTGAGTGTTTCGACAAACTTACCTCCCGTACCAGACGGGGGATGAACCGTTGTAGTCGACTCGGTCCATGACTCCTATGTCATGTACGAACCCGAGGGGCCGAGGCGATATCGTAATCGCCATCCTTCTCTGCAAAAAATTTATACTTAAACTACCCTTCCGTAGGGTTTAAAAAAATAAAAATAAAGTCCCACAGTCCACAGTCCAAAAATATAGTGCTAAAGAAAAGGAAAGTCTACAAAATAAATAAATAAAAACTCTAACGAATAAAAACAAAATAAAATGTCTCTCTTCTTCTTTTTTAATTTTTTTTCTTCTTTTCTTTCGCTCCTTTCGTTTTACTTTTACTCCAAATCTTTAAGTATTCACCAAAAGCTTTGGCAAATTTTTCCTTCGCTCCAAACTCCAAAATCTATAAGGAAAACACAAAAACCCAAAAACGTAAAGAAGAACAAATAAAATAAAAATGAAAAACCTAAAAACAAAAAGAATCTAAAAACTCTAGCCTAAAGACAAGTCCGCGTCGGCAGCGCCAAGAATTGATGTGATTTTTCAATGATGTTGTAGTAATAAGTTCGTTGAGACTTGTGAAAGCAAAAAAATTTAGACTTATAAAACTTAAAAATATAAAACTTTTTGGAAAATTGATTTCAAGATATTAAAAGTAACCAAGACACTCGATTCTACTATTACACATGAATGAACGATACCAAATATGTTTCAAAACTCTAACTATCCTTTAAGTCCTTTATTTCTTAATTCACACATAATCAAACATATTCCCAAATATTAATTGTATTCCCTGAGAATAGACTATCAATCGATTAAACAAAGTATAATCTATCAAATTGAATCACAAGTAATTAAGAAAATTATGTGAACATTTAGAACTTCGCAAAAGCGGTGATTGAATGAATTCTAAATTGTAAATTAGAGAAAAAAAAATTGTTACCAATCTTTCATGCATAGATTGCTTCATCCATTTCCTTCGTTGCGCGAGAATTAGCCCATCATCATGGAAAAACGCTCAAAATTTATTTTTATTGCTCAAAGGGTGTTTACAAAGATGAAATGGGAGAAACAATGATATAAACGGGTTTGTAAAAGTTTTATTTGTTACAAACCGAAAAGAACGCTAGAACAGTACTGTCGATGATTCTATAGCTCTATGACCCACGCCTGTGTGTCGTTACCACTGTTGATAAACGACTGTCTTGGATGGTCTGTTCTTCGTGCTCTTCAGATGAGTAACAAAAGAAAAATATTTCCGGTGGTTCTGATTATCGCCTCTGTCTTTTCCAAAACTCTCCCAAACTCTTTGTCACGCCTCTAAGATGCAAAACACGCTTTATATAAACAACTACTTCAAAATATCTCGTAATAACTCCTCCAAATTCTCTCAGTGAAGAAAATATTATTTCGTGGGAATATTTCCTTTTTATTTCTTTTCACGCTGTCGATTGTGTTGAAACTTTCCAAACTCAAAAATTGTACGTGCTAGATGATCTCCTACACTCTGAATACACACGCCAATTCCCAAGAGCAAACAGATAACACGGGGAAGAAAAAAGGAAGCCCGTGAAAAACTTATTTCTCTGTTTTCTTCTAACCAATTACCCGAAAAAATATGTACGATTCTAAGGCCCATACTATGCTTGTTTCATCCAATATAGTGATGCCAAACAAACTCAGTCATTGAGTCCACTTCAAACACGTCAAAGTTTCGATTGGAAATTCTGCCAGAAGAATACAATGCTTTCCCGCCAATTTTCAGATTTCAAATGTTGACGATGAGTGCCCCTTATCCAAGACCTGGGGTGCGAGTAGCAGGTGGCGCCCTGGGTTGCCCCTTAGTAACTGGGTGCCCCTTATCCAATCTGAGAGTCCGCATAGCAAATATCCTATGGGGGGTGTTCCGCATAATTTTTCGAGCAGATTTTTCCAAAAATGTTTATTGGCCAAAAATACCTACACACACATAAAACACCATAGTTAGTACAAAAATCGAGCACTAACAATACACACATTGAGGACAATTCAGACACAAAAATGTGTCTATCATAGCATGAGACATACGAGCACTCTGCGTCAATATGAAGTAGATATTAAAATAAGCACAATACACAAAAATAATATTATAGTAGGCGCGGCAGTATAAAACATACCAAAGATCCAAGGGTAAACTGAAAGCTTGGGCTTAAGGCAGAGACAACTCCTCGAAGAGATTCATGGCTCAGAGAAGGAGCGTCATAGATTCTAACAACTACTTCACACATACGAGTCAATGCGTCATCATTTACAAAAGCTAATGAGTTGGAAAAGATACTTGATAACTGCTCCATAGAAGATGTGGATGCGGAATTATCAGGAAGAGGTAGCGCGTCATCGTAGGAGCTAGTATTTAGGGAAGCTGGAGAAGATAATTTTCTATTTTTAGAGGTAGGCTTTTTTCCCTTATTCTTTATCTTTGAAGGAACGCCACCACCTTTAGAGAGAGAAACTTCATCATCAAGACCCTCAGCGTCTCCAGTTTCCACCTACGTACACAATGAAAGATAAGAACACATTTTTGTTAGCCTTCTTATTCTTCTTATCAATATGAACACGAGAAAAATAATAAGAGAAAGCACTGAAGATAAGCGAAAAGATAAAGTTAAAGATAACGCACCACACCATTTTCCTCGGGCCACTTAAACTCCCAAGGTTTGTAGGCGGCAAACTTCGCAGGGAAGTGGAAGAGTTGAACCATCAACGCCCTTACCAGAGACGTGAGGACCCTCCAAAATGATAGGGTACTACCCCCAACGAACTTATTTTGATTTATGCGCGGTTTTATTGGAGATGTCATGAAAGTGAACATCCCGCATGATCCTATGATCTTCTGCGAAACCATCAGCTCTCTTCAAGCGAATGCCCCAGCGAGTGGACTCATTCTTCATGATACCGAACTCATAGTGGAGGAAGAAATTCTCGACAGTGTACTCAGCTGGGATGATTTCTTTATGTGCGTGTTTTGGGTTCCTTATATCTTCTGGGTAAAGAGATTCTAACTCGGACGCACGACAAGCATATTCTACCATTATCCTAATGCAATCACCATTTAGTTGGAATATACCACGCGAAAACTTCGTATGAGATAAATGCTCGTAAAATAGTGGAATTTGAGGATTGTAAAGGGGAATGGGAAGACCAGCAAGCAGTTGCCCGAGCGAAATAATGATTTCTTGATCATTCCATTAATCAAGCGAAAACCATTTAGGTTCAAGAGAAGAAGTAGATTCTGATCCAGGAGGAATGGATAATGTAATACCTTTATGCTCGAATTTAGCCTTTATTCTCTTGAACTCTTTAAAATTCTCCCAGCCGGGTTTAAGTGGCATTTTTAGAATGGGAATAGGAGATGAGAGGGATTTAACCAATATGATCAAGATCAAAATGATCAAAAAGAACGCGATAATGAAAAACGCAGTTCACAAGCGACAAAAATTAAGGAGAAGATAGAAAGACAGCGCGAAGTAGAGTATGATGATCAATCAAAAATTGAATAAAAACTGAAGAACAACTGAACAATAAAAGTTGCAGAGAACATAAAAAGGGAGAGAAAGAATAAAAAAGTGAAGAAGAGAGCGTAGTGAAGTATGTAAAGGGTCATATCTCCTTTTCCCGAGATATCTCTTTTTATGGACGCATTAATAACAAGATAGATACGAAGAGACGATTGTCAGATCCTACAAGGACGTGTGGAATGATGAGTGGTGAAGGCAACACGTGGGAATAGTCATGTCGAGATCTCGGAATATTGTCAGTCAAAAGGAATATGAAAAAGTGAGTTGATACGAGAAAATAACTTACTAAAGTTTCTCTCATTTCTCCCTCTTTGAAAGAACGATAAGAGAAGAGGCAAAATGTGTGTGTAAAATACCGCACATTTATTAGTTACGCGAATTAATACATTTAGTGGTACGCAAATAAGGATGCACATTATATATCCAGGATGACGAATTAGATGATGTCCCTAAGTCACGATAAAAGTGTGAAGATTTATGCGGCAGTGAGGAATCCGTGCGGCAATATAAATGTCCAAGCGACTTTGACGCGCATCAGATCCGAAAATAGGGGCTTTACTAGCTGTCCTCCACCATGTAAAATCTTATAAAAGGGACCAACTACCATTGTAAAGAGAGAGATCTTTTTGGTAGGTTGAGATAAGAAATTTAGGAGAGAGAAAGTTATTTGCTTCCCAAGTTGGGATTTTGACATATCTTCCTTGTATTTGCTCTAAGTTTTTAATAAAATATTTTGAGTATTTCATCATGGTTTCTTAGATTACTTCACAGATTCTCATTAGGGTGTAATTGTGGGATTTCCTGCAACTACAGGGTATTTGGTGCGGATGGTATATAGGACTAAATCTGTGGATGCAATTCAGATAGGAGCTCAACTTTGGTCGACATCGTCGCAAGAATCCAAAGCTTTATTATAAAATCACAAAGTAGAAATCAAAATATGTGACGCCCAAACATTGTGGCCTAATCATTGAAGGGTGGCGTGTGCACAATGTAAATGTATATAAATTTTAAAAAAGTCACTGTTATGTTATTCAAACCACAATGTGTGCCTATTAACCGACTGTCCGTTGTAAAATAAGTCGTCGTCGGCAAATCAACCAATGCAAAAATACAAAAACATCTCACTATCGTTTTTTATTTGAAATTTTTGCTCAAGAAAAAGTTACAAATGCATTTGCAAATGTCCAAATATATTAACATTTTAAAACAAGAGTGATAAACTTGGGAAGGTTTGTGACTTCCAAATCTGTAAATCAATGCTATAAATAGAACCAACGAGTGCATGTTAAACCTCACAAATTAAACTTAGCAATCATCTTCAACATCTTTACTAGAGCATAAATCTTATAACCGTTAACAAAAAAAATCCTATTACTAAGTAATGGCTAAGATTTCCGGATCATCTTTCTTTGGTTTTTTCTTTGTTTTGGCAATTTTATTTGCTTCTGGTAAGTAAAATTTCTTTTGCGAAAATGATACACTAGTGTATATGTACAAGTTTCTCACATTGTATTGGGGAAACTAATTAAACTGCATTCATAGCTGCTAAATATATGTCAAAATTCTATATTTCTGTTTATTTCCAAAACTTGTGTACGTTTCATTTCATCAACATACATAATAAACCGCGACTAACTAATCGATATTGCTATGATGCGTTTGTAGAGATGGCAACAACCGAAGCTCAACTGGTATGTGATGTTGGAAAGCTAGTGATACTAGGTGGTCCTTGCGTTGATTGCCCCTCTAAATGTTTGAAGAAGTTCCCACTCCCCCTCATTGTCACAAACCTTTGTGTTCCAGTATTAGGAACATCTGTCTGCGCTTGTTGCGTTGTCGAGCAGGATGCTTAAAATCAAATCCCTGATGTGGTGTATAGTTGGACGCAGGTCACGATTAGCGAGCCAACACAACTTATCTACCATTTAAATAAATTTGGCTACTTGACTCGTCATGTGTCTTGCTTAGCCAATGATGTTTTTCAATTTATGAATGGGCTAATAAGACCCATTGTGTGATGTTTTGTGTTTGTAACGTGTTTTATGAATGAAATATCTATGTTTAAGAATTTAAGTTTGGGAAACTTTCTTAGTGCTGCAATAATTGTCAGCAGACTATCTGAGGTCTGGAATGAAAGGCAATATTATTTGGGTTTCTATCACAGAAAAATGATATTGTGTCGGATGATGGTTGGTTCCGTGACCACCATACACAAGCTCTAAATTCTTGATCGAAATGAATGCCTTTAGCTAAGAATTTTTATGATTCCTTGTCTGAAAATGCCAGCAAAAAGCTGGTTTTTTAGTACCTCCTTTAGCACTTAAACCGAGTCTAATTAATGGTATAAGATATCTCCGGTTATGACCGAGAAGGAAGGACAAAAGTGTGCAGTAGAAGAAATGCACGCTGTTTTTATCCAAAGCGTCTGCCGTTGCATTTTGTCAGAGTACCATGAAAGTGCAGGTCGCCCGAGGAAGTGATGATAGGATATCCCTGCATTTGAAAGTAGACAGAAGATGAAAACATGTAACCTAGCCATGGCTGGCAATGGCGCCATAGCCTGTGCCTGTAGAGTCGATGTGGCCCATCCTGATCCTGCAATAATATCTGCATATACTATTTGTGCAATAGAAAAAACTAGAGCAACGAGACCCATCGTGTTGTCATGTTTCCAAATAAGTGGCGTTGATGCAGCCGATCAAAAAAAAGAAAAAAAAGAATAAGAAGCAGTGATGTTGGTTAGCCAGTCCGCGAGTGTAGGCAAGAACTTCGACATACATCGGGGAAGGAAATATGTTTGTCGAGAGATGGACTAAGCAACGAGATTTCCTGATGGAAATAACAATGAGATAATCATAGTCGGTGGTATGCCGACTATGATTATCAGAGTAATTGATCCATTAAAATGTGCAACTTTATTAGAATTCTCAAGGACTAAAATTTAGCGGGTAAGTTGTTTCTTTATAAGTATCTTAACCGAAGATTTCAACACGCGTGTTCGATGCTCTAGTAAGTACATATTTCGACCATCATAGTCGGTGGTATGCCGGGTAGAATCTGCAGATGCAATTCAGATACGAAGGCAACTTCTGTCGGCATCAAACTTTATTAGTCCCTATTTAAAATTAATTCACAAAATTGGTTAAAAAAACCAAAATCAAACAATTTCTAGATGAAAAGGACATATAAAATTGAATTTGATACTGTTTAAATGGACGAGAATGTAAAAATAGCCAGGATGTAAACAGTTTCATCCTACACATTTTCAAAACTTTTTCTAATTTTAATTTACATCAGGATGCATCCAGTTTCATCCCCGCATTTTTTTATGTTTAAGCCAAGATAAATCCAGTTTCATTCTTGCTATTTTTTTGGTGTCTATTTCACCCATACTAATTTTTACTCGTCCATTTGAACCATGTTTTAAAAATATTTGGACAAATTACCAATTTTTCGTTTAAAATTGTCTTTTGGTGATCCTAATTAATACGATGCATAGAGAGAATCGCCATCTCCATCAAAGCAGAGCGAGTACATTATTTATATGTCCCTCCTTTTGACACCCAATAAATATATCTTTATACAACAATAAATATGTCTCTACATTTTAATAACCATATCTATTTAAAATTAAATTACCTTTATACCCCCACTCATATAATATTTTCTTTATTTCAAAATGAAACAAATTTCTTCCTCTACCACTTCACCACCACCACTAGCACCACCACCACCAACATTCAACTACCATTCCA
This sequence comes from Papaver somniferum, assembly GCF_003573695.1. Lineage (NCBI taxonomy): Eukaryota > Viridiplantae > Streptophyta > Magnoliopsida > Ranunculales > Papaveraceae > Papaver > Papaver somniferum. Next base: position 7,075,143 of record NC_039368.1, on the reverse strand, counting down.
CCACCACCGTTCAACAACCACCACCTACCAACCGCCACCACCACTAATATTCCACCACCACTCCTTCACTACTATCATTACACCACCAACAGTCCTCCACCACCACCACTCCTTCACTACTACCATTACACCACCAACAGTCCTCCACCACCACCACTCCTTCACTACTACCATTACACCACCAACAGTCCTCCACCACCACCACTAGTCCGTCGCCGCCACCACCACTAGTCCGTCGTCGCCGCCACCACCGCCACCGTCGCCGCCGCCACCACTTGTTCAGATATTTTTGGATCAACAACAGTAGTTGATCCAAATAAAAATAGAACCAACAGTAGAAGTTGATCCAATTTAGGGGATCAACAACGGTAGTTGATCAGAAAAAAAAGGATCAACAGTAGAAGTTGATCCAATTTAGATGATCAACAATGGTAGTTGATCCACTAAATTGGTTCAACAATGAAAGTTGATCCATGTAAATGGAATGAACTTGGCGTGAGTCGAACACGCATCATCTGACATGTAGTCAGTCATGCTATCATTTCACCACAAATTCAACATTGGAAGAATATATAACCAAGCATTCAAACAATAAGCATAATTATACCAATATAAGGAAATGCAGTCAACATTAGGAGTTGATCCCATAAAAATGGATCAACAAAAGGAGTTGATCCATGAAAAATGGGATCAACAACCATAGTTGATCCATAAAAAATGGGATCAACAACCGTATTTGATCCGTAAAAATGGCGTCAACAACAGGAGTTGATCCCAAAAAACTGAAGTCCAAATTTTTTTTTTACAATGAAGTGTTGGGGTATTTCGATTGCGGTAAATAAGGATTCATTACTCGGACTTGTAAAGATTTAAAAACAAAAATATATACAAAAGATATGTCACAAGATCAAGAGACTGAGACTCAGGATTCCACCAAATTCCATGTGATTCAAATTATAATTCCAATCAATTATAGCTCAAATATTAGAAATACGAACTCTTATTCTTTGCCAAATATAGATTTTTGAAAAGCAATGACTGTAAACCACAAGCATGATGTATCAAAAATACATAGACCAAGCATACATCATCAAAAGAAATTACACCCATTCAATAAAAATCATAAATCAATTAAAAATCCATGCAAATAGTCATAAAGAATTATTAGAATTATCACATGCTTGAAAAATGGCTTCCTCCATCATCCCAGTATTGGGATTTAGCTACTCATATTAATCATGTTCTCAAAATACATAGTTAATGCTCAAAATATGATTAAAAGAGTGAAAAGAATACAAAGCAGTGAATCTACGACCCACAGAAGCGTCAGAAATCAACGATAAAAGCTTACTGCCGTAAACAGCGACACAGGCTGCTGCTGTTGGAACTGTTGAAGAACGACGTTTCAAAAGCGTTTGTTCTTCGTATTCTTGAAGGTCCTCTAATGGCAGCAGCAGCAGCAGGTACAAATTCCTTCCTTTCGTTCCTGTGGCCTCCTATTCGCTCTGCTCGACCCCTAACTACTTGATAAACTTTCTATGACGTAAACCCACTCTTGTATAGTCCTCAAATCCCCCAAAAATCTCTACTAACAGCGACCATTCTTTTTATTCATCTCCGCATGCAGTTGAGAGAAAATCTCTCCTGTGACTCTCTACGCGTGCTGTTAGCTATGAAATAGCAACCAAACTATTCTTAAGACTTTAACATGACCAAGTGTGTGTATTTCCAGCGTGGAAGTCTCCCAAAAATCTCTCACAAAATATTGGAAGCTAAACAGAACTTATGTGTCCTGTTTGAGCTTTGATCTCTTCTTTCGGCTTATCCAGCCCAATTGGTTGGGTTAAATTGCTTGTAACAGGGCTGTTTAGTCATATCACACCCAATCCAACCAAAGTTAATGATTGAATATCCCTAGAATCGCGTCAGAATCCGATCTCCAAATCTGCCAGTTCTGTAACATGCTTTCCCGCCAAAAATGCATTTTTGAAAACGTGAAGAAATGTGACCTTCCCCTATCCAATCCCGGTCTCCCTTTAGCAGATGCTTGGAAATGTGTCACCCCTTAGTAATTAGGTTACCCCTTATCCAAAGTGAGAGTCCGTATAGTAATTTTCTCCCACGAGCGCAAAAACCACTTTTTTAGCCAATTTCGCCGCAAAAGCTTATTTCTCCAAAAATACCTACAGGGACATAAAATTCATAATAAATATAAAATCGAGCACTAATAATATATACAATTCAGATTATGTAAGACACAAAAAGCTGCCTATCAAATACCCTCAAACTTATTATTTGCTAGTCCTCGAGCAAATCAAATAGAAAATAAAATCCTAACTCACTGTCGCAGGCATCGTCGATTGCATTTAGCGTATGCAACAAGCCTTTAAACCCCTAGGTGGCCCTAGTGGCCGAGTTATAGTCTCGGGAGGTCTTACAAGAGTTATACCCCCAAAACCTTAATACTCCAGACCCTATCTATCTACAACGAACCTTGGAAGGCACTAAAGAATCTCCTTGGTTGGCATACTTATTGACTACAAGAGGGAGTACCCTGATGCGAAATTCCAATTGATGTACACGAGTTTGCACTCAAGCATACTAAAATTCATATATAAGTGACAGAGCTCTATTCAGATAGTTGCACTGTGGACATCATATTCAGAGTCAAACTAATCACATGGAAAGATTAAGGGATGGATATAGAAAAACATAGATGGTTTTGATGTTTACTAAGTAAACGGAGTTTCCCATATCTGTCTGAAGGCCTCCGCCAAAATGAACCTATCCTAATGGATTGAGATACTAGTATGACTAATATCAACACACTGGCATCTACAAGGGTACAAGTGGTCGATAACCTAACTCTAGGTCAACACAACTGGCATATACAATGGTACCAGTGGTCGACTTTATTGAATTTATTCCTTTTGGTCAAATGGTCTGGTCTCAATGTCTTTTTTTTTTAACTTTTTCTTTTTTCTTTTTTTTTTTCAATTTTTTTTTCATGGTATCTCAATCACTCTAATTCACCCTAGCATTGGTAACAACTTGAATCATGATCCCCACCAAATCACTTAGAAACATATTTAAAAAGAAAACAACATCAAAAAAGAAGTGAAAAGGACTCAACGAGATATGGTGAAACTATCATGTTATTCCTAACAACTGAGCTCCGTGCTTTTATGAATAGACTCTTTAGATGTTGCCATCAAATCAGATTGGTTCCTCAACTCCTAAAACCAAAATGCTTCCATCCACTTAGATTGGTTAGTGCCATCCTAAATAAGCATAAATTTCTAGGATCTGGAGTTTATTTATGATGCAACTAAAAAGTTTCTCCCATACCCCCAAACTTAAACCTAACATTGTCCTCAATGTTCTAAAGATAAAATTAAAAACATGAACAAGGAGAAACTGTTACCTATGAAGCAAAAGAGATAATGAAATATATTACCCTGTCGCATGAATATTGGGTTACCTCCCAAGAAGTGCTAAGTTTAAAGTCTTCAGCCAGACTTAGGAAAGGATTAGTCAACTCGAACCATAAAGTAACAGTCGAAATAACTGTGGGTCTTCAAAACTAAATAGAGCTGACCAAAGGAAACTGCAATGAACCAAGAAAGTGAACAAGACTAGCATGCCCTTATTTAGTTTCCTGATTAAGAAATTTATATATAATTGTGGTTCAGGTTCAGGTTCAGGTTCAGGTTCTATGAAAGGGTCTAAATAGAAAATTTTCATTGGATGCGTTTCTTCATAGGTGGGATCCGAATCATTAGGTCCTAGAGTCTGGAAAGATCTTAGAAGCGCACAATAATAACCTAAATAACTGAGGATCCTCCAGGTCAATAAGATTTGACTTAAAAAATTTACCACAATGAGAGTAGTGGTCATTCTTAAGCAAATGTGTCGATTATATTTTCCTAAAGCATTTAGGTTTAGTCTCACAACTTAATATTCGACACATTTGGAATATAAACGTTCCCACAGTTGGAAGAAAACTATTTGGTGGGAAAATAAATTCAAACTTGGTGTTATTGCCTGGGCTAACCACATCAACCAGAGGATGGGTTTCTAACGACTGAACTTCTTCTTGGACATTATGAGGTTGGGGAGAGCGAGTATGAAGATAATCTTGTAAGATGGTTGAGGCATTGATGTCAAGTCCCAAGTGAGGGACCTTTCTAAGAGTTAAAGCATATGGAGAATGATAATCACCCCAAAACTTAGAGTTTTCAGTGTCTCTAGTTATACTAGTCACAATCTCCCTAATTCCTAGGTCATCAGATTCTTGAAAATGGGCAATTGATTCTTCTAAGTCAGGTTCATCCTCATTAATATCTACGAGTTCATCAAAGACTATTGTTTCCAAATCGTACGACTTTGAAACAGTATTCTCAGGATAAAACCTTTCCTCAAAACCATCATCGATTACAGTTTCTAAATCGTTCGACTCGAAAACAGTAGTCTCAAGATAAACCGGTTCCTCTAAACCTTTATCGGATTCGTAAACAGGACAAACTACATCGTCTAAAATGGGGATATTTCTAGTCAAATCCTTGTCCTTTTGAATAGGTGAATAATTGTTAAAATTTTTAGGCTCAATTGGGGTAAGAAATTCCTGATCACTATTCCCACATGTTTCCGATTCTTCATCAGCATTATCCTCATCACAATCGTTATTATAATAGCATGAAAATGGTTGAACCTCATCTAAAGTAGTGTTATCAATTCTAACCTCGACATCCTGATTATGGAAATAACTATTCTCAAGGGTATTATCGGAAAAACTATATCGAGCATTCTGCGCCTCTAACAAACACTTCTCAATCCACTCACAAGATTTCCTGATGGTATCATGTATCGAAGGTTCACTATTAGTTGCGATTCTTTCGTCCATAAGTCATTTATCTCAGTTGACTCATATGTTGACTCAAGTAACCTACGACGTGATGACTCAATTAGCCTACGCGCCTCATCTAGAGGAGAGGAATTATAAGATTTTTGCTCGAAAGACAAATTCGCGTGTGGATAGTAATTGGTCTCACCATGGTATGAACCATAACCTTGAAAAGGTTGGCGTTCCCAACTACTATTCTCACCATGGTCATAAAATTGATGATGTTCATATTCAACTTCAGGTCGTTACTCACTGTATTGGCTTCTATTATACCAGTTTGACATTCTTAATTGCAAGGGAATTCTACAAATCACAAACAAGGCTGACTCGACCAAATCAAACCTACTGATTTCTAGCAAACAAAAAGTATGATGGCTCCACTTAGATTGTTTCTAGGCCAGCTTCTAATCCTTCGAAAGGGAATTCGTTACAATTTAAGCAAACCCCTCTGGAATCAATCCGAGCTAATGTAAGTTGAATTGAGGCGAGGGAAGCTCAGTGGAGCTTTGATACCCAAGGCCTCACCGCTATCACAAGGCGGCGCAGTCACGCATTCAACTCACATAAACCATCATGAACTTCGAGGTGTCCTTAAGAAAGTAACCAATATCCTTCGAAAATTTTTCCTGAGAACGGTGATGAAATCCGAACCCTTATCTTGTATGGCCAGTCCTTGCCCTTTACTAGGAATTTAAATACAGTCCAAATTCGTCCTCAATCAATGAATTACCTTAAGGAATATAGTAACTCGCTTACAGGAGATTCGCGAGTGTTTCGATGGACTTACCTCCCGTACCAGATGGGGGATGAACTGTTGAAGTCGACTCGGGCCACGACTCCAATGTCATGTACCAACCCGAGGGGCCGAGACGATATTGTAATCGTCGTCCTTCCCTGCAAACAGTTTATATTTAATTTTTTTTTATATAACCCTTCCGTAGGGTTTAAAATTAAAATAAATTGTCCAAAGTCCAGAATAAAGTCCAAATAAAAAGTCCAAAAATTACAAAAATTATGACAAATAAAGCCTATTTACAAATTCTAAAAAAATAAAATAAAAGCTATATACAAAAAAAAAAAAAAAAAAAAATTAAATCCTAAAAAAAAAATTATGTCTTTTTTTTTCTTTTAGCTTTTAGCTTTTAGCTTTTTGTTCCCAAGTCCTTAGTATTCCACTTCGAACCTGTAAATCAAAGACACAAAAAGAAACGTAAAAAGAACAAATAATAATAAATAAAAAAAAATTAAACCTAAAAAAAAATCTATATACAAGTCCGCGTCGGCGGCACCATTTTGTTGGGGTATTTCGATTGCGGTAAATAAAGATTCGTTGCTCGGACTTGTAAAGATTTAAAAACAAAAATATATACAAAAGATATGTCACAAGATCAAGAGATTGAGACTCATCATTCCACCAAATTCCATGTGATTCAAATTATAATTCCAATCAATTATAGCTCAAATATTAGAAATACGAACTCTTATTCTTTGCCAAATATAGATTTTTGAAAAGCAATGACTGTAAACCACAAGCATGATGTATCAAAAATACATAGACCAAGCATACATCATCAAACGAAATTACACCCATTCAATAAAAATCATAAATCAATTAAAAATCCATGAAAATAGTCATAAAGAATTATTAGAATTATCACATGCTTGAAAAATGGCTTCCTCCATCATCCCAGTATTGGGATTTAGCTACTCATATTAATCATGTTCTCAAAATACATAGTTGATGCTCAAAATATGATTAAAAGAGTGAAAAGAATACAAAGCAGTGAATCTACGACCCACAGAAGCGTCAGAAATCAACGATAAAAGCTTACTGCCGTAAACAGCGACACAGGCTGCTGCTGTTGGAACTGTTGACGAACGACGTTTCAAAAGCGTCTGTTCTTCGTATTCTTGAAGGTCCTCCAAAGGCAGCAGCAGCAGGTACAAATTCCTTCCTTTCGTTCTTGTGGCCTCCTATTCGCTCTGCTCGACCCCTAACTACTTGATAAACTTTCTATGACGTAAACTCACTCTTATATAGTCCTCAAATCCCCCAAAAATCTCTACTAACAACGACCATTCTTTTTATTCTTCTCCGCATGCAGTCGGTGAGACTCTCTACGCGTGTTGTTAGCTATGAAATAGCAACCAAACTATTCTTAGGCCTTTAGCATGACGAAGTGTGATTATTTCCAGCGTGAAAGTCTCCCAAAAATCTCTCACAAAATATTTGAAGCTAAACAGAACTTACGTGTCCTGTTTGAGCTTTGATCTCTTCTTCTGGCTTATCCAGCCCAATTGGTTGGGTTAAATTGCTTGTAACAGGCCTGTTTAGTCATATCACACCCAATCCAACCAAAGTTAACGATTGAATATCCCTAGAATCACGTCAGAATCCGATCTCCAAATCTGTCAGTTCTGTAACATGCTTTCCCGCCAAAAATGCATTTTTGAAAACGTGAAGAAATGTGACCTTCCCCTATCCAGTCCCGATCTCCCTTTAGCAGATGCATGGAAATGGGTCACCCCTTAGTAATTAGGTTACCCCTTATCCAAAGTGAGAGTCCGTATAGTAATTTTCTCCCACGGGCGTAAAAATTACTTTTTTAGCCAATTTCGCCGCAAAAGCTTATTTCTCCAAAAATATCTACAGGGACATAAAAAGCCATAATAAATATAAAATCGAGCACTAATAATATATACAATTGAGATTATATAAGACATAAAAATGTGCCTATCATGAAGATGGCCGCATGATCTATCCAAAATGTTTGTTTCTCACTTTTCATAGAGCTTGACCAGAAAAACCAATACACAAAAGCAGTAACAACATTTTTAGCTAGTAAAAGTATGATAGGATGTAATAAGATGGCACTGTCGGCAGATCAACCCAACCTATCATTAACAAAATGCAAGTTTTGATATGCAACATCAACAAACTTAGAAAACATTATAATTCCACGATAATTAAGGAAAAACTACCACTTACCACATAATTTCTTTGTTGATTCATAAGAAATGAACCTATACATGAATGCAACTGAGTTTCAGCTTTCTCCAACTCCCCTGTTGCACATTGACAAAATTGAGCACAACAAAATAACAAAATAGAACTTATACCATCAAAAGCATACGCTTGGATCTGTTCCTTGGTGTTGCTAAGCTTGTAAAAAGCATAAGATGCATTATCAGCCAAGGCACAAAAACAACAACAGTCACAAAAACATTGTCCTGAACATATAAAATAGTAAATACAAATATATGTCAATCTACGGTAAAAATATATGTTACAAACACTAGAATTGGATTTCATTCGACACAATCGAATGAAATAGCTGTGATGGGAAATAGATTCATGGAGAATGCAATTTGACAACAAAGTTCCAAGTGTTTATGCAAGGCCATCCTTTAACTAGAATTATTTGTGATATTTTAAAGAAAATGAAAGGACGTTTGTTAGTACTGCATATGAGAAAAGAAACAAACCAAAGAGAAACGTATCCAGGCTTTTGTTAGGCCACAATCTCATCAAATTTCCCAAATGTTTCTTTAATAGATACATTTAACTGATCCACTTGCACACAACATAGTGCTTGTCCCATTTCTTAATCCTACAACAAAAATCCATGATTAAAAACTTAAAAATCATATCATTCCAGATTCCAACTTCCAAATCCAAAACTGAAACTCAAAAAGAACTAATTACTAAAATTAAACAAATCTAAATCTTCAATGACCAGATAAACATCAAAATCCAATACAAAAAAAAAACACAGAACATTTACTAAATCTGTGATTTCCAATTCAAAAATCCAATTCCTCATCAGATTTATCAAAAAAAAAACACAAAATTTGTATAAGAATAACCATGAAATTCGACGAACAAAAATTAGGGTTTATACCTGATTCTGCTAATGATGAAAATGCTTGTTGAGATGGTGGTGGCGACGAGACAGTTTGGTCGTTTTACGCTAATAGACAATTATTAGTGTCTTGACTTTAGTTAAGGCTCGTTTGGTGGCAACTGATTTTGGGAATGATCAATCATGTTAAGGCGGCGATGAAGATGGTGGCGGCGTCAGAGATGAAGATGATGGTGGCGACGAGATGAAGATGGTGGTCAGCTCGATCGTTTTTTCTACGGATGAGAAATGAAGAAGAAATTAGGTTATTACAAATGAAATTAGTTAATTACAATTATGTTCGAGTTAAAGATGGTGGCGGAGGTGGCGGTGTTGGTGATGGCGGAGCTGGTGGTGGTTGTTGCAGAGGTGCGGGTGATGAGTTGAAATAGAATGAGAGAGAAGAAAAGGTACAGTTTTGAGATTTGGAATGAAGAGTGAAATAATTCGACGAGGATCAAAGAAGGTAGGATAAATGTGGAAAGGGAAATAAATGTTAATAGATCCTAGTGAACTTTTATATGAAAAGGGATATATTTTATATGAAAAGGGATATATGAAAAGGGATATATTTTAGGATAAATGTGGAGGGACATTGATTCAATTTCCACAAGCAGATTACTACCACCAGCGTCAAAATTTAAGTGTACTTGAGAGATTTATAACAATACATATGACGCCTAAACATTGTGGCCCAGTGAAACAATAGATTTCTAATTCCCATTATTTAATGTGAAATTCTTAAAGTCACCCTTTGTTACTACTACTCGGATTGAGCTAGTGCAGGTACAGTGATAGTTTCTATTTTGGGTTATAGAACACATGCTCCCACAGTGACTCTACCGTTGCGTGCTCACATTTATATACCATTACAAGGCCTTTAATTCCCGTGCAAATGCACAGGCTAGGTTTCTACATTTGTGAAACGTTATATTTCATGTGAATCCTGAATGGCTAAATCATTGGGATATTCCACGTTTATAACACTGCTCGTTGAGTAGATTGAAGGTAAAAAAAAGTAACATGAACTGCATCGATCTAACTGAGAAATCATACCTCAATCCCTTGTAGAACTTCCCTTCACTTGCCAGAAGATGAAAAAAGCAACATGATTTTAATTGAGAAGTTATACGGTCTGGTAAGTTTATCAAGCAAAGTACAAACTGACAGAGAACATGGCCCTTTTGGTTTCAGGTACTGCCACTAAAAGCAGAAACAAAGAAGGAGAAAAATACCTCATTAGCAATTCATCAATGGAAATGTTGGGTGCAATAATAAAAAACAAGGAAAAATCAAATAAGCAAAAGTTATTGATACTTAGCTCCTTTATAATGGAAGTGATCGATTTGATGAAACGAATGAGCTCCCTATATCTCCGCAACATCAACAAGGCAAAACTTTGGAAAAACAGAGTGAGTCACGTGTTCAACACGTTGCCCTTAAGACATTAGCGCCCGGCTACACTCAATAGTGATGCTATAGCCCTCACGGGACAGATATCTCCAGGATAAAACACCCTACTACACCTACTAGTAGCATATGTAGTAGATGCTCAACTTGAGCTTGGCAACTCCGAAAAAACCATTAAGCAAAATCGCGAACTCTTAAGAAACGCTATAAAATATTTTTCCTTAGGGGTCCCTCTAAAATATAGAGCAACCCCTTTCCCATAGATTTTACAAAAGTAGTGAATTTCTTTATATAATTGACAAATACAACTTAAGAAGAAAAACTCCCCGATGTGGGACTAAAAGCTTTATATAGTTTCTTAAAACTACTAAAAATTGGAAACTCCACGATGTGGGACTAAAAAGTTTCATTCACAAAATAAAACAATAAATTATTAAAACTTTAAAAAATTATTTTTTTATTAATCGTTTTCCAACAATCCCCCACATGAATGAAAACTCAACAAAACATGAAAACACAGATAGATCTTGGTAAATCAACATCCCAACCTCACGATCCAAACAGACTGATCGTGCAAGTGTTGAAATCATACTAGTCATTTCTACGTCCTCTCCCTCACACAAAAGTGTGTTGACCCAGGGTCATACTATGGATTGCATAAATCATAATAGTATTGAGAGCTTTCATCTTTAGTTCTCAAATGGTGAGACTATAGGTATCTTTCACCAAAGTGAAAAAGCATGAACTAGTGAACCCTTAGTGACCTTTAGGTCCTAAGTTCCAGTAATACCAAAACCATCAAAACGAAAATCACATAAAAAGCGCAGGAAATACCATTTTAGGCAGAGGTGTCCATGAGGTCTTGAACCTTTGCTTAGTGAGATATTACCGGAATTACTTGTTTGAGACTATGTCTTGAACTGCTAGCATTTGATGTAAATCGCGATAACAACCACGGATGATATCTCCAAGGGTGCTGCCAAGCTCGTGCCATTTTGTCCAATTTGGCCCTGGACATATCTTGTTTCTCAGAATGCTCTAGAGAATCAAAGCTCATATTCTCATAGGAAGCGACCCACTTCCTCATTCAGATAGGTGAGTTTCCATAAAGAGTGTTACTGCTACACCCCACTTCAATCTTAAATTGAAACTATAGAACTCATTAATACTTCTTAAAAGTCATCCTTCACATGCAATCACACTATCACGTCTACACCACAGGGAAGGGACAAAGAATGAAATTCTCTGATAGTGTTTACCTTTCCGCACCACAAATTAGTTGTCTCATTCGAAACCTTGATCTTGGGATCTCCAGTCAGCAAGGTTGAGTATCCTTCATGGCAAGTTTAATTTATGAGCTTAAGCCCCTTACCCCTCGATGCATTTCTAACTATCTCTTGGGATAAAACTTTCGTCAAAGATTGCGCGATATTCTCCTTGGACTTTATCCAATCAATGGAAATAGCACCGATTGAGATTAGTTATTTTCAGCTTTAGCTATTATATCTTGGATAACACAATGTATAGATATAGCTGGCACATGCCTATGCCAGAGAGGAATGTCTTCTAAAAAACATCTTAGGCACTCGTCCCCCTCTCGTGCTTTATCTAACTCAATACTCTCAGATTCCATAATGAATTGAGCAATATATGTTTGTTTGTAAATCTTCCAAAAACAAACCCTGATGCTAGAGTGAAACATATTCACTCGTAGACTTAGACTCCTCTGAGTCAACTATCCAGTTTACGTCACAAAGTCCCTCAAGGACAGCAAGATACCTTTGATAAATCAAATAAAAGGTAATAGAGTATTTTAGGTACCATAATACTCTACTCAGTGCATCTGAATGCTCTTGCTCTGGACTACAATTATATCTACTTAACTTACTCACAATATAGGAAATGTCTGGACTCTTACAGTTCATTAAATTCATCATACATCCTATAACTCTTGAGTATTCAAGTTAAGATACTCCATTACCCTTTTTTCTTGAGTCTACATGAATAATCGTACGGAGTACAAGCAGGCTTACAATCACACTGATCGTATCTCTTAAGCACAAATTCAAAATAATGAGAATGACAAAGACTACATATGTTAGATTATTTTCTAATCCTCATCCCTAAGATTACATCAACAGGGCCTAAGTCTTTCAAGTCAACGTTCTCATTTAGCGCATGTTTTTAGTGGAATTAATCACATCTATGTTTGTATCAACAAGGTAGTTAATCTCGGATTCCGGTTTATCTCGTTCCCGAGCGAGACACTGGTACAACGTTGTCTTGGGGAGATTCCGTTTTCAAATTTCGGTGTAATTTCGGTTCCAACTTTTATAATAAGAAGTGTTTGTTGCCAAGTTCAATTTCATGGGGATGGAGCGTTAATTCCAATCCTAGTTTGAGTCAAACTAGAAGATTGAGGGAGTATTGACCCACTTAAAAGAAACATAGTATTAGTAAATCTGGTTGTTCACCTTCCTCATCATCAACACCAAATGATAATTTTAGGTCAAGAAATTCAAACACAACAACAAGCAATAATACTAGTGAGTGAATTAATCTGTTTAATTTTTGTACTTGAGATTAATCCACTCAATTTAAAAATATATATATATATATATATATTCCGGACAAAATTCCGACCGAAAAAAGCGTTTCCGGCCGAAATTTTCGCAAATATTTCGTCCGGCCGAAATTAACAAAATCTTGTCTTCTTGGACCGAAATCCGGAATTTCGCCGAAATTTCGGCCGAGATGGCCGAAATCGACTACATAGTGTATCAAGTATAAGCATATCATCAACATACAAGCATATAATCACACATGTATCCTTAACAAGTTACTTGTAAATATACTTGTCAGATTCATTAACTTAAATTCACTACACATTATCATATGATCAAATTTTCCATGTCACTGTTTACGTGCTTATTTTATAAACCATACAAAATTTTGTTCAACTTACAAACTTTGTCATCATAACCTTTCACTACAAAGTCCTCAGGTTGGTCTATGTAAATTTCTTTATCTAATTCACGATTTTAGAAAATATGTCTTAACATCCATCTGATGTATCTCTAATTTGTTTATGACAACAATAACAATTAGCATCTCAACGGAAGTAAATATCGTCACATGTGAATAAGAATCAAGGAAATATACACCTTCTTTTAGTTTATAGCCTTTAGCTACCAACTTAGCCTAATATTTTTCTACAGGCTAATGAATCCAATTCAGAAGATAGCAATGCTTTCGTTTTGGCCTCTGGTCAATTGCCTTGCGTTAATCTAGAATTGCTCAATGAGGTTTTTCAGAAACAAGTGCCCATTGTCAAGAACTTGCCTCCCAAGTGTAAACACAGTTTTTGAGGGTCTTGAAGTTCACTATGGGCAGAGTTCTCGATCGTCCACACGAAGTTTCTTAATGGGTTCAGCTGTTGCTCTTGCATGTGGGTGTCTTGCATATTTATGTCCCTAAGAATAGCCGAGAAGAGAAATCTGGGAATCGCAAGAAACTCCAGATTTCTTTGAACAACCAAGCTATCGCGCAATGGTTTGAACCCGATGGTTATATAAGGTCAATTCAAAGGTTTTTACTCGAGCACCAACAGTCTAACAACAAGGTTCGCAGGAAGCTTAGCCTTGAGGCCAGCAAACTAAGGGTTTGTCGAAAGAAAATCCGTAATTTGTTATCCACAGCAGTCATTTAGGTTCTCGCCTCAAGTAGCATAGAACCTAATGATGAGGATACATTGAATATTCTGGTAGACTAACACCCATATGCTCATTCACCTCTTAAAACTCCCCACCCTATTATTTCTGGCAGTGTTATCTCGACCATTGAGTTCAATCTTAGCATAGTAAAGAGTTTCCCGAAGGGTACGTCATGTGAAAGAGACGGTTTGAGGGTACAACACATTCACAATGCTCTCAATGGGCCAGCTGAAGTTGTTTCAGAGGATTTAACTGCATCTATCAATGGTGTGGTTAACCTTTGGCTTGATGGTTCATGTCCTGCACAGCTTGGGAAATATGTGGCAAGTGCACCGCTCGCTTCGCTGCTCAAGCCAGATGAAGGAGTACGTCTCATTGCTGTAGGCACACTGTGGAGATGTCTGGTGTCCAAAGTTGCAACTCAAACTGCGGGTAAAGAAATGTGTTCGTACCTTGAGGATTTCCAATTCGGCATAGGGGTTCTGTGTGGAGGGGAGGCTATTCTATATTCGGTTAACATACTTATCCGGGAAAAGGGTAATTCTCATTCTATGACTATGTTTCTTGTGGATTTCAAGAATGCCTTCACTTTGGTGACTAGAACGGTCATGCTCCAAGAAGTGAGAACTAGGTGTCCATCTATTTCTAAGTGGGTGGAGTTTTTCTACTTTCAACCTCCTAGGCTAGCTATATTATAATGACTCTACATTGTCGTCATCCCAATGAGTTCAGCAGGGAGATCCTCTTGGCCGCCTTCTCTTTGCACACACCCTATATCCCTTAGTCAAGAAAATCGCGGATCACTGTCAGTTGGACTTGAAGGCATGGTATTTGGAGGATGGTACGATCATTGGCGGTACTCTTATGGTTTCCAAGCTCTAAAGATTATCCAGCCGGAAGGGGGGAACTTGGTCTTCATTTAAATTTTATTAAAACTGAGTTTTTCTGGCCATCAGTTGATACACGATGTATTAATGCTTTTCTTTCTCATATTGGTAGACCTGCAAAAGGGGTTAAGTTGCTTGGAGGGTGGATCTTGACCATGGTTATTACAGTGATTTAGTCAAGTCTCGAGTTCTCAAGACTACGGAGTTGATAGATGCTGTGAAGAAATTAGAGGATCTTCAGTGTGAATTACGTACATTTGCTGAGAAGTTGTGTTGGAGTTTCCAAGCTATATTTTTCTATTCGAACTACTATGCCTGAGTACTTAACGGAGGCACAAGGCATTTTTGATTGTCATTTAGCCCAGCATGTGCATCACATTATTATGAACGATGTACCGGGTATGGGGTTGCTACATCATCGGCTTATTTCTTTACCTCTTAGAAATGGTGGTTTAGGCTTATTCTTCATGGCGGATGTGATTCACTACTGTTACTTGGCCTCGGTTGTCAAGACACAACCCCTTTAATCTGTTATCTTGTGTAACATTCCTTTGATGGGTCTTGATCTTGGTCTTCAGCGGTCTATGGAGTTATTTTCAAGTGCATGCCCCGATGTCAACGTCGATCTTATTGCCCCTCATCCCATGAAGTTTTTGATGGTTAAGTATTTTGTGGTTGTCATGAAGGAGATGCCTGGGAAGTTTTCTATGTCAGCTCGTGATTGTGCCATCCGGCAATGTAACTAATTCAATCATTCTGCAGATTTTCTCAAAGCCATTGAGGGGATCAATCAGAGGTTAGGGGGGGAAGTGGACAGCAAAACACCTACCAATAAATACATGTTTCAGGAGTCCGAGTTTGTATTTGTATCCCGTGGTGACAATGTCCTTACTGTCAATCAAATTCGACTATGCATGTCTCATGCGGCACATCTAACGGTTTGCCATTGGATGAGATACATAAACTAGACTTTGTAGATGCAGTCTTTGTCGTGATTACTGAGCGGTATATATATTTATATACTGCTTCGAGATAAGGACGTATGATTACTTTTTTTTTTCCTATATATCAGTGTTTAATTTTGTTAACGGCAGTGCTATTTGGCTCTCTAATCTCCACCTCTCTTTTCTTCTCCCTACAATCTATCCATATTAGGAGAATGGTGAACCCCACCTGAACCTGAATGCGGATGTCGATATGATTGTGGGGTTTTTGTTAAGGTCATCAAATATTTTTCACTCTCTTTCCTTTCAATTCATTCACTTTATAGTAAGTGATACAACCGATCCGAAATATTAAGAAAATTTCCCTATCTTCGTATTATTACTATTTGCTTTCAGTTCCTCCTATTCACAAGTTTCTTCTCAACTATGTCGTGGTATGAAGACCCTCAGTTGTTTATGTGTAATGCCTACAATAGAGCATCCGATGGTTTCAACGTATACAGGTGTATAAAAGAATTTAGTGACCCTATTCTTGTATCGGATTTAAAGCGTGTCGGTTCGAATGTTAAGAAAGAAAGTCATTTTGACGATTTACTAGCTTATCTCATTAATTCATTTCTTGGTACTGGTTCAAACATATGGAGGATTGTAAACTGTCAAGGTTTGGCCATCCTCTGGGATCAATCTACCTGCGGTCAAATCATCTGTTCCTGGGCACGTGAACCACTTTACTCGCCTTATTATAATCTACCCGGTATTACCACTCCAATTGATGCTGAAAAAGAAGATCTTAAGAAAAGGGTTTCAACTCTGGTAGCTGATGTCCAAAGGGAAAAAGATGAGAAAAAAGATCTAGAGAAACAAGTTTCTGAATTGACATTAAAACTCAAAGAGTGTTGTGGATCAGCTGATGAAGAAACATGGAAGAGTGATAATGGTACTGTTCCTAATGATTGGCTTCCTTTGGAGGATCTTGATGTTCTAGATATTCCCAGGAATACCTCTTTGAAAATCATCAAAGCACCAGGAGCACTGAAATTCGTTGAAGATAATACAACGAATGTTAAAGCAAGCCGTTCTTTGGAGGAATATATCTAGTTGCTGTGAACGTTGAAGAGTTGTTCCCCGACAAGGATGAAGCACGATTCGATCCAAAAATTTGGGGTTCCTATAATGATGCAGGAACATATTATGCAGCCCGTAAGCTATCTAAGACGAAGATGTAGATTGATGCATACAAGACGCGTTAATCTGTCTTCTTATCAGTGGTGGGTCGAAGCTCCCATTTAAAGGAATTCACAGGTTCATCATTTCAAGTAATGGTCTTCCATGCTTATTTTATGTCCTTTTTTTTTGTATTTCTGCATTGTTTGTGTTTGTGTTTGATTTTGTTTACGTTTCATTTCGAGCGGTAAGAGATTGTAATGCCTATTAAGACTTGTATAAGCTCTTGCGTCCCTTATCAGTAATTATGTGTTTTTTTTTGTCGCATCTTGCATAACGTGCCCGGGTCAAGACGCTAGATTAGTGATCCCTCATCTAGTGCTAGAGTTCGTTAAACTAACAATAATAAATCATTACTGTTGTTTTGATTACTGTGTTTCTGAATGGAATTTTCCTATCTGGTTCTCAAAATATACGCAGTTGTTGCTGAAAATTCGTCTCATGTCGTCAGATTAACTACTTGCTTCACCAACTAATTAAATTGAGACCCTCTTGTTTATAATGCTGGTTGCAAACTTCCAGTGTATGATCAGATGTGTCAAGCAATAGAACAAAGACTAGCTTGTATAAGATTCGGTATGAGACAAAAATATATACTGACAGGTCATAAGCATAAAATAAAAGTCCCCGAAAATCAAATCTAGGAACCTTCATCGCAGAATGCTTGACGGAAACTATAAAGACTCGGCAATGGATATAGCTACGCAGTACCAACTAGTTGATGTAATGTGTCGTCTAGTTTGTTAGGAATCTCGGGAGGCATGGACTGGTAATGAAATCCATTCTTAGGATGAAGCACGATTGTATTAACTTTACCAAGATGTAAGTTGTGACAAAAGAACCTAAAGAACGATAGTGTGGGCATATATATTTTATTCCAGGGACTAGATAATAATACAAAATACGCCTACAGCAGAGTAAATTATGGTTACCTTTACCTTTGCATTTTCAATATTGTCTGAAATGCCTTTTAGAATCGTCTAGGTTGGTGAGGGTTCAACCGGCCGATTATGTGAAGAAAATTTTAATCAAATATTTTAAAACCCAAAATCGCTTATATCCAACCTATTAGATTGTATAAAAATAGAAAATCTGTTGAAATCGATGTCTAAAAAAATTGATGTTACTACGTCAGAAATGGCAAGCAGTATAGCTTGTTTTGGTTACTTTAGTACTTTCTTCGACCTTTAGAAAAAGACTTAACAATAAATAACATAAGAGGAAACGATCATATAGTAGACATTAAGTACGCACTGAGGAACTAGACTGGATCATATTTACCAGCACCGCATATTCACCTCAGCAATTACTTTAGTTAGCTTTAGTTCTGAGTATTTTCTGTGAGAGGGTTTTGGTTCGGAGCTTTTGCAGATGGAGAAAGAATCTACTTTTGAATGCCAAAATGGTAGTGGCTTCAATATCCCGAACATCATTATTTGTTCGTGATTTCTGTAAACCGACGAAAATCACAAACACTATTTCTCATTCCTTTTCACTTACAACTTCAACTTCAAATTTCTTGATTCGATAAGCTCGAATCTTTACTCGTTGATGGTATTTGTTTAAACCCCTTTTCTTGTATTGTTAATAAAAGTTCATATTGTGTTTAAATTGTGTCTGGGGCAATGATTTCTAAATAAAAATATTTTCTTGTTTGTGTTGAATTGGTTTTGAAGGTTGAGAAAAGAGGCATTGTTGTTGAATACTTTACGACCAACTCAATGTGCCACCTGCTTGTCTTGTGTCTAAGCTTCCTACTGAAAAGTTCGCATTCTCAAGGTTAGTTAAATTATTGCATTTATTCCTTTTATTTTTATTTTTTGTGGGTAAGAGAAAATACCATGTTGATATATACCACATGTTGATCAATCAATTTGATTCTGAGATTAGTTTACATAAGATGCCAGTTCTCTAAGTTAAAAATCATATGCAATAGGTACAAATGATACATATCCATATGTACGTATTCCAAATTCTCTTGCCATCTAATTGCCAAGCTAGGTACAGTCGTATAGACAACTTCAAAGTAAACGCCTAGACAAAAAGGTCTTGTTTATTGTGTAATAATGCACCACACGATAGAACTTAAGATTGCGTATTGTGATGTCTATGCAACACCTAAGGGCCATGGATGACTTAAAACTAATCATGATCTTAAACTATTAGTTTATTCTTCAAAGATTACTCATGGGGTAGTTGCACTAGGATATCTCAGGAATCCATCATATTCAGTGTCGATTAAGACTATATCTCATGTGGCTCATTTCAGGGTAAGCCGCTGGATGAGATCTCATCTAAACCTTCCCTGTAAAATTCGTTCATGCGAAGAACTTTCCATGTGGATAGATAAATTATCACAGTGGACATTGTAGATGTATACTTAATCGTAATTGTTGAGTTGATTTACATATTTATACACTACCTTGAGATAAGGACGTATGATTAAACAAAAAATCCTATATATATATCATAAGTTTATAATTTTGTTTTGGCCATCAAATATCTCTCTCTTTTCGTTCAGTTCATTCCCTTAATAGTAAGTGATACAACTGATCATTGAACAATTTTCATATCCTTATATAACCATTTTCTTTCAAATTCGATTCACAAGTTTCTTGTCAAGGGATTAACTATGTCGTCGTGGTTTCAAGATCCTAAGTTGTTTATTTGTAATGCGGACGATTCAGCATCGGATGGTTTTAACGTATACAGGTGCTTGAAAGAACTTGGTAGCCCTATTAGTGTATTAGATTTAGCATTTTTAGGAAACGGTTTATCTGAACATCTCTCTTTGGGCGACAAGAACGAAAGTGATTTTGACGATTTACTAGCTTATCTCATTGATTTTTATATTCGTTCTGGTTCAAATATATGGAAGATCGTAAACTGTCAAGGTTTGGCTATCATATGGGATCAATCTACCTGCGGTCAGATCATCTGTTCCTGGTCACGTGAACCACTAGACTCGCCTTGTTATAATCTACCCGGGATTACTCCTCCGGTTGATGCTGAGAAAGAAGCTCTTATGATAAGAGTTTCTGATTTAGAATCAAGAAACTCAACTCTCGAAGCTGAAGTTCAAAGGAAGAACAAAGATATGAACGCTCTTATCCGCGAGAAAGAAGATTTAGAGAAACAAGTTTTTGAATTGACATTACAACTAAAAGAATGTTGTGGTTCAGCCGATGAAGAACCATGGAAGAGTGGTAATAGTGTTGTTCCTAATAACTGGGTTCCTTTTGAAGATCTCGATGTTTTAAATATTCCCAGGAATACTTCTTTGAAAATCAGCAAAGCACCAGGTGCACTGAAATTCGTTGAAGATAATACAACGAATGTTCGAGCGAGTCGTTTCCATGGAGGGATATCTGTAGCGGCTGTGAACGTTGAAGACTTGATCCCCGAGAAAGATGAAGCACGATTCGATCCAGATATTTGGGGTTCGTATAATGATGCAGGAACATCTTATGCAGCCCGTATGCTATCCGAGTCGGAGATGTAGGTTGGCCCTGTCTTCTGACAGTTGAAGCTCCCATTTAAAGAAATTCAGAGGTTCATCATTTTTGTGAAAACATAAATCACCAAGCCATCCACGTGTTCACGAAATATTCGCATACATCCTAGTTCTAGAATTGTACGTCGTATGTATAAAGGGGTGATTATATAGATTCATCGACTCGAAGCCTTCGGGCTTGTCATTGTCTAGTCGAGTATTATCATAAATAATGTTTGAATAGAGGAATAAACCAAAAATCAAGTATAAATGTTAAGCATATGAAGTTTAACGCTGAATATAAGGTGTTGAAATGTAAATAAGGCAGATTTACGTGGTTCGACACTAAGGCCTACATCCACGGGACTGGTGTTTCACTATGTATTGGATGGTTACATAGATAGTCGAATGACTTTAGAATTTACATAGGTCTGCGGAAGTAGGGGGATTACTCACTCTTCCTATTTCTCTCTCCTATCTTCTCTTATAATTGCTCTGAATTGATCGATCCCCTCCTTCTTAGTAGAGAGGGGTATTTATATGGTTGGAACGTGGGTCCTACTTCTGAGGTGCCGTTGTATTCTTATCTTCTTGTGCTTTGTTCCCATTACGCAGAGGTCTTCGGTGTATGCTGCGGCCTGAGTTGAATACGAAGGGTTATCCTCGCCTCTTCCACGAGCTGATCGACACGTGTATATCTCTTTGGTATTTAATGCGGGTAGATGGATGTCTGCTCGTGTCAGAGAAAAAAGGCCTGAGCTTTAAGCTTGCGACTTTGAACTATGACAATGGTGCTAGGACTTTGAGCAAATAAAATAACCGATATCAATTATTAGCAATGGCTAACGTAAGTCAAACAGTATATATACAATAAGCTGGTACAACACCACATAGTTTATGATTCCATTTTTTTGTCAAAGTCCAAGAACCATATTGGTGATACTGTCAAATAACTTGATGCTAATATCAACTTCATATTCATTTGCCTGTCCAAGACAACAAAAATTAGAGAATTATAATCTAAAAGTAACTGCAGTAATGGTCCAAAGACATTAACATTTAAAACTAAAAGTCAAAAGTGATCATCATCAGTAATGTTACGGGATGGCCTCTCTTATGTCTCCATCACTGTTTGTTATGGCTATAAGGAGTTACCTTGCAATTGTACTGAGCTCATTCTATCCTTCGTGCGTCCATTCATTTTGAAATTCCCAATTCCTAGTGACTATTGTCCCAAGTTCTATAAACCAATACAATTAAATTAAGCTTCCAGAATAAGATACAGACAAAGACATCATTCCAAAATGAATTAAAACGGCATATTACAATATGTTAGACGTTGGTTTAGTATGTCTAGGAGAGATTTCGATCACAAAGCCTAAGTAATCCAATAAGCAACATATCCCATATTCTAACTGATCAAATTAACAAAATCCACAAACAAAATCACCCCTACAATTACTAAATAAGTAAAGAATGAAATAAAAAAATTTACCCTTTTTTTCTTAATTCAGGTTTTTCATCAAACACTCCATGTGCAATTTTATTGGTTTCAACTTTCAAGAGGTGTGTCTCTCCTTGTTGTATTGAGCTCCTCATATATCTTCTTCACCTGCAAAATCATGCTTGAATACAAATATACAAGTCAACATTTTTAAGCTTTCACAAACACCGAAACATTCTCTGTTTCTTTTAGCCATTCACTTCCTACAAAAAGGTGAAAACAACTAGTGTTCTTCAGCATTTTTCTCATTTAAAATCACTATATAAAACTCATTCAGAATTGGAATTTAGCCACAACCAATCCTTCACCAGAACTTAAATTACTTTGATTCCTCTCTATTGACTACCAACATTAACGGAAGCAAAATCAAATAATTTAGAAATGATAGATTAAGCTAGAAAAGGAATAAAATTAAACTAAAAAACGTATGAGATAGTGAAGAAATTATGGGAGTTCATGCAAATCGCTTCTTTCTTCATAATTTAGGTTCTCAGTTCAGAGATTGGGAAGTGAAATTATCATGGCTGATGACTTATTTTGAGGTTTTAAGCAGATTTGGTCGGGTCCCAGAAAATGAGGGTACCCGTCGGGTAGGACCCGTTTATGAACGGATCTCTTCGGGTAAATACCCGTCGGGTCCTAAATGGTTAATGGGTCCAACTTTTGGATCGGGAACCGAACCCAAATTCAGCGGGTCCGATTCCGATTCCGGGTAATGGATACTCATTGACAGCCCTAGTTGTATCTAAAGCCGTTTCCATTCGCACCACCCAACTAAATTAAGAACTTCTTTTATATAAGAGGCCAATCTAAGTTAAAATCATATGCAAGTAGGTAGAACTAATATACCATTGATATATACGTGCATACACGTTCGAAAGTCTCGTCATATATTGTCAAGCTAAGCATAGACAACTTCAAAGTAAACGTCTTGTTTATTGTTTAATAAAATGCACCGTCCGGCAGCAATTAGGATTGGGTAATGTGATGTTCACACTACACGTAAGCCCCATGGATTGCTTAAAACTAATCATGATTTGTGTAACTACCGGAAATCCAGTAGCACACCCAAAGAGATAGTAACCAAGATCTAAGACATACTAAGTAATGTAAACATTGGAATTTTTATTGATGAATCATTCAAAGTAACAAAGATACAAGTTCTTGAATACAAGGAAACCCTAATCTCTTTTCCTAGGTTAAGCTCTCCTACTCTCCAAAATTCGATCCCCAATACATTTCCCAAGGACCTCTATTTATAGGCCATCTAACCCTAATGGAACACATCTCATTTTATCTCGTCACGTTCTCGCAGTAGCGCTTTACACTTCGCCCAGACCGTTTTCCATAAAGTTTTTCCCCTTCTTTCGCTAACTTCACATGGGCTTGTCGGGACACCTGTCTCTTTCTTGCTCCATAATTTATCTATCTCGTGGCTTGTCTTTTCAGCCAAGTAATCTTACTTCGTCCCTTGCGACTTTGTCCTTGATATCTTGTTGGATACTTCAACTTGGTGCGAGTCTCCTCGCTTCCGCGCGTACTCTCTTTGTACTTCGCAAGGGCGATCGACGACGAGATAATTCTGACATTTGAGTTGACAAGTTTCTGACTGGGATCTTTTAGTGAGATTTTCTATCCCCATTTCTTCCCTTTATGTCCGACACGTGGCGAACCTATTTCGTGTACCTACATTTTGCCTTTTCTTATTCTATTCGAGTCATACGAGAATGGAATAAGAACCGATTCGGATTCCCTAGCCGCCACATTCTCCACTTCCCTGCCTCCACATGTCCACGTTCTCTGGGTAACCGTTTATTGCCGGTTAGTATACCTTGAACGTCCGTCAATCCATTAAGCCAGTTGTCCTTCCTGTGCTATGTATATCCCACTTGACCTAAGTCTGGGGTTTCCTTTCCTCTTCTTTCTTTCTGCGTTTATCTGGTTTTGTGTTTTCTCTTTCTTCTGCCATTGTCGCTCCGCTTTTTATCCCTCTATTCTTCTCTCATTATCATGGCTTCCAAGTGTCTCCGCAACTACCTCTCTTAAATCCTTTGAGGATTTCCAAGCAGATTTTCAGAAGATGGGTTTAACCCTAACTCCTATTGTTGACTCTTCTATGAGTCCTCCTATTATTTGCTACTCAGGATATGGAATTTATCTACAGGTGGATTCAGTCGGATACTTGGACGGCCGACAAGATGATCGTCACGATTGGTCAGTTGAGGGCTGGATTAACTTTCCCACTTTACGATCCTTCCAACCCCATCTTCCTCGAGATTCTGAGAAAGATGCAGTGCGGGGCTTTTCAGTTTTCGGGTAACGCAATTCGCATCTCCAACGAGTTTAAAATCCATTCTGGTAGTGGTATCTCGCAGGTTCCATCAG
This sequence comes from Papaver somniferum, assembly GCF_003573695.1. Classification (NCBI taxonomy): domain Eukaryota; kingdom Viridiplantae; phylum Streptophyta; class Magnoliopsida; order Ranunculales; family Papaveraceae; genus Papaver; species Papaver somniferum. Next base: position 7,050,778 of record NC_039368.1, on the reverse strand, counting down.
TGGCTGAAGAATTCGATTCTCGCGATTTCAACGTGGATTCCTTCGTGGCTAACTATTCGGCGAAGTTCACAAGCATGAGAGAGCACCAAGAGTGGGGTGTTGAGCTTGTTTGAAAGACTGTCGTGGGTCTGACCAAAACTCTCTTGTTAGACGTGGATTCCAAACTTTTCTTTTCTTGTGACGATGATTGGGCGATGTTTTCTCTGGTGGTGGGTAGACCTTTGGTTTGGGGTTTTGACGAGAAAGGATTTCCTCGCCGAGGCCCTCTTTCTAAACATTGCTACCTCGCTGGTTGCGACCCTTAGAGGCTTCAGTGGTCTGTGCCAGCCGAGGTATGACTTCTTTCTTTAAGATATTCCTTGCTTCGGGATTCGATTAGTTCTCATGTTCCTCCTTTCTTTCAGTTCACAATACCTGATGCTGGCTTTCTCAGGACGGACAAGGAAATGGTTGTAACCACCAAGTCCTCAACTCCCAAACAGGTATCCATCTCTCCTATAAATTTCTTCTCGTGATATCTTTAAACCCTAATCCTTTTCTCCTTGCAGGACGATAATCCTCTTGTTAAGCAGCCCACCTCGGATCGACAAAGGGGCGAAAAAGGCGTGATCACCCTACTCCGCCTCCTCCTTATTCTCAGGTATTCTACTTCGTCATCATTACTACCTCGCTTGTTTCGAACTCTTAGCCATCTTCCTGCTAATCTTGTTATTTCGCAGACTAGTGCCCTCCTTCAGGCGAGCATAAGAGGCAATGGAAGGTCCTGGATCTAGCTGTTTTGACCGCAGTTCCAAAATCTTCCATAATTACAAGCCTCTCTACTCCTCCCAAGCCTCAACCTTCTCAGCCTCGTGCGACCGCATTTCCCAAAGTAGTTGATCCTCCTGTTCTTCCCAAGGCTGAGAACCCCAAGAAGCCAACTGAGGATCCTTCTACCAGCGAGAAGAAGAAGCAAGCGGCTTCGTCGCGATGTCTAACCTCATTTATGATCCTGACATGAAGTTTCGTCGGGAGGTTTATGACAAAGCTCTCGAAGATCCATCTCTGAGGTCCCGTGCCTTAGAATCCTTGGTGACATTTACCTCTGAAGATTTTCTTTCCCAAGATTCTTCTGTGATGTTGAACACTTCTATGAACTTGTCTCTCCAGCAACATTCCGCCTTAATGTACCAGGTGAATCCTTTTTATCTCCTCAGTTCGACCTCCCTCTCACTACAAGGCTTACTTCTAACTTTTGGTTCTTTGATTTACAGGAGGTGAATCGTCATATGGCCAGTCTCGTGGAGATTAGACTGGTCCGCGAGAAAGCCAAGAAAGATGAATCTCAAATCAAAACTTTGGCAAATGAGCTCAAAGAGGAGAAGGAGCACTCCAACAGGCAAAGTCAGAAGATACAGAAGATTCTAAGTAAGTTTCCTCCCCTCACAGATTCGTTTTTTTCCTTTGTCTTTACTTCTTTTATTTTCTTATTTCGTATTTCGTCCAGCTCGGTGCATGCAATGCCAAACGGGTGCCTCCAAAGCATCCGCCTCATTAGAAGATCTTCGTGCAGAGAACATGAACCTCTTGACCCAAAATGACTGTTATGTATCCGAGAACATAATTTTAAATGAGAAGGTATAAACTCTTTTTTCGCAAGTAGATCGTCTGTCCATTGACTGTTCTCGTAATGAGGAGCTGAATTACCATCTTCATGATGACAATGAGCGCCTCAAGATGGAACTTCAACGAGTCAAAAATCCCTCCTCACTTCGCGGAATCTTCATTCCTCGTCATTAACTGCCTACAAGAGATTGGAAGAAGATAACGAGCATGTGATCGCTAACAAAAATAAGGTTGTGATTGATCTTCGCAAGTCTCGTAATAAGGTAGTTGGTCTAAACGAAGAGATTGACTGTCTGAAAAATAAAGTGGAAATCTTTCAGTCTCAGCTAGATAACTCTTCTCGCCCGAAGTCCATCAAATCTTCCTCTCAAGCCAAGTCCGCAGATTCTCGCCAAAACAAGGGTGCTCTTATCATTCAATCTGATAAAGATACTTCGTAATATGGCCATGGTAAAGGTTGGGATAATGAATATTATCAGTTGTGTGTCCAACTCCAAGAGTCGGATATAGCAATCTCCAAGCTGGATCATTTGTATACCGACGTCCAAGGAACCTTGAATACCACTATATTGCAGATGGAAGGTAGCTTTAGGTGCAGTGCTATTGATGATGTCAAACTTCCAGTTTCTGATGAAGCTTTGTTTTTTTTTCTTTTTGCAGAATCCGAAGAGCGCCATAAGAACCAATTCCTTCGCCTTTCCCATGAAAGGGATGAATTTCGCATAGAGGTTTATCGTCTCAAGAATGAGGTCGATGATTTGAACGTTGATATGGACGAGATGATTGAGACTTCTGTTAATGTAGCGAAGTGTTCTCGCAAGAATACTCAGAACTATCTGGTCTCTATTTTTGGCAACTTCTGCGACGAGCAGGGTCTTCCTCATCCTACTTTTCCTTTGGAGGTGTTCTCTGATGACGAGCAACCAAAGGATGATAGGGTCATCTCGGGTGAAGAAAATAGGCTCACTAAAGATGGCGAGGAGCAGAAGATCGATGATACTAAGGTTGAGGAGGAAGAGTCCAAGGGTGCCTCCGCTAGTACTGGTGTTGGTCTTGCTGGAACGGGTGATGAAATCCCTGAGACAACATTTATTGACGACTTCCTTCTTCAACAACAGTCTTAGTTTTCTTCTTTCATATTTTGGTTTTATGCTTGACTACTTTGGAAACATTTTATCTTTCTGGGCTCTGCCAAGCTTGGGGGGAAAAATATCTTAACTTTTTTGGGTAGCACTTTGATTGAATTTTATGTTATCACCATGATTTTCTATTTTTCCAAGTATATACTTACCGAGGGAATACTCAAAAGAATAATGAAATTTAAAGTATATACTTGCATCTTATTCTTTTGTGTGTTTCCGAGGTAGGGTGTATAGTTAATCGATACCTCCCCAGCAGTGCCTCGACCTTGCTAAATCCTTCACGAAGTATCTCGCCACATCTTATCTTGTATTTCGTCTGCATCTCTCATATTGTCTTCATCATCGGCTTTCTTATGTTATTTGCTCTTGCCTTTGCCTCTTGCCTTTCTCGTCGGGGCGAAACGCTAAGTCTCGCGTGGATAATGTTAAAGAAGAACATAAAATGTAAAAAATATTATTTTCTTCTGACAGCCTTACCTTCGCTACCTTTTTGCCTTTACCTTCCAAAAATTATCTCGCCGCCTTTAGTTCTTATTCACTTTCTGATTGTTATATGTTACTTTATACAAGGTCTTAGCGCGCCTCCTAATTAAGGTCTTATTTTGCCTCATCCTTTTTGAAGGATTTTAATTCGACGAAGTCTCGGGCGCTTATTACTCTTTCAAATAATAATCCATCAACCTCGTCTTAACATTTTTTTTGTCCCCATCTCGCGACAATGCGACAGGCCTAGCCATTCCCATGAATGTTAGTCCCATGACATTGCCGTATTTTTTGGTCACACAGCTCCCTAATCTGGAAGGTGTCATCCCTTTATATTCTCCTTGATTGCCCCTTCAAGGAGGTTAACCCTAACATGCATGTTGGTCTCCTCCCATCTAGTAATTACGACAATCAGTTGTTTTCGTGACTTCTTATCACCTTCGCCGATATGGCTTTGGGTTACGAAGCCACACCCTAAGTGAGGTTTCTTTGAGATCGAGCGCATCGTAGCCAAGACTTTCCATACGGACATGGCCGGTAGCGCTCCAGACGTCCCAGGCACCCACAGCTCAATCGAATACGTCGGCACCTTGGTCATATTTCTGCACCCCGTACTGAAGGCCATCATAAAAAGGGACCCTCATCGGATAGGTCTTATCATTACCCCTATATTATCTCTCTGAGAGTTGTTCACGACATGCATTAGGTCTTGCCTCTTGCACTTTCATGCGAACTAGGGTGCATGTCGTCGATTCTCAGCCTTCCTAGGCGAAGGTTTTAAGTTTCCCTAGAAACTGCTTATTTCATGAATCTTATTTGCCTCCTAATGTGAGGTCTTACCTTTCTCTTGTTAAATTCATATTCGTGATATGATTTATCAAAATTCATAAAAATATCATTGCTATCCTTTTGAAATTTGATACATTATCAATTGATAGATTGAGAAGTACATTCATCTGGTTTCTATCACTCTTCCTCGATTATCAGTGTTCTTATTCCATGTGAATGTGCTAGGACTGATATATTTTCAATTCCTTCATCTTTACTTAGTTTCTAATCTTAAATAACGTCGTGAATAATGACTGCCTAGTTGACAACGCATAGATGAATGAGCGTACTAAATCTTCCTCTGAAATCCTCCCTTTTAGTTCTCTGCAGATCGCGTCCCATCTCGCCACTAGACTTCGCAGATTTTCATTTTCTATTTGCCTTAACGAAAACAGTGCTGTTATTTCTGGTTTGCATGGTTCGCTTCTTGCGCATTTGTTCATTAGTTTGGGTTGCAGCCCGGTTGCCTTTTCTATTATTTGAGTATTGTTTTCTCTCCTGCCGGCCACCATCGATTGCTGCATTAGATACTCTTTTTCTCTGAATTCCCTCCTGCTATTCTCTATGGATCTCTTTAAGTCTTCTCGTTCGTTTTGTTTACCTCGCCCCTTGTTATCTCGCCGATAGTCGCGACATCCTTCAACTATCCTTTTTGGAGCATATTCTCCTCTTTGCGCACTACTCCCCTCTTGCTTCCTTTTTAAATGATTGTTTTTAATTATAATCTTCTCATTTTGTCTTTCCAACCTTATGTGTTCCCTAACTAAGTCTTCTCTCTTTCATATTTCTTGATAGAGTTCTTCCTTCAATCGCTTCATTTCTTCTTCCTCGTAAGCCTTTTTCCCTTTACCAAGAGGATCATGTAATTCAACACTTTCATCAGCCTCTTGTTTCAACGCCTTTTTACGGTTAGAATTGTTTATCTTTGATCCTCCTCGCGGGGCTCGTTTTTCTTTAGCGATAGGGGTTTCTTTCTCACTTCTCGATGCCTCGCTTCCTTCAGCCGTTTTTCCTTTCTTTGCCTTTCCACTTTGTTTTACCTCATCTTGACCTCCCTTTTCTGGAATCATTTCGCGTTCCTTCTCACCATCACTCGTCATTTTTTCCTCCTCGTCTAAGTCCCTTTGTGTTGTGTCCAACTCTTCACATGTCTCGATTGTTAATACCATCAGTTGCTCCGCTCTTCTTTCTTCGCACGCCTTCTTCCTTTGCTCGATTTTCTTTCTTTGTTTCTCTTCATAGTTATGAACATCCTTCTTGATGTAATCTTGCGCGTCCAGGAGATCTCCTCTTATCTCGCCAATCGTACTTGGCATGGGAAATCGTATTTCCTGATGATATGTAGATGCAATCCCTTTTATCTCGTGTATCCATGGTCTCCCTATGAGAGCATTGTAAGGTGAGTCTATGTCTATCACACGGACTGTGACTTTCGTTTCCAGCTCGCCAGCGAAAATTTTTACAACTAGTTCTCCTTTCGGTTTAGATGCAACTCCATTAAACCCATATATATTGTACGTTGATGACACGAGATACGAGTCCTTGTAACCCATGGTTCTAAAGGTATGATAAAAGAGTATATCGACCGAGATCCCCGTATCTACCAAGATTCTGTCAATCGACCAGATTTTCTTCTTTTCGGCTTGATCTTCTTCCCACTTTGAGTACTTCCAAAAATTCAGGGTTACAACCAAGGGGTTTGTATGAGAATTTCCTCCTTCAGGTGCATCCTTTGCTGAGAACGTTATTTCTCTTTTCTGCCATTCCTCTAATGGTTCTCTTATTGTAAAGCTGAATATTTCGTTTCCTTCAAAGTCCCTCTTATGTACCCTTTTAAGTATGTTTTCATGGAAATTTTGGATGCTCTTTGTTGCATGTATTATCGTGTTACAGTTTGGCTTTTGTGCTCCCCTTTCTATTTAAATTCGATATATCTGCTGATTATCACGAAGTGGTGGTGGTGGTGGCACATAGCCTTCCATAAAATGTGCGATTTTTCCCTTCTCTATCAGACGAAGTATAATTCGTCGAATGTTTCGACAGTCCTTTGTGTGGTGCCCATGAAAACGATGATATTTGAAGAACTCATGACTCCTGGTCCCTGGGGTGGCTCTATTCCCAAATTGGGTGGTGGTGGGATCTCCTCTGTTAACACTATTGCCTCCCATACCTTTTCCACAGTCGTGTTAAGCCTAGGGAGCTTCAAATCCTCGAAATCTGATGCATTTGGTATCCGCTCTCCAAATCTAGGACCTTGATTATTCCTTTGTTTATACCCTGTATTGTAACTTCGTGGCTCGTAATTCCTTCATCTTGACTCCTCATACCTTTGTTGATCGATCCATTCTTGATCTCCACTTGATACAGCTACAAGCTTCGCAGGGACTGGAGTTGAAGGCTCTCCCTTCTCATGTTTCGAATCATTCTCCACGATATGCACTGTCCTTGGTAATAGCCTTGAATTTCCTTCTTTCGCTAGAATCGGTGCCACTTCGCTAACTTGCCTCTTCTTTTCTTCCAAGGCTATGTACTCCTCTTGGTACTCTCTCAATTAATTCATCGTCAAAGAACTTCGAATAATGAATATTTGAGTGTACACCAGGTCAGTTGGGATTAAAGCGTTCATGAAAGCTAAGATGAAATTTTTCTCGTCAACTCTCCCTGCAAGCTCGCTGCATACCGTTCTCCACCTCGTCACCAATCCTTGCAGGCTTTCTGTGGGTCTCCTTCTCAAATTGAATAGAGTTTCAATTCCTGGCCTCAACATGTTGTTAGTTATATAAGTGGTCAGTAATATCCTCTGTAAGTCTTTAAACGACGAAATCGATCTTTCTGGTATCCCATCAAAACAGGACAACGCTTCCCCAGCCAAGCTCGCGGGGAAGTATCGACAAAGTACCGCATTTCATACCCATTGCATCAACGAAAGGGTGTATTGTTTAAAGTGCTGCACAACACTCTCAGATCCGCTGAATATGCTTGGTAGCGTTGGTAGCACGCATTTCTCTGGGATGTACACGTACATTATCTCATAGGTAAATGGAGATTTATCGGCCTCTTCTATTGCCTCCGCCAGCTGCACTCTGCTGCCTCTTAGCGAATTGTTTATCAGTGTTCTCATATATCGCAGCTCATCCAAGACTTCCTGGTTCAGGTTCCCTCCGTTTCTCTCACAACGGTCTCCTCTCATCACACTGAGCCTTCCTTCACCACGTCTCCTCTCTTCCTCATCCTTCCAGTTGAATTCGAGATGTCTTTCATCTTCTCTTCTCCTCTCATTTTCCTCATGCTTCTGCTCTTCTTCATATCTTCGCCTTTGATCTTCCCAGCTTGATATTTCCAATACTCTTCTTAGTCTTCTCTCTTCATTGTTTTCTCTTCGTCGCTTCCTTCTTCACTCTCCTCCGTCGTCCTCGCGGGTGTATCTCCTTCGTCGTAACTCTTCTTCTCCTGATGATATCACGTTCACCTCCGAATCTGTGGCATCAGATGCCGCTTCTTCGTTCAGTTGACGATTCTGCAACATTAACCTGGAATTTTGCCTCGTCAATCGGGCATGCTGCTCCGCTAGATCCCTATCTCGTTCCCTCTCAAGACGGAGCATTTCCCTCAGCTGATCTAACATCATGTATTCTTCACCGATATTCTGCTCCAATTCCTCACTAGTCATTTCTTCTTCTACGATGGTGTCCGTGTCATAAGCGTGTACAGAACCCTCTCGAAAATGATCTTCTTTGGACTCCTCAGTCTCCCGCTGGTTCACGCGTTGTCTCTCTCCTGCAGCTGATGTTCCTCCTACTTTGGCCTCCAATCATTTGCTTCTCCTCGTCGCTATCATGTGTGACGCTCGATCTGGTGTTCTAGTCATTAACGTATCCTAGTTTCAATATCGGTTATCCTTTAAACCCTAGTCTTAAAAGGGACGTCTCACTAAGATCTCTCTCTCCTACAACTTCAGCTTCTCTCCACTCCTTAGATGAGGATGAATCTCCAATCTAAGTTCCCTGTTTCTGGACGCTAAAATGTAACTACTGGAAATTCAGTAGCACATCCAAAGAGATAGTAACCAAGATCTAAGACATACTAAGTAATGTAAACACTGAAATCTTTATTGATGAATCATTCAAAGTAACAAAGATACAAGTTCTTGAATACAAGGAAACCCTAATCTCTTTCCCTAGGTTAAGCTCTCCCACTCTCTAAAATCCGATCCCTAATACATTGCGCAAGGACCTCTATTTATAGGCCATATAACCCTAATGGAACACAGCTCATTTTATCTCATCACGTTCTCGCAGTAGCGCTTTACACTTCGCCCAGACCGTTTTCCATAAAGTTTTTCCCCTTCTTTCGCTAACTTCACATGGGCTTGTCGGGACACCTGTCTCTTTCTTGCTCCATAATTTATCTATCTCGTGGCTTGTCTTTTCAGCCAAGTAATCTTACTTCGTCCCTTACGACTTCGTCCTTGATATCTTGTTGGATACTTCAACTTGGTGCGAGTCTCCTCGTTTCCAGACGCACTCTCTTTGTACTTCGCAAGGGCGATCGACGACGAGATAATTCTGATATTTGAATTGACAAGTTTCTGACTGGGATCTTTTAGTGAGATTTTCTATCCCTATATTTTTCCCTTTATATCCGACACGCGGCGAACCTATTTCGTGTACCTACAATTTGTAATTGTAATAGACTATTAGTTATGCTGTAGTTGACTGTTTCTTTGGAATCGTAAATACAATAATGCTTCTATCCTCCTTCAAGATATCCTGGGGCATTTGCTTTCTGGTCATGTCCAGCAATGTTTTATTTGCTTAAACATGTTAATAGAGATTCAACGATTGTAATCTTATCACTGTTAGCCGCAGGATGAAAACACCTTCCCTTAAAAATTTTGTTCATGTGAAGAACACTCTATGTGGATACAGACTATTGTACATTCTGTTATCTAAATAAACTTCTCTTTCAATCAAAAAAAAAAAAAAAAACGGATACAGCGGACTTTGTAGATGTGGACTTTTTCGTGATTGCTCAGCTGTATATATATTTATATACTAGCTACATCGAGATAAGTACGTATGATCAAACAAATTTCCTGTATACTAGATTTTGTGTCCGTGCTACGCACCGGGCGGTTCTGAAAACCGTTTTATCTCGTCCTGTCCTGATGTACGATTTTTTATGGTTTTTTTTATTAAGCTCGACATCTTTTTTACCATATTCATATTTTTTATTTAGTATGATGTGCCTTCGCCTCGGTCTGCCGTGTATTTTTGATTTGGTATGGCTCGGCTTCGCCCCACCCCGTACCTTAGTAATTTTGATTTGGTGTGGCTCAGCTTTGCCTCGCCACGTCTTATAATTTTTAATTTGATTAAAAGAAACTGCTTAACATTGTACCGGTTTACATTTGTCTGGAACATTTTTTTGGCTGGAACAGGCTTTGGAAGGAATATAATGGAATAGGTTCTTTCCAGAACTGGTTCAAATCCAGAATTCTCTAACATCAAATTTACATTTTATTTTAGGGAATTTTTCTAAAGTGACCCAGTTTTGAATTAGGGTAAAAAAAGTGTCCCCGCTTTTTTGCACTTTTCTAAACTGCCCCGTTTTTTTCAAATAACGCTTTCCATCCCATTAAATGCAAGGTGGCAGTTATTTCACCTGTTAAAAAGTCATATTTACCCGTGAACTATGAACCCTAACCATGAAGCATGAACCCTAAACCCTGAACTATATCGTGAACCATGAACCCTGAACCATGAACAACGAAGCCTGAACTATGAACCCTAAACCCCTAACCCTGAACTATATCGTGAACCATGAACTCAGAACCATGAATTTTGAACCCTGAACCCTAAATCTATGAATGGAGCTCGGCGAACCTGAAAAAATGAAGTAGAAGATAAACGTGACAAGTAAAGCGTAAATAAGTACTAAATTGGATGGAAAAGTTAACAATGGGGGCAGTTTTGAAAAGTTGAAAAAAACGGGGGCAATTTATTAAACCGAAGGGTGGGGCAGTTTATCAATCTCCAACTCCATTTCATTTTTCGAATCAACCCCCAACTCCATTCTCTGAACTGTCATGAAACCTAACTTTATTTTAGAAAATGAATCTAAACCTAACTTCATCCTGTTTCTTTCTTTTTTTTCAAATCTCTGATTCAATCTACGATCTCTGAGGAATCGTTGGTAGTGTGGTGAATCAGGTAGGAATTCTTTTATATTAGTGGATATGTTAAATTGTTTGTGTACTTGTTTTCGATTTTGTGAAATTCAAATTATCTGCTTCTCCCTAAAACTAAATTTCCTTCTGTGCAAGAAAAAACTTAATTTCAATTCAATATTATTTAGCCATATATTTGATTAATGTGAGCCTCTTCAATTTTCCATTTAGTTGTATATCAAATCCAAAAGTGCCAGAAGTATTTTGTGATGACCTACTTCTCTTTGGGGATATTTTCCATGTGATTGTAGATTTTGTTAGAATTCCCGGTCTCTCTGTGCCTTGGTTTGACATGCAATCATTTAATCACTCAATGCAGTGTAGATGTTTGTACATTATGCACCTAGTTTTTTCGGAAATTGTGTCTAACACCCCTGTACCTGATTTCTATAGTCTATGGACAACCCAATACAAATTTCAGCCTCGCCCCAACACTCAGTAGAACTGTACAGATTAAAATGTTATAGAAGTTTTGCTTCCAAGACAAAAATGATCGAGCTAATTTGTACTTTCAGTCTTCCTAATTAGAATTGATAGCAACTCCTCATATACTTTTGACTGCATCTTGAGTTGTGCAAGAAACGTGCATTGCTACTTGGAATATGGAGGAAGCCTAAGTTGGAAGAGGGATATGGAGTTTAGGGTGAGTTTTTCGGACTTGTTGATTTGTGCTTTCTAGAATTATGATTTTACATTGAGAAATTTGACCGGTTAGTGCTTGGTATGATTGTATGTGTTGGCTTTTACGTTCCTCATTATCCGTTAGCTTTTACGTTCTTTTTCTATATCTGATTATGATTGGAACAAAATGTTGATACCTGTTGTATTTTCCCAAGTTTGTATTTGGTTTCCGACAAACTTGCAACTGGTTGTATGAAAACATTCACACCAATGGTTGATAATCTGGAAAATAATGCATCTCTGTTGTGGGTGCCAATAAGCCGTAAATCAACTTTTCCCAGCTCATTCTCCTTATACTTATCCCTCCACATTCTGAATTTCTGACACAACCAATTGTGCCTGTCCAATATTTCCTTCAACCCTATGACATTGTCATCCAATTGGCTTGTGGTTTTACTTTGGTACTCGTCGATGTAATTCATTTCTTTATCAGCATGAGTATCTGCAGTTATATATGTCTCCAATTTATTCTTTTTCCTGCACAGAGCATTCTTTCTATTATGTATCTCATTTTCATTATCTACCATGTACAGTTGGCAAAATTCAGGTAACTTATCGTCCAATGGCAATAAAGAACCAATCCAGTGATGATTTTGGCCATACATTGTAAATCCCCATGGTGCTGAGCATCGTTCTGATTTTTCGCCACCTTGGCCCCGTTTGAGGTAAATGCAAACATAGAATTGTAAGCCCTAATGTTGAGTATGAATTTAGATGATCGGGAACCACCACCTGAATATCTTTGTAGATATTTTAAAAATTCTGGTGTTTCTCGCAGTAGAGGGATTTTGACAGTTCCCTTCAAACAACAAAGTCCAAACTCTGACGGCTTATTCTTCTGGATTTCGTTGGTCCTCTCTTCATCCCACATCATTGCTTGACAGTGAGGGCATACTGCAGTTGGACCCCCGACATCATGCTTTGTCAGCTCCATCATTGGTCAATATAGAAGATTCAGTACAATGGTAAGTTTCGATTAGACCTTGAATCCATGCTACTTTACAGTTTAAGCATGCTTAACTTACATGCATTTGTTTTACTAATAATAAATTCCCCAGGAAGTCCAATAGATCTTCTTAATTTCTGGTAAAATGTTTTTCCCTGTAAAACAGCAAGCCTAGCCTTTCTGGCATTCCTTTTCACACCTGTTGTAATACATTGAACATATTATTGATAGATGAATGGAATATATATGTGTCTAGATATATATAACTGCAAACCTTTGTCAGCAGCGTTTGCTATATTGATCGCAGCATCAATAGCAGATTGGCTTGTATTCATTTTTCTTGGTTTCTTATATGTTCTTCTCATTGGTTTAAGAATTGATATTGATTTCTTATTTTTTCTTGTCAATTTCAGCACTGATGAAGTCTTTTATTTCTCAGCTGCATATGAAAGGGTTTATGGAGCAAAATTGAAAGCCTCGGCGTCCTAGCAAGCCTGGTCGCTTGCTTATTCAAGTCTGCTATTTCGTGTGGAAGAACCTTGTTTTTTTCTGCAGTATTTAGGTTTTTTTTTCCTAAACCATGGTTTGATGCTGAAGAAAAGTATTGCAGAATTAACGAATGTATTTAGGTTTATAATCTCAAAACTAGTGACAAAACCCCTAGGTGAACAAACTAGTGATAAGAAAAAACCGGTCATATTATTTCTACCAAATAAAAACCGTTTCAAATAAAACTGGGACAAAAACCCCAAGCCAAATAATAATGTGTAAATTTAGTTTTTGTTACTTTAGAAAAAGACAAACATGCCCTTGACCTTTTCTTCTTCTTCTCTGATTTCTTTTTTCTTCTTTCTTCCGTCTCCTTCTCCCACCACCATCATCACCAGCAGCAACAATGGATCTCCACGAAGACCAACAATAATTTTATTCTCCCCCGACACACTACTACACCTCCGTATTTCACCACTACCACCACCCTCCTCCGCCTCCTTCAATTCCTTCACCACCAACAATTCCTTCACCACCAACACCATTTCCACCACCGTAAACATCACCACCCTTAACTCCTCGCCAAGAATAAAATAGCACAATTCCATCATCGAACCCACGAACACCAGTATATCACCACTACTAAACCCACGATTTTTCATACCTTTTATTCTGTATATATATACTGATGTGAATCTTCATCGTTTCTACATGAAATCTGTACAAGGTATACTTCTTTTCTAATCTATTTTAACACATAATAATTTCTATGATTCAATTTGTTATCAAGCAAATCTGATTTGGGTTTTTTACAATTTCTATGAATATATTTGTTATCAAGCAAATATGATTTGGGTTTTTTTAGAATTTCTATGATTCAATTTGTTATCAAGCAAATCTGATTGGGATTTATTTTTTTTTACAGAGGGTTTGCTACGAATCAATTGCAAGTTGCTGGTACCATCTTCATCCTCTTTCTTTTCCTTATCATCTTTGTTTATGCATGAACATTTATCATTCTTCTTATTATTGTGTATGTTGTCTTTTGATTTTTTTCAATTGCATGTTACTGATATCATCTTCATAGTTTGATGATTTAGGTTGTCTTTTGATAGTGATTGTTAAATTTGTAATGAACATCTGTTGATAGTGGTTGTTAATTCTATAACGAACATCTAATAGATCCAAGTTAGAATAATATACCCAATTTGGGACAGAAACTTTTATATTTGATTGAATCAGTAAGTGAGCAAGACTAGCTTGTGTTTTTGTTTTCATTAATTCATTATGCTCATGACAATATTTGTTTGAGTAATTATTAGCTCTCTGCCCAAGTTTTCAAGGTTATAGAATCCAGTAATGAGACCATATTGTGTTGCGTGGCCATTATTAACTTTCATGAAGAGTTTGTTTAGCAATAGCTTACATAGTCGGTTAATTATAGAGTATGGGGAGTGATCAATCATCCAACCCCCAAACTGGAAGGACAACTTGGACTCCTCCCATTGATCGACTGTTCATGGGTCTAATGGCAGACCAAGTACATGAAGGACAACTACTTGATGGTCAGTTCAGCAAACATGCTTGGACGCACATTGTCGATAATTTCAGGCAGAGTTTTGGTTCTTCTTTACCAAGGATGTGTTGAAAAACCGTATGAAAACTTTGAAGAAAAACTATGTTGTTGTAAGTACTCTTAGAGGTCAAAGTGGATTTGGATGGGACCAGTCGCGAGAAGTTGTGGTTGCTGATGATGCTGTATGGGATGAATATATCAAGGTGTGTTATGTTATTCTGTAACAATTGAATGAATTTGGATTTTTCGTTTTGTATTGATGAGATGTGGTGTATTTCTTTCAACTGAGGAGTCTAGTATGCTAATAAGACAATTCAATAATTTCAATTGCAGAAGCATCCTGATGTCAAATGCTGGAGGACAAAGTCGCTTCCACACTTTGATGATTTAGCTGATATATTTGGGGATAGTCGGTCCAATGGAAGGTATAGGCGTTGTTGGAATGACAACACTGTGCACGATGATGATGACCAGCATGACAGGGATCATGAAAATTTAGAAAACACGCAATCTCCAGACCGTTTTACAAACGGTACTCAAGAACAAAGTGAGAATGCATATGCATATAAAGATAAGGTTGAGGACTTGCATACATCTGATACTCAAAAAAGGGCTCGAGCTTCAATAGGTACAAATTCACGTTCTTTTAGAAAGACCAAAAAGAGTACTGGAGAATGGTAGATGCAATTCATGTAATGGCAGCGGCTGTGAACAATGTTGCAACCAAGAAAGAAGAAAACAAAAATTCATCATCTTTAGAGGGAAGTTTAGTGTCCGCACTCGAGGATGTACCAAATTTGGATGATAATACTTCCGTGCAGCCGCTAGATTTATTGGAAGATGAAAAGAAAGATTAGATATGTTCTGTCATATAATTTGAGGTTGTTCTTATTCAGTAATCGTCAATTTACCGCTATTCTCATGGAAACTTGGTGTTTATTTCTTCAATTTCTGCAGATATGTCGGCAAAATTCTCACAAACTTTACAAATCAGTGATTTCAATGATTACATCGCACCATCACAAGCTTGCATAGTCTCTCTAAATGGGACTACGACTGCTAAGAAGCAGGAGACATCTCAGGTGGTGGTGACTTTAGTTTCAATAAGAATTTTATTGATTTCTAATTGTTATATCAAATGATTTTTTTTTGACTAATTCTTGTTTTTGTTTTTACAGAACCAAGTGGTGATTGCACCTTCTGTCAAACAATTGGACATGAAACCAGTTAAAATTTCATTGAAGGACTGCTTGGAGTGCAAGTACGATGTCTATTTTATCCGTATAGCTTGTTTTTTTTGTTTTAATCATTTGTGTATAGTCAGTAACATATGAATTGGTATGAAGTAAAGAAAATAGGCTAAGCATCATGGGCATGGGTACACAATTTACACTCACGATGGAGTGATGGGAAATAGCTAGTTACTTACTTAGAGTAATCCCGAAATAAAGAAAAATATAGAAAGATAATCTTATTATGTTAACCTAAGAGAGGGTGGTTCCACGAAGAAAGAGTTGTGTTTATGTCTCCTTTAGTTATAATTAGCTCGTTAATTGCTAGACTTTGGTCGTAAAGAAGGAACATTTTTATTTTTGAAAGACATGGTGGAAGGTTGGTTGTTCTTGTTGGTGAATGAGTATGTTGCACCAGTCTAAGGAACAAAGTCATGTTCATGTTTAAGATTTAGTTATGATGATTTAGGAGCTAAATATGTAACATATTGATTGTTGATGTAGCATAGAGCACGGATCTGTGTTGCTGTGTTGTTGCTTTCTTGGCTAGAGCTACAAGGATGAGAAGAAGATGGTCAATGAAGCAGATGGTGCTGCTGTGGATAGACGGAGGATGAAAGTAGAGCTAAGTTATAGCAGATGATGTTGTAAACTAGAGAAGAAATGAAGCTTAAATGAAGTGCAGCTACTGATGAATTCTGATGAAACCAATTATGGTTTCATCTTATTTATGATGAAACCATAATCGGTTTCATCGTATTTATGATGAAACCAAAATTGGTTTCATCTAATTTTTGGTCAGTGGTGATGGTCGTCGGCGGCGGGTGTTGGCGATGTTGCTGGTTTTAGTCGGTGGTGGTCGACAATGGTGGTGCTGGCAGTTGATAATATGTGTTGTAGCTTAGAGCATGGATCGGTGTTGTTGTGATGTTACTATATCCAAGAGAACTGCAACATAAGATCCTTGTTGAATTTTTCTTGTAGTTGAATTCTGATGAAACCAATTAGGGTTTCATCTTATTTTATGATGAAACCAAAATCGGTTTCATCGGATTTATGATGAAACCAAAATCGGTTTCATCTAAATTTTGGTCAGTAGTGGCGGTGGTGGTCGGTGGCGGCGGTGGTGGTCGGTGGCGGCGGTGGTGGTTAGAGGTGGCGGTGGTGGTGGTCGGCGGCGGCGGTGGTGGTCGGAGGCGGCGGCGACGGTGGTGGTCGGTGGCGGTGGTAGAAGGTGGCGTTGCTTGTTGGTGGTAACAATATAATAAAAATTAAAGTGGGGTTGATTTTTGTTTTTGTTGGGGTGATTTAAACTAAGAGGGTAATATAGACCAATTATATTAAATGGGGTTTTTGTGAACAATTTGTTTTGTTGGAGTTTTTGTGTATGGATAGTGACATCTTTGGGGTTTTAACTCGCGGACCGTTATAATCTGGGTTTAGTAAAACCAACGAATGTATTGTCTACTTAACCGACGTTAAAAATGTCCGGTTAAGTATCGGGAGTAAACCAAGTGTAACCACTAATTTACATGTAGTTTGAATCGGAAGTGGTTTATACCCACGTCTGTGGTAACCGAGTGAATAACGCCCAGTCAAATATTAATAATGTCCGGTTAAATTTCGGGTGTAAGCTGAGTGTGAATGGAATGTGAATGTGTTCACCAATAGCGAATTGCCAAGTGTCCTAATGAATGGGTTCCTTTCCAGGATCTTGATGTTCTAAATATTCCCAGGAATACTTCTTTGAAAATCAACAAAGCACCAGGTGCACTGAAATTCGTTGAAGATAATACAACGAATGTTCGAGCGAGCCGTTTCCATGGAGGAATATATCTAGCGGCTGTGAACGTTGAAGAGTTGATCCCCGACAAAGATGAAGCACGATTCGATCCAGATATCTGGGGTTCGTATAAAGATGCGGGAACATGTTATGCAGCCCGTATGCTATCTGAGACGGAGATGTAGATTGACGCATACAAGACGCGTTAATCTGTCTTCTTATCAGTGGGTCGAAGCTCCCATTTAAAGGAATTCAGAGGTTCATTACTTTATTGTTCTAAGTAATGGCCTTCCATGCTATATTTATGTCTGACTTGCATTTTTATTTTCTCCGTTGATTTTGTTTCTGCTTCATTCGGGGTTGTAAAAATGAATTAAGGTGCCGGTTCACGCCGCTAGCTGACGGATTCCACCGTGTAATAATTAATGCTCGAGTTTGTTTAGCTAAGAATAATAAATCACTAGTACTGCTTTAATTATTTTGCTTCTCACTATTTGCATCACCAAACTAATTAAACAGAAACATCTTTTATTTTATTTTTGTTATGCCGTTTGCTAATGTCGGATCGTGTGCACCAAACTATTGTTGTGCCCGGAAAGTTGTTAAGAAATTTCCAATGGATGTCTTCTTCACCCTCAAACCCCTTGTTTGAATCTCTACTAGCTCCTTGAAGGTATTTTGTTTACTTTAAACCCATTTTTTGGATATTTTAATTGAAGTTCTTTTTTTGTTTTTTTTGCTCGGTAATTGAAGTTCATATTTTGATTAAACCTGTTTCTAGGGCATTGATTTCTAAATAAAAATGTTTCTTTTTGTGTTGAATAGATTTTGAAGGTTAAGATTAAGGCTGAGTTTGGTAATGTTTATTTATTTTTTTTCCAAAAGCATTTTCAAAATCTATATATATCAATAATTTTTAAAACTAATGTTTGGTTAAAAAAATTAAAGTGCTTTTAATACAAAGCACTTCTCAAACTCCTCGATTTTTAAAAGTCGGGGAAGAATAGCTTTTAAAAGCTACAAAAACATAAGTTTTGGTCCCACCAAAACTTAATACTTGATTTATCTTTTTTATCTTTATTTTATTATTTTATAAATGACAAAAGTTACCGTTAATTCTTTGGTTTTTATATTTTATTTTTTATTTCCCAACTATTTAATATACTATTTCATTTAATTTGTCAATAATAAAAAAAAAATTATTTAATTTTAGTGATTTTTTTTGTTTGAAAATTATATGCATGTATATGAAAAAGTGGTTAAGTAAAATGATTTTTTAACAATAATAGTAATAGTGACAATTAGTGAATTTAATAATATATATTTGTATTTAATAGGAAAAAAATAATTATTTTTAAACTCAATAAAATTGAATAAAAACTATTTTTAGAGATGTGTATGTTTTTGTCATTTGTTATAACAACAATGGTGGAATCTGATATTTTACCAAACACACTTTGATTGCTTTCTTAATCAGCTTTAGCTTTGATTAATGTTTTACCAAACGTCTAACTGATTTTTTCTCACAGCACAGCACAGCAACGCACGGCAGAGAAGTGCTTTTACAAAAGCCACAGCAATACCAAACTAAGCCTAAGAGAGGCAATATTGTTCTCGAATACTTTGCACCTAGTTCACATTACCATATTTTTGTTTGTCTTGCGTCTGACTTTTCCGCTGAAGTCAACACATCTACTTAGAGCAGTTCCTATGGACTCAACAAATCAAAAATTTGTTTATTTTGATCCCAGTATGGACTCAACAAACACAAGAACTCAACAAACATGAAAAACAGAAGAACAAAACAACAAATTTGTTGGTTTGTTCAGTGAGATGGAAAAATCGGTGCGCGCTTGAAAAAAGGCCGGGCGATCATGACACAATCGCAGGCGTTTGAGCCAAAAATGCGGTCAAAAATCACACACTGGCGTGCTTTCAACAACGGCTCACTACTAATCAGGTAATACTTTTCCACTTTAAGCAGTTGAATATCATTTTATATTCTATAAATAAACGTATTCTATTTTTATTATATAGATATATCCTGTTTGGTAAACTAAATTTAGTAGGTTGATGTGATGTGATAGTGGTGGGGATGAATTTAATTGCGGGACCACCAAACTCGCATTTGTTCATTTTGAGGGCATTTTCCTTAATGCAAAACTGTGTTTGATCATCCACGTGAATGATCAAAATTCTCATTTTACACATTTGCCATAGGAGCTGCCCCGAAGGTTAGTCGAATTATTACTACATAGTTTTTCTTTTCTTTTTGAAATTAAGAAAAATTACACATTCATATATGTAACACACCAATTAGGCCAGAATAACGTGCATACTAAAGAGACTAGACTTGGTTACTCCATGAAAACATAAGTATGCTTTACATTTGCATCGGTTGATGAATGAAATATCTTTTTTTTTACCTGTGAGTGCAAGTCTTACAAAATAGGATCCACGCATTGTCTCAACTTGCCATGGTGCTACTCTTCGAGTTTTTTAGCTGCTGTAACACCAGTATTAACCAGTTCTTGAGTGGTTAATACTGTCAAGGATTGGCCATCATCTGGGAACAAACAACCAGCAACGGAGTCATCTGTTCCTGGTCTCGTGAACCTCTAGACTCGCCTTATTATCGTCTGCCCGGTATTACTCCTCCGGTTGATAATGAGAAAGAAGCTCTTAAGAGAAGAATTTCTGATTTAATAGCAGAAATTTCACCCCTCAGAGTTGAAGTTCAGAGGAACAAGGAAGAGAAGAATAATCTTATCAACGAGAAAAAAGCTGTGGAGAAAATAAATTCCGAGCTAAAAGCAAGAAATTCAACTCTGGAAGCTGATGTCCAAAGGGAAAAAATGAGGAACCAGATTTAGAGAAACAAGTTTCTGAATTGAAATCGAAACTAAAAAGGGTGGTGGTGGATCAGCCGTCGAACAACCATGGAAGAGTGGTAAAAGTACTGTTCCTGATAATTGGGTTCCTTTCGAGGAACTTGATGTTCTAAATATTCCGAGGTATACTTCTTTGAAAATGATCAGAGCATCAGGCGCACCGAAGATTGTTGAAGATAAAACGTTGACAACGAACGTCCATGCGAGTCATTTCTATCGAGGAGTATATCTAGAGGCTGTGAACGTTGACGAATTGATTCCCAACAAACATGAAGCAAGATTCGATCCAGCTATCTGGTATTTGTATAAACATGGAGGAACATTATATGCATCCCATAAGCTATTTTGACGCATGCATGACATGCATGTTCATCTGTTTTGTGATCAGTGGGTCGAAGCCACCATTCAAAATAATTCATAGGTTCATCAATTGTTATTCTAAGTAATTACAGCCTTCTATATATGCTTCTTTTTGTAACAAAATTCCTTCCGGTTTGTATTTGATTTTTTTTTTAAATTGAAAAGGCTTCGAGTAATATTTTGTGCAAACTGAATTTTGGATTGAAAATGACACCGAGTTTTTTTACTTCTATTTTTATGACGACGTGGTAAAAAGGAAAACCTGGATAACCACGTAATATGCCACATCTGTTTTGCTGTTACAAAGCTGTTACATCTGTTTTGCTGTTACAAAGCTGTTCGTATAGCATTTTCGGCGTTATTAACCACTTCGTAATGTACCATCGGATTGATTCCTCATCTAGAGACAACTAGTGCATTGACTATTACTAGAAAGTGCGTAATTATCTGTTTCCGTATTTGCATCAACAACTACATTAAATTAAAAACCCTTTTTCATTACAAAAAGTCTAGACAGAAACACGAATGACGATGTGTTTTATTAAGGAAAGTGATATTTTAGGAATGTCGTAATACTTTCCAAGACCGTAGTGGTCAGTCTATGGAAAGTATTGTCCATATCAGTCATGAACTTGAGACCAATAAGGTAAGTGGTAATATATTAGGAAAGGATTGTCTATGTAAGTCATGATTGTGAGACTTATAAGGAAAGTCTCAAATCAGTGTCTTAGGTAAGTTTTGAGTCTCCAATCCGTGTATGTATAAATATCTATGAACTGATCATGAAATAACAATAAGAAAAGATTTTACCAAAACTTAACATGTTTATACGAGATGCGAATAGGCAGAAGTGGAACCATACATCATTGATATGTATGTATGTGCGTGCACATTCCAAAGTCTCTTGCCATCTAACTGCCAAGGTAGGTATAGACAACTTCAAAGAAAACGCCCAAACAAAAAAGTCTGTCTTAAAACTAATCATGATCTTAGGCTATTAGTTATGTTGTAATTGACTTCCTATTGCTTCTTTCGGATGTGTAGGCAATTATGTGATGGGCTCCTATCCTCAATTAAGTGATACTTTAAACAAGTTGGTTGTTTCCAAATACGGATGTAATCATCCCGTAAATAGTACATGAAAGGCCGTAGTGATTTTTTGTTGGGAACTAATACCTTGTACAAGTAGTCATCGTATCGATAATTAAATAAAAATTGCATCATACTGATAATTAAATAAATGTTGTATTCGAGAAAACTCGCCAGCAATCCTTTGTGTTAAGTTACGGTCCATATGGAATCGTCGCTGAAAATCCTCATCGGAATAGACACAATCATGATTAAAATAATCATACATCATCTTTTCGTGGTAAAAATGTCGATTCTCGTCACGTCCATCTTCTAGTCATAACTTTATATGGCTCTAAAGGCTTTGGTATGATCCCGGTTTGTAATTGCAACAAAAAATTTCGCCTCCTTCTATCTTGAATATTGCATCTTTTGACGCAAAACATACAATTCCTTCCTCTTCTTCATACAACATTTCATCCATCTCCATATCTTCCCCAGAAGAACGAAAATCAGGATTCATGGTTGAAAACCGAAAGCAAATGGAATTAAGAAAAGATTGATCGAATGAAAGATTGTTGTGAATTTGTGAGCTGAAACTCCAGCTGTATTTATGGAGGTAGAAACTAGCCGCTCTGATGACCGTTCAAAAATATCCCCAGCGTTTCTTCTGCACACTCAGCGGCTTTGCTTCATCCTGACACTTGATGATCAACTGTCCATTTTATTTTCCATAATGAAGAATCACGTTTGCTCATCCACTGAGCTCAACAAAAAAAATTGTTTTGCACATTGCCATAGGAATTTCGCTTATGTAGACCTAGAGAAGCATATATCACGATTAGCCGCGGGAGTTGAAAAAACTTCATGTGAAAAAAAATTGTTATATGAAGTGTGAACATCGATGTGGACACATAAATTATCACAACGGATGCGGATGTAGACTTTTTATTGTCATTGTTGTGCTGTATACATATATTTATTTATATGATGACACGTCAAGATAAGCACAAATTTCCTCTATATATATTGTATAGTCTTTAATTTTATTAGGGCCATCAAAAAGAATTCACTCTTCTTCTTCCGATTGTTTTAGCAATCGCGGATTATTTTTCATATCCTTGTAATATTTGCCATTTTCTTTCGATTCCTATTCACAAGTTCTTGTCAAACTAAGCAACTATGTCGTGGTTTCAGGATCCGAAGTTATTTATTATAAATGCAAATATCCATGATTTAGCACCGACTGGTTTCAGTGTATCCAGGTGGCGGCAAAAGAAAGAACTTAGTGGCCCTATTAAGGAACATGATTTGACATATTTTGGACGTTTATCTAAATGTCTCGGCGATAACCAAGAAAGCGATTTTGACGCTCAGTTAGCTTACCATTATTCTGGTGGTACAGGGATACTCAGGCATGTGAACTGTCAAGGTTTGGTCATCAAGCAGGAAATCTCCATGACTGGAGATCCGGATACGTTTATCTGGGAACGTGAACCACTAGACTCGCCTTTTTATAATATACCCGGTGTTATTCTTCCAGTTGATCCTGTGAAAGAAGCTCTTGAGAACAAAGTTTCTGATCTAACATCAAGAAATTCAACTCTCGAAGCTGATGTCCAAAGGGAAAAAGATGCGAAACAAGATTTAGAGAAACAAGTTTCTGAGTTGACAACAATGCTTAAAGAGTGTTGGGGTGGTTTAAAACCATGGAAGAGAGGCAATAATTGGGTTCCTTTCGAGGATCTTCATGTTCTAGAATTTTCGAGGAATACTCCTTTGAAAATCATCAAAGCACCAGGTATCCTAAAACTCGTTGAAGATAATACCACAAATGTTCAAGCAAGCCTTTTCTATGGAGGATTATATCCTATAGAGGCTGTGAATGTTGAAGAGTTGATTCCTGACAAAGATGAAGCAAGATTCGATCAAACTATCTGGGGTTTGTATAACAATGATGGAAAATATTATGCAGCCCGTAAGCTATTTGAGTCAGAGATGTAGATGAACACATACAAGACGTGCCAATCTATCTTCTGATCAGCAGGTCAAAGCTAGGCCTGTCAATATCTATCCGATATCAGGAATCCGTTTCCGATTATTCGAGATCCTATAGGATTTTATCCGTTTTATCGGATATCGGATATAATATGTTATCAGATATTTCTTCCTTAACATATCGGAATCGGATTAGGCTATATCCGTTTGTTTAGATATCCGATATGTTAAGGACGTACTTGTAATTTTCCCATATCCTTATTTGACTAGTCGAGGACTCGAGAAGTCATTTCGTTTTTTCATTTTTTTTTTCTCTTCTCAGTTTCTCACCGTTTTTTCTCAGTCGCCTCTCGAGTCTCCATTCTGTCTCTGCCTCTCTCGATCAGTCACTCACTCACTCACTCAGTTGTTTATCAATCACTCACCCGCTCAATCATGTACTAATTCTCTTCTATTTTCTTTGTTCAATTTTTGTGTTCGATTCATCGATTGACATGAAAATAGGGTTTCTGTCTTGCAATCTAAAGTTAGGGTTTGATATGACTTACATGTATGGATGAAATTAGAGAAACATTTGAGATGTGTTTAACTTAAATAAGAATATGAGGCATTGAGGTTGAAGAATAACTCAATATTGATAGTTATTAGTTTAGGGTTTGATTGAATTGATCTATTTTTGAGATGGGTTTACACTTGCAGTTTATGTTTTACTTTCTTTATGTGGAGAATCTGATTTCTATCTTTTTGGTGTTAAACAGAAGTTAATTTTGACAACAAAGACAAGCAAAAGGCTCTAAAGAAGGTTTCTGCTCTATCAGGTATCATAATCATTCTCTTGGAATTGTGTTTCTGATTCTCTGATAATGCATCTTAATTTACATCCTTGTTTACTATATTTATTTGAATTTCAGTAATGATGTGTAACAGCATAATCCTGAATATGATATCATCAATTTTAATATAGGCGATTGCACATTTGCACTGTTGATAGTTATGAATGCTTTTTAGTATTTACTGTTGATAGTTATGAATGCTTTTTTCATTTGTCTGGTAACTTACTCTGTGTTTAATTTTAATATAGGTGATTGCGAAAATGTTTAAAAAACCAGCCAAGGGAAAGAAAGTTGCAACCTCAAAGTCAACCCCTTTGCCTCAATCTTAATCAAATGTTGTCGTTTCTAGGGATGGTTCACAATCACAAAGTGTTCAAGCTTCAGCAATTGGCTCAACACCGGGTACTAGTGACACTATGAGATTACTAAAACCAGGCCCAGGAGAGAACCCTTCTGATGATAACATCGCAGGCTCTCAAACAAATGATGAATATGGAGAAGCTGGTGAGGATCCACTTATAACTGCGCTGAAGAAAAAGATTAGATAAACAAGGTCACTAGTGTGGGATGAATTTGAAAGGGATTGTAAAGTAAGATACAACAAGAAAACACATGTGAGGGAAGCTTTTGTACTAGGTACATGCCATCATTACAAGAAGGTAGTTGATGCTGATAGTGTTAGTGGTACTACAAGATTGCAGAATCATCTAAAGATTTGCCATAAGAGACTACAGAACAAGGATACACAACAAAAGATTTCTACTTCACTGAAAACAGCAGGTAACAAAGCTTTAAAAATTATCTAATTGGCAGTATGATCCTGCAGTTTCTAGGGAATACATGATTAAAATGATTGCTAAGCATGATTACCCTCTGAACATGGCTAAACATTTTTACTTTAGAATGTTTTGCAAGTCTTTGAACCCTGCTGCTAAGATCATGTCTATAAACACAACTAGAAGTGATTTAATGAAGTTTTTTCATGAACAGAAACAAGAATTGCAAGTAGTATTGACTAATTTGACCTCTAGATGTAGTCTTACAACTGATATGTGGACTGCTAAGCATACTAAAGATGGGTATTTTTGTGTAACATGCCACTACATAGATGATGAATGGAACTTGATGAAGAAAACATTAACTTATATTGTAGTGCCATCACCACACACAGGAGATGTTCTCGCAGAATGTATCAAAACTTGCACCCTTGAATGGAACATAGATAGGAAATTTCTTTCTTTAACTGCTGATAATGCTGCTGCCAATGGTGTTATGATGAGAAATTTGATTAGGTGGATAAAGGGTAAGGATTATCTAGTTCTTGATGGGTGAATTGTTTCACATGAGGTGTGCCAACCAAATTCTTCATTTGGTTGTCCTGGATGGTATGAAAGTTGCTGCTGAGTTTGTGCAATCAATTAGAGATTGTGTTAAGTATGTTAAATCCTCACAAGCTAGGAAAGAGAGGTTTGAAATGGCACTGTCACAATGTAGGTTGTCTGGAAAGGAAGTTTGTCTAGACGTGGACACTCGATGGAACTCAGTTTTTCTTATGCTTAAGAATGCTATTGAGTTGAAAAAAGGGTTTGAAAGATTAGCTCTTTTTGATCCAGAATTCTGTTGTATACCAACTGAAGACGAGTGGCAACAAGGGGTAGTTATTTGTGCATGTTTAGAGGTGTTTAATGATGTTTCAACCAGGTTTGCAGGGATGAAGTATCCAACTGCAAATCTGTACTACAATGGGGTCTATGAAGTTAGCAAGTGCATCAAACGATGGGAAGACAGTGGTTATGAGTATATCAGAAAAATGGGGTTGAATATGAGGGAAAATTTCGACGCATATTGGCTTGAAAGTAATTTGGTTATGGGCATCGGAGTTGTGTTAGATCCTAGATACAAGGCAAGATGGGTAGAGTTTCGTTATAAGAAGTTGTATGGAACTGGCTACGCAATGCAGTATAACAAATTCAAAACAAAATTTTCAATGCGTATGATTCACAAAACTCAAATGCAGATGAACACTATTTTGGCGCCCGCAGCTCTGTCTCTAGCTCAAGTATGATGGATTCAAACAATCCAGATGAAGTATGTGATCCTGAATATGCTAAGTTTATGATGGAGAACATTGAATTTGAGGTGCAGAAATCTGAGTTGGACAAGTATTTAGAAGAACCAATGCTTAGCAAAGGCTCACCAAAAGATGAGTATTTTTTTGAAATCTTGAGTTGGTGGAAGCTAAATGCACCTAAGTACCCAACTCTTGCAAATATGGCAAGAGATGTCTTGGCTATCCCAGTCACTAGTGTGGCATCCGAATCAATGTTCAGTGTAGGTGGTAGAGTGCTTACAACACACAGAGCTTCATTAGATCCAGAGCTTGTTGAAGCATTGTTGTGCTTAAGCGATTGGTTGCCAGATTTCATTTGTGAAGGTAACTTTTTTTTTTTTTTTTGCTTAAACTCAGTGCATAGTTTCATCTGTTATTTTCTTCTTAGTTCCTATTATTACTACTTATGTGGTTGTGTATCTTATCTGAATGTTGACTATAATGCAGATATGGAAAATTTGGAAATCGAAGACGAATGAAGTCAAGAGAGTCAGAGGCTGGAGAGGAGAGTGACAGATACTTATCATACTTCGTGTTTCGAAGTTTCTTACTTTCTATAGCATTTGCTTGTGTTTCTTTTCATGTATGTGTGTGTAAGAGGCTTACTTAGAGACATAACTACTTAAGAGTAATTTTTTAAGACTGTTTTTTAAGACAATTTGGATGGTATGTATGAGAAAAAGAACTTAGTTACTTAAATTTCACCTCTGCATATGTTTTACAGACTATAGTTTTTTGTTTGTCAGAATCGGATATTATCGGATAAATATCCGATATCCGATAGCTTAATCGATATCTGATTTTGATATCCTATAGGATATTATCGAATATCGAATATCCTGTAGTGCTTAACCTGTCGGATATCGGATTGCTAAATATCCGACGGATATTCTTCCATTGACAGGCCTAGTCAAAGCCACCGGTTAAAAGAATTCACAGGTTCATTATTTGTTCTCTGAGTAATTATGGCCTTCCATGCTTACTTGTATCGACTTGTATTTTATCTTTTCGACTGGGTTTGTGTTTGATTATTTGTTTCAATTTCATTCGGGATGATTCAGACATGTATAACAGTATAAGTTGTTACCGCCTTCAATAATTACGTGTTTTTTTTCACCTCTTGCATAAGTTGTCGTCTAATTGCCATTTGCCAAGCTAGGTAGTGGGTATGGGCTACTTCAAAGTAAACGCCCAGACAAAAAAGTCTTGTTATAGTAAAATCATGCACCAGCGAATAGCAGTTAAGATTGGTACGTAATGTGATGTGTACTCTACGCTACACCTAATTAAGCACCCTGGATAACTTGAACTTTGTTAAGGGCATCAAATATTTTTCATCCTCTTTTCTTTGGAATTATTCATTCACTTAACTGATCACAGAATATTAAGAAAATATCCATATTCTTGTATACTATTACTATTTTGTTTCTGTAGTTGTGGAAAATCTCACAACTACACCCAATGAAGTAATAAGAATACAGAGTCTAAGTCATGGAGATAAACTCAAACATTCATGATATTATGTACCACTTGACACTAAATATGATCTTCAAACATGCTTCTATATTGAGAATATGGTATTCTTACAATGATCACAAAGATTCAATCTTACAACAATGGAAATGATAAGTAAAACTCAAATCCTAATCACTTTCTTTTCTCTTCTTTACGTGGTTTCTATCTCTGTTACTTGACTGAACTCTCTTTCTTCACTATTCAAATCCTTATATAGGCAAATATCAAGGTAGAAACAACTAAGTTCACGTGCAAAATCTCTGCTAGCTGATCTCTCTTGAATCTGTCTTATTCGCCAGGCTTTTGGTAAATGTCACTGTCTTTCGCGTGGCTGTTCGTAATCTTCATGGTAGACGTCGTGCCATATTTATCGCATGGCTATTCTTCGTGCGTCTTTCTCCTTATCGCGTGATTACTATTCCCCCAGTGTTTTTCTTCTTCGTGTTGATGATGGTATCAATTAGAGGGAGGTTGTAATTTAGTTCTGTGCGATATTTCGTCCCTACATTTTCCTCTTATCGCGTTGTTATTCTGTAGGAGGAATAATGCGAGAATCTTTCATTCGCCATTTCATTGTTGTCTTTACTTTTATTCGACATTTTTCCGGTTTTTTCGTGTGATTAATTTCACGTGCAGTGACTCCTCCTTTCTTGGTTGACACATCTAGATTTATGACGACTGGTTACAATTGTAGCCGGTTCATCTGTCTTTATAAATAATTCTGGGGAGAGAGAAATTCCTCTTCATCTTCTTTATTTCATTCCTTCTCTCTTTTCTACTTTAACATGAATCGTTTCTGTGGGATCTGTTTGTAAGGTAAATCATCATGTCGAACCAGTCTTCCATTCCTTTTATCATCCTCCATGATACTGAAAAATTCAGTACTCAACCTTTGGATATTTGGACATAAAATCATTGAATTGGATTTAGTTGATCTGGGCACCACTGGTTTCCCATTCACTTGGTCCAACAAAAGAAGTGGTCTTGCTGCTCTCACTGAACAAAAATTGGATAGAAGGATAACTACTAATATCTGGATCCTCCTATATCCTAATACTACCATATCTAATATGCTAGCTACTGGTTCAGACCACCACCCTATCCTTCTCAATTCTAATCCAACTTGGCAAACTGGTAAAATCCCCTTCAAATTCTTTGGTCCATGGCTGGACCATAAGGATTGCAGGAATATCATTGTTGGGTGTTGGAGAAGAAATCTCTATGGATCCAGTGCTTTTCTTATTTCTAGGAAGCTTAAAGATATTAAACTTCATCTCAGAGTCTGGAACAAAGAAGTTTATGGAAATATCAAAACCAACATTGATGAATGTAAACAACATCTCCTATGGTTACATAACAACTACTTCAGAAATGATAGAAATGAGGCTGTCAGCTTAGCTAAGCAAAATCTCAAGGATTGGCAACTTATTGAAGAAAAATTTTGGAAGACAAAAAATAGGGTCCAATTCATAAAACTAGGTGACCAGAATACTAACTATTTTCATAGAGCTACAAAGTGCAGAACCAGGAGAAATAAGATTGATACCATCCAAGACAATGATGGAAACTGGATCTCAGATTATCATGATTTGAATAACTATTTTACCAAGCATTTCGTTAAGATGGCTACTGCTGAAACTACCCTCATCAACCCTGAAATTATCAATCAACACCATTGACAACAATATGCTGTATAGAATACCAAATTACAATGAAGTCAAATCCATTATTTTTAGTATGGAAGAGGATAAAGCTCCAGGTCCTAATGGCTTCCCACCAATCTTCTTCTAAGCTAACTGGGAACTAATATGAGGTGACATTGTCAAGATGGTGCAACATTTATTCATATCTGTCCATATTCTAAAAGAGATGAATGCTACCTTCATCTCCCTTATTCCCAATATTGACAACCCAACTTCCCCAAGCCACTTCAGTCCTATAAGCCTCTGCAATACCACCTACAAAATCACATCCAAACTTCTAGATCAAATAATGAAACCTTACCTACGCAAAATTATATCTCCATGCCAATTTTCCTTCATTCCTGGTAGGAAAATCTCTGACAACATTGTTATTGCCCATGAGATAATTCATTCAATGAAAACCAAAAGAGGTGTCAAAGGTGACAATGGAAGCATGGGGGTAAAGATTGACATGGCTAAGGCCTTTGATAGAGTTGACTGGAACTTTCTCAAAACTATTATGACCAAGATGGTTTTCAATGAGCAATGGTGTTGAAAAATCATGCAATGAATCTCTATCACCACCTCTGGTGTCCTTATCAATGGATCTCCTGACTCCTTATTTACCCCTTCTAGAGGCCTTAGACAGGGGAACCCTCTATCTCCTTATCTTTTTCTTTACTGCATGGAAGATCTTTCCAGAACTCTCATGCATGATGAAGATCTAGGTATCATTTCAGGGGAGGTACCTCTAAAAATCATCTTCTTTTTGCTGATAAATGTATGGTTTTCTGCAAAGCTAACAAAGTTGAAGCTCAAAATCTTATGGACATTCTCAACATTTTTGGTGACACATCTGGCCAACTCATCAACTTCAATAAATCTATAGTGTTTTTCAGCAGGAACACTGATCATTCTCTCAACCCTGTTATCAGCAACATAATGGGAGTTCAAGTTCTGCAACTGGATGATAAGTACCTAGGATCTCCTCTCTTCACTCACAGAAGAAAAATCAAATCTTTTAAACCAGGAGTTGACAAGATGAAGTTGATATTTCATGTTGGAAAAATGTTCCTCTAAATCCTGCTGGTAGGGAAATTATCATTAAAATTGTTACTTCAACAGCTAGTGTCTACCAAATGAACTGCTTTAGAATTCCTAAACAAACTTGTCAAGATTGGAACAAGCTTCAGAGAGATTTCCTTTTGGGGAAAAATCTGAAAAACCCCAAGGGCTATTACCCAAAGGCTTGGACAACTATCTGCAAACCTAAGGCGCTAGGTGGATTAGGCTTCATGAACATGGAACTCTTCAACAGCTCTATGATTACAAAAATTAAATGAAAACTGGAACAAGATAAAGACTCATTATGGTATCAACTAATGCATGCTAAGTACTTGCTAGGGAGAAATGTTCTAAACATGGACACAAAAGCTAAAAGATTGAGACTCTTGGATCTGGAAAGGTATCCTTGAAGGCATCCAGAACATTCAGCACCATTGTTATTGGAAAATAGGCAATGGAAACAGAATCAGAATTTGGGATGACATTTGGATCCCAAATTCTACAGTTAAACTCATAAAACCCTCTCATTGTCCACATGACATTAAGATGCTGGCACACCTCATGACATCCTATGGAGTCTGGAATACTCACCTTGTTGAACATATTTTCAATATAAACACTGGTCAAATCATCCTGGCTCTCAATACTCAGCCAGGGACAGATGACACAATCCAATGGAACTTAAATGAAACTGGAAAATTCTCTATCAAAGCCATATATGGGGCAAAGATAGATAACTTATACAGAAATGATATCGTTACTAGAAATTGGGAGGATATATGGAAAATGAATGTTTCTCCAGTTATAAAGATTTTTATCTGGAACCCATAAAATCCTTCCTACCAATGCAAAGACTGCAAGTATTCTGCACTACATTGATCCTATATGTCAAATTTGCAAAAGCGGGGAGGAAGACATGACACATATGTTCTTAAACTGTCCTGCAGCAACTGGTTTTTGGCATGAAGTTCTTGGGCAGCTCATGGAAAGTTTGACAACACCACAAACTTTATGGATTGGTTCAACTCTTGGTTCATACTCGGAAGTTCTACTGAAAACTACAATCCTTATGCCACCATTTGTTGGTATATTTGGAAAGCTAGATGTGATCTAGTTTTCAATCACATAAAGCCTAATGCAAAACAAACATCTCTCTCCATTAAGCAACACTTATATGATTATAACAGAGTTCACAACTTACCAACTCATGCTCTAAATACTTTCTCTCTAAATGGTGAAGAACCTGACACTCAGGCAGACATTACAGTACCTTATCATCTGAATTAACATACTCCACATGAGTTTGGTTTTATCATCAAAATCTGCACTACTCTAAAAACCAATTCTTTTTTTGCACTAACTATCTGGGATGTTGCAGGAAACATCATTGATAGCAGAGGACACTCAGGCCATCTGGGAGAATGGGAGTAACAGGAGGTGCAGACCTAGCTTTCAATTGGGCAAGGGAGCAGCAGCACATGAATATTGAAGTACAAGCTGAATCCAAGGAAACTCTCTTAAGATTTCAATATTTTTACACCCAGGCTATCAAGGAAAGATTCAACATCGGTCATTATGAAGACATGCAAAGCACCAATGAAGACAATATCTTAAGAATCAAACCAGTTTCTTTTGTCTTAACTAGTTTTACTATTATACATAAAACTCAAAACTTGCAATTTCTCAATATTGCTATTATGTGTAAGAACTATGAAAGCAAGCTTGACACATGCCCTGCTACTACCTTGTTAATCCTTTAGGCTTTTAGGCTCTGCTTAAGTTTTTCTATAAAAGAAAAGATTTGTTACCACTAGGGGTGAGCATTTTAACCGTAATCCGTGGATTTAACCGGGACCAACCGTATATTTGCGGATGGATGTCCGGACTATTCGCTAATGGGTTGGACGCGGATGAGATTTTTGAAATGCAACGGATAACGGATTGGGCCAGGATGCAACCTTAAAAATCCGTTGAATATCCATATCCGTTAGATCAAGTGCATTTATATAATTTTTAGAAAATATATAGATAGTTTTGGAGTTTTTAGGGTATTTACTTGGAGTGTTGTCCCTGGCACTTCTATATTTACATACATGTATAAAATATGTAGGTTATATAAGAAATCATTTCTATATATGATTTATTTTTTATTTTAATTTAACTTACACAAATCCATTGGATTATCCGCACCCAATCCATGCATCCGTGCATCCATTGGATGTTGGATTGGATGCGGATACCAAATTTGAAATCTGTAGTGAATTGGATTAGATGCGGATCAGGTAAAAACCGGTCCATACCAGTCCATGCTCACCCCCAGGTACCACGACCACGACTCCACGAGGGTGAACAAGTAAATTTCCGTGTGTAAATAGAAAAGAAATACAAGTAAAATTGGGGAAATCAAACATTTTCCTTTCGGTGAGAAGGGGTTTAGGGTGAAGCTTTAATCTGTAGAGGGGAAAAGAACACAAAAATGGCAGCAGCTCCAATTTCTCGAGCATCCTTGTTAATTTATAAATCAACCAAAAAGAAGCATAAACAGTATTTCTCATTCCTTTTCACTTGCACCTCCAATTTCAACTTCATCATCTTATTCAAATTTCTTGTTTCTACAAGCTTGAATCTCTACTCTTTGAAGGTATTTCTTTAAACCCTTTTCTTGATTTTATTGACAAAAGTTGATACTTTGTTTAAATTTGTGTCTGGGGCATTGATTTCTGAATAAAAATGTGTTATTTTTGCGTTGAATTGATTTTGAAGGTTGAGAAGAGAGGCATTGTTGTTGAATACATTGCGCCCAATTCACAGTGACGCTGATTCTGCTTGTCCTGTGTCTGTGATTTCTGCTGAAGTTAGCACATCTAATGACGGTTAGTAATTATTATTGTATTCATATTTCTTTCTGTTTGCAAATAAGAAGAAATGCATGTTTATATACAGGACATATTTATCAATCAATTTGATCCGGAAGACCATAGGATTCTCATACTACAACCACCCTATTGAAATGGAGTTTAGGATAGAACAACGATACATACTAGAGAGACAGATCTGGATACTCCATGAAAACACAAGTATGCTTTGCATTTGCATCCTTATAGAGCTTGCAAGGATGTCTAGGAGTTTATCAGTTATTATAACACCATTATTAACCACTTTGTAATATACCAACAGAATGATTCCTCATCTAGAGACAACTAGTGCATTGACTATTTTGGAAGAGATGTTCTTGTCGTATAGCTTGTCTGTTACTCGAAACTACGTTAGTTTATTTTGTTGATCTCTAAGCCCATTTCCATTTTCGCATCACCAACTAAATTAAAAACTCTTTTTCATTACAAAAAGTATAAACGGACCAAGTAAATGGAAGAAGATTTGTTTACACTAGATGCGAATAGGTAGAACCATACATCATCGGTATATATGTGCATACACATTCCAAAGTCTCTTGCCATCTAATTTCCAAGGTAGGTGTGGACAACTTCAAAGTAAACGCTCAGACAAAAAAGTCTTGTCTTAAAACTAATTTCTATTAGACTATTAGTTATGCTTTAATTGACTTTGTATTGCTTCTTTGGATCTATATGCAATTATGTAATGGTGCTCCTATCCTCCTTCAACTGAGGCCAATGTGAATCAGGCCGGCCGCCCATGGTACTTCCATATTCAATTTAAAACTTTTCTGGTCATATGCTGCAATGTTCCATTTGCTTAAACATGTTAGTAGAGATTAACAATTGTTATGGATTTTATGCAACACCCTAGAATTTTCAATCCTGGTTCTGTCCCTGGACAAGAACAACTGTTATCGTTAGAAAGCTTTGTCATCACCAAATTATTGAACCTATCTATATGTACAAATGAATATACAGCTCAACAATCTAAATATAGTCTAACTATACGAAGTCAATTATTATAGTTTATTCATATTGTGTTGAATCATGGTGAAGCCTTTGACTGGCCAACTCTCATTCAACGGTTTATGGAGGTCCTAGATGAATTTTTCGGAAGAATATATCATCACACGTTAGGTAGGTGGCCAGATTAAGAACAATAGTAATTCCACTAGTCGATTATGGTATAGCCATTGGCAGGTATGTTTACACTTTTCTCTATATATATCATTGTGTTTTATCTTGTTAAGGACCGCAATTTAGATAACTTCACAAGAACTTCTTGTTTTCTCTCTTTAGATAACTTCACAAGAACTTCTTGTTCAGACTCTCCCTCACATCTGATCAAAAAAGGACTCTCCATCTGTCCTTCAAAGTAGTAACTGAGAACAACTTAATACGAAATATTCAGATTCTCACAGTGCTCTTTTATCTGCAGTTCCTCAGCCTTTGGTCATTCACGTTCAGTGAGTAACTATGGCATGGTATAAAGATCCTCAGTTGTATATATGCCGTGAAACGCCGGGGTTAAAACTATACAGGATGAAGGAGCCAATTGGTACCCCCATTGCGCTATCAGGTATAATCGATTACGGATTCTTAGATTACTCGAAACATCTCTGTTTGGCAAATAACAAAGAAAGTGATTTTAATGTTTTCTTATCTTCCATCAAGTTTGATGGAGTGACTTTTAAGCTTATAAATTGTCAAGGCTGGGTGGTGTACCAGATGGTCAGTAATTACCACCACTTCACCTGGGCACGTGAACCACTAAGTTCGCCATTTTATAGGCTGCCTGGTATTCATACTCCTGAAGCAGTACTATTGGCTGAGAAAGAAGCTCTTAATAGAAAAGTTTCCAAGTTGACGGAACAAGTTTCCAGTTTGGCAGAACAAGTTTCCGATCTGACTTCAAAACTTAAAGAGTGTCGTGGTGTTGGTAGTGGATCAGCTGATGAAAAACCATGGAGGAGTGGTGATAGTAGTATTCCTAATAATTGGGTTCCTTTTGAGGATCTTGATATTCAAAATATTCCGAGGAATACTTTTTTGAAAATCATCAAAGCACCAGGTGCACTGAAATTTGAGGGCGATTATACAACAAATGTTCAAGCGAGCCGTTTCTATGGAGGAATATCTCTAGTGGCTGTGAACATTGAAGAGTTGATTCCGGACAAAGATGAAGCAAGATTCCATCCAGATATCTGGGGTTCGTATAACAATGCAGGAACATCTTATGCAACCCGTAAGCTACATGAGTCCGAAATGTAGATTGACGTATTTAAGACATGTTGATCTGCTTTCTGATCAGTGGCTCGAAGCGACGGTTAAAAGATGTTCATCATTTTGTTGTTCTAAGTAGTGGCCTTCGGAGTTTATTTATATCAGACTTGTATTCTTTTTCTTATTTGTGTTTGATTTTGTTTCCAGTTTGGCAGAACAAGTTTCTTCAATGGCAGGAGATTGTAATGTCTATATTCATTTGAGTTGGTAGGAGATTGTAATGTCTATTCAGATTTCAGACTTATATAAAGATGCTCTTGCGTATCTTCAATGTGTGTACATTTTGTTTTTTAAGGTGCCGGCCTGCCGGTACCAAAATTGGATATGGGTCATAAAAGAACCAAATGATTACCCGAATATTGGATAAGGGTCAGAGGGGTTAACAAGTAAATTTGTAGGATGTAAATAGAAAAAAAGAAAGAAAAGGGACATTTTCCTCACAGAGGTTTAGGGTTGAAGCTTTGAACAGACAAAAATGGCAGCATTTTCACTATCTCGAACATCCGTATTCGTCCGTAATTTCTGTAAATCAACCAAAAATTTAAATAATATCTCTCAATCATTTTCATTTCCAGCTTCAGCATCTTCTTCTTCAAAATCAGCGAATTTCTTCTTCACACAAACTCGAATCTCTACTCCTCACAGGTTTTTTTTTTTTTGTATAAATAGTTTGATTTCATCAAATTAAGTTCATATTCTGTTTGTAAATGTATATAGGATTTTGATTTCTGAATTGAAATTTGATTTTCTTTTTGTGTTGATCTGATTGAAGGTTGAGAAGAGAGGCATTGTTGTTGAATACTTTGCACCCAATTCACAGCGCGACTGCTGCTGCTTGCCTGGTTTCTAAGCTTCCGACTGAAGTTAGCTCATCTAATGACGGTTAGTCTAATATCATTTTTGCATTTTGATATATACATCTTGATCAATTAATTTTATCCCCAAGACCTAAGTATTCACATACTACCACTGCCTTAATGAGATGGAGTTTAGGGTAGAACCACGCGTAGAACAACAATAGTAAATACTAAAGAGATTAGATTCAGTTACTCCTTAAAAACAAGTATGCTTTACATTTTCATGTGTAATGTACTGGGCCTTCAAGGTTCTTGATGAAATGTCTTCAACTCCGGTTAGTAGAGCAACTCTTGAAAAATAGGATCTACACATGTTCCCATTTTTCCATGGTATAAGTCTAGGACTCTTTCAGCTGGCGTATAAGTGTATTTACCACTTCTTTCAATGCATTCAAGAATTATGTTATCTTGTCAGATCTTCTTTCTAAGCCATCTTTGGTGAAGTTGAGGATGTCTTATATAACATGGCTAAGAAACCTATCCCGAAATGGTGTCTTCAAACCCCTTATTCCTCAGTTTTTTTTTTCTTTCTTCTGGGATCCATTCAGCCATCATATCAAGTGTGTTTGTAGATTAACGTCATCATATAATATGTCCACCCAAAATGCTGGCATACTGATAAAATATGTTGTCCACCCGATGACATATGACATTATTGTTTGCCGGTCAATGGGGCATTTCTCTTAGTTTCACATATCCCTGACTGGGAGGAGTGGGACTTCGTCTTTGACTGCCTGCTGCTACTATATATGATAGCATTTCCGACCTTCAGTCGAAGCTCCAGCGGCGACATTATGACTAGCAAATTTCTGCTGTTGGAAAACAGAATTAGGTAATCATATGGCTAACCTTTACAATCCAAGTAGGGTTGGATGATTTAACTTTTAAGGAACCTTGATTCCCCACTTATCTGTTACAGATTTGCAACTATGATTAGAAACAGAACAGTTAAAAAAAACAGATGAGAAACAATTTCTGTAAGTGCAACCAGGGATGAGACTAGGTGTTTTCTACATAGAGATTTGGATCCTATTGTGACATGGGAGCCAAATGAAATTTCAAATTTTCTGTAGGCTAGGAAGTCTCCATACCTTCACCCAGTTTGAGCCAATAATATTGGTTTCACTTGATAATAAGAGGATGTTTCTAGCTGTAACATTACCGGACTTATCCTTGGTCCAAACAACCTTATACTCCGCATTTTCATCATATGGGGATAACTGTAATATCGTTTGGGATACTATTATGGAGGGTTTTGGTGGAGTTCTTCAATAGTGCAACAGCTTATGTAGCCTCTACCTTGCCCGTGGATTATTTGTGCAGTTCACTCCTGACAAGTTTACTACTATGATCCATGGTTTAATCACCATAGACTCCCCCCATCACCAATTGAGTCTGAAGGCCATTCGTAGTGGTAGCTTATGTGGCCACTAGCTCTCCCTTAGATTAGTTTGAGTCAGGTCATTCAGGAATTAGGAACCAAGGTTATTGACAAACAACAGAAAAAACAAGCAAATCTTTCCAGTATCTACTTGGACATTCTTATTTCCCTTGTTCAAAACTGTTAGAAATGTGAATTAATTTTTCAATCATAAACATCACTAAAATGGTTGTTTCCTTATTGGGAGGTGAAAATGGTTTACCAGTTGTACACAACTGTGTCTGATAACATCATTTCATAATCTGTTTTGAGAGATGAGTTCAACCACAACCATCTTCTCGAGATCCCAACAACTCCATTATGCGGCTTACTTTGTTGACTTATAAATTTCAGGCAGTGTACAGTGGACCTTAGATCAAACAGTCGTGTTGTGTGCATCTTAGGTAGGCACCTCTATGGATAGTTGGAGGACATTTTCATTGTACTTGGTTGACTCTGTGATTGCGCACAGTGCACCCATTGGCGTGCGTCTTGCTTGAACCCATGATGCAGCATGCATCTGGATGCCCTAAATTTTCTTAATGGTCCATGATCCAAGGATAGAAGTCGTTTCATGTCACCAGTGCCTAGTAAGTGGCGTGGATGGAGCGTGTTTCCTATTGTGTTTTCAATGTCCACCTGTCTCAGTATTTGTGTTATTTCGTCGCCTTTGTGTTATCTCAGTATTAGTATCATGTCCATGCCACTGTGCTTTTAAAGTGCGTAGTCACTAGACTGAAGAAAAATCACACGCAACAGAGGCCATGAATTCCAGAAGTATGCAAGTCATTTATGAAAAAGTATTACAAACAGTGCCATGTTTGTGACTTTTGAACTAAAAACAACCTCGATTCAGCTGTGCCAAAATTTCCTCTCTTTTTTTTGTCCAGCAAAGCCTTGCTTCCGAATAGCGTCAACCATATACCTGAAACCTCAGCACGAAGTGTAGAGATGCATAAGATTATCTTGACTTTGGCATTAATGTCCTTGCTGTTTTGGGTAGGTAGTATTGTAGGCTGGAAGGTGGGTCATGACTTTTTGTGATAGAACTTAAGCTCGAAAAGGACTACACATACACTATTATAGGCCATAATGCTTGATCTCTGCACTGTGGATGCTGATAAATCACGTTGTGACCCTACCACCATGAAGCATCCGTCAAATTTGCAGTGCTACATTTGGCAAGAAAACCTTAAAATATTTTTTACTTCACAGTTTAGTGTTTGTTGTAATTAGTCAGTTAGGGGAAGACTGTTCAAAATGTGAGCGACTGTTTGGATAGGCCCTTAGTAACTTTGTTAACCAGAGTAGTATTTGACATTTAGCGTGGTTTCTACTACTGTTAATGCCAGTCCAGGCACGCCAGGATATCAGTCCTTCTACGTCCATCGATAGAAATTCGGATGACGTCAAGTGATCTTTGAAAGCCATGTACTCAGTGGAGCCTGTTTTCAAAGCCAGCGGTTAAATTTAACAATTTCTTTATTGGGTTAATCATTTTGGGTATAATATTTCCAACTAACCTTTAGAAGGTCTACATACATATTGAGTGTATAACTTCCAGTGTCTACACAAGTCGATGTATAATCAGTTAGAACCTATGTTATAGATGCCTAAAATTGTGACACTGTGGAAATTCTGCATCTGTTTTTGTGTAATTATAAGGCTTGCTTTCACCATTAAGACATCTAACATTCACTGTTTATCATCTATCAAAAGAATAAAAGAGACAAGGAACTCTTATGTTTTAGTGTTCATCTTTTGTTTGCCGCTTGCTGTCTAAATATGTGCACATCTTTCGGTAATCGAAAAGATTATACTTTGTTTCAGTAGTTGGACTTGGAAGTACTAATTTTAGCCACATACTCGAATAGGTTGGGTTAATCGTCTTTATGTAGCTTTTGTCGCATTAGGTTGAGTTCATGAGCTATAAAATGGCTGATAGCTCATGAATTCAACCTAATGCATCAAAAGCTATATAAAGGCGACTACTCCAACCTATTCGAGTATTCGGCTAAAATTAAGTGATTTTCAGTACTCAAATGTAGTTGAAGAGACAAAACTATATTCAAATTTATGCAATATAGAGTTTCATTAAGTGATTTTCATTTTTATATTGCATGTATGAGAATTTAGAAAAAAGAAGAAGTGGGTCTTCTGGAATTAGCAAAAAGAATAAGATCTAAATTAAGCACTAATCTAGTTTGTGTGTTATTGTCTTCCCATGTATTGAATTCACTAGATTTTTTAGCATTGTTGTGTTGGCCAACCTGGTCAAGGTTGCTGAGCTAACAAATCTGTTGCTTTTTGAATGAGTCAAAAATGCAGAAACTCGTGTCTGTTGCTAGTC
This sequence comes from Papaver somniferum, assembly GCF_003573695.1. Lineage (NCBI taxonomy): Eukaryota > Viridiplantae > Streptophyta > Magnoliopsida > Ranunculales > Papaveraceae > Papaver > Papaver somniferum. Next base: position 7,010,455 of record NC_039368.1, on the reverse strand, counting down.
TTTACTGCATTATAAGAGCTTCTAGCTAGACCTGTGAAGTTATGCGTCCTGAGATTATAGTTGATTTTGTCACTCTCAGATCTAAAGCTTCTTTGTTAAGAGGTGTATTTTGTTCTTCCAGGGTTTCAATCCTGCGAACTTAGTGATATTACTCTTCAGACTTCTGTCAGAATAGCTTATTAACATTCCCAAGTTTAAAAAGTCTTTCGGATATTGGAATTTTACAACTTAGTGTCAGTGATATTACTCTTCAGATTTATGTCAGAATAGCTTATAGTAGTGACTTTGGTGAAACTGCTAATCTTTATTATTAATTCTGATGGGAAGTAGAGAATGTTTTCTTCTGTTGGGGGTGCGGGAATTTAACCGAGAGATGGGAAGCTGTTACATATCAGTGTTTAGTTTATGGGTGCGGGAATTTAACCGAGAGATGGGAAGCTGTTACATATCAGTGTTTAGTTTATGGGAATTTAACCGAGAGATGGGAAGCTGTTACATATCAGTGTTTAGTTTATCAGTGTTAGTGGTAACATGGGTGTTTGTAATGATAATGTAACAAGTCCTATTTGTGGTTGTGCATCTCAAAATTTCTAGTCGGTAGATCCAAATGATAGTGTATTAGACTATCAAACTGAACTAGTTCTTTAACCATGATGGTATTAGATAATACTATGTTTCTTAATTACGAACCCGGGTCCTCTTCTCAGTTCTTTTATTAAGTCGAATTGCCTAAAAGATTCCACATGTATTGCGTCGAAAGCTCTTGCTGATGAGGCAGGAGTTTGTTACTATGAAGCAACAACTTTTGTTAGCTGGTTCATTTGCCCACTGTTCCTAGTATTTCATAGGTTAAGAATTGCGGATCAGTGAACTCCAAATCCACCTTCGTTTGCTCTTACTACGACGCTGAGTAGTAAATCATCTAAGGCGGTCTATGGAATTTGGTGCTACAGAAACAGCCCAAAATTTAATTCATTATCGGCAGAGTATGCATTGCTGGAATATGCCTCTGGCACTCCGCTCCAATTCTCATTCAGTGACCTCCATAGTTCAACCAAGGGATTTGAGGAGAAACTCGGGTCTGGAGGTTTTGGGACCGTTTATAAAGGGATTCTTGCCAGTAGAACTACTAGAAGAAACTGAGCAAGGGGGGAAACAGTCTAAAATGGAAGTTGCAACTATAAGTAGCACCCACCATTTGAATTTGGCGAGACTGGTTGAGTTTTGCTCTGAAGGTCGCCACAGGCTTCTGGTTTACGAGTTCATTAAAAATGGGTCCTGACACTAGATGTTGTGTTCTTTCTTTTTTTGATTCGCACTGGACTGCTCAAGTCTTAGATTACACCATTTGTTTTTCTGTCTCACTAGTTGCTAACCTCATTATCCAGTCATGCTTTAAGTTTAGAATGCTTTCTGTGTAAATTCTTTTCACCAATATCACATGGTAATGCTTCGGTATACTAATAGACTCTACGAGTGAGTTTCACTCTATCAGTTGCCAAGAAGTTGAGGTTTATCATACAAGGTTTTAGCTCATTTAATGAAAGGTGGAGCTGGGGGTGAAACTAGTGTGATTTCCCTAAAGCAAAGATTAGCTCATTTGATGTAAGGTGGAGCTGGGGACGAAACTAGTGTGATTACCCTAAAGCAAAGATAGGCGTTGACTAAGAGGATTTTATGGAGCAGTGCAGTGAGGGGTTACACATTATATTGGCTGAAGCTTAGTTTCTAGGTGTCAAGGAAAATCTTCTTTTATCGTCAATAAAATGATTAAAATCCCATGGGTTCTTCGGATTTTTTGCTTTTTCCAATGTAAACAACATAATCTTTCAGATGTTTCTCAGTCTGTTGTCATAGCATGCTTGAAAAATGTGTCCTATTCAATGCAGAGTTTACTTCTTGATTCTATGTGTAAATGCTGCTTGCAGAGATTCTAACTTCAAAACTTATTCGTTTGATGACAGGTAGATTTGCCAACTATGTCAGTCCCATCTAATGTCTGCTAAATCTAAAATGCTGGTCCTTTATCCATCATGGGAAGTTTTGGATTTTCACATACGTAGAGGTTCATAAGAAACAGTTTCTTCCCTTTTCTTAATTATTTAATTTTCCGCTGTTTCTGTTAAAAAACAGTCCTTAACTCCGAATTGTCATCATCTTATTGATATAGGATAGAACAAACTGATAAGATATAAGAATGTGAATTTGCCATTCAATGGGAATTTACAATGTGAGTCCTTCAACTTGGCACGTCATGCTTCTAAACCACTATCTGATGCAGTTTCTTAAAATCTATAGTTTTGCAGCAACAAAATATCATTTTGTTTTTAAGAACAAAGCCTACTTGAATTTTTTTTTTACGCTTTCTTGTTTGATGATAATGTTGATATAAATGAGGTTGATTAAGCTCTACGCACGAACATGGATGTGATATTTGTGGTCATATTCGAATAATAGGATTTCTGTGTTCTGCATTTCATCTTATTTGGTGATAAAAAGGAGGGATTCTTGAGATGTTGCCGTACTAAAGTTAGGGGTAGACAGAAAAATTTATGACTTGGAATTGACTACTCTCAAGGTAAACAGGGTGAGAATGTCCGTGTCTCTCATAAATTTTGGACCTACTCTTTCATTTTCAGATTTTTCTTTTCCAAACAGCCAATTCACATCATAAACACTAACCAAATATGTGAACTGCAGTATAGTTTATGTAGTTCTAGCTTGTTCAGGTCATGTACCATCACGAGTTTACAACAAAATTGAGGAGTTACAATCTTAGGGACAATATTCGACTTAAAAGTAGTACTTAATCATAAATTCATGTATGAATCATGTACTTAGACGACATAGGGTTCACAAGAAAAAATCCTATAGATTTAAGTTGGTTTATGAACAAGAAAACCTCTATCTCGAGTTTATGCTGGTGAGTGGGGTTGAGCCTTGCACGTGCTAGGGTTGCCCGGTTGGCTTATAAGTAGACAGGCACCAATAAATAAGCTGGTAGACTTAAATAAAAACCCAACTAACAATTTAGTAAGTGTGAACCTCTGGCTCTCTGTGTGTGGAAGTTTTTGAAAGGGTCACGGAATTTAAAGAGTCATTTTCATTGCAGGAAAGTTGAAATTCTTGGAAGGGTCAGTAGATTTATTAGTCATTTTCATTGCAGAACATTTTGGTGTATAAACTACAAACTTAGTCTTATTAAAACAAAAAAATTGTGTCATTGAGTTTTGACTTTGTTTTGTGATGATGTTTTCTTATGTTTTCAAGTCGTTGGTTTTTAGTTCAATGCATATCTAATCAAATCACAGGAAAAGATAAACAGTAAAACAAACCCCTCAATTCTTTGTTTGGTAGTCTTTTGTTAGTAGATTCTATGTCTTTTGCTCAAGTTTTACATTGATCGGTAAAATGACTGAAAAAATTATGGCGCCGTCAGAACGAAGAAGTTCGGAACGATGCTGCCGCGAAACAGACTTGTAAGTGAGATTATCATAAACTAATTCTAAAAAAATGAAAATTCGTGTGCCCTGAACTTGTCTAATAATTGAGATTAGCATTTGTTAATTAGAAAAAATGAGGGTATCCTTGTAGTCTATCTGGAAGTGATGAGCTAGAGGACAAGTAAACCTTTAAAAATTAGCTTCTTTTTTACATTATGGTTTGGTAGTGCTAACTACTAATAACTGCTAATGAAGAAAACTTCATAGTTGTTGAGATCTTTCTTAAAACATACACATGTATTAGGAGAAGCAGAATTTGTTCTTTTCTTGTGGTATCATCAACTTCTTTACTTTGTGGTATCCATGTTCTGTTCTATCTCTCTAGGTGAAACCTAATCCTTCTCACACGTAAACATATACTTCATCACAAATGAAACAATACAAAGCAACAAACAACAACTCACTACAATTGGTTAGTACTGTTTTTTACTCTAGAAAATTTACTGTAATTTCGTTTTTTACTCTAGAAAATGGCAGTTAATACTGTTTTTTTTTTTTTGGCTGTTACAACTTAATACTGTTTTTTGAATCAAAAAGTATCATTGCAGTTGAATCTTTTTTCATTTTGAACATAACTCTGAAGTACAGAGTGTGGGTTTTGGTTTCTTCAGTTGGAGACATAAAAAGTTTCTGAGTGACCTCCAGACTGTGTTACTCGTAGGATAGCCCTATCTCTTTCTGTTGTCAGTTAAAAAAAACAAGTCACTACTCCTCCACCTTCAATTCCATGGCCATACAAACAAAAAAACTTACATTATAAAAAATTGGTGGTAGAAATATGAATGAATGGGTCCAACTTCTTCAATACTATGTCTTTTTTCTTGTTCTGCATTCTTTAATGGGTTTTAACATCCCACATGAACTGTCAAGATAAATTTAAAAAAAGAATACAAAAGTTTGTGTCTTTATTTCATTCTTGTCAGTGATTTTTTTTTTTTTTTTTTTTTTTTTTTTTTTTTTTTTTTTTCTGTATAGGAATTATGAAGTTGTAATTTATTGTGAATTTAAGACCATTTCTCTATTTGGTTAATAGTGTCTTCCTCCTCTTTCATTTCTCTATTTGGTTTTTGTCTTCCAAATATATCTATCTTAGAGGCAGCATTTAGGACAATATAGAAATAGGGACATAACTCTCCCACTCTCCACCCTCTCTGTCTCAATATCTCATTTTCTCTCCCATTCATGTATGAGAAGTCATCAGAAGAAGAAGAAGCCATTTTCCAATCATAACTTTCCTTTTTTTTTGACAAAAAATAATTCCGTTTTCAATCTTCATCGAGAGATATGGCTTCTTGTTTCAATGATTATGCAGTAAAAGTATCTGATGCAACATCTTGTTCAAGCACCGCAAACTTAGCTTGTTATCCTGCAAACTTGTTGCCTTCAACCAAGAATGCAATTTCCTGTCTCTACAAAACCAAGCTATCTACTGAGAAACAGTTTTACATTACAATCTCTTGGTGCAAGAATAATATCGCAAACAGTCAAGGTCTAAGCATAAACGTAAACGAGATGTCGTCGCCGAGCTTCAAATTCAGCACGGATTACCGGTTGTTCCGACGGAAGAAAGGTACTCGGAAACTAGAAGCCGGGAGTTCAAAGGTTGAGCTTTTCTGGGATATCTCCATGGCTAAGTACGGTTTGGAACCGGAACCTGTAACGGGGTTTTACGTCGCGGTCGTAATTGACTCTGAACTAGTACTTCTTCTAGGAGACATGGGTGGTGAAGAATTATCATCTGCTTCAAAGAAGTACATTTCAAGTTTATGCAGAATTGCGAAATTCTCATTAGTTTCCCGGAGAGAACATTTCAACGGCAACAACCTCTACAACACCAAGGCGCAATTCAGTGATTTGGGCACTGCTCATGATATACTGATAAAATGCACGAGAGAAGACGGCCCGGTACTATCGGTTTTGATCGATAAAAAGAAAGTCATACGGGTGAAGAGCTTGCAGTGGAATTTCCGGGGGAACCGGACTATATTCGTCGACGGAGTCTTGATCGATATGATGTGGGATGTTCATGATTGGTTCTTTAATAAAGAAGAGGCTGGGAATGCTGTGTTCATGTTTAGGAGGAGAAGTGGATTAGATACGAAGTTGTGGTTAGAAGAAAAGGTTTTTCAGAAAGAGCAGGAGAAAGTTGAGTTTTCTTTGTTGATTTTTGCTTCTAAGAAAAACAACCACAACCCTTAATTAACAAATAAACTCATTTTTAGTACTAATTCTTCTTCATGTGCTATTTTGTTATGTTTTTTTCCATTGAAAAATTTGTGGTTGGTTTTTCATGGTTGTTGTAATTGTAAAGACATTTGAGAGATGGAATAATAATAATACAATGAAGTTTAGTTAGTTTAGATGAATTTGGAGTTTGGATAGAATTTAGAATTTGGTTGGTTCAAATCTATCTTCATGTCTCTTCTGTGTAGTAGTAGTCCTTGTTGACTTTATTTCTAGACTAGAGATGAAGTTTGCTTGAGTTGTCTTGCACATGCAAGACCCTGTGAATTTGCTGCCTTGCCTGATAACAGAGTGCTTCGGTTCTTCCAAATAAGGTTCTAGTCCTTACAAATTTTTTAATTTCTTTTGATTGACAGATGTATCAAATAGTCAAATGGGCTACATGGATTCAGAAGCGCCTGATGAGTATTGATCAGGCAAGACGGTGAAGATCTGGTGGCTAGGCCTAGGTGGGAAGAAAAGCTTTATCTGAAGTGATTAGGATGGCATTATCTTAAGAAGCATAGAAGCCCAAGAAATATTTTCTTTTGATTGTTAGATCCACTTATGAATGCATCCTTTCAGTAAGACACTAAGACAGTAACAACATTGTCTGATATTTTCTCGTGGTAACTCAGCTGTTTTCGAAACATAGAAGCCCAACAAATATAAATCTTATGCACACCATTTTTTAGGGACCATGATTTTTTTGGGATCATGGTCTTATTAGGCCAACCTCCCTTTACTTTAATTTAAATTAAAACTAGCCTAATAATTATACAAATCTAATCATATGTATCTATTAACCAAAATCAAAAGCAAAAAGCAAAAACAGGGGGAATCAAAAAAAAAAATAGTTTTGAAAAAAAATTATTCTCTTCTACTTCTCTATTTCCTTGACGTTCGGCGTTCGATTGAAAAATGAGTATTAACAATCAAAATGAGTTGAAAATGGAAGTTGCAGAGAGAAGTTCGATTAGGAATTATGTGAAAAACTTTGTCGAACTAACCGAACCTAATGGAAATAATGAACATGAAGAACAGTTTGGCTATTTCACAAAAATAATTCCTAACCGAACTAAGGTTCGGTTACGTCACAAAAAACATTTCCCAACCTAAAACCTAACAGTTTGGTAAGTTGCAAAAAAACATTTCCCAACCGAACCCTAATAGTTCGGTTAGTTGCAAAAAACATTTCCCAGCCGAACTTTAGTTCCGTCATTTCACAAAATATTTTCCAACAGAACATCAGTTCGGTTACGTTGCAAAAAAAATTTCCTAACCGAACCCTAATAATTCGGTTACGTTGCAAAAAAACATTTCCCAACCGAACCCTAAGCTCGTTTAGTTGCAAAAAACATTTCCCAACCGAAATTTAGTTCGGTCATTTCGCAAAATATTTCCCAACTGAACATCAGTTCGTTTGAGTCGCAAAAAACATTTCCCAACCGAACTAGTTAATTATGTTAACGGTAATTTTAGTTAACCTAATGATACAACTATTTTTTTTTGATTATTTAGTTTAATTTTTTTTTTATTTAATCTTGCACTATTCACTAATTATGTTAACCTAATGATACAACTAATCATTACACTAACTTAATTGAAATGAGTAATTTTGGTATTAATATAAATATTTAGATAAGGGGTGATCTAGATTTACTTCTAATGTCTTACCCAAAATAAAATAATGGTCATCCCAAAAAGAGGCTGGTCCCCAAAAAACCGTTCCATTTTAGACCCTTTAAAGCCCAACGATTTCAGGAATAATTAGTAGATTCATTGATAACAGTGTAAGACTGCAAGCCAATTGTTTCAGCTCATCCTTTTTTAATTTTCTTTGTTTGATCTTCCAATTTCTGTTCTCTAAGAGTCTAATTGGAAATTTCGAAAGTTACTAAATAAGGAGGCCATCAATAACTCAGCGAGGAAGAGCTAGAATCCTGAGAACCCTCATTTGGGACATACATGAAAATTTCGGGGCATACATACTTATTATGACATCCAATGCAAGATGATAAGACATTATGTGGCATGCCCTTTTTAATCTCCAATTGATTGGGAGGGTTGAAATAATTGTTTAAAAACATCTTTGCAGAGCCTTGAAGTCGAAAATACAACATCCTTATTTTTTGTTTTCATTCCTTTTTTAGCCTAAATTTCAAAAAATTGTAGACAATCATCATTCGACGACTGAGGTGAAACTTCAACTTCCACTGTATAGTCTCTACAAGTTATGAACCAAACTATAGTCTTCTGGAACATTTTGGTTGTAAGAATTGCATTCGCTGGAAAAAGAAGGTGAAATTTTTCCTGATTACCATCTAGTCGTGTTACATTCTTGAAGATTGTTTGAGGAAATCCTTGTTGCAACTTCAAGAGACAATGATGATCTAAAATCCAGATAAAATAAGTGTCATGAAGTTGATTTCATGTCTCGTGGTGTCTTCCTGAATGCCTTGGAGACTAGTATTTACAATGTCCATCGAAGTATTGCAACTACAATTGAATTATGGACTATGCCTGATAATAAATACAAGATTTCCGAAGAAAGCAACAATAAATTCTTGATTTGCAACTTCATGGATTTTAAACTGGTTTACAATACAATAAATTTTCACTGAGGTTAAGGATGCTGAAATTTATTGTGTATCCTTATTCGTTGTTGGGGTGTTATGATCTCTCGTCTTCTCCCTTGTTAAAATAATTACAAGAAAAAACTTAAGCATGATGAAACTGAATATGACTTAGAAAGTCTACAGTATCATTTTCATATTGAAGAGAAGCCTCGTAGACGAGTAATTAAGGATAGTCAGCAAACTTAGAAGTTAACAGTTTAGAAGAATCTACGACACAGAATTCTTTGAAACCTAAGAATGACACTAATTTTAAGATGAAAAATATAAGAATATTATTGAATGTTACTTATATATATGTAAGAAACCCGACACTATGTTAGCTCATGACTATCGTCAACGGAAAAAAGCAAAATAAAAACGAAGTAAATATGGTCGGTAAAAACGACACTCATGTGTGCAGTGTAAGTTGCCAATATTGTTGATGACCATAGCAGTGGATGGTGGTATGATTCTAGTTCAACCATTCATAAATATAAATATAGAAATATTTACAAGATATATGAACCGGCTGTTAGAGAAAGAAACAGAGTTACTTCGGTGAACAACTTAAGCAGTAAAGTAATTGGAGGATACATTTTAGAACTCCATTTCACTTTGGGAAAAATTGTTGCTCTTGATAATTTTTTACATGTCCCCAACATTATTAGAAACCTTGTTTCATGAGTCCTTGTTGATAAGGATGGACTCAAGGTGACTTATGAGTCTGATATGTTTGTATTACCCTAGAACTGAATGTTTGTTAGAGATGTATAATCTTGTAATGAGATTGTTAAACTTAATTTAATTAATAACAGTTCTGCTTGGATTGTTGACTATGTTGATTTACGTCATGATATATAGATTAGGACATACGAATTATGTTCCCTTGGAAACTTGAAAATGATTGATTTCTTACTGCAATTTTGATAATATTTCTAAATGTGAAATCTATGTCCAAGTTAAATACATTGAATATCTTTGTAGTAAGAAATTATACAACCTTGCTTAAATTAATGCATAGTGATATTGGTGACATGAAAAATCATACTGGTAGTGAAAACACATACTATGTCACTTTTATTGATAATTATACTAGGCATGCTTATACTTACTTGATGAAATATAAAAGTGATATTTTTTGATAATTTAAAATGGGTCAAAATCAACTAACAAAAGGTTTTGACAAAAAATATTAACATAGGATCTTATATATCTAACGGTTACCAATTTTGATGACATGGCGCATATTTTAGTTTTGGTATGTGTTTGGTCTTAAACGATGTTTATCTATGGTTGTAAACTGAAACATCCGTCGTCTTCTCCTGTTGCTATGTTCCTCTCTATAGATTTACATTTTCTTCCCATAAAAAAATCTAAAACTCTACCTCTAAATAAACTCGAATATTTTTTTTAATCTTGACCGATCGTATCTCGAATAGTCAATAAAACCAACATAGTTTTCAGCAAAGTGGATTTGCAAAGCAATTTAGTGGAGTGAATAATCAAATCTACATGACTATTAGAAATGTTCAAAATAAAAAACTAAAGAGATCAAAAGAAGTTAATGCCGATCAAAAACAAATCAAATGAAGGTAACAATAACAATGGTATTATAAAAGAATTTAAAAGGTAAGTGAAGAGATAGTCAAAGGAAAGTCCGAAAATTCAGACATAACGGTCTCTTAATTAATTTTGTGGTGTTAATGACTTCAAATGCTTTCTCTAAACATACATTTATTCAGCATCTTATCAAGCTTAAACAGACTGATTCAAAATCATTGGTATTAACATGAATTTTGTGGTTTTATCTAAAATCATACAAAAATAGATATGGAGTCTTGACTCAACATGATTACTCAGCAAAAAACTATCCATAAAATAGTTAACAATTGATACCTTTTTGAATCATTAGCGTCAATATTAAACCAAGCTAATCAAAATTCTAACATCACGGAAGAAGTTCTTCCGAAGAACCTACATAAACACACTTTTACATCTAACCCAGCATTTTCGGTTACATTTAAATGGAACTTTCCATTGTATTGGTTTTCCATATTCACACTAAGATCCTTTTTGGTTAAACCAAACACACACTTGAACTAAAATGAATACCATGTCATCAAATATGGTAACCGTTAGATATATAAGATCATATGGCTAATATATTTTGTCAAAACCTTTTGTTAGTTGATCCCGGCCCTTTTAAAATATATAAAGCAGAAACTGAGACACGATTGTGACAAAATAACAAGATTTTTCTTTTTGAACGTGGTGATGAATGTTACCCTAGGGAATTTAAATTATTTTATCAAGAGCATGGTTTAGTTTATCAATCCATTGCATCATATACAACTGAAAAAAATGGTATTGCCTTATTCTTTGTGGAGTGAATTTATGTTATTTGCATATTACAATTTGAATAGAGTTCCTTTGAAAAGAATAATGTTTTTCCGTATGGATTATGGTTTAACAGAAAACCAATTTGAAAAGACTTAAGTTCTAGAGTTATTTAGCATATATTAGGAAGTTTGATCCTAAAAGACCACATTTAAGAAATATGGCTTATTAATGTGCTTTTGCAGGTTATTCACCTAACAATATCACTTATAAAATTTGACACTTTCGAAATTATAGATTCTTTAGATGTAGAATTCTTTTGAAAAAATAATTAAGACTGATTCCCAAATTTAACCCACTAAAAGCCCGTTATTACCTGGTATAGAACATGTAGAGACTAATAACAATGATGAACATTCTGCTACAGCTCAAAATAATAAAGATATTTCAGTTACTACTAAAGATATTGGACTTAGAAGGAGTAATATGGCAAGAATATAAAAAGACTATGGTCTACAATTTATAACATATCTTGTAGAGGGTAATAAGAATAAAATTCTTAATGTTACTAAGTATATCATGCATGTTGATAATAATCCTAAGACATATTCCAGGGCTATGAGTTCAATGTATTTTTATTCTATTTTCTATGGGTGGGGATGGCAACGGGAAACTCATTATGGATTGTTTAAGGGATGATGGGATTCTATTGTAGGAGGATTTTGGGAACACTTAGTATGTTAGCGACCAACTGAAGTTATGCCTTTCCAGAGCATATTTCCAGTTCGATATTCCAGTGGAGGCTCTTCAGGTTTTACACGAAAAATGGATATTTTGGTTATATTCTTTGGACCTGATTCTTATACTTTTATAAAGATGAACTTTTAGTTTATGGATGTATATAGGGGGATGCACAGGTTTGTCATATCTCTTACTTCTCATATTTGTACATTTTTCTTATTTTGAAAAGTAAAATCTCTAACATTCGCTGATTTTAAACCGTTCTATCTCGTTTCTTGGGTTTTTCATAATTTAATTAGTTAATAAGTTCCTTAATGCTCCATGACTGTCTGTATGCGTTAGAATTTTCCATTCACACATGTTCCACAGAATTAAAACCCTTCTAAAATATACATTAATAATTAATTAATACACAAGTAAGATCAATACAAGAGAGTTAACTTTAGGATTTATTCATTTTAATTGTTGTTCTTCAATAATCTCAACGAGGATGCCAATAAGCCATGGATAAAGATTTCATCATCATAATATGCAACCTTGAGAAGAACTTGATAGCCTGTTATGTAGGCCTAAATTTCTTTTTAACACAAATATTTTTCTTAGCTTTGTTAGATATTATTTAAATTTTTATGGAAGAAAAAAACACTAACAATGGAGGAACATTTTGAGGGTTTGTAGGATTTATTAGTGTAGTTAGTAAGAGTATTTTGGACCGAGTCAAAAATAATATGCTTCTTGTAGATGTGGTTACTTAGTGTCGTGGTGAGTTGTTTTTTGTTTGTTGTATTTCTTCGTTCTGGATTTGTTTGTTGTGATTTTATCTTGTGCTTTACAGTGGTTACTTGTGTGGTTTTGTTTTGCATTGGGCGTGTTTATTGTTTGGCTCTTGTGCGGGCGGATGTGGTTGTTATTAGAGCACTGCTCGGTCGAAATCGCAAGCGTTGCTATCTCAAGCTTGTTTGTCAAATTTAGTTGATTAAAATTGTAGTCTTGATTTATAGTCTACTTATAGGAGTTTCGGACTAAGATAGATTGTGTAGTTGAGCTTTAGACTTCACGGCGCTTAAAACTGAAGACGAAGATCTACTGAAGAACTCGTAGGAACTTCATCAACAAAAGGTATGTGGAGACTAAAACTTATCTATAACTCAGAAGTATATTTTATTCTATTCTATATTCTATTGAGACAAAAAAAGTATAGAAATATAGACTTTCATATCATATACATTTGTTATTTCGAGCTGAGTATAAATCGCTTATTTATTTCTCGAAATATGTGTTGGTAGCTTTTTGTTTTAGCTACATTCATCATTATTCTTGACGAGTTTAGTTGGAAACAATTTATTTGTTGGAAACTAAATAATAAGTCAAAAGATGATCATGTGAAAATTTCCTTGAAACATCTTACATGATTTGTGTGAGACAGTCATCTGATGTCGACTTGGAAAGTTTCATATTGATCATTCGATCACTTGAAAATTGCTTATAAGATAATGGTTTGTATGAGACAGCCATTGTCATCTTCTAAGAATGTTTCAATGATTGATATGGGAGTTTAGAACTAAAACCCATGTATGGAAAACATCACAGTATGTGTACTTAGTGTACAAACTGTGTCGGTATGATTCAGGTCCGGAAACCAGGTGCAAACGGTTTTAACTGTTAAAATCCGAGAACCAAGTTTGCATACCAGTATGCGAACGGTTCTACCTGAGTTAGGTCCGGGTCGACAGTTTGCGTACCCGTTTGCAAACTGTTGGACAAGACCAAAGTCCGGAACTGAATTTTGCATACCCGTTTGCAAACTTAGTGGTTAAAGTTATAAAATCGGTTTAGTATGTTTACATACTCATGATCAAATACATTTATGAAATAAGGAATGCAATCTTTTCAAACCGTGGATTAATGTTCATGAACTGATTCTTGTACTTTGTACATTATGAATCATTCTGATTTTGCTTTGATTGGATCATATATACTTCTATGTTATTATCAACAATTGAACAACTCTATGTAACAAAATTATATTCTTTTGATTATCTTTCATGATTGATTGATCATCATAGTTTATCTAGACGTGTTAGATGAATGTGGTTAGACAAAAGTGTTCATATGGCTAACTTTGGTTAACTATTATTGAGCCAACTCAATATACACGTTTAGGTACGATTACCTATATCTAAATGAAATTATATTTCATTTGTGTGTGACAAGGTAAGACCATCTAACGGTGGAGAGATATTGCTTTGGTTTCAAGCAAACTTAATTTGTATCTTAAATCAGATTTTCATCTAACGGTGAATATGGAATGGTTTGTTTCTAATCTAACTTAGAAACCCTGATTTGAAAGGATATATAAAGGAGAATTCTAGCAACTGGGAAACCTAATCCCCGCACATCCTGCGTGATACTAGTTGTGACTAGAGTTGATTCTCATTTAACCTATGTTTTTCCTAAAACCATAATAGGTTAACGACTTAAAGGCTTCACTGGGATTCTGAAGCCATATCCAACTGCTTCTCTGTAGTTGTGTGTTATGATCTTACTTGTTCTATCGTGTTGAGTACTATCTTCTCTAAGATTTGCTCGAGATTTATCTCCGATAGGTAACATATAAAAACTAATAACAAAGCTCTTCGTCTCATTCTTTGTGATTCCACAATAACTTGTTCTACTACAATATAGTTAAGTTATTGTGAGGTCATTAATATTTCTAGGATGTTCTTCGGGAATATAAGACCGGATTATCAATTGGTTCCTATGCACCTTGATTTATCATAAGACGGAACAAAACTTCATAGGTAATTTGTGGGAAACAAAATTGTATATCAGAATAGACAATCCTGTGGGAGACAGATATTTTTATAAGTTTTCGACTTTGGGTCGTAGCAAGATCTTAGTTGTGGGTGAGATCAGCTAAGGGAATCAAGTGCGTAGAGTCCTACTGGGATTCATAGGCGTAAGGAACGCGATTGTACCTTGATCAATGTGAGATTGGTTAGGGATCAACTACATTCCAGTCTGAAGTTAATTTATAGTAGGCTAGTATCTGTAGCGGCTTAGTACAGTGTGGTGTTCAAAACTGGACTAGGTCCCAGGGTTTTTCTGCATTTACGGTTTCCTCGTTAACAAAACTTCTGGTGTTTGTGTTATATCTTTTCTGCATTATATTTTATATATAATTGAAATATCACAGGTTGTGCGTAATTTAATAAATTGGTGAATCCAACCTTTGGTTGTTGATAGAAATTGATTGACACTTGAACATTGGTTTTTGATACCATTCAAGTTATTTCTCATATTAATCGGGCTCACAGATTTATATATGTTTGATTGTAGATTGTATTGAGAAATAGAGATACAGCTCTTGGATATATTTCCTTGATTGAGTCTGACTGTCTAGTTGATTCTCACATAATTATATTGGAGTTAGTCCATACATATTCCCGAACGTAGGTGTGGTTGTTAGAGCCACACTTTTTCAATTGGTATCAGATCTGGTAAACGCGATAAGACCTCATAAGTCTATGTTTGTAGCAATCTGAATTCTGTGGACATAAGTTTATCTCGCGATTACGCACAAATAGTTGTCCTCCAAAGTGTTTGATTATACCAAATATCTTTGGCTTACCTCAAAGGATAACTCCTTAGATGATTCTTCCGAATTCCGAGGTAGAAAACTTTTGCTATCAGAATCTGATAACATTCCCACTAAAGTAACAGTTGACACCATGTCAGAATCTGAAGTGGAACTCACCAGAACTTTAAACAAATCTGTTGATATTATTGATGATCAAGCCTCTAAAATTAGATCTCTTGAAGAAAAATATGCTCAGCTCACTAATGAACTTGAGAAGTCCCTTGATAGAGAACGAGAACTTTGTAGTATTGTTGAGTCTTTTTCTAACAATATCGAAAACCTTGTTCAAGAAACTACTCTACAACGTGAAAATACTAGTTTGTTGGAAGATACTGTTAAACAAGACTCAATTAGAGAAGAACGTTTAATCAAGACCCATTCATCAGAATTGAACAACCTTCGTGTTGAAAAAAACAAACTTGTTGGATCTCTTTCACTAGCCCAGGAATAATGCGATTCCTTGAAAAAAGAAAATTTTGTAAGCAAGTTCATATACGATTATGCACATTTGAGATTTCGAGCCGAGTTTAACTCGCTTATGTATTTCTCGAAATATGTGTTGGCAAGCTTCGCTACCAAGTTCATCTTATATTCTTCACGAAAGTCAAAATATAATCATGTGAAAATCGCCGAGTAACATCTTACATGGTTTGTGTGATGCAATCATTTGGTGTAGACTTGGAATGTTTGTTATGATTATTGCAATAACTTGAAAATTGCTTTGATGCTAATAGTGTGTGGAAACGGCTATTGTCATCCTCTAAGAAAGTTTCAATAATTGAAATAGAGTTTAGAATACTTAACCATCATTGGATTGTGAACATAGTATGTTTTATTTCATGTATGTGATCCATGACCGGAACTATAGTATGCATACTTGTAGTTGTGGAATTCCGGGTACCTAAGTACACATTCCTTACGCGTACTGGCGAAGGTTTTGGGTACGTAAATTTCTACTGTGTTTGGAAGTATGCGTACCCGTTTTCATACTGGAGAAACCCACACTCATACTGGGTACTTAAGTATGCGTACCCGTTTTCATACTTGAGTGGTTAAAGTTCTAAAATCGGTTTTTTCATGAACTAATACATTTATATATTAAGGAATGCATTCTTTGAAAACCGTGGCTATAATGTTCATGAAT
This sequence comes from Papaver somniferum, assembly GCF_003573695.1. Taxonomy (NCBI): domain Eukaryota; kingdom Viridiplantae; phylum Streptophyta; class Magnoliopsida; order Ranunculales; family Papaveraceae; genus Papaver; species Papaver somniferum. Next base: position 6,994,249 of record NC_039368.1, on the reverse strand, counting down.
TGATTCGAGTGAATCAAACCGATTTTGCTTCAATTGTGTTCTTGTATACTTCTATGAGAATATAGCAATTGAACAACTCTATAACTAGTTTCATTTGAGTCATTTGAACTAGTTGTGGTTAAGATGAATAAGGTTGATATGAAAGTGTTCATATAGCTAACCTATGTTAACTACCTTTGAGACAACATGGTGTACACGTTGAGGTACGGTTACTCAAACCTAAATGAGGTTACATTTCATTTTTGTATAACAAACTAAGTTCAATCTAACAGTGAAAGATATTAGCTTGAGTCTAATCAGGTTTTCATCTAACGGTGAATATTGAATGCTTTGTTACCAAGGTAACTTAGATTGCAAACCCTGATTTGAAAACTATATAAGCGAGAACTATAGCAACTTGGAAACATAATCCCCATACCTCCTGTGTGATAGTAGTTGCGACTAGAGTCGATTCTCCTTTAACCTTAGGTTTTTCACGAAACCCTATAGGTTAACGACTTAAAGACTTCATTGGTATTGTGAATCCAGACCCAACTATTTTATCTATAGTTACGTGTTATGATCTTACTTCTTCTATCGTGATTGAGTATTATCTTTTCTAAGATTTTCTTGAGATTTATCTCCGATAGGTAAGATTAAAAGTAGTCACAAACATCTTCGCCTCATCGTTTGTGATTCCAAAATATCTTGCTTCGCTACCATACGATTAAGATTTTTGTGAGGTGATTGATAACACTAGGCTGTTTTTCGGGAATATAAGTCTGGTTTATCAATTAGTTCATGTGCACCTTGATTTATCATAAGACGGAACGAAACTCATAGGTATTTTTGTGGGAGATAGATTTATCTATTCCAATAGACTTTTCTGTGTGAGATATATTTGTTTATCAAGTCTTCGAATTTGGGTCGTAGCAACTCTTGGTTGTGGGTGAGATCAGTATGTTGTTTACGTATGTGAACCTTGACTGTCACATACTTTTTCAAAAGTTAACTCTATTATATGTCGGTATGAAAGTATTGATAAAATATAGAATGAACTTTTGACTACAAAAGTTAAACCTATTATGTCATTATGCAAATATTGATGGAAGATAGGATGAACTTTTGTTTGCAAAGATTAAGTTTATTACATGTCTCTATGCAAATAGTGATGAATAATATAATGAATCTTTGAATATTCTGCAGTATTGGTCTTTTCCTGATCCACTTTTTTGTGTATGTACTGTGTGGCTCCGTAAGTTCTTTTATGTTGAGCATGGACAATTGAATTGATCATTTTTCTTATGGTTAATTCAATTGATATTTTTGGATACAAATTCATGTTGCATGTGATTTGTTAATGTCCAAAGAAATCCTTCTTTTCTTGTAAAATTAAGGTCGCTCTTGTTATTCTGTTGGGAATGATATTTTATGGGGGAGAGTTCTTAATTGAACTTGTGCTTAATTGCCAAATATTTGTGGGGAGTGCGGCTGTGGAATATTGTAGGAGTTATCTTGTATCTTTATAAACTCCTTGATGAATACAATAAGTTTCAACTATGTGAAATCATCGAAACAAGTTGGTAAGTTGTTCTCTTTTGGTCATGAAGTATCTCTATGAAAATTTCATGAGGATCCCACTAGTTTTCGCACCTTTGCCAATTTATATTGACAAAAAGGGGGAGAATTAATGTGTAACTACAAATACATATGGTTTACGGATCATTATGTAAGGGGGAGTGGTTTTCATTGTGAGATAAAATATTGACTAAGGCGGAGTAATACATATCACCATAGTATTATTGTCAAAGTTGTGATACAATTGAACTTTGATGTTGTGTAATGATACTATGACATTGTATAACAATGATTAAGAGCAACTGTTTTCTCATTGTTATTGCTACGGATCTTCAACAACTATGATGCTGAGTTGAACACATTTGGAATAATTGGAGTACTTGGAAGTGATGAAGATCTCGAGTAATGTTGAAGAACCAAGGAGATCAAGCATTTGTATGAGAAGCTACAAAGTTTATTTATTTTGTAATCCATATGTTTTAATAGGTTTTTCACTAAAATTGACAAAGGGGGAGATTGTCAGAGCAGTGCTCGGCCGAACTCGCAAGCGTTGCTATCTCAAGCTTGTTTGTTAATGTTAGTGATCAAAACTATAAGTCTTGATTTCTAGTCTACTTATAATGATGTATTGGACTAGGATAGATTGTGTAGTTGAGCATTAGACTTCACGGCGTTCATCAATTGAAGACGAAGAACTACTAAGGAGAGCTTGTGGAACTTATATTCTTGACGAAAGTCAAAAGATGATCATGTGAAAATCACCGAGTAACATCTTACATGGTTTGTGTGATACAATCATTTGGTGTAGACTTGGAATGTTTCGTTATGATTGTTTCAATAACTTGAAAATTGCTTTGATGCGTGTGAAAACGTCTATTGTCATCCTCTAAGAAAGTTTCAATGATTGAAATAGAGTTTAAAATACTTAACCATCATTGGATTATGAACATAGTATGTATTCTTGCATGTATGTGATCCATGACCGGAACTATAGTATGCATACCCGTATGCATACTTGTAGTTGTGGAATTCCTGGTACCTAAGTACACACCCTTATGCGTACTGGAGAAGGGTTTTGGTTCGGAAATTTCTGCTGTGTTTGGAAGTATGCGTACCTGTTTGCATACTGGCGAAACCCAAACTCAGACCAGGTACTTAAGTATGCGTACCCGTTTGCATACTTGAGTGGTTAAAGTTCTAAAATCTGTTTGTTCATGAACTAATACATTTATATATTAAGGAATGCATTCTCTGCAAACCGTGGCTATAATTTTCATGAATTGATTCGAGTGAATCAAACCGATTTTTCTTCCATTGTGTTCTTGTATACTTCTATGAGTATATAGCACTTGAATAACTCTATAACTAGTTTCATTTGAGTCATTTGAATTAGTTGTGGTTAAAATGAATAAGGTTTATATGAAAGTGTTCATATAGCTAACCTTCGTTAACTACTATTGAGACAACATGGTGTACACGTTTAGGTACGGTTACTTAAACTTAAATGAGGGTACATTTCATTTGTGTATAACAATCTAAGTTCAATCTAAAGTTTGAAAGATATTAGCTTGAGTCTAATCAGGTTTTCATCTAACGGTGAATATTGAATGCTTTGTTACTAAGGTAACTGTAAGGACCCTCAAGCTCGTCAACGCTATTAGACCGGTCAAGCGAAGATTAAAATCATAATAACTCGATTAGTTAATATAGATTCTAACTAATAGAAATTAATCTAACAATGATTTAGATTCAGAACTAGTACCGTCGAATATATCTCGAAAGGTTACGCAGAATGGATTACTCACACGTGTCATACGGATATCGTATGAAGAAGAAATCATAGGATGAATATGAAGGGTAAAATCGTCATTTCATGGAAGATCACTATTAACGTAACACAGACACGTTGTGGCAGATATTATCAAAGAAAGTGCGTGTCTTACTGGTTCTTATCTTCAGAAGACGATTGAAGAGAAATCCGTTTTCTCTTATTCTTTCTCTTTCTTCTTCTCTTTTTTCTTTTCCTTTGGTTCTTCTCTTTTCTCTGCTGTTTAATCCGGTGATGGATATCGACGTTGTTGATATGGTTTGTGACGAAGGGCGGTAGGATCATGAGTAGTTGAAAGTGATTATTGTAGTTCGAGGATCGATTCTAACTCGGAAGTGATAAATCAAAGAGAATCAGAAATTAGGGTTTTGAAATCAATTAGAAATTGGTTAGTATCGAGTAAGAAGAGAATTGAAGGATAGGTTTTATTTAATCGAAGATGTGGATTGATATTTTGATCCCAGGTGAAGTAAAAGCTCATGCAACCAAAATTGGAATTAAGGTTTGTCTTATATTTGAGATTAAGAAGTTAATCAGGGAGTTAAAGTTTGATTGAACTGTAAATCGAAGAAGTGAACAGAATTATTAGATGGGTTTGGTCTGAATTAGATTATGAGGTTGAAGAGTGGTTCGAATTGAATTAGGGTTTCCTGTAAGTTGAATTGGAGATCGAGTTTGGTGATGATTAATATGAAATTAAGAAGGGGTTTTCGGAACAGGTCATGATGAAGAGGTTTGTTGTGTTAATTTAATAGTTGAGGTGATGAATTGATGAATCATAGAATTAAGGTTTGTGCTTAGTCTTCTCCAAATTAAGAATTAGGATTTGTTGATCGATTGAAGCTGAACTGGTTAGCAGAAGGAGATGGGTTTCAAGTTCTAATGGATATCAGCTTAAACGAACTGAGGATGAAGATTGTTGAGGGATGCTTGAACAGAACTTGTGGAGTAGTAGAAGGATTGCTGGATGGATTCGATTCAAAGAAAAGAAAAATTGATTCAATAGGTTGTGAAACCAAAATAGAGGTAATTTATTTATCAGTATATTTAGTTAAGAATCCATTCAAATTTTAATTGGTGAGTTTATAAGTTTGTATTTGAACTAAGTTTGGGATAGATGTGTATGTATACAATGGACTTTAGATTTTGGGTAACTGGTGGTGTTGCTCTGGTTGTGTTTTTGTTGGTAGAATGTGATGAACTAAAAAGAAGGATTGAACTGAGTATGGTTAGATGATTAAATGAGAGTGATGAGGAGGAAGTAATTACCTGAAATAAGTGATAGTGAATATGTAATGGCAGTTCAGGGTGATGCGAGTTAGTATTAGAAGATATGAAGATGGGAATTTCTGAAATGGTTACGTTGAGTTTTTGGTAGTTCATTGTGATGAATGTTGTAGTCAATTTGATAGTATTGTTACTGATGTTGTGTTTACAAAGTGGTTGTGAACCGAAAGAGAAGTAGAGGTGGAGAAGAGGATGTTGTTTGGTCTGTGACAGGTGAAAGATTAGTGGTAATGTTTGTGTAATGGGTTGGTTGGATGTTAGAAATGAACTGTTGGTAGATGGTGCTGATTGTGTTAAGCTAAGACTAAAATATGGAAGTATGAAATGTTAGCGATGAGTCGCAAATAAGTTGTGTAGGTTCTGTGATTTGTGGTTGTGGAGTGAGAAATGTAATTTGCTAGTAGCAATAGAATTGAAGTTGCAGGTGGGGTTGAGCTATTTAGTGTGAGTTGCAGTGAAAGGGTTTAGATGAGTGGATTGATCTGAGGTTGAGCTTAGTTTGGTAGTGATGATAGAATTGTATCTAGTGTTCCTGTGAAAGCTTGCAACATCTGCATTGCAGGTAATTTAAGCTTGTGTTGTAATTAGACTTTGAAGTTACTTAAAATAAATATGTTGTTGTAGTGTCGAGAAGTTTTAGTGTTATCTGTCAGAAATAAAATGAATTTAGATGAAACTGTAACCTAGTGAGACTGTTACTTGGATTAGGCTTGTGGTCAACTTAGATGACTCATTTATGCTTCTGACTCGGTATATCTTACTGAGTTGAATCGTATTGACCCACTGGGTTACATGTCTTGACCCGAGTTGACTCAGTTGACCTTGACTGGACGTTTACCGTTAATTGAACCCTTGACTTTCATTGACTGTTAGTTGACACTGTTGGACTGTTCTTTAGATTTTTGGTCCGAATTAGCTTTCGGTTTCTTCTACAAAGTTGTAGATACTTATAAGACCTATCTAATGGACTATAGAATCAACCTAATTGAAATAGTAAACCCTTAGATGAGTTAAAGAATTAAATGAAAGATGTAGAACAATAAATGGACCTAGAAGTATTAGTTAGACTTGTATGATTCTTGTGTAAGCCATTTTGGCTGGATTCTTAGACTTCTTGTGTGATTAACAGTTAGTTTATATTAACAACGATCGATTCAAAGGATGAACCGGTGGATCGTGGATCTCGAGGTAGGCGTGGCTTGTCATCAAAAGAGGTGGGAACAAATTTGACTCTTTGGTAACCGTTATTGTTTTCCTTTACAACAGTTTATGTTTAACAAACTCATGTATTTCTGTTTGTGCGTTCTATGCATTGTTTAACTTGTTTACGATAATTATGTTGATTCTGTTAATATTCATGGTTTGGAAAGGACCTGTAATGTGTTGTTGTCAATATGAATTGTTATGGTAAATAAGAATTTCCACGTGTGGTATATAGGATATGCTCCTTCAAATTTATGCCTAGAGCTTTTATGATATATTGGTCGACAGTTTGCGAGTTCGGAATTGTCGACATCCATATTTACGATTAGGTGTGGATTTGCGAGTTCGGAATTGCACAACCATAGTATACATTGTTTGAAGAAAGAGCTTGTCCATATTCGTGTTTGTGTATCTTAGTGACTTGGTCACTATTTAATGTCTGGGAAAACATTATTGTTTTTCTTAATCTTGCTTATGCTTACTTAGAAGTTAAATGTTAATTATTCTCATTTTCAGTTTTCAGAGACAGATCAGATTTGCGCAGCGAAAGCCGCAAGTGTTGACTCCGTTAATTAGTTAACTTCTGCTATATTTATTATGTTGTCTATTGTATCTGTAAACCAATTGACTATTGTATATGTATCATTTGAGAGAAGTTCATGTATATATATTTTGAGCAGGGTTAGTTTTGGGATAAGTTTTGTAGCAGATTTCTTAATTGAATGTTTAAGTATTTGGATTAGATTCGTGGTGCCTCTTTATTTAGTTAATCTCTTGGATTAGTCAGCTGCTAGCTTAGGGGGCGCTACAGTAACTTAGATTGCAAATCCTGATCTGAAAAATATATAAGGGAGAACTCTACCAACTGGGAAACCTAATCCCCACACCTCCTGTGTGATACTAGTTGTGACTAGAGTCGATTCTCCTTTAACCTTAGGTTTTTCACGAAACCCTGTAGGTTAACGATTTAAAGACTTCATTAGGATTGTGAACCCAGACCCAACTATTTTCTATGTAGTTGTGTGTTCTGATCTTACTTCTTCTACCGTGATTGAGTATTATCTTTTCTAAGATTTTCTTGAGATTTATCTCCGATTGGTAAGATTAAAAGTAGTCACAAACATCTTCGTCTCATCATTTGTGATACCACAATATCTTGTTTCGCTACCATACGATTAAGATTATTGTGAGGTGATTGATAACACTAGGCTGTTCTTCGGGAATATAAGTCTGGTTTATCAATTGGTTCATGTGCACCTTGATTTATCAAAAGACGGAACAAAACTCATAGGTATTTCTATGGGAGAGAGATTTATCTATTCTAATAGACTTTTCTGTGTGATACAAATTTGTTTATCAAGTCTTCGACTTTGGGTCGTAGCATCTCTTGGTTGTGAGTGATATCAGCTAAGGGAATCATGTGCGTAGAATCCTGCTGGGGTTCAGAGACGTAAGGAGCGCAACTATACCTTGATCAATGTAAGATTGATTAGGGCTCAACTATATTCCATTCCGAAGTTCATTGGTAGTAGGCTAGTTTCTGTAGCGGATTAATACAGTATGGTATTCAAAGCTGGACTAGGTCCCGGGGTTTTTCTGCATTTGCGGTTTTCCTTGTTAACAAAATTCTGGTGTCTGTATTATTTATTTTACGCATTATATTTTGTTATATAATAGAAATATCACAGGTTGTGCGTTAAGATCAATCAATTAGATAATCCAACCTTTGGTTGTTGATATTATAAATTGATTGACGCTTGAACATTGATCTTTGGTATCGTTCAATTTATTTCTCTTATTCAATCGGGCTCGTAATTCCTATTTGTTGATTGCATATTGAATTGAGAAATTGAGATATAAACTCTTTGACATACTTTTCTCTGGATTGAGTCTGACTGTTTAGTTGATTCTCTTGAAAGTATATTGGAGGTTGTTTATTCAGATTGCCGAACGAAATACTGAATGTGGTTGCTAGACCCCCGCTTTTTCAGAGTTTTATCTTTTCATGCACGTTTTTAGGAATATGGTTTGGTGTGTTCGTTGTGCTTTGATTCAATTCTATCTTGTTTAGCTATTCTTTTGTGGTGTTTTATTTTGTGTACATGTATTGTGTATTTTACATAATTATGATTATGTTGTGTTGAATCGTTTTTTGATTAAGTAAGTACTGAATATGTTTTTCGTATGATTACAAATATTTTACAGTCAACGCTTGGCTTTTTCATAAATTTGCTTTTCATCGCCAAAAATGAAACATAAAAAAAAACATATAATAATTGCACCATGTATAATTAAGATGTATATCTTGTTTATTTTTCCTTTCTCAACAAAGTTATTTCATCCGACTAGTGCACGACTCTACATATAGAAGTCAATGAAATATGACCTTTGGTGATTTTTTAAAAGTAAGATACTAAAATGGAATGCAGGGATAGAGTCAAGTACGGCTAACGACAGATTTTACAAAAACATCGATAAACTTGTCCTTTTAATAACTTATTTATATTAAGATAGTGTTTCTTTTTCATTTACCATCCGATATGATATTATAATCACTGTAGTTTTGATTTTGATTGACTATGTTAGCCTTTTTTTCTAATAAAAAAAACTGAATCTTTACTAGTCTATTACATCACTACCAGGATGAGAATCCATACAAACATAATTTAAATTACATTAACTGAAAAAACAAATCAAACAAAGCTAACCAACAACTACAACATGATTTTAGAATCTGATACAAATCATCCACATTTCCAAGATAACAGACGTATCACTAACACCAAAACACAGGTTTAAATGGTATTGTTTGGCTTGTGGGGAATAAAACCAAACCAAATAACGATTGTGCAAAAAAAATGATCCAACCTTTTCGCAAGGGGTTTTTGGATAAAAAATCTCATAATAGTTACATCACTGATTATAAACGACGGTCAGAAACGGTGAAGAAAGGTTGGACTGAGTTGATATCTTCATATGAGTCGTGATGTAGAAGATTGTTATTTCTGTTGACGGTGATGTTTTTAAAGAAAATCCACTCCTGAAACTGATTTTGTGTTCACTAAACTGCTCAATAAGGGATTTACTCATGAAAAGAACTCCTAAGATCACATTTCTCTAACAATCACAAGAAAACCAGTGATACAAGTCACAAAATAAATGACAAACCCTAAAGGTGTGAAGATCAACAGAGCGAGAATAGAGCAGAAACATTCAATATGTTATGCAATTCAACTCACATATATTAATTCCTCACCTTTTGTTCGAAATAGCTTACGCTTTCTTGACGAAACATTCAATCTCTTATGCAATTCAACGCACACCTATTCTTCACCTTTCATTCGAAATAGCTTGCTCTTGCTTCACGAAATACTCAATCTCTTATGCAATTCAACTCATACCTATTCTTCACCTTTTGTTCGAAGTAGCTTGCGCGCTTGCTTCACTCAAGAAGAAGATGTTGACCTTATTCAAATTTGGATATCGGTTGCAAGTGACGGAAGCATGAATTTTACCAGTTTCAATTTATGAGACAGTGTATTTCAAATGTTTGCGGATTTAATCAGTAATGGAAATACAAGAACCCGGAAAAAGCTTGAATTTAGATTTTTCATGGTCAAGAATCATGTGAGAAATTTTATGGAAATTTTGTGAATAATTACCACTGGTGATTATAATTCTCCCTACGATGATAGAGTTTGGATATAGAGAGCATAATATTTACTGCCAATGACATAAACTTGATTGTTGGTAATAGAGAGTCCATTATGTGATAGAAGTTAAGTCGCTCAGTCGTTTTTCTAGAGTGGCTAGGCAAGTTTCCCCGGCCACCTGGCGTGACAAAATTCTAGTTTGCACCCCATACGGAAATAGTGTTATGAATGAACAACTTTTACCCCAGACCCACCTAGTTTTTCATAATCAGTTCCCCATTATAATCAACCCTGTTATAGGGGCGGCATGTCCCATTAGAGGGGCGGCAAGTGTGATAGCAATGTCCCTCTTATTGGTTAGGGGGTGTCCTATAGGGGGTGTAAATTGACTAGATTACTCTCTCCAATTTTTAACCTAATGGAATCAGAAAAATCAAAAAACTTTTTTGATTTTTTTCATCTTCTCTTCTCTTCTCCTCCTCCATTAAAATTGAAATTTCATCGTCCTCGATTAATCATCGATTTGAAAAATTGATAATCGTTGATTGAAAACTATATTTCGAAAAGACCCAGTTAGGGTTTAGTTTATTGTGTTTGACTTAAGTTAGTTTTGTATCAAAAATTAGGGTTTTGGATCAAAACTGAAATTGAAATTTCTGTGTTGCATGTGAGTTACGGTTGGTAATAACTCCAATTGGAACCGTAACTATAGATTTGGTTGATGTTACGGTTCATTTAACTCAAATACCAACCGTAAGTTCTTGATTTTGAGATAAAATATTCAGTTACGAACTTTTTTTGCAACCGTAAATTACTTACGGTTGGTCTCGTTACTTAAGTTACGAACCGTAAGATGTCCTGGATGTTTCATTTTCTTTTTACGGTTTGTAATTGCATCACTGTTATCAACCGTGTTTGAGTTACGACTTGAAACTCAAATAACCTTACCAACCGTAGGTTAGTTACGGTTGATCTCGATTCATTAGTTACCAACCGTAATTTGTTACGGTTGCTATATATTGTCATTCTACCAACCGTAACTGGTATTACGATTGGGTTTTCCCCAAATTGAACCAGTTACGGTTGGTATTCGATACTTTTGGAACCGTAACTGAGAGTTACGGTTGGTAACGAGCTAAATTTCAACCGTAAGTTCTTCTGAAATTTTAAAAGTTTCAATTTTTTTACATACTTTAGATAATTTTGAGCGACAAAAAGCTAATGAGAACTAATTTAGAGATTCACCCATCTCAAATTTATCGTTGGAATCACTCATTTTGGTTGAGTGAATCAAAATCTAGGATTTCACAAATATCATAAAAGTTTTTCTTTTCTTCTCCTCTAAACTTTTTTTTTAAACTCTAAAAATCTGATTTTGATTTGGTTTAGAGTTAATATAAATGAAATTTGATTATCAACACTAAACTATGTAAGAATTAATTAATCATTTCAGTTTTTTTATAATGGGCACTTCGAATTACCATATAATGACCTTTTTTGTCCTATTCACTGCCACCCCTCCAATGAAATCCGCCGCCACTTTAACATGATTGATTATAATACAGTATAGTCAACTCGGCTGAGATTTTAATGTATTCGACAACAAATAAAGTAAGACCCTTGCTGCAATGCATCTTAAATTTACGCCAATTCATAACCGTTAATCATATCTAAATTGGAAGTTGAAACTTCTCTATCAGTTCATAGACTAAGTGGTGGACTTGTTGTTGTCTGATTTCTTTGCAATAAGCATGCAACTTTGGCCACTGTGACAAATCAAGCCACGCCTGATTGTTTAATAAAAAAAAAATGAAACCACGCCTGTTTGTCAAAGAAAATAATCAAATTTAGAACCTTAGTTGACAATGAAATTTCCATATTCATGGTGACAAATACATACTAATAAATTTTCAAATGGTTTGAGAAAAAAAATATGGGTTGACAATGTGACCTGTTGAATACTGATAATAAGGGGAAAAAAAATGGGGCGAGAGAGGCTCGAACTCTCGACCTCAGGATCACTCTTTTTAGCTATGAGACCTACGCGCTAGCCAACTGCGCCACCGCCCCATGTTGACTGATGATCTCTGAAAATATTAATTAATCACATTCATTCTAAGTAGTAAACTCCCAACTTATATTTTATTAATAAATGAAGGGATCTAGATCTTAAAACTCTCATGAATCATAGATTCATAATGCATTTAGAAGGACAATAATACTGATAATTGATAATAATAATAGCTCTTGCATGTCAAGTGTTTATTGGACCTCTCTATTTTTAAATAATGGTCCTAGTTTAGATTCATGGAAAGTACAGGGTTCCAACAATTCTTGTTTTTTTATGAACGGCAAAATGCAAGCCACTCCCCAAGTTAGTTGCAAGCGAGCTGAGGTGGTAGTGGGATGAGGATCTATGTGCAGAAACTTCCACCACAATAAAGATTTTTGGCCTTGGAGTTTTATTTGTTTTGCATATGAATTGACATTTCAGATTAATCGAAAGAGACTACATATAGGTAAGACAGAATAACTGAATATCATCGGCATCATTTGTGGCTTGTTGTAGACCTATGTTTACATTTTGTGCATCATTCAAGTTGTCCCACGTTGCCTAGATAACGCTTGTTTTGTGGCTATAATTTGTAAGAATCTCTCCTTGGAAGTTAAATCAGTTGAGATATTTTTGCAATCTCCATCATCCAAAGCCAAGAAACCAAAAAGCCCCAAGCACAATAAAGATATTATTTGATATTTGTTGCCAGATAAGCTTGCAAGATGAGCAAGGGACGAGGACAGATCCGTTTTGGATAACTCTACCAATTTCATTTTTATTTTATTTTTCTTGCTAAAGGAAGGTACTGATATTACGAGGACATGACCCGGTCAAGATTTTTTCGTTTTATATGAATTAATACCCTTCTTAACAACTTTGGAACCAACGTTCGCGTATTTTTTCTTGACGGATAATTAGTGGCTCCCAATATAATGGATTTTAAATCTCGGACTCGTTTTGGTCAGGACCAAAATCCCTTAACAGTTTTATCTGGGAAGAATTTCGGAATCATTATGTCTAAATTTTATTTTATTTGGTCAATTAGCTGACGAACATATCGAGGACTTTATACTAATATGTGAAAGAAAATCGAGAAGGGGTGCAAAAATTTTGACCACCCATGCTTGAGGGTGCAAGATGGTCGGAAAGCCAATTTACACCCAAGAAAAGGCAAACATAGCGGTAGTTAGGTTTGGGAGCCAACTGCGCTCCACCTCTGGACAATAATGTAAATTCCTTATTTTCCAAGCCTATATAATTTGGTAACCTTGGAAATTCCAGGGAGGAAAACTGTTCTCCTTAATCCCCATTAAGCTCCGTCAATAGTGTTGGTAGGATCTTGGTTGTCTTGACGAGTTTCTCGGATAAATCTTTTTTCACCGAGATTAGAATACCCGCTTGGGCAATGGACCGTGACTGAGAATCTTGATCGAAATCAACTACATGGAGATACATTTGCAATCCTGATCATCCGAAACCAAGAAATGCCAAAAACTCTCAAGCTTAACAAAGATTTTTAGGATATTTGTTACTAGATAAGCCTGCTTGCAAGATAAGTCAGTGGATTAAGGACAGATCAGCTCGGGATAACTTTCTATATTTCAATTTTCATGTATATTTCCTGAGTAGACTACCTTGACAGTTTTATCTCGGAAAAAACTCTTGGAGTCCTTGTTTCAACACAAAATTGGACAATTAGCCATAAAATAACAATTTCTGGGTGAGAAAGACTTGTAAAATTTGATACTGTTTAAAAGGACGAGAATCAAAAATATACTTCTTTATTAATCATTTTGGGTATTTTGCCCAACATATTTTTGAAAGTTTACATGTATGCCCCTAAACTAAACAGTTAAAAACTAAAAATCGTTTAAACCAAAATCATTGTTCTTCTCCATCATCGACAGAGAAAAAACGAGATTCAATATCCGATCTGAAGTTAGCTACGGTTTTTGTTATTAGAATCCGTGTTTTTATCTATCATCATAATCTTCTCTAATCTTTTGTTCAATCCTGTAAGCTTAATTTCTAGGGTTTTGAGTTGATTTTTATTCAAAAATCAAATCCAATCCAATTCGATTTCGAGTAGAAAAAGACGGGTTCAGCTAGGGTTTTGATGTTGGCAGTGATGCAAAGATGGATAAGGAGATTAAATCGAGTTTGTTCTTGAGATGTAAAACAAGGAAGAAGAAGAGGTTTGCGTACTGCTGTCAAATTGGGAAGAAATTAGAACTAGGGTTTTTGCTGAATATTGGGCTTGCATTACAAAGAAGAAGATGACTTGTATTTGAAGATGGTGGTGTTAATGTGTTGTGCAGTAATAAAATATGATGTTGTTATCAATGGGTTCGATTTAGATGTTGTTGTTGATTTCAAAGGAAAGGAAATGGTTGTGGTTGTGTTATTTTGTCTGACTATTGCATAAGAAGACAAGGAGATGGGTTGGTTGCAATGAAGTATGTATCTGTTTTTAAAGCTAGATGAAATTAGGTTCATTCAGTTTGAATTTTCGGAATAACACGCGATGCAACCCAGTTTCATTCAGTTTGAAGTTGGATAAATCTGGATTCACCCAAGTGTAACACACGATGCAACCCAGTTTCATTCAGTTCGAAGTTGGATAAATCTGGATTCACCCAAGAGTAACACACGATGAAACCAGTTTCATTCAGTTTTGAAGTTGGATACATTTGGATTCACCCAAGAGTAACACAAGATGCAACCAGTTTCATTCAGTTCAGTCTTCTACAAATTCAAATTCATCCAAGGATAACACAAGATGCAACCAGTTTCATTCAGATTAAGCTTGACTTCATCCAAGAATAACACAAAATGCAACCAGGTGCATCCAGTTTAAACTTAATTTATTAGTGCTATTCTTCTATTTTTGTTCTTCTCTTAGTGGAGGTTTTTGGCAGTCATAGTGGTGGGTTAACTGTAAGAGATGGTGTTGTTAGGGTTCGTAATGTTACTACTGAAGGATATCACAAGATTTTGATGTTGGCAATGATTCTAATCCAATCTCCAGCAGTTGAATGGGTAAAATAGATAATTTCTATATTTTAATGTTTTCGTCCATTTGACCCAGACCAAAATCTTACTCGTCCATATTAACCTGGATTTGAATGTTTCCAGGCAAATGACCAATTTTCTCTCGTTTCAAACATTTGTTTAATTTAATCAAGCAATTGATGATGGCATAGAAAGTTTTAGACTAATTTAAACTTGTTGGTCATAATATGATTAGCAATTTCACAAAATAGAAAGAAAATCGAGCTTATAAGGATAATTTTATTTTTTTATGATAAAATTTCGTAATACCCGTCGACGCGCCAACTCATCCTGGTGAGATTTCGGCCGTGTCAGCAAGATCTCGACCATTTCACTAAGTTCTTCAGCTAAATCTCATCCGTTGATAGAGACCGGAAATTTGTTAGAGATTTCGGGCGTCTCAGCTAAAACTGACTATGCAAAATAAAGGTTTTGATTGTTGCCGTGGTCCTCTTGATGCTCTAGAGTTGGACTCACACTCTCGGTGCGCCTGCAATAACTTCCTGCAGTACTGGTAACCCTAACTAAATGTCTGAGTTACAAAAGGTACAGTAACAAAACTTGATGCGCATAATGGATGAGAATATCCTTTAAAAACCAACAGTTGAGTAGGGTGTCAGGTATTTGCTGCAAATCTGTGATCATTCGAACCCAAGAAAAGCCAAAGGACCCCAAAACTAGAGAAATATAAATGAATGTTACTCCCTTTTTCTCTACTTCCAACAACAACCAATTTATAAATTCAATGTGTGGGGCAAAATCTATTACTACTTTGGAACACTACCATTCTTTTTAGCTAGGAAATTTGGTAGGTCACAAACTTGAATTGCGCATAAATATTAGTATTTCCGTTAGATGGTGAAAGTATAGTAATGGGGAGTCTTGGATGCATCATGCAAGGTAGGTTGTCTATTAGTTGGAAATGACGGAACCTGAAAAATGTAGATTAAACCGGTCTCTAGGATTGCCTTTGATTAGGTGGAGTTTTATGGATGTAAGAAATGGAAAAAATAACTAATGGTGGGTTTTGGTTGCAGAATTCACAATTTCCATGAATCCTGTGATTCATGTAAATCCCTCGTTTGTTTGGTAACTCAGTTGAGATTCCTAGGATTCATAAAATTTTCTTGTGTTAAAGTCTATGTATTTTTTGGCATTGTCCTAAAAATCTTAATCTTAAAAAATTGTATATACATGGGATTTGGAGTAAAAAAAAAGTGGGTCCATAAATCCCCTCATAAGTTTCCTAGCAAATCTTAGGGGGAGGGGTCGGACTCCATATGGATTTGCTGGAAAAGTGAATCCCGTCGGAAACGTAATTCCAGGGATTTAGACAACCAAATGTAACGAGGGAAACGTAATTCCACCAAATCCCCTGGATCCATAAATCTCATCTTTAAAATTGTACATCCAAACCCACCATAAAATGTTTTTCACAAAATTACGGATGTTAAGTATTAGCCGATAAAAAATGATCCAGAGAAAACAAGGGAAAAAATATTTTAATCAGGGATAGAATCATCACTCATATAAAGAAAAATGGAGATTTTAGACCAGGCTCCACTGGTTATGAATCTTATAATGTGTTTGCCGGTGCATTCAGAAGTTACTTTTTAACTTCTGTAGCAACAAAAACAAGAAATCAAGTGGAAAATTTAACATTTTCTGAAGAAAAATAATTTGAAGTATTTATACTTTTGGTATCCAAATATACTTAGTGTGAGTCCTTTGAATTTGAAAAATCTAATCTCCTGCCAACATGACCTATATAATCTGTACTTTTTCATGAAGTCAGATAAATAAAAGGGAAATGTATAAAACAGTCCCAATATTAAGACCCAATTTGCAAAATAGCCACACTGCTACAAACTATTAACAAACTAGTCACACTTCCGTTTGTAGCAGGGTTAAGTCAGTGGGCCCTACGAAGTCAGAGTTAAATGGGTTAGTAAAATTACCAACTTGTCCTTCACCTAACTATAATTAATCTGATAGCATAGATCGTGATTTTATTACATCTCGAGAATCTTCTTGACGGACAGGATTTGTTACTACCAAACAAGTTCTATAACATTTAGGGTTCTCACTTCACATCTCATTCTTCATTTTTTGCGGGTTGCGGCTGTTTCTTTCTTCCTTCCTCCCCTCTCCAAGTTTTTCATCTGCAACAATGGTGATTGAGTGAAATAGATCGAGTGAGGGTTCTGTTCAACATTCGTGTTTAGGTCTTGTTGAGGAAAAAACACAGGTTTAAATGGTATTGTTTGGCTTATGGAGAAAAAAATCAAACCAAATAACAATTGTGCAAAAAAATGATCCAACATTTTCTCAAGGGGTTTTTGGATAAAAAATCTCATAATAGTTACATCACTGACTATAAACGACGGTCAGAAACGGTAAAGAAATGTCGGACTGAGTTGATATCTTCGTATGAGTCGTGATGTAGAAGATTGTTATTTCTGTTGACGGTGATGTTTTAAAAGAAAAACCACTCCTGAAACTGATTTTGTGTTCAATAAACTGCTCAATAAGGGATTTACTCATGAAAAGAACTCCAAAGATCACATTTATCAAACAATCACAAAACCAGTGATACAAGTCACAAAATAAATGACAAACCCTAAAGGTATGAAGATCAACAGAGAGAGAATGGAGCAGAAACATTCAATCTCTTATGCAATTCAACTCATATATATTAATTCCTCACCTTTTGTTCGAAATAGCTTACGCTTGCTTGACGAAACATTCAATCTCTTATGCAATTCAACGCATACCTATTCTTCACCTTTCATTAGAAATAGCTTGCGCTTGATTCACGAAACATTCAATCTCTTATGCAATTCAACTCATACCTATTCTTCACCTTTTATTCGAAATAGCTTGCGCGATTGCTTCACTCGAGAAGAAGATGTTGACCTTATTCAAATTTGGATATCGGTTGCAAGTGATGGAGGCATGAATTTTACCAGTTTCAATTTATGAGACAGCGTATTTCAAATGTTTGCGGATTTAATCGGTAATGGAAATACAAGAACCCGGAAAAAGCTTGAATTTAGATTTTTCATCGTCAAGAATCATGTGAGAAATTTTATGGAAATTTTTTGAATAATTACCACTGGTGATTGTAATTCTCCCTACGATGATAGAGTTTGGATCTGGAGAGCATAACCTTTACCGCCAACGACATAAACTTGATTGATGGTAACAGAGAGTCCATCATGTGATACAAGTTAAATCGCTCAGTCGTTTTTCTAGAGTGGCTAGGCAAGTTTCCCCGGCCACCTGGCGTGACAAAATTCTAGTTTTGTGCCCCATACGGAAATAGTGTTATGAATGAACAACTTTTACCCCAGACCCACCTAGATTTTCATAATCAGTTCTCCATTATAATCAACCCTGTTATAGGGGCGGCATGTTCCACTAGAGAGGCAGCAAGTGTGATAGAAATGTCCTTCTTATTGGTTAGGGGTGTCCTATAGGGGGTGTAAATTGACTAGATTACCCTCTTCAATTTTTAACCTAATGGAATCAGAACAATCAAAAAACTTTTTTGATTTTTTCATCTTCTCTTCTCTTCTCCTCCTCCATTAAAATTGAAATTTCATCGTCCTCGATTAATCAGCGATTTGAAAAATTGATAATCGTTGATTGAAAACTATATTTCGAAAAGACCCAGTTAGGGTTTTGTTTACTGTGTTTGATTTAAGTTAGTTTTGTATTAAAAATTAGAGTTGTGGATCAAAACTGAAATTGAAATTTTTGTGTTGCATGTGAGTTACGGTTGGTAATAACTCCAATTGGAACCGTAACTATAGATTTGGTTGATGTTACGGTTCATTTAACTCAAATACCAACCGTAAGTTCTTGATTTTGAGATAAAATGTTCAGTTGCGAATTTTTTTTGCAACCTTAAATTACTTACGGTTGGTCTCGTTACTTAAGTTACGAACCGTAAGTTGTCCTGGATGTTTCATTTTCTTTTTACGGTTTGTAATTGCATCACCGATATCAACCGTGTTTGAGTTACGACTTGAAACTCAAATAACCTTACCAACCGTAGGTTAGTTACGGTTGATCTCGATTCATTAGTTACCAACCGTAATTTGTTACGGTTGCTATATATTGTCATTCTACCAACCGTAACTGGTATTACGATTGGGTTTTCCCCAAATTGAACCAGTTACGGTTGGTATTCGATACTTTTGGAACCGTAACTGAGAGTTACGGTTGGTAACGAGCTAAATTCCAACCGTAAGTTCTTCTGAAATTTTAAAAGTTTCAATTTTTTTACATACTTTAGATAATTTTGAGCGACAAAAAGTTAATGGGAACTAATTTAGAGATTCACTCATCTCAAATTTGTCACTGGAATCACTCATTTTGGTTGAGTGAATCAAAATCTAGGGTTTCACAAATATCACAAAAGTTTTTCTTTTCTTCTCCTCTAAACTTTTTTTTTTTATACTCTAAAAATTTGATTTTGATTTGGTTTAGAATTAATATAAGTGAAATTTGATTATCAACACTAAACTATGTAAGGATCAATTAGTCATTTTCATTTTTTCTTTTTATAAGGGGCAATTCAAATTATCATGTAATGACCCTTTTTCTCTGCTTCCAACGACCACAAATTAAGAAATTCAATGTGTGGGACTAGATTTCAAAAGTTGTTTAATCTAATTACTATTTTGGAACACTACCGTTCTTTCTGGCTAGGAAATTTGTTAGGTCACAAACTTGAATTGGGCATAAGATTAGTATTTATGTTAGATGGTGAAAGTATGGTATTTGGAATAGTGGATGCATCATGCAAGTTAGGTTGTCTATTACAGTAAAACTTTGATAAATTAATAACGACGGGAACAAAGAAAATTATTATTTAACGAAGTTATTAATTTATTGATTTAAAATTTAACTTATCCAAACCTAGTTGGGATCAGAAAATTTATTATTTTAGCGAAGTGATTAATTTATCGAAGTTTTACTGTAGTCAGAAATGACAAAGCTGAAAAATGTAGATTAAGCCGATCTCTAAGGTCGCTTTTGATTAGGCGGAGTTGTATAGCTAGAAGAAACGAGTGTTCAACACGAAATTACCTCTAAAACTAATTTTAACTATTAACCGGCACAAGCCCAGAAAGCATAAGATGAAGAAGATTTTAATTATACACGGAGTCAGATAAAAACAAGTGAAGATACACTAGAAAATACTACACTTCTTGATGAATTTTATTATCTTGATTTTGAAAATTTAATCCCTGCAAATATGGTAATGGATTGGTGTATCTGTTTTTCATGAAATCAGATACATAAAATATCAAAAGAGACTTCGTTTCACCTCACTAAAAAATAATCTTGATTCGCTCACCCGTTTTAATCGTCATAATCATACACGTCCGCGTTACTACTTATCACATCCAAGTAACTTGTTTTATAACATAATGCACATTCAAATTTTTTGAATCTTTAAAAAAGAGGTGAATATCACAATTCACTGGACAAACAGGTAGCTACATTAGTAGCTTGTAATACCGGTAAATAACTAGCCTGTACGGTCGGTGAATGTATGGATTTCTTTTTCTTTTCGGGCAAATAATAAGTTTTTTACATAAATAAATAAATTAATGGTGTATAGTTTTTTTTTGTGGCAAATCATAATTTTTTTTATATAAATAATAAATTATTTATGGAAAATCATAACTTTTTGACATAAATAAATAAATTATTGATGGCAAATCATAATTTATTTTACATAAATAAATAAATTAATGACAGAAAGTTTCCATCGTAAAAAAACAACCTAACACAGGTGAGTCTTGCGTGGAAAACCACCACGTCAGACGAAAGTGGGTGGGCTGGCGATAAAACCGACGACGATACTTGCTCTCTACCCTCCAATACACTCTTTATAAACCTAACAATCTCTCCTCCTTTTCCTCTCATTATACCTTCTACCCTTCTCTTATCATATTTTCTTGTGTCAAAAGAAATTTCAGTTCCTCTTCTTCATCTAAAATAATCATGTCTTGCTACAAGGGAAAGTACGCTGGTAATAATCTTCAATCCCTTCTCTTCTTTATTGTCATTGTTTGGTTTGATTTCGTTGATTTGATTCGTTTTGGTGAGATCTGATTTGGTTGTTGTTTTAATTTGTTTTTGGTACTTTTTTTTGCTCAGATCTTGGTTGTTTATGCTTAGATTCTGGTTGTTGTTTATGGATCTGGTTTGATTTAAGCTCACTGTGTAGATCTTACTTTGAAAATCAGCGATTCTGTTTTTATGATTTGTAAATACAAAGATAGACATTGTAATAGTTTGTTTTAATCTGAGACTGAGAGATCTGTGAAGTTTGTATTTATTTTTGTAGAACAGTGAATCTTAATTTGTTATTGTTTGATGAATTTAATATTGAGATCTTTGATTTGATTCTATAAAGCGCTTATGATTCATATATCTACTGAGCTTGTGATTCAACATAGAGTTTGTTAATCAATTTGATTCTGCAGATATGTTTGTGCGTTTTGATTAAGTAATCAATTTTTCCTTTAATCAATTTATTTGATTTGTGTGTTTTGATTAGGTAATCAATTGTGCCTTCAATTTTTTAGCAGTAATAACAGTATTTCTTTTACCTAAGTTATAGTGTAGACTTGTGAAAGAAGTAGGACGCATATTTTGTTTTTACGTGTTAGGAATACTATTTTGAGTTTCTCTTCGTGTAATATTTTTTTTTCTAGATGTAGATTCATCCTCGCAATGGGGTATTGGATTGAGAGTTTCACTTCTTTGTTGGTTAATGATTTTGCCTTTTTACTCTGCAGATGAATTGATTGCCAATGCTGCCTACATTGGTACCCCTGGAAAGGGTATCCTTGCTGCTGATGAATCCACCGGTACCATCGGAAAACGTCTATCAAGCATCAATGTTGAGAACGTTGAGTCCAACAGACGTGCTCTTCGTGAGCTTCTTTTCTGCACCCCTGGATGTCTTCAATACCTAAGTGGTGTCATCCTTTTTGAAGAGACTCTATACCAAAAGACTGCTGCTGGTAAGATGTTCGTTGATGTCATGAAGGAAGGTGGTGTTCTTCCAGGTATCAAGGTTGACAAGGGTACCGTTGAACTTGCCGGAACCAACGGTGAGACCACCACTCAGGGTCTTGATGGCCTTGCCCAGCGATGTGCTACATACTACGCAGCTGGTGCTAGATTTGCCAAGTGGCGTGCTGTTCTAAAGATCGGCCCCAACGAGCCATCACAATTGGCCATCAACGAGAATGCTAATGGTTTGGCCAGATATGCCATCATCTGCCAAGAGAATGGTTTGGTGCCAATTGTTGAGCCTGAAATTTTGGTTGATGGAACACACGACATTGACCGATGTGCTGATGTTACCGAGAGAGTTCTTGCAGCTTGCTACAAGGCTTTGAACGACCACAAGGTTCTTCTTGAGGGAACTCTATTGAAGCCCAACATGGTTACCCCAGGTTCTGAAGCCAAGAAGGTTGCTCCAGAAGTGATTGCTGAGTACACTGTCCGTGCTCTTCAGAGGACCATGCCCCCAGCTGTTCCAGCTGTTGTTTTCTTGTCAGGTGGACAAAGTGAGGAGGAAGCAACCAGAAACCTTAATGCAATGAACCAGCTAAAGGCCAAGAAGCCATGGTCACTATCTTTCTCCTTCGGCCGTGCTCTTCAACAGAGTACCCTCAAGGCCTGGTCAGGAAAGGATGAGAACATTGAGAAGGCACAAGCAGCTTTCCTCGCAAGGTGCAAGGCCAACTCCGAAGCTACTTTGGGTACCTACAAGGGTGATGCTCCAGTTGGAGAAGGTGCTGCAGAGAGCCTTCACGTTAAGGGATACACTTACTAATCAATCAACTAGACGAGGTTGTGGTTTCTTTCTGAAAATCTTGTCCTTTTATTCTGATTTTAGTTTGCTATTTTGATGTGTTAAAAGAACATGGTATAGTGGGGAATCAAGATGAAGTATCTCTTCTCTTTGGATTTTTAGAGTTTAGTGGTTTTTATTTAGAGTGAGTGATGAAGAAACGGATGCTGTTGCAAATAATTTACGGGAGTTTCATGACACACAATGCTGAGTTTGAGAAATGTGTCACTGCATTCTCCCTTTGAACTTTGTCTTTCAAATTTATGCTTTCTTGTTCATGTTAAATTTCTTTAGCTCTTTGAGCAAATATTTACGGGGCTTTTTAAAGTTTTCCCATTTGAGGCAAAGTCTTTCCTTCTTGTTGATTATTTTCTTTAAAGCACTTATAATCAGAGGCACCCAGTAAATTCTTTTTTATTTGGAGCTGTGTGCCTGTGTCTGACTCGAGAACAACCAGCCGGTCCAGCCCCAATATCTGCCACCTAAAGCGGTCTTTTACTATTTATTCACATTTAAGATTCCTTTTTTGATTTTCCTGTGCCCTTTAGCATTGGAGTAGAAAACCAATGGCATAGTCGGACCCATTGCATAATCTTTGCACCACAAAATTTCATTGTTTGAAGGTCCTTCGGGCATAGCCGAAGAGTTTTGTTGCCTGCTGCCGTTGTGTAAATGATTCCGGACCTTCAGTCCCATAGGTACCGTATTATGACAAACCAACACAATCCATATACGGGGTTGAAACTTCAGAACAGTCGAAACAACAAGAAACAGTTTCTGTGCAATTATTACAAAGCCGTGCAAGGTGGTATTTTCTAGAGATTTGGGGTTTTGGTTCCTATTGTACATGGGAGCCAAATGAAATGTAATGTACATGGGAGCCAAATGAACTTCGGAATTTCCTGTAGGCAAGGAAGTTTTCAATAATTCAATCCAAACCTTCCGTTAGTTCGAGTCAACATGTTAATAGTTACACGCCTTTGAAGTAAGAGAATTATAGTACATGTTTCTAGCTTTACATTACAGGTCTTTACCTTGGTCTGAAGTTCGAATAACCTTATCTTCTGCATTTCAGTCGTCAGAGATAGGGGTAGCTCTAATATCCTTACTAATATTGGCAGGGATACTCTTCTGGGGATTTTGATACAGTTCTTCGATAATTTATCAGCTTATGTAGACCCATAGATTACTTTTGCTGTCCGATCCAGTCTGCCTGGACATTCTCATTGAAGTTGTTTTCTTTTTGCGACCCTGATATTTGCACCCATGTTTTTTTCTTCCCATGATGTGTCCACATCTAAAAACCGGGAAGTCTTGAACCGTTTGGGATCCAGGGTGGGTCTTGGGACTGAGCATCATGCACTAGGACAGAGCAACACATCATGGGGAAATCAATGTTAGGCCTATTCCTATGCACATGCCAAACACTGATTTTTGGCATATATGCACCCACTATGGATACGCCAAACTGCCAAACTCACATGCCTGTATGTTATTCCTGGCATATAGGCATACACGACAGAGTTTCCAGCGAGCGATAGAGTCTCGGTCGCTCGATGATCAAAGCAGCGCTCGACGGTCTTTAAATCGCCAGCAATAGTCAAGCTAGCGCTCGTTGGTAAGATCAACGCTTATCAGTCCCGTATCCAACGGCTACAATTTCCCCCCTCTATAGATAACTAATTTCAAGCTCATATCAACTCACACCAGAATTTCTAACTCTCTAGAATTTTTTAATCTCTCAATCTTTTTCAAATCTAAAACTATCACACCTCCTCTACAATTCTATATTTTCTTGTAAAATGGATTCACAAGCTCACCGTCAAGGCAAAGGTAAGAAGAACCGAGTCCGTGGTGCAAAATACAACATGATAGAAGATGAATGTATTTGTCGTAATTATGTTTTTTTTTACCCAAGATTGTATCGATGATGCACAACAACATGGTAACACCATGTGGGATAACATATTTAAGAAATATGAAGATCAAACCATGAACATCAATGATCGTGATGCAAAAGGATTGTCAGAACACTTCATTGTAATTAATCAACCGGGAAGTGGCCGCTTATGTTGCATTAATAATGCAAGCCAAGAGAAAAGGCAAGGACAGTGGTCAGACTGATGTTGATTTTGAAAGAGAGGTTCGTACAGGTTGGCAACGAAAACATGGTAAACAGTTCGCTTTCGAAAGTTGTTATCATATTTTGAAAGGTTTGAACAAATATAATCCAGATAACTTATCAAATAATCAACTAGTACCTGAAAGGTCACCATATAATTTTTCTCCCTCAACACCAAATTCTTCACCATTTTCACAAGGTCGATCAAATTCTTCACCAGATACCCCTACAAGCTCAAATTCCAACGTAGTTTTGAATAATTATGTTGATGGTAATAATAAGAGAAAACTTCCAGGGAGGAACAATGCAAAACTGGATAGAAAATTAGCTCAATAAGGAGGGAGTTCCGGAGGATTTAACATGACGGAGTTTATGGAACATCAAAAGACCGTCGATAAGCAAAGATCAGCTGAAAGGAAATTTCAAAATCGGGAGAGTAAGAAAAGTCGTTTTTCTCAAGAAAAATTTGGGTTTGACTATGACAAGCATAACATTCTTCAAGCTAACCCTTCAATTATGAACGCCCAACAAAAACATGTATGGAAAATCGAATTTGACAGGATTCAAGCACAGATTGAAAAGCAAACTGGATTTACTAACAACCAACCCGATGATGATAATGATGAGGGAACTGATGATGAGTTTGATGTAATAGATCCCCTAGATGATTAATGTATTAGTTTAAGTTTTAATGTAGCAGTTTAAGTTTTAATGTTTTAGTTTAAGTTTTAATTTGGTATATTATTATTCATTCCAATTAATATTAGATTGAAATGAAATGTTGAAGTTTATTAATTTGAAAAATAACAATACATAATAATTTAATAAAAATACATAACATAATTTAAGGATTTAAGAAATATAGATAACCTAAAGATTAAAAATAAGTAACTAAAAAAAATACATAAAATCATTATCTTCCATGCTCTGCCCAAAGATTCAATCTCAGATCATCTCTTAATTGGTCATACAAATTTCGGGTCCGAATGTAGTTAGTCATTTGATCATAATTCCTTGCAGGGAGGCCTCTTTCTGGTCGAATCTCCGGCCTCAAATCTTCATCTTCATAGTTAATCCAATCTGAATCACGACGGGTTTCCTGAATTACCATGTTATGAAGAATTATGTAAGTGAGCATAGTCTTGTGCATTTCACGAGGACTGAACCCACGATATGGGCCATAAATGATAGCGAACTTCCTCTTCAAAATTTCAAAAGAGCGTTCCACATCCTTCCTCAATGCCATTTGGGCGTCGTTAAAATGTTGATATGAAAGGCCCAATGGACCAGCATGAGGCTGACGTTAGCATTGAACCAAGGTGGACCATTTTGGATAGATATCAACCGCAAGATAATAGCCATGAGTGTACTGATGGTCGTTGATCATGAAACAGACAGATGGAGAAATTCTATACTTCAAATCTTCAAACAGAGGCGACTTGTGCAAAACATTAATATCATTTTGTGAACCCGGAAGACCAAAAAAAGTGTGACATATCCCACAATCATAAGAAGCAACATCTTCAAGGATAACTGTTGGTCTTGCATAATGACCCTTATATTGACCGTCCCAATATACAGGGAATCCTTGCCATGCCCAATGCATACAATCGAGACTACCTAGCATTCTTGAGAATCCCCTGTCCCCATTCTCCCTCAATATTTTTCTAACATCTTCGTCGGTTGGTTGTCGTAAATATGTTGGACCAAAATGATTAATCATTACTTCACAGAACAATGAAAGGTAAGTGTAAGAAGTTGTTTTACCCATACGAAGGTACTCATCGTTCGCATCCGCTGGAGTGCCATAACCTAGAATCCTTAAAGCCGAAGTAACTTTTTGTTCAGGACTATGCCCTCTAATATTCAGTGCATCAAACTGATAATTGAATTGAGGTTCTACTCGACAAAGCTCTTCAATAATCTTTTTCACCAGATGACGAGGCATGCAGAATCGACCTTGGAAATTTTGACCATAATACATATAATTTGGAAGAAAATAATCGTGCATCAGCTTTTGGTGGTAAAATTCCCTCCCTCGATACGTATATCTTCTTGATAATACTTCTTGAGGCTCCAGAACTCTTGGTATTTGGCCCGTATGTACAAGTATCAAAATTTCGATTAGTTTATTATCTTCAGCTTCCTCTTCGTCAATTTCTTGCATCCTCATACGATACCTTTCTTGCTGTAACCTGAACCGATTCATAATAATATCCCTTTCTTCATTGGATCTCGTCATTGATGATTATGAAATTTAAAATTGAGAATATAGGTGAAATATCTGTAGAAGTAGGTGTGAGTTATCTGGAGAGGTAAAATGGCGTATATATAGGAACCATAGGGGCAAATAGCCGTTGCAGAATAACTACTGGTCGATAATCATAGTATCGCTAACGTCCTTATTGCCGGCGATATTTTCAATCGCTCGCTAGAATGTCTACCTCTTATCGTTTTTTCCATAATGGCGCAATCGGTTTTCCATGCCACCTGGTATGCCAAACATCATTTTTTTGGCATGTGCATAGGAATATGCCTTAAAATTAATTTGCAAATAATTCTGCTCATAATCGGTTGCAAATTAATATTAAAATTAACTGATTTTCACTCTTGGAAATAAGATGAGCGACCAACGGACTTGGTAACATATAACAATGTCACCTGAAAAAGAAAGGTTCATTAATATTGTTAGAACTAATGGCTAAACCTAGCACAATCAATCAAGATATGAAAATGGAAATGAAATCAATCAAATCACACACACAATATAAGGATTTATAGTGGTTCGATCAATATGATCTACATCCACTTGCGAAGACGACGAAATGATTTCACTATGATGATGATCAAACAAGTAAACAAGGTTTCTCATATATCCACTCTCAAGCACATGGCCTCCTTTGTGCCCCACATTCTCTTAAGAAGAGCATAAGTTTTTCTCTTGTTATAACATAACCCTAGACCCCTTTTATATTTGACCGACGTTACAGAAGAGACTAATGGACTAATGGATGAAACCATGGAAGTAAGCCCAACCTAATACTAACAAGTGTTCAAGGCATACAAACAACAAATCTCCACCTTGACTTGAATACTATCACCAACATCATTATCCATCATCGTCTTCGTTTAACACTTACAAGGGTTGTCAACATTTGTTGATACCAACCAAGTCCAAGCAATACTTGAACTTGATACTTGGAGTCAGATTCCTCAACATGTCTGCAGGATTATCCGATGTATGAACCTTAAGCATAGCTATCTTCCCTTCTTCAACGACATCCTTGATGAAATGATACCTGACATCGATGTGCTTCGTTCTCTCATGATACATCCGGTTCTTGGACAAGTGAATGACACTTTGACTGTCACAATACAAAAATGCACTCTCTTGCTTGAACCTTAGATCACCAACCAAACCCATCAACCGTATACCTTCCTTCATTGCTTCTGCGGCTGCCACATACTCTATCTCAGTTGTAGAAAATTCAACCGTGCTTTGCAAAATCGACCTCCGACTGATAGTACTACCACACAATGTAAAAGTTAGCATGTCAATGACCTTCTTCTATCAAGATCACCTGCATAATCATAATCAACATAACCCACAACATTTGGTGAATCACCACTGTATTTGTCAAACACTAAACCAACATCTGTACTGTCCTTTATATACCTCAAAATCCACCTTTTCAGCTTGCCAATGAGCGTTCACATGACTTCCAATGTATCTACTTACCACACTCATGGCTTGTGCGATATCTGTCCTTGTACAAACCATATCATACCTACTAACTGCACTTGCATATGCAACCCGAGACATGTACTATGCCTCATCTGCAGTTTGAGGTGATTTCTTTATAGAGAGTTTAAAATGAGCTGACAAAGGAGTACTTACTGGTTTTGCATCTTTCATACCAAACCTTTCCAACACCTTCTCGATGTAAGACTTATGACAAAGGAGTACTTACTGATCATATTTGTGTATCTCTTGTTTTTACGGTTAAAACGAGCCAAAAATCACTAAATTCAGACATCGTATGCAAAAGTTATGTCGAAAACAGTTTAGTTTTGTGATCTGTCACAAGTAACTATTGGGAACCGATCCTAGTACCCTGTTATAGTGACGGAACCGATCCTAGTACCATGTCATGGTGAGGGAACCGATCCTAGTGAGAGGTCCCCTTACGAAGATGTGTAAAAACTGTTTTGCGCATAACTTCTTTGTCCGAACTCGGAATGACCTCATTCTTTTTTGCGTTGGTTTCGAAATTTAATTCCCTAAAAGATAGAGGTAATTACAATAATTGATTTCATGTTGAATATTTATGGTGTATTACAAATTGGTTTATGGGATGTTTGGTTTCTGTTTTACTAC
This sequence comes from Papaver somniferum, assembly GCF_003573695.1. Taxonomy (NCBI): domain Eukaryota; kingdom Viridiplantae; phylum Streptophyta; class Magnoliopsida; order Ranunculales; family Papaveraceae; genus Papaver; species Papaver somniferum. The sequence continues at coordinate 6,965,226 of NC_039368.1, read as the reverse complement.
CTTAATATTCTATCTCATATATTGTGAACCCTTATGGTTTGGGTGACTTTTTGGTATAGCAGGATTAAGTTCTAACCCATGATGGTCTTTATCAAAGAATCATGAAGGGTTCTGGTAGAAACAATATGTGAAAAAGTCACAATACGTTGAATCAATTTCGATTTAGCATAAAAGCATATGTGTTTCGACGGTTTTCAACTTTTGCTTGAAATTATTAAAACCGGTTTTCAACCTTTCTCTGGTAAAGGTTCAGGGTCGTTGTGATTATTTTGTTTTGGCATAAGGAAGACAACGTGATGATATTTCTATATAAATTCTATCTAGACGAAGATGCAAACATATTGGAGAAGTGGATGCGAAATTTGAGGTAACAATCTTGTTAGTTAATTGTTTTTCTGTTTATGAAAAACCTGAGTTTATATCGTATATATTTATTATTTTTTCTTAACAAAACTTTGGTTCAATTGGTGTTTATTCCATGATGTGTGTGTGGATGTGTGTGATTCAATTGATTCAGGTTAAAAAAAACTATTGTTATCTTGCTTTTGTGTGGTATCAATTGTTTAGGCTTATAAAATTTCTGTGCAATTGCGGTACTTTTAATATCTATGTTGTTTCAATTGCTTCCGGTTGAGGTGAGTAATTATGCAAGTTGATTTATTTTGGTTTGTACGAGTTATTTATGGCTTAATGAAATAAAAGGTGTACGGGATGAGTTGTTTAGTCCAATTGGATTCCGGATAATAGAAACTAAGTTAATTCTAATCTTAGTTAGACTTATCGAAGTGAGGTTTCGGTTATTCAAGTCTAATCGAATGCCTTCACAAGAAATGCTAGTTAACTAACTTAGTACTTGTCTTGTTTAAAATGAACGCGCAATTGGGAGATAGTAAAACTAATTGGGGGATAGAGGAAAAAGACAAAAACGGAATTTAAATAGTAAAGCAAGGTCACCCCCTATCCATGTATTTTAACTAATTCCTAATCTGCCCCTCACTAATCATGTTTAATGGTTAACTATAATTAGTTAAGTTAGTAGGTTCGTTTGATGATGATTAGTATAAATCATTAACGTTGAATTTGTTGATGCAACAACATTAAATCAAGATATTTATGATCATGAAGCTTTAGGTGAAGAACCAACTTAGGAAAGTAAACAAGCTGAACATACAAGTACTCCAATTACCCATGTATCGGTATAATGTATTGAAATTTGATTTTTTTTCATTGAATCCGCCATTGCTACGCCTGAAAAACTCAGTGACGGCATGGTAAAAGTATTATCGAGCATTCCGGTAGTGGTGCCGGCATGACCGATTCTTAAATGAACCATGCCGGTTTGAGGACAAAAACATACAGAAAAAATTTGTCTGAAATAGCAAGTATCGGCATGGTATTCATCCTGAATAACCATGCCGGAACTCAGTATCGACATGGTATTCATGATGAATACCATGCCGGAATAACCATGCCTGCAGTTAGTACCGGCATGGTCTTCATCCTAAATAACCATGCCGACACTCGGTACCGGCATGGTCTTCATCACTACCGGCATGGTCTTCATCCCTACCGAATGTAAAAAAAAAAAAAAAAATTCAAAGTGAGGAGCCAACAGAGAAGGAGAAGGGAATTTGAAAGGGAGTGAGAAATGTTTCGAATTTAAAAGGGAGTAAGGTATTTTTATGTTTCATTTAACTTTTACTGTTTTAAAGGGTAGTTTTGTATTTTCGCCCCCAAAAAACACCCCTTAACAAACACTATTGGTTAGGGGAAGTAATTTATATCCCCCAAATAGTTTTAGTATCCCCCAATCGTGCATTCTTTAAAATTGAAAAGTCTAAGTTTATGGCAGTTCATTTCTGTTGCTACTGCCGTTGTTGACCGAAATTAGCAACAGAGCTAGAGTTGTTGCAAAAAACTGCGACAGGGTGTTTAGGAACGACAAAAATCTGTTGCAAGCCCGGTCAGCAAAAAATTCAAGCTGTTGCTAAACATTAAATTTGGTGTAGTGATAGTTCAATTATTTATTTGGAAATGCCTGAAAAATATTGTGCCTGTTAGGGGAACATTAGCTTTTTATAAGGCTGATATAGATTCTCAATGTAGTTTTTGCAGCAGCAACACTGAAACTATTAGTCATCTACCGGTGGAATGCTCTTATGCTAGAGCAGTTTGGAATGCTTTAAATGTGAATATTTCAGATGTTATACAAAACTTTAACTCCATATAGGATTGAATTATATCTTGGTTTTATTCTAACATATATGAAGGCAATAATAGTTTTCTCATGACTGATTCTATTGTCATCAAACTTATGTGTGCAGTTTTATACATATGGAAGGATTGATGCAATTGGATTTTCCATACTGTAAAACCTAATGTTTACAGTACTCTTACTAGAATCTATAATCTTATTAAACAATGTGAATCTGTTTCTGTCTCATCTAGTGTTTCTAGCAGCAGGCGTATTCTTCCTAAAATTTGGTTTCCACCAGATACATGCTATATTAAAGTTAACATTGATGCTTCTTATGTTTATGAAACAAAACAGGGTAGCATTGGACTAATAGTTCGTGATCATGCAGGGCATGCTCTAGCGGTGAAAGGTTTTAGCTTGGAAGAAGAAATGGAAGCTGAGGTTGGAGCAGAATATTTTGAATGTAAATCCTTGATCAAAGCTTTAGAATGGATAGAAGAATATGGATTCAATAAAGTGATAATTGAGAAGGACTGCGCGAGCTTGGTGAACTCTATACATTTAGAAGACCCACAAGTGCACTGGATCAATCATCACCTTTTTCTTTCAGTTAAAAACAATTTTTCAATTCATGAATTCTGATTTTGCAAGTTAGTTAATAGATTAAGTAATAGTGTGGCTCATGAGTTAGCAAGAAAAGCTAGACTTGAAGCTAGTAGTTTCTCTTTTGTCTCGAATTTTCCTCTAGACATTGTTAAGTGGATTGAGGATGATCATGTTCTCTCTGGAAGAGTTTAATCAATAAAATCTTCTATTAGTATAAAAAAAAAAGTATGACTATTGTTCTAATAATCAAAAATTCAAATATAATGTTCTAGAGTCCTGTTATTAGGAGGATAGAATGGATATGAGGAGGAAAGGATTGTAAGGAGGGAAATAAAAATTTTGAGGAGGGATTGACTTTTTAAAAAAATAATGAAATGTCTATAATATCCTTGATATTAATTACAGTTACGTTACCAACCAAACAACTCCCAATTAAGGAATAACAATCTTATGATAAAAAATAAATAAAAAACCCCCACACTGTAATCGTTCCCATTACAAAACTTACAAACTACCGGATTGAGAAAGAGCAGATCTTCCTATGCAGGTTGTTCATAGTATAGTCAGATTAACGACTCTTCCATATCAATTTCAAGAGTACGTAGACTCCGTTTCTAGTCCAAACTAATAGACAATATATTGTCAGAATATTTAGTTACCTTTCTGTTATTTAGTTACCTTTCTGTTCTGGGAGAATATTGGATTTGCATTGACTTCTCCCAGATTTCCTGTAATATACAAAACTCTACTTATATGAGTTTATGGAATAAGAAACAGGAGGATTGATTACCAAAACTCTAATATGGTATCACGAGCTCAGACTCGATCCATCATCTTCTTCCCCTAAATCAACAATAATCATCCATGGTAAGCGATAAAAAATCCTTACATCCGGATTTCGCCGTTTCTAACATTAATGTTTTGATCCCTATTAATCTAGATATCAAACAGGACGAATATTCTTCATGGGTTTTCTTGTTTCAACTTCATCTTCAAGCACACAACCTACTTTTTCTTATTGATGATTCCACTCCACCACCAGACCTTGATGCTGCCACTATACTACAACTTGATGCCCTCTGTCATCAATGAATGTTCTCCACCATGGCCAAAGATTTGATGCTTACCGTTCTCAAAACTGGAAAAACTTCTAAAGAGTTATGGAATCATCTTAAACGCCTCTTCCAAGACAATAAAGGAAGCCGTGCCTCCAATCTCGAAAGTAAGTTCGTAAATCTAAAGTTTGTTGATTGTAACAATGTTGATGATTATTGTGATAAACTACATGCACTCTCAAATCGGTTAAGTGACCTCGATTTTCCAATGGATGAAAAACGATTGGTTATTCAACTTGTTAATGGACTTCCGTAGGAATACAACACTGTTGCCTCCTTCATTCAACAATCGATGCTCTCTTTTGACACTGCTCGATCTCAACTACGTACTGAGGAGATCCGACGTGAAAATCTATCCAGTTCCGGCTCCCACACTGCCCTTGCAGCCGCCAACAGCCTCCGTCCTCCGCCTCCTGCATCTGTTTCTTCACGATCGTCAGCTCTTGAACATCACAGAATTTCGCTGGGTCCTGAACGTAACAGAATTTCGCTGGGCCGGGAAGAGCCTCTCCTTCCAACTCCATCAGGCCCACGAAATCACTACCCAACAACTACTACTCGGGCTTCTCACTGGCAAGCGCCTCTCCTGTCAACTCCCCCAATCCCATATCCTACCACTACAGGATACCACTCGACAGATCCGTACTGGGCTTCTCCACACTACTTCACTGGACGTGGCCGGGGACGACATTTCCGTGGGCGTGGGCGTGGCCGTGGTCGAATCACTTTCCCAGGCCGTTCACCACAAGCGTACCTCACTCCCACCACGGAATACCTTCACCCATCGGACATTGCCGAAGCATACAGCTCCATGAGAATTCGAACACCTGATGATGACTTTTACATGGACACTGGCGCAACCTCACACATCACCTCGGATCCAGGTACCCTTCATAATGTTTTTCATTTGAGCAACGTACGGTCTGTCTTGGTGGGAAATGGAAATAGCATTCCGGTAACTGCTAGTGGCTCTAGGTTCATAAATATCCCATCTCACACTCTTCACCTCAAAAATACTATAGTCGTTCCTTCCATCATCAAAAACTTAATCTCTGTTCGTAAATTTACCACTGATAATCATGTGTCTGTTGAGTTTGATCCTTATGGTTTTTCTGTGAAGGACTTGAGCTCGAGGAAGACTATTCTACGATGTGATAGTTCCGGGGAGCTCTATCCCATCACTACATCTGCCGTGCCATCCTCCTTCCCGTCACCACCTCACCAATTTTCTCTTGTCGTCTGTTCACCTGACGTTTGGCACAGACGTCTTGGCCACCCTGGAAAGGCTGTCTTAGATGTTTTACGTACAAAGTCTTTTATTAAATGTAATAAGGATCATTCCCCCAATCTTTGTCATTCTTGTCAAATTAGCAAACATGTTCGTCTTCCCTTTTATGACTCTCATTCTACCAGTGTTGCTCCTTTTGATATAATTCATAGTGATTTGTGGACATCTCCGTTGAATATAGATATGGGGTTTCGTTATTATCTTCTCCTATTGGATGATTTCACTAATTATTTATGGGTTTTTCCACTAAAATTAAAATCCCACGTCTTCACCAAATTTTTGGAGTTTCACTCCTTTGTTCAAACTCAATTTGAACGCCGAATTAAATCTTTCCAATGTGACATGGGTCGCGAATTTGACAATTCCTCTTTTCATAATTTTGCTAGTCAACACGGTTTAGTATTTCGCTTCTCTTGTCCTCATACATCTTCTCAAAATGGTAGGGCTGAACGTATGATTCGCCGAATTAATGATATCACCCGTACTCTCATGTCCCATGCCTCCATTCCTCCCAATTATTGGGTCTATTCTCTTCTTATGGCCGTATACCTCCACAATATCATCCCCACTAAAACTCTCCATTTCAAATCACCGATGTCCATCTTGTATAGACGCCAACCCACATATGATCATCTTCGCATTTTTGGTTGTCTTTGCTACCCTAATCTTTCTTCCACAACACCACACAAACTTGCCCCGCGCTCCACTAGGTGTGTCTTTCTTGGCTTCCCACCTAATCATCGTGGTTATCGTTGTCTTGACATTTCCACAAACAAATTCATCATTTCAAGACATGTCATGTTTGATGAAAAAGTCTTCCCATTTTCAACCCCATCTCTTTCCGGTCATTCCCCTTCGCAAGACTCACCAATCCATACTTCCTACTCATTCCTAGACTACTCTCCCTATCCATTTTCTGTTACCCCATCCTCTCCTGTTGCGTCCTCATCTTCTGGCTCAAGCCCATCCAACACATCTCCCACGACTTCTTCCATTCCTGCGTCCTCACCTTCTGACCCAGGCCCAACCAACCTATCTCCATACACGCCTCCTCACCGTCGGCCCAACTCATCTTCTCCTTGCTCCACTACCCAGTCTATTCATACCCAACTACCATCTCTCCCTTCTACACAGCCCACCAATTCTCAGCCCACTTCACTTCACTCCCCGCTCCCGAACACCAACCCTGAACAGCAACATTCTGTTGCTGCCTCCCCCACACGTCCGGCCACGCGGGCTTCCCGTGGTATATTCCGACCAATCCAAAAACTCAACCTAAATGTTCAAACTCCAACTCCCATTTCCCCTATTCCCCATTCCTATATATATGCCCTTAGGGATCCAAACTGGAATCCTTCCATGCATGACGAATACAATGCTTTGTTGGAGACGGGTACCTGGGATCTTGTTCCTCGTCCACCTGATGCTCACATCATCCGATCCATGTGGCTGTTCCGTCACAAATTTTATGCTGATGGTACCTTGCAGCGGTACAAGGCTCGTCTCGTAGCAAATGGGAAATCCCAACAGGTGGGTGTTGACTGTTTTGAGACGTTTAGTCCGGTTGTCAAACCGGCAACTATACGCACCGTGCTCAGTATTGCTACCTCACGATCATGGCGTATTCATCAACTAGACGTCAAAAACGCATTTCTTCATGGTGATTTGGCTGAGACTGTATATATGCATCAACCACCGGGTTTTGTTGATTTTACTCATCCCGATTACGTCTGTCGCCTCCGCAGATCCCTTTATGGACTCAAGCAGGCTCCTCGGGCATGGTTTCAGCGATTTGAGCGGTTTATTACTGGTTGTGGTTTTCGTGGCAGTATTTGTGATCCATCCCTATTTGTTTATCACTCCGGTTCGGAAACTGCATACCTACTACTATATGTGGATGACATAATCTTAACCGCTTCTACTGATGCTCTTCTAGGTCGTTTTATTGCCTTGATGAAACGTTAATTTGCTATGACTGATCTTGGCACGTTACATCAATTTATGGGTATTACTGTGACTCACACGGATTCGGGCCTCTTTCTGTCACAATCTTCATATGCGCAGGATATCATCGCTCGTGCTTCGATGACAAACTGCAATCCAGTCGCTACTCCGGTAGATACTCAATCGAAGCTCGGTACTACATCAGGACCTCCACTTCATGATCCAACTTTATACAGAAGTCTAGCCGGAGCTCTTCAATACCTGACTTTCACTCGTCCCGATATTTCATATGCCGTGCAGCAGGTTTGTCTATTTATGCATGACCCTAGGGAATCACATATGCAGGCTATGAAACGCATTCTCAGGTATCTTCAGGGTACCCTTGATCACGGACTATCACTATCGGCTTCTACTATTACTGGTTTGACTGCTTACTCTGATGCTGACTGGGCGGGTTGTCCGGATTCTCGACGATCGACCTCAGGCTATTGCATTTTTCTTGGAGACAACCTGATATCTTGGTCGTCCAAACGACAAGCTACCGTCTCTCGTTCCAGTGCAGAGGCCGAATACAGAGGGGTTGCTAATGCTGTTGCTGAAACTACTTGGTTACGCAATTTACTTCTCGAGCTTCACATCCCTCTACGACGTGCCACTATTGTCTACTGTGATAACGTTAGTGCAGTCTACATTTCAGGAGATCCTGTTCAGCACCAACACACAAAACATGTGGAGATTGACATTCATTTTGTACGAGAGTGGGTACGTATCGGTCATATCCATGTTTTGCAGATCCCCTCTGACAGTCAATACGCCGATATCTTCACCAAGGGTCTCCCTCGAGTATTGTTTGTTCGTTTCCGTTCTAGTCTCAACGTCTGCTCCTCCCCCGTTTCGACTAAGGGGGTGTAATAGACAATATATTGTCAGAATATTTAGTTACCTTTCTGTTATTTAGTTACCTTTCTGTTCTGGGAGAATATTGGATTTGCATTGACTTCTCCCAGATTTACTGTAATATACAAAACTCTACTTATATGAGTTTATGGAATAAGAAACAGGAGGATTGATTACCAAAACTCTAATACAAACCTTCACTGCCAGGTTCGTGAGCATCTGTTTCCAGTCCAAACCGTCGCTGCCAGGTTCATGTAGGCTGAGATGTGAGGTAATTCAACAATCATAGTGAGCACAGATCTGTCAAATACACATGGCAGACTCAATATATAATCATAACCATCTCTTTTCGACTTAAATACTCTCCATTTAGGCCTTTGACATTCAGATCCAATGCAACATAACGGGTTACTATATTAAGTCTAGTTTACCTGTTCTGCAAAGAAAGAAAAGGCAGAGAACTTGGTTACTTCCTCCTGCTAATTCTGTAATAATCATGTTTTCATAATTGTACGGTCAGGGCCGGCTTATGAGGTAGGCAGTATAGGCAGGTGCCTAGAGCCCTAAATTATCAGGGCCCCCAATTTTTTAATTTTTTTCTTTTCGCTATGGTTAGTTTGTAACATTTATAACTGTTAATAAAGCGTTTAATCACTACAGATAATTGTAACAGTTATAATTGTTAGTAAATACCATGTAGCATGTATAAGCGTTACTGATTTCTTAATTTTGTGATATCCGTAAGCAACTTTCGGGGAACTTTTTGACAAAATACAAGCTTATTACCTAAATCTAATTAAAATTCTGAAAAAAATTAAGCGGCCTACGGCCGCATCGCCTGGTTCCAAATTGTCACTTAATTTATCTCGCCCTACAAAATAATTCTAGTTTTATCTCTAAATTAGTGACCTATAAAAAAGACTCATAGTTTTAGTTCGCCTACGGTCCCCAAATCCGATAAGACGGCCCTGTGTACCTGACTTAAAGTGGGTATGGTTTCTTATCGCGGTGACACATGTACCTGCCGCTCAGCTTCTTATTATCTGCAAATGAAGTTGGAACACTAGCTTCTTATTATCTGCAAATGAAAAATGATAAATATTTCACTTTGTTGTATGTAGAATTAATTATCTAAAAAGTACTTGTAAGTGCGTCTCCACCTTGTATTCATATGCTTAAGATTAAAAAACAAAAAGGAAAAGAACTGCCAACTACCATGAATTATCATGATGACTCGTGCAACTTCTAAGACCTTTAATCAAGAGCTTGCTACGATCTTCAACAAGCAGCATTTCTTCTTCGTTCAGTCTACCCGGATATGAGTGTTTCGTAAGTGCATTTGGCTAAGAGTGATTATGAAAACCGCATTTCACCCGAACAGCCCATTTTCCATCCTTGTTGGAACTACTGTGATTATGGTGCCATTCTTTCTTTTCCTCTTTGCTGTGGTCATGGGCATATAAGTTTTGTTTCTATGATCAGAAAATTTGTGGCTTCTTTCGCATTGCATAACCATGTTTTGAATTTTGGAAGGCGATTTTACTATCACACAATTGAGAGTTAATCCTATTTCCGTAATCTACATAGGAGCTTCCATTTTCGAATCAAATACCTATGCAAATAAAAATAACAAATTTAGAGCAGTTAAACTTCAACTACACTCAGCCAAGTTAAAGTTCAGGAATTTATACCTCTTCGGTTAGGAAATGCTCAGTTAAGTCCGGAAACTCCCGTGTTAATGGTACCCGTTGATCATTCTCCCCATATTCAAGATTTCTGTATAGGAAGTGCAAATACATTCAGCATAAGAGTCGAATTTAGAATTTTACTATCGAACATAAACTAATTATACGGACACACCGGACAAAAAATGAACTTATACCCAATCAAGAGTGATCAATGAAGAACAATCAAAGTACAATTGTGCATAACTTAGGTAGTTTTTACAAGAGAAATAGACAATGGCTCAAAAAGATAATCCACTTCTCCGTGGTCAACATCACCCCTCATGCCAATAGCATATAACTAAGCTATGCTAGCAAAAAAAAAAAAAGAAGCAAAACCTCAACATGTACGTAGGATACATTGCAGAAACATACTCCCTCCGTTCCATTTCTTTCCATTTTTCTACTTCATTCATGGTACTAACAAACCAGTCTATCTTGAAGTATGCCAACAACAGAGTCATTATCTTCAGTAATATATTCAACCTAAAGTAAGTGGTTGACATGCGAAGTGAGATTCTTTTGTCCTGTTGAGATAAAGAAATTTCTCAAACTAAGCTAATCGTAGCAATACTAAATGAAAACCCCCAAAGTAATGAGGGTTAGGCATACTGACTCATGTGAAGCATGTGAAAACAAACATATACATATATGAGAGAAATATGTATTATTGTCCCAGGTAGTAATAACACCAAAGTACAGGTATCAACCGAACATGGGATCAAGATAAGATGTCATTCTAGCTCACATCAAAAGGAAAGAGTTGGGGATGAATATTTCAACTGGTATTGGTACTAGCAACGCAATGCGGGTACCATAGTAACAACCGATTTCCAGAGGGAGGTCATACTTTAAACATCAAATTTATTGGCAAGAAGAACTATGCTTAGCCAATTGACTATCTTATTCAGTTGAACTTTATACATTGTCTGCACTCATGGAATTAAAAGTACATCATTTCCAAGAGACATAAATTTTCTAATGCACTTGAGATATATTTGGATGAAAAATATATCATCCCCTCTGAAATGTAACATATATTCACTCTAAAGTACTTGAGTTAAATCCCACTTTTGTTAACGAATAAGGCCACACCACTTATTAAATCTCTCAAGATTCAACGTCTAACTGATAGTGGTTTTTCTCCTACTAATTTAAGGAATATACACTAGTTTTTGAACTAATTCTTTGTAATGTGACTATGATACTGGATCATCGAGCGAACCAATGCTCAAATTTTGTTTCCAATATGGAACAAAGATCAAAAGTCACAAAAGCGCTATATATACCGAGAGCTAATCACCTTGTTAAATTCCAAAGATACCCATGCAAGTGGATATCATATGGAAACTCACAATGATGAGAATGTAATTGATTTCATCTTTTATAGTCTCTAATGTATTTGGAAGGAAATATATGTTAGAGAAACTAATGAGTCAATCTAGTGAAATGTAAATCACTATAATATTTGAATTATTAAATCTATATTGACTCCGACGATGAAATGTTGGGAATTGATTCATACTGGATTTGACATAACCATAAAGGCACTTTAGTTGTGACATGATGTTTCATTTTGAAAGGAATTATACGTACATCATTGTGTTTGAGTGGACGAGACAATGGAAAAAATATTGACAAAATGCCAAGTGACGGAATATCTCTCAACAAGTGTTTTCTGAAGTACTAGATGCACAACCCCCTTCGCATTATGCTTTTAGGTAAGAAAGCATATCACTCATTTTTACAAAGTCTTCAGTAAAACAGGACCGAGACCATCCTAAGATGCAAATGGTAAAATTTAAAATAAAACAAGGTGAAATTCAGAAAAATATTCATGCAGAATGCGGACCATTAAAGTGACTTATGGCTCTGATGAATTTTTTGACATTTTCGACTAATTATAGTCCCCAGAAATTTGCGTTTGGAAACTACTAGCACATATTTTACATGTAAGGACTCACCACCCCTTGTAAATGCTAGCGAGTGTACATCAAAAGGACTTGATGGTTATTGCATGTTTAATAGGATCATTGCAGTATATCCTATACCCCAAGGTCTCGCAAAGTCTATCTTCAGAGGTTACAGATGGTGCCTAAGGCATGGTTATGCATACAAACCTATCTTTAACTGCTTGAGGAATATGCAATATAGATGCATCTTTACTTAATTCGTTTTAGAACCCAATATTAGTCAAACTTTTATGTGTACCAGTTGGTAATTGGATTTAAGCCTGACATTCGTGTTCTTGCACATTTTGGTTGTACTATATATGTGCCATTACGACTCCACATCGTACTATGATGAGTCTTAAAAACTGCTAAGTAATTATGTTGGAAATGAGTTCCCAACAATTATCCGCATTTTAAAACTTTTTGCAGGATATCTCTTACCGCTAGATTTGCTGGTTATCACTTTAATGAGACAGTCTTCCCGTCGTTAGGGGGAGATAAGAAAAATTATTTTCTAAGGGAACGACATGAATTGTCGTGGTATGTTCCCACTGAGTCTCATATTGATTCTTGTACTCTACAAATGTAAATGTGAAGTGATCAAGAATATTCGATTTTCAGAATGTACACTGATGTTGCTAAAGTGATGAGATCACACATACCAGCTGTAAACCTACCGACAAAGTTACACTGATGTGAAAATAAGTTGTGCCTTACTCACCTACTTACTTTCTAGGTGAGGATTGATCGAACCAAGTGGTCTCTCCAACTTCCTTTATGGAGCCACGGAATCAACCACACTTCCACTGACTAAAGGAAATGTCAGGAACAACTCTGAAAGTAATCAGGCGGAGATGCCGACATCAGGGGGAGGATCCAAGGATATGATGTCGACATATTTTACTTCGAAATTGAAGATGTGTTATACTCTTTTTCCCTTCGATCGAGAATAGTTTTTCCCAAAGGGTTTTGTTACTCGACAAGGTTTTCAGCGAGACAACACTAAACACATCAAGTATGTTGAACGTTGAAGACATAAAGATCGCGTTGATGTTACTGAAAATATCTAAATCAAGGAAATGAATGGAGATAGTCTGTTAAGAAACATAACTTCCAAAAATCAACAACATGGTCTTATAAACATTCAAGTCACTAAAGTAATGTGTGATAAACTACCTTTGACTACAGTAGACTAATGAAAATTGTCTGACATCAGGGGGAGCATCTAATGATGTGTTGAACTCTTTTCCTTCACCGGGGTTACTGTTTCCCGCAGGGTTTTATTGCTCGGAAAGGTTTTTAATGAAACAACAACAAACACCTGGAATGTAATTTCCCAGCTAAGACTATTGCCTTTCCTACAAGGATTTTCTTCTTTAGGAGTTGTGAAGAAGCTAATCAACTTCAACGAAGCAAAGTGATCAACTGCAACATATCACCTTTACTTGTATCTATCACGTTGTACTCTTTTCCCTTCGTCAAGGTTTTGTCCCACTGGGTTTTCCTTTTCAAGGTTTTAATAAGGCAACGAAATTAAAATACATTCTAAGTTTTCTTAATATTTCTTTAGTTCAGGTTTTGTCCCTCTGGGTTTTCCTGGAAAAGTTTTGACGAGGCAATTAACTTAGACTTCTCGGTCTTTGAAGATCGTATCGCATGTGATGAAATACATGTAAGTACGAGACAACATGTGAAGTACTACATATGAAGAGTTGTATATCAAGGTTTTGTCCCACTGGATTTTTCCTTGTCCAATTTTTAATGAGGTAATTGATTTCGGCACAAGTCATCAAGGAGAGCGACATTTGAAGAACTATATATAAAGCACTATGTATAAAGTTTTGTTATTGAACCGCACAAGGGAGAGTGTCACAGGGCCTACGACCCACTGGGTGTGCGGTCCAACTAGATTCCTAGGGTTGTATATATAGGAAACTATGTAATACTTCTAAACCAATCTCCTAATAATATATCCTTCTCCTTGTCTCTACATCTTTTATCTTCACCTCTGATTTTCCTCAAACATTTTGTAATTTTTAGTAGATAATTTATAAATAATTGGACACATATTATTTTATTTCTATGTTTTATTTAAGTTTCTTCCATTTTCTTGATATCATTTAGATATCATTTCCTTTTCTATCTATCTTTTGATGTATCATTTATACTGACTCCTCTGTTTTTTTTTATGTGTCATATATTATTTTGGGTATGTCTTTTTTTATTTATCCGCTTTATTTATAAACATATTTTTTTCTTAAATAGGGTTAGTTAAGGGTTAGTCATAACATTTTATATGATTCCCTTAATATTTTGACTTTATCAATTAGGACGGTTAATAAAAAACCGAGGGAGTAGTATTTACTTTCCATAATATGTATGCGCAACAGGACTTGGGCCATGATCGTAATGAAATGAAATGAAATGATAACTGTCGAAAAGCCCATGGATTTCGTACCGAAAACGTTTGAATATAGAAAATATTGGTCGATCAAAAGAAATCTCTATAACAAAATCATAAACATCCATTTTCTGAAAATTAATTTGGAAAGAAGACTTAAAGCATCACATGCAACAACACCAAAGCTATGACTTTTGAACTAACAACAACCTCAATTCAGCTACGGAAAATTTTCTTTTTTCTCTTTGATTGCATATGAAGTTCCTGACACCGGCATTAAAATCATTGTTGTTCTGGTAGGAAGTAGTCGGGACGGTGGGTCATGCCTTCATGGATTCATGTGATTGTACTTAAGCTTGAAAAGGATTACAGATACACAATTATATGCTTCTAAGCGAACATGCTGCACGAACAGTACGAGAAGCCTTTTTTGTTCATGGATCAAAGTATCCTATGTGGTATTAATAGGGTAGGCCATAAACTTGATTGATTCTGTGTAAATTTATGAAGTGCATCATCATGTCATCGCCAATGGCAATGGTGAGAAATCACGTTGTAATTACCCTACCACCATGTAAAGTCCATCAAGTTTGTAGTGATATACTTCTTTTATCTTCTTTCTCATTTTATCGTTGGTAGTCATTAATTAATTAGATTAGTGCTAGAGGCCTAAATCTCTATACAGGAAGACGGAGAACAATATTTTCTGCTGATAATATTAGTGCCATGTTATTGATGACAACTTATATCATATTCAACGTCAGCAGTTTTGCAACGTCGCCTCTTGTTGCAACAACTTTTAGTAGTGTGCACCAACCGTAGATTAATCCATTGAGCAGTAATTTGGCACCTACTAGTTTTTTCCTAGTTTTGTATTGTTTACCATAGAGTTGGGATTGAGATAAAACATTAGTCTTAATTCCTTTGCTTATGTTTTTTCCTAATAAGATACACAATGTATATTGGATTCAGTGCATAGCTTGCAGTGATTGCAGAAGTCATAGTAATCAGTGAAAACCTATATTGGATCATAGATGACCTAAAATTGGGGCACTGTCAAAACTCTGCATCTGTTTTTTCTTCCTTAGGTTTGGTAAAATCTATCTAGACTGTCTTTACGATTTGCAAAAGCTTGAGGAACAATTTCTAAGGTATTATTGACTTTTGTGTAATAATAAATAATAATCCTAATGCTTTCTTACATGGACCCCTGCAAATTTAAGACATCTAGCTAACGCACACACCCTGTTCAATCAAAAGACAGTACTTGTACCATAAAAAAATATGTTCATCTTTTGATTCCTTTGTTTACTGCTGTCTATCTAAAAAACTGCAAAGCATGAAGTGACACCATAGTACTGTACATTTCTCGAGCATTAGAATTCTTGCTTGGTGCATTTTGTTGTTTAAATTAAAGTCTCTAATTTTAAAGGGTTCTAGTAAGTACAAAAGAATAGGGTTTTATCGTGTCATGTTGTTGCAAAGTGTTATTAATTAGGTGACCAACTCAACAACCTTTACTCGATCGTGACTAAATCAAGTAGAGTACACTAAGAGATGCATTTAAGTTAACTCCGTCTCATACAGACTTATCTTTTTGGCCGATCACCGCCTCAACAGATTCCTTCTTTCAGTTATTATCGTGAGACTATTATTCGTTCAGTAGTTGGAAGTGATAGTGTTTTTGTCGCATTAGGTTGAATTCCTGAGCTATAAAATGGCCGGTAATAGCAACACAATACTATTAGATCTTGGCGTGTGAAAATGTAATTTTTCAGTACCCATATATAGTTAAAGCGTGTACAAACACAAAACTAATGCGAGTGATTTTCATTTTTAGATTGCTTGTCAGAAGAAAAAAAAACTAGTCTTCTAGAATTCTGCATGTAATTAGCAAAATGGAAAAGAACTAACTTAAGCACTAATCTAGTTTGTGTGTGATTTTCTTTCAATGTATTGGATTCACTAGGTTTTTTTAGTATTTGACTGGTAGGGGCAAGCACCTGCCTCATTCAATGATGCCTCAACCATATTTTACAACCCATTTTCTCAATATATACTTTCACTTTCACTGCCATTTCCTATGCATCTCTCTTATTCTCATTCTCACTCTGATCTGAGCCCTCTCTTAATTTCTCTCTAACCATTCTCTGAATCTCTCTGCAACCATGGCTGCAGCTGCTTACTCTTTCACTCTGTCAACTCTATATTCTGCTTACACTGACAATCCTTATTACGTTTTTAGCATTACAGCTTTCATTATAACAGTTCTGACTGTAAAACTCTTGCCAATTTCTATCGTCAAAAAACCAAACTCTCATCTTAATCTTCCTCCAGGGCCATCAGGTTGGCCGATTGTAGGCAATCTACTTCAAGTTGCTCGTTCGGGAAAGCCGTTCTTCGAATTTGTCCGTGAACTGAGACCAAAGTATGGGAATATTTTCACTTTGCAAATGGGTTCTAGGACTATGATTATAGTCAGTAGTGCTGAATTAGTTCATGAAGCACTCATAGAAAAAGGTCAAATTTTCGCTACACGACCACCGGAAAACCCTACTCGGAATGTTTATAGTTGCAACAAATTCACAGTCAACTCAGCGTTGTATGGGCCGGTGTGGCGTTCACTTCGTCGTAATATGGTACAAGGTATGTTAAGTTCGAGCAGGTTGAGAGAATTTCATGGTTGTCGACAATCGTCTATGGATAAACTCATTGACCGGATCCGGGATGAAGCCAAGTCGAACGGTGGGGCAGTTTGGGTGTTGAAAAATGCGCGATACGCTGTGTTCTGCATACTTCTTTCGATGTGCTTCGGGTTAGAGATGGATGTGGAGACAATTGATACAATTGATCAGATGATGAAGAAAGTTCTATTGATTTTAGATCCGAGATTAGATGATTATTTACCCATATTGAGCCCATTATTCGCCAAACAACGAAAACAAGCTATGGAAGTCCGAATGGAGCAGATAGAAACCATTGTGCCATTCATTGAAAAACGTCGATCAGCGTTACAAAACCCAGGATCCGACTCCACGGCTGCCCCATTCGCATATCTCGACACACTCTTCGATCTCAAAGTCGAAGGCCGGAAATCAGCACCTAATGACAGCGAACTAGTAACACTTTGTTCTGAGTTTCTCAACGGTGGTACTGACACTACGGCCACAGCACTTGAATGGGGCATCGCTAGATTGATCGACAACCCTAAGATCCAGTCAAGATTGTACGATGAGATCAGATCAACGGTTGGAGATCGTAAAGTGGAACAAAAAGATTTGGACAAAATGGCGTACTTAAATGCTTTCATCAAGGAATTACTGCGAAAACACCCTCCAACTTATTTTTCTCTAACCCATGCAGTCATTGAACCAACTACATTAGGGGGTTATGATATACCACCAGGGGCAAACGTCGAGATCTATTTACCACCGATATCCGAGGATCCGAGAGTGTGGTCCGACCCCGAGAAGTTTGATCCTGAACGGTTTTTATCCGGTAAAGAAGACGGTGATATGACTGGCGGTTCCGGAGTTCCGAGAATGATGCCGTTTGGTGTTGGAAGGAGAATTTGTCCTGGTCTTAGCATGGCTATGATTCATATTACTCTCATGGTGGCAAGAATGGTTCAAGAGTTCGAGTGGTGCTCACTTCCATCCCAACCAATGGTAAATTTTAGTGAAAAGTCAGAATTCACTGTAGTGATGAAGTACACTCTTCAAGCAATAGTCAAGTCAAGGAAAATATAGATCATGGTACTGACTAGGAAAATTTAGATAAATCTAATTAAGATGGAATATGTTGCTTTTTCGTGTTGTTAATGTAATTTCTCATCTATGTTTAGGGGTTTATTAAGCATAACAGTATGGAAAATAAGAAAATTAAGTTTATAAGGGGTAACCATATATTAATGTAAGTACAGTATTATGATATATATCCAGTGTTTGTTTCTCTTGTTTAAGTTTGATTAACTACGAGCATTAGGGATAATTTGGGGGCCAAAATTCAAAGACAAGTTGCTACGAAATATATTGTCTAATAGGTGCAGATTTGGGTAGATTCGCATGAAAGAGGACTGAAAGTAAATTAGTGAAAATTGATTTATGTGACCGGACCTAATACGCGTATTTACTTGTCAAGTGGTAATGGTTATAATGCATAACAGTCGGAATTCTTGATGAAAATCAAAATCAGGTGATTAAAAGTGAAACTTTGAAAAGGAAGTGAAAATAAGTGACGCCTAGAGATTTGATGGGTTTCCGGGTGAAAAGACATTCTATCCATATAACCCGCGTCAAGCCCATTAACATCAGTAGCTTTAAGCCTTTTAGTTCTTCACTATTACTTTGATTCTCCTGGTCGTTCAATTTTCATCATTTTGATTTCTGAAAATGAATGTTGAATTATATTAGGATGGTGACAAGTGACGGCATAAGAAAGCTATGCAAGTTTCTTATGGCGTGTTATGGATATTTTTGATTCTCTAGAAGTAGAAATTCTCTATAAAAAGTTGATTTTTTTATTTTAATAGTTGTTTTGAAATTCTCTATCAAAACTGACTTCTTGTATTTTGACTTCTAAAAATCATAAAGTTATATCTGGATGCGCATCTAAATGCGCTATTAATTACAGTGGTAATTAAGCGTTTTATAAATCTTGGTTTCAACTCCGAACAGTTCCACGGTTTCTTAACATTTGAGAGTAATTCATCCTTTTTGTTGTGTGTTTGGTGCTCGTAAACAAAAAACAAGATATTCACTAGTGAGTCGCCAAAAAGCCTGAGTGGTCAATAAAATTAGACTTTTCTTAAATGTAGCCCATATTTTTATTAACCATAACCCAAAAAACTTAAGCTAAAATGAAAAACCAAAAATTAAAATGAAACCCAAGTATATAGATCTTAATTTTTTTTTTCTAACAATTAAACTTAAATCCTACTTGCTCAAAATCAAAATAAACCTTAACCCTTTTTTCTTAATCATACTTCAAATTAATTATGATTAATTATAATTGTTCTTTTAGTATTCTCACAAATTGAACAATTATATATAAACCGCAATCTTTACTTTTCCCCCAAAACAAAATCAACTTTAATTCTTTAATTCAATTTTGATTACGTCAAAATTGATCGGGGATGTATATTCTAATTATTCTCTTAAAAAAATTCCACAATAACGTCAATCGAAATGGAATTAACTAAGGTTTTAATTATTTTTCTATGACCAATCTTCTAGAATTCCATAAACATAATTTATGAAAAAATATATACGCTGATTTTTTTTTCTTTGATAAAGGGTGTTGTTTATTCTTAAAAAACATTAATTATGTCAAATATATTACATAAATTTGATTAGCTAATTAAGTCTTTTATTTTATTTTTTATTTTTGTTGATGTTGATTTAGGGATTTAATGATTATATTATTATTATGGCCTATGGGCTGTATATAATAATTATAAATAATTTCGTGAGCTATGTCGAATGATTATAAAGATATGTTTGGGTAGCTTAAGCATTTAATTTAAATGGGTTATGGTTAATAAATGTGTGGTCTACATTTAAGAAAAACCTAAAATTAAGCTCTTTACTTTATGATTATGGTAGGATTACATTAACTCTAGGTGTACCGAGCTAATAATCCCGAAATTCACACGGACTCTCACAAGTGGTAGGGCCCATTCCTTCCCATACTAATCCAAATGCTAAGAGAAATTCCTATGGAGTTTGTTCATTTTGCTCCCACTAGGGAATGAACAACACATGGAAAATGAATGTTCAAACCATCAGATTCGTTGGTTTGAACATTGAGTCGGTAGAACCAGCACGTGTCTGTGGGAAAGACGGGTGTCATGTCTAGCAACGCTGGCGTCAGAAAGGAAAACGCCAGCGTTTGAATGTTGAACGCGCGTTAGCAAGTATAGCGCCCGCGTGCTTAATAAAAACGCCAGCGTCAAACCCAAAAACGCCAACTGCTGCAACTGAACGGCTGAAAACTCTTGTGATCCAACTGCTACAATTTTTTGAATTCTATAAATACTCCTCATTTCAACTCCAAATTCACACATTCTACACATTTTTCACTCTCAAAGCATCTACAAAAATGCCTCCCAGAGTTCGTTCTGTTAGATTCACTCAACAAAAGGATTTAGCTATTTGTAGAGCCTTCGTTTTTCACACACAAGATGCTGTGTTTCGTAATGTAGCCGTATCGACGTTGACTTTCTAGGAGAAAGTTTTCAGAATGTTCACCGCTGAAACAGGGAACATTTATGGGCGTGATTCTCACGGATTGTCGCATCGTTTTAGTTTAATTAGTAACCATGTATTGGAGTTCATGGCTTTACTAATGGAGAATCACAAAAATAAGTTCAACGGTGAAGCCGAACATGAAGTGGAACCCAGAACTCTAGCGATGTGGCCAGTATCTCACAGAGGTCGTCCTTTCGACTTCCATGCTTGTTTCAACATTCTTAGGGTGCTCAACAGATACGATCCCCTACTATAGGAATTCCACCACCCATTGAGAATTAAGACGCATATGTAGTAGTTGTTTTAATCTAATGTATTTATTTTATTTTCATGTATGAAGTGGTTGTCCAATGCAGTACGTTTTTTTTATGATGTCAATATTGATGGTGCAATTTTTAATCCAGGAAAAATTTAAATTACTGACGTGCAAATATGAAGATAATCGTAATAACATAATATCATAGTAAATCGATTTGTCCTACAACATCAATCTGCCCACTCCACCAAAAAACATCTGAGACATTCCCAGAAATGCCTTCCATATGTGTCTTCTTCAGAAAAAGTCCTCAAATGCATAAAAGTCCTGCAACCGGGCTTTGAGCATGAACTGATTCTCTGTGGACAGTGTTTGTATTCGTGATCTCCATATCCACAATGCTTGCAGTGTAATAACTCCTTCTTCAATTTGGCTTTAAGTTTGAAGTTTTTGCAGAGTGTTGCATTCTTTTCTTCTTCTTCTTTTTTAATCTTCATAGCATCATCTAGCATATGTGGTTCCTCTAGACAATTAGGATCTTGTGCAAATACCTGAGCTTTTCCGGTTGTGATTCAATCACCATTCTGATGCGTGAACAACCTTCCCACGGACACTTTGAATACATCCAAGGATATTGCATAACACTGTGGTTATCCATGAAACATAATGGGCAAACCTCTTTTACTTCGATACATAATATTTGCTGCGCTTTGCCTTTAGAAAATATGGTGGATGATGAGAAAGAAATCGGTTGGTTTGGTTTATAATAAACCTAGTGATGTATTTATAATAGAAAATAGGCGTTGGTAATTCGAACGGGCATTCAAAGGAAAGTCACGGGCGATTTTACTTTGAACGCCAACGGATAATTTCCATTTCCAACGACAAACTTTTCTTTCTCAACCTATAAATTTCATTCCTCCTATCTCCAAAATCACATGTTCTTCTTCTTTTTTCCTACATCTCTCCTCCTTTGCAGAAATGTCAGTTAGAAATCGTGGTCCCAAGTTTACTCAAGAAGAGGATATAACTCTATGCAAAGCATATTTCTTTCATAGGGTAATCACTGGTGTTGTTATTTCTCATGACAGTTATTTTTCGGAGAACGTTTTTTTAATGTTCGTCTCATTGACGGGAAACCCAGGAAACCGAGATGCTCGTCGATTGCGTGCTCGTTTTCAATCTATTAGGCTTGTAGTCAAGCCATTTCTTACTCTGGTAATAGAAATTGATCGAGAAAAGTTCAGCGGTGTAACTAAAGATGAAGTGATCCAAACAGCTCTTGATAATTGGGAGGAAGCTCACCGTAAGCCTTTTCGTTACGAAGCGTTTTCAGAATTCTCAAAGATGGTCCATCTCAAGCACATCGTTACTGCATTCGAATGTCGCTGCCGGAATTTACAATGGAAGAAGATGTTGCTCTTATTCGATGTTGCTTACATCGTATGGCGAGACCAATGAACAATGACAATTTCTGGGAAAGAGTATTGGGACATTTTGTAGCATCGCGGAACGATGCCATAAGAAACAGTAAGAGCCTAGAACTAAGAATCGCATTCATCACTAATGAAGTCAAACATTATACGGAAGTATTGTGGATGGTTCATCGTAGCAATTCTGGATTATCCAGCGAAGAATTTGAAACCATCGCTCAGATCAAGTTTACCGAAGAAAGAGGGAGAGAGTTTAGGCATTTTGGATGCTATGAACTTTACAGAGAGAATGTCGTTGGATTTGATGTAGTTTGATGTTTTTGTTGTGGTTTATTAAAATGTAGTTTGATGTTATTTGCAAGTTTAATAAATTGTAATAAATTTCACTTAATCTGAAGTGGAAATCTATTTTAAAATATAAACATTTTCATTCATTGATATTACTGCCAATTATTTTACAAGATATAAACTTATTAGACAATAATAAAAACTTCAATAAAAATCAAGTACAAGTTTTGGCCTTCTGTTTATCTTCATTTGACGTATTTTCTAATCAACGCGCTCTTTGACAGTTTCACCTTTGTTTTTGAATTTTTTGTTGTTAACTTTCAAAACCGGAGCTCTTCTTTGCCTTTTAGCGGAACATTTTCTTGGAGCAACTTCAAAAACTTGCACTTCCCTCTTACAAATTTCAATCTTTTTAAAACTCCCACATATCTTAGAAACAACAGCTTCAAGTTTTGCATCGCAAAAAAGTGTGATCGCCTTTTCAGCCATTGAGAATTAGATTTTAGAAGAGAAAATTCAAGAGAAGTGAATTTTGGTGTGAATGAATTGTTTAAATTCGATGGTAATTTATAGAGGTAAAAAGTGCATTTTGAATTTAAAAACAAAAAAAACCATTGGCGATTTTTCTACAAACGCCAGCGTCATATATTAGGACGCCACGTCGAAGCTTCAGACGCCGGCGCTTGGCTTACCAACGCCGGCGTTTTTATCGCAGACTCCAGCGTTTTTCCCTCGGACGCGCGCTTAATTACCATTGTCATGGGAATTGCCTTAAGAACACAATATGTTAGCTGTCAGATTCGCTTTCGGAATGAAACGAAGCAAAAACTTCCGTGTGTCTAGCATTGCTGGTAGGATTAACCATTATAAAAATGGTCAAGTGGCTAACTGACCATATAATTATAAACTAAGAAAATCATAGATTTGATTCTTTTTGTTTTTCTGATAGTCACTCTCACAATAAATATTTTAAGCCGGTCATGTACGGATAGTGAAGTCTATAATATTAATTTGTCCCCAAATTAATCAAGTGCTTTAAAAGAGCATGATACCCTACCCATTAAAAAGAAGTAAAGTACAACCAAAAATATAGAATGGGCAAGAATCGCCAAGATTAATTCGTAGCTGCTGATAGAAGGTATCAATTTATTTGGGGTGTAACAAAAATCTATATAATTGCGCTATGAATTGGCAGACCCATAGAAAATTCGTACCCCTTATTAGTAATGTTTTCTTTTTTTCTTTCTTAAAAGTTAAAATTAAATTTAGCTCAGCAACAGTAGAACTTTACTTTTACTGAGTGATGGGTCAAAAAGTAAAATAATTAGATATCAATCAAACTAAGAAATTGTTCTATTAGTGGTGTCTTAAGATACCCAATCACTGTTTAAAGTACTAAATGTATGGTTAAAAAGATAAGTAAAATCCGACAAAAGTTAAGCTGGCCAACACGTGAATGACACAATCTAACTACAGTAGCTACAAAGGGGTCATCGTCTCCAAGTCACTAGTTACAGAAAGACTTGAGTTCATAAACAACTGGATTGCATTCTCATAAAATATCATACCAACCAAATCCTTGATCTATTGATTGACCCTACGCGCTAAATAACTAACAACTGACAATTCTGGCGACTTCCAACATGGAATTGAATTAGTATAAATTAGTCGTTCTACTTCTTCCGATTCGATATCATCCTCCACTTGCCAAATGCAATCTCAATGAAGTAAGTACTAGCTAGTAATATTTGTTACTTCTATTGATTAGTCTTACGCTCTTGCTTGCAAGGTGTGTGCATCATGAGCTTCAACAATGCCAACAATGGTGGTGATGCTACTTCGACCAACAGAACTTATCGTGGAGTTAGGCGTCGGGGAAGTGGAAAATGGGTATCGGAAATCCGTGAGCCTAAGAAACCCAATCGTATCTGGCTCGGGACATTTCCGTCCCCTGAAATGGCAGCTGTTGCTTATGATGTAGCTGCACTTGCACTCAAAGGCTCTAACGCGGAGCTTAACTTCCCAAGTTTAGCCATATCTTTGCCAGTTCCAGCTTCAAATTCATCACGTGACATCCAAGCTGCTGCTGCCAATGCTGCCGCTGCAGCTGGTGCCGCTGTTGATTCCTTATCTGCATCCAATATGACCCAAAGCATTGGTCCATTAGTACCATCATCGTCATCATCATCAGAAAGTCCGGCACTGGCAGTGGTGGATTATGTGAATGATGATAGTAATAAGTTTATTGATGAGGAACTTATATTTGACATGCCCAATCTTCTTAGGAACATGGCTGAAGGAATGCTGCTCAGTCCTCCGCATTTAGATAGTTTTACAGGAGATCGTGATCAGGAATTCACTAATGAACAAAATAATGGAGATTATCATAACCTTTGGGGTTAATTATCATCCTTGCATGCTGATTAATATCCAAACAAAACCACATCATTGTGTGTATATATGTGATCAAGGGATACAATAAACTCGAAATTAGCAGTCTTAGATCGAGTACATCTATGAAATCCCGAACTTGCAACTAGTAAGCAAGTAAACTATTACCCCGGTATACGCATGTACATATCCATGCACTTGTATGTGTAGATGGTTCTTCACTTCCTTGGCTTGCTATGGCTGCATATAGTATATGTACGCAAGAAACCAGCCCGCAATTAAGAAATGATGATATGCTAATCTCGTCCCCATCTGTATCGGTAACTACAGTATGTATCTAGATATTATAATAGAAGCTTCGACTTCGAGCTTTTCATCTCAATCTCATCTCTTTAAGCGAATTTTTTTATATTTTGGTTTGGGGAGGGCATGGATTAGTTCTGCAGATGTACACAGCTCCATACATGTCCTAGACTCATTGCATATGATGATCGATGATCCTAATTTGAAAGCAGACATTAATGTTACACCATCTGATCAGATAAGTTTGGTGAAAAAATTGACAAATCAACCACTAGCATTGTATCCCTTCATAAGGACGTAGAGGCAGCTCCATGATAACGGGCTTATATAAATACAGTGGCAGTTGAAAAAGCCCATTTTTAGGCCATTTTGGACCCCATACTATATGGGTTGTACACACTAAAAAGAACTATGATTTTGGGCATACCAAAAACTTTCAAGGCATACAAAATAGTTTTTCCATCCTAGGTGATCTTATAAGGGGTGTCTATTAGATAGTTCAATTACCTATATACCCTTGAACCTAAAATCAAAAAATAAACTATCCTAAACATCTCTTCTTCTTCTTCCTCCAGCTAAACCACCTTCCTTTTCTCTCAGATTTTTTTTCATCACCGTAATTAATTATCGATTCGTGAAAATTCGATCATCGGTTAAATTGAATTATATAATGGATCATACAAAGAAAAAATCAAACGTCAGGTGTTCTAAATTCTCTTCCAATCCATGAATTAAAGAAGAAGAACCAATTGAAGATGAAGGTGTAAAAACTATAATTGAACCGGAAATTGAATCAGAAATTCAACCATTTGAAGGTCCAAATACTGAAATGAGGATAAGAAGGTATTCCCTACAAACCCAATCTTTTATTTGTTGTTTTTCATGGATTGAATGGGTTAAATTGCTAAAAACTTAGGGTTTTTGAGGGTTACAGTAGAGGGTTCGGCTGATAATTGAGTTGAGTTTTGAGCCGAACTGTTCTTGAAATTTCACCCTGAAAATGTCTATGAACAGTTCGGCTAAACTGTAGATGTCAATTTTTAGCCGAACCCCAAAATGTGTATTGAATACGTCCCAGAACAGTGTCAGGTTTGGCTAATACCTTGCAAACCTTCCCGGACGAACCTAAGAAGAAAAATGACCCTCCTCATCCTCCATTGAATCAAGAAGAAAATTTTTCTCACTTTCTCCTTCTCTCATTCTCAATAAAAACTTTGATTTTTTTTCCCCAAATTTTTTCATCTAAACAAACCTTTATAATTATGAAAATTATCTTAATCACTAAACAAAAGTTTTAATCACTAATCCAGATTACTAACACTAATACGTAAAGGGTAGATTTGCCATTAAAAAAAATTTGGTTAAGGGGATTTCTGATTTTGTTATTTCACATCCTTTTTTTTGTCTTTATTCAGTATGCCTAATAAGATTTCACTACCCCACAAAACGGATCACTTTATGATCTACTCCATACTTTAGGATATTGTTATTACTAGGCCCAAAACTTTGATATTATGGTCTTGATATTGAATTTTTCCAGATACTTGAAGTCATCCTTTATTTTTAATACCAAAATTAACCTTCCTTTATATACTTAAAATCAGTAGATATTTTCATTTCGTTTTCATTTTCTTCTCTTTCCATCCCATGAAATACATTCTAGGTTTTACAATATTTCAAAAACCATTGAAATTGGAGAGAGAATTTGTCAAGAACACCGAACCAGATTTATCATCTTGAAATTGAGGTATTGATTTCATTTGATTTATGTTTTTATTTGATTTGATTGTTAATCTTGATTGTCCTTCCAGTAGATCAGAGATTCGACTTGACGAAGCCTCATTAACAATCAGACAAGTATACGAAGCTTTGTTCTTGAAGAAGAAATTCTAGTTGAAGATAAGTTCATTTCTATCTGTACCTGTATGAGTCAGATGTATTTCGAGTTTGAAAAATTTCTGATCTGTAACTTGTGGTGATTGATTTCAGTTTTTGCAAATTCAAAACTATGAGAAGGTTTTTCCATCTCGATTTTCAATTTGTTGAATCTGTGGATTGAAGATCTAACTTAACTTTTTATAGATCGACGATTCTCGATGAGATTCAGGTTGAAGAAGAAACGAGCAATTTCTAAACTAGAATCTACTTGCGTCCTTGAAGATTTTCTAGAGATTTACGGAAAGAGATGAGTATCGTCATCAATAAATGAATCTGAATATTCAATCAAAAAAATTAATGGAACCAAAAGATAAATTTAATTTCTCTTTATTTATTTAATGAGGTAGGATCCATGGACATTCTTAAATGGGCAAAGTCAGACAAGATTCGTGCCAATTTCTCTACAAAATCCAAACAACAATGAACTTAAGTTAATATTTTGATGATACGTTCCTCTTATAAAATTCTACATTCCTACAAAAAAAAATGAACACAATTCGAGATAGAAAACCTCACCATATACCAATCTTAATTTCCACCGTTAAATTTGAACGACTGATATTCAAAGGAGCAGATGGTCGTTTTATACATCTCGAATTGTGTTCATTTTTTGTAGGAATGTAGAGTCTTATAAGGGGAACATATCACCAAAATATTACACTTAAATTCATTTTCGTTTGGGTTTTGAGGAGAAAATGCGCAAATCTTGTCTGACCTTGTCTATCTAAGAGTGTCCATGGATCCTCCCTCCATGGACACTCTTAGATAGACAAGGTCAGACAAGATTTCAGATTTCAATAGTAATTGTTAACTTATCTTTCTCGATTTTAGATTTCAGAAAAATAAAATCAGTTTCAAAAACCTATGAATTGTGATTTCAGTTCAAATTAATGATTTGATTTGCAATCGAAGTTCAGATTTGGGTTCATGTAATCTCTATCCATGTTTTGAACTCAAAACTTAGGATAAATTTTACCTGGAGTTCTTGTTTAAAATCTGAACCATCTTCCTACCTTTAATCTCAATAAAAAAATCTATGTTCGGATTCAAAATTTGTATACCTAAATCTCCATTATCCATGAACTCGTTTATAATTTGATATACATTTATTTTCTGACCTCATTTTATGTTCTGATGTGAACTTGTATATGTTCTTGATAGAATGCATAAAAGTTCACTAAACTTGTTTTAGTTGTTCAAAATATATAAATATATAATTTGACTTCAAGACCTGGACTATGCATGTATCTTAATCGAAAATTTTAATTTCATTTTCATTGTCAATTCATACAACAAAATATCGGTCAATGGTGATGGTGTTGTCGACTCATGAAAATGAGAAACTAAAGAGACTTTTAAAAAGGTTGTCGAGGCTTGAACAAGGAATCCCCATGATCAACACTGAAATGTTGGATAAGCTTGCTCATGAAAACGAGAAACTCAAGGTAATCGATTTTAGCGTTCGAAATGTTGAATAATTATAGTAATATTGAAAATGAGAAACCCAAGGTAATCCTTGGGGTTTTATTCAGTACTTTTTCATCTATGGGCATTTTTTCTTACATTTGTAACGTCTCTTGATGTTATACATGTTTTATGGATGTGTAACTCCTAATTACACATTCTATATGCATGTGCAGTGGCTGACTACACATGCTAACTGAACGTGTAACTTCTGTTTACACATGCTAACTGGATGTGTAACCACTAGCTAGTTACGCATGCTAATTGTGTACGTAGTTTCTAGTTTCACATGGTATATCGATGGGATATGAAGTATATGTTTTATATTGTTGCAGGTTCTTATGGATAAGTATTGTTAGAGCACTGCTCGGTCAAACTCGCAAGCGTTGCTATCTCATGCTTGTTTTTCAAGTTTAGTTGTCAAAACTATAAGTCTTGATTTCTAATTTACTTATAGCTAACTCTCGGATTAGGATAGTAAGTGTGGTTGATCTTTAGACTTCACGACGTTCATCGAATGAAGACAAAGAACTACTCAATGGAACTTGCGGAACTTCATCAACAAAAGGTATGTGGAGACTTGAACTCATCTATCACTCAAAAGTATATCTACTCTATCTCCTATTTGAGACAAAAATTCGTACTTCTATATATACTTCAAGTATACACATTTGGTATTTCGAGCCGAGTTTATCTCGCTTATTTATTTCACGAAATGTGTGTTGGTAAGCTTTCACTTTAACCAAGTTCATCTTTTAATCTTGACGAAAGTCAAAAGATGATCATGTGAAAATCGCCTTGTAACATCTTACATGATTTGTGTGAGACAGTCATTTGATGTAGTCTCGGAATGTTTCGTATTGATCATTCGATCACTTGAAAATTGCTTTGAAGCTAATAGTTTATGTGAGACAGCTATTGTCGTTTCCCAAGAATGTTTCAATGATTGAAATGAGGGTTTAGAACACATAACCATGATTGGATATAAACATAGTATGTGTATTCACATTTGTGTAAAGTCCAAAATCTGTGAACATTGGTATGCGTACCCGTACATATACTGGCTAGTTATGGAAGTCCGGAAACCAAGTATGCGTACCCGTACGCATACTGGAGGAAGTTCATGTTCCGTGAATATCTACTGGAGTTTGAAAAAGTAAATGGTTTGCGTACTCGTACTTGCGTAACCGAACTCAGTCCGGCTACTTAGGTATGCGTACCAGTTTGCATACTTAAGTAGGTTATGTTCTAAAATCGGTTTGTTCATGAACTAATACGGAATGCAATCTTTTGCAAACCGTGGCTATAATGTTCATGAAACGATTCGAGTGAATCAAAATCGATTTTCTTCAATTGTGTCTTATATACTTCTATGAGAATATAAACAATTGAAAAACTCTCTAACTAGTTTCATTTGAGTCATTTGAACTAGTTATGATAAAAAATGAATAAGGTCGATATGAAAGTGCTCATATGGCTAACCATTGGTTAACTATTGTTGAACCAACTAAGTGTACACGTTTAGGCACGATTACCTTTATCTAAATGACTGTACATTTAATTTGTGTATAACAAGCTAAGTTCGATCTAACGGTTGAAAGATATTAGCTTGAATCTTGTCAGGTTTTCATCTAACGGTGAATATTGAATGCTTTGTTACCAAGGTAACATTGATTCCAAACCCTGATTTGGGGACTATATAAAGGAGAACTCTAACAACCGAAAAATCTAATCCCCACACCCCTTGTGTGATAATAGTTGCGAGTAGAGTCGATTCTCCTTTAACCTTAGGTTTTTTACAAAACCTTGTAGGTTAACGACTTGAAGAATTCATTGGGATTGTGAAGCCAGACACAACTATTTTTTATGTAGTTGTGTCTTCTGATCTTGCTGTTTTCTATCGTGATTGAGTACTATCTTCTTTAAGATTTTCTCAAGATTTATTCTCCGGTAGGCAAGATTGCAAATTAGTCACAAACATTTTCGTCTCATCGTTTGTGATTCCACAATATCTTGTTTAGTTAATCGATTAAGATTATTGTGAGGTGATTGATAATACTAGGTTGTTCTTCGGTAATATAAGTCTGGTTTATCAATTGGTTCCTGTTCACCTTGATTTATCAAAAGACGGAACAAAATTCATAGGTATATATGTGGGAGATAGATTTATCTATACAATAGACTTTTATGTGTGATAAAGATTTGTTTATTAAGTCTTCGACTTTGGGTCGTAGAAACTCTTAGTTTTGGGTGAGATCAGCTAAGGAAATCAAGTGCGTAGAGTCCTGCTGGGATTCAGAGACGTAAGGAGTGCAACTGTACCTTGATCAGTGTGATATTTATTAGGGCTCAACTACATTCCAGTCCGAAGTTAACTTAGAGTAGGATAGTGTATGTAATGACTTAATACAGTGTGGTGTTCAAATCTAGACTAGGTCCCATGGTTTTTATGCATTTGCGGTTTCCTTGTTAACAAAACTTCTGGTGTCTGTGTTATTTCTTTTCCACATTATATTTTATTATATAATTGAAATATCACAGGTTGTGCATTGAATCGATCTATTGGTAAATCCAACCTTTGGTT
Organism: Papaver somniferum; assembly: GCF_003573695.1. Taxonomy (NCBI): domain Eukaryota; kingdom Viridiplantae; phylum Streptophyta; class Magnoliopsida; order Ranunculales; family Papaveraceae; genus Papaver; species Papaver somniferum. The sequence goes on along the minus strand of NC_039368.1, from coordinate 6,934,197 downwards.
GTTGATTGAAATTGATTGATCCTTGAACATTGGTCTTTGGTACTGTTCAAGTTATTTCTCTTATATTCAACCGGGCTCACAAATTCCTATTTGTTTGATTGCGGATTAAATTGAGAAATTGAGATACAACTCTTGGATATACTTTTCTTGAGATTGAGTCTGACTGTCTAGTTGATTCTCTCGAAAGTATATTTTGTCCATACAGATTGCTAAGCAAAATATTGGGTGTGGTTTTTAGACCCCCGCATTTTCAGGTATATCATACAAATTGAATAGTTATGTATCTCTAAAGTACGACATTCCATTTAACATGAAGTACCTCTTAAATTTATTGGAATTAAGAAGTTCTTGTAAGAGAATGTCCTTCATAGTAAGTGACGAAGATGGCCAAATCTTTCTATTTTTCAAACGTACATACATGTATGTAATTTTCTCTTCTCAAATGTATATATAGGTTATGACAGCTAAGTTCCACGAGTCAGATGCATGTGTAACTTTTGGATACACATGCAAAATTTATATGTAACTTTGGATTAAATATGCTTTTTGGATGTGTATCAACTGATTAATTACACATGTATTTTGCATGCATACCAGCATATTGCATATGCATTTTGTATATTTATCAACATATTTTGGTAGTGTGGTGTTGTTCGAGCAGGTGGTTGTCTGTTAATATTTCAGAGACTCTTTTAGAATTGATTTTGAAGTGGTGTTTTGAATTTTTGTTTTTTTTGTAGGGGTATGTGTTGGAGGCAGCTGTGAATATGGGAACAAGGTTTCATAGAAGGGACCTCTTTGCGCTGGAGAGTTCCCATAGTATAATTGCTGAAAATTATATCTTATTTGCTCTCTTTTGAATGTTACATGGTTTCATAGTAATGTATGCTTTGCAAGCATTTGTTGTGACTCCAACATTGGATTAAAAGTTTTAATATTTTATAACTAAAACTGGTTGTTAGTTTTATTTTCAATCATAGTTTTACGTGTCAATGCTAAATACTTGTGTCATAACAATCATTAATAAGATTGTTATGACAGCCAATGCATGTGTAAAGTATTATTACACGTGCCATATGCAGTAATTGCTAATTACACAAGACAAATGCATGTATAACTTCTGGTTACATAGGACAAATGTATGTATAACTTCTTATTACACATGCTATATGCATATGTAACTTCTAATTGCACAGGATAAATGCATGTGTAACTTTTGATTACATATTCCATATGCAGTAACTGTTGTATACGTAAACTAAATGCTTGTGTAACTTCTAGTTACGGATGCCATATATATGTGCAACTTTCTGATTATGTTTTCCTAGCTAATGTATATGTAAGCTTGTGATTACAAATGCCATATGCAGTAATTGTTGATTACGCAAGACAAATGCATGTGTAACTTCTTTGTCAGATATCATATGCATGTATAACTTTTTCTTACACAATTAAAGTGCATGTAATGTAACTTCTACTTACACACTCCATATGCATATGTAACTTCTGGTTACACATATCACCATACAGGTCGTGAAGCATAAACTTAAGAAGGTCAATAGCAAATAATAATAAAACTAGATATAAAGACTGTTTGAATGTTCAAGTCAAAGAAAAACACAAATCAGAAGCCCAACTTGTATTTATTAATTTGAATTGTGTTCACACAAATATTAAAGGGAAATATGTTTATATTCTCGCGAAGTCATACAATCTCTAGCTTTTCGCACTAATAGTGAATACTTTGCATTGCTGGTGGTGGCGATGTCCAAAGGCTTCAATATTGAATTACCAATTGTTGCAACTTCTATAATCTTTTATTTAACTGCATTAATAATTTCAAACAGTCATATGTCTTTTTATGAAAAATGGGAGAGAGAATATGCATAAAATTAAGATATTCTGCTTGAAAGCAACTTTGAATAAGCAACATCTTAGTTGAAATGTACTTTTATGAAAAGGGAAAAATAATGCATGTGTAACTCCATAATACACAAGCTATATGCATGTGTAATTCCCGTGTACATAATCCATATGCATGTATAACTCTATAGATTACCCAAGCCATGTGAAGAGAAAAAGCTTTCTACATGAATCCTAACATGCATTTCATACCAAAATCATGTATTCACAGTTTGTCTCACTAGAAATTAATTTACTATAACAAATCACCCAAAAATATCTCAACTGGTAAAGAGCTAAAGAGAACTAGGCATATGTAACATCACTTTTATCTCAACACATTTGTACAAAGTTTTTGTTGTTCACATCACAATTGTAAGCAGAATCAAACCTAAAATCAACATCATCTAGTATCAACAAGAACAAGAACATCATAAATTCATAACGATAAATATGTTTAACTTCTGCTTACACACGCCAAATGCATGTGTAACTTCTACTTACACAGGCCAAATGCATAAGGAACCTACAATATCTATCAACAACGATATTTATGTTAAAAATAAACCCTAAAAAAGAAATTTATACACAAAAATTACCAAGATTCAAAGAAAAAATCAGTTGATTCAACACGATATTGCTTTGGATCCATATTAAATCAAAGGGATTTAGGGGATCCAGGTACGTTTAGATCTACAAGATTATGGGCAAATTATTCCTTTCTTTTAGGAGCATCTCTTGTTAAAGAAGAAGAAAACCATATTAAATGGTCGAAATCGAAGCCGAGTAATACCATCATTCTTCCCTACTACATATACAGAAATTGGATATCGTTGCGGTCTATGGCTCTTTCTCTTCGCGATTTACTTGTAATTGATATCTATATTTGTAATAGGGTTTTTATTATCTTGTATTTTGATGTTTTTGTTATTCTTGTAAGCGATCACGTAATCACGATTTTGATATGAATAAATCGAAATTGTTGATTGACCAAAAAAAAAAATCTATATTCAAAAAAGAAAAACTTAAATCAATTGATAAACTATAGTCAATTAAATCTTGATTGAAGATTGGTTGAATATTTACCAAATAACGATCAATTGATTTTAAAACTAAAAACATATATTGGAGGAAGAAGATTAAAAGAAACTAAATCTTACCTCTGTTATTCTATCTCATTTTTGTTTGATTTTTGTCTATGTTTCGTTTATTTTTTTTCTCTTGAAACTTCAAAGAAGCGAATTAAACATAAAGTTTCCTTTAGTTTGCATCTTTCTTTTCCTGTTTTCTTTAAAAAACTCGTTTTTCTCTCATATTTATGTTTGTTTTTTGATTTTTTAAATCTAGTTTCTCTGATTTTCTTGATCTGGATTCTCTCTCTAAAAAGAAGAAATATTTGTTGTTTTAAAAGAAACTTAAGTTTATATATATATATATATATATATATATATATAATTAGGGTAACATGGTCATTTTACTTTTAGTATTAATTTGGGGCCTGATTATAAGTTTCTTTTAATTAGGGGCCTGATATTATGGGTAATCCTGTTTTCTCGATCTGGATTCTCTCTCCAAAAAGAAGAAATATTTATTGTTTTGAGAGAAACTTAAGTTTATATATATATATATATATATATATATAATTAGGGTAACATGGTCATTTTACTTTTAGTATTAATTTGGGGCCTGATTATAAGTTTCTTTTAATTAGGGGCCTGATATTATGGGTAATCCATGGATGAGGCCTTAATCAGTCTAATTTCCCCGATTTGGAATCCTATCAAATTCAGCGGTGAGCAGTGGGTGGAATCCTGTTTATTCGGGTCAATTGGTTTTATCCCAAACAAGATACTTTTGTTTAGAGCAGAGACAAGACTGGTTAACCAACTGTTAAAACTGCCTACAACTACTTGTGTCTAGAAAACTTTGGGGAAGTTGCTGGTAATAGGCAATGGGCCAAGATCTGGCGTTTACCTATTCCTTCACATATTAGGCATTCTTTATAGATGCTTGGTCATCAGAAAACTTTGGTCAAAACTAAATTTTGTTACTGATGTCTGAATATATCTGATAGGTGTCCTATTTTCTACTCAGCTCAATAGATGATTGAACATTTTTTTTTCCCGATGTCCTTGGACAAAGCAGGTTCAAAGATGGTCTTAAATAAATTGGAAATGATATATTCCCTCCATACTTCCAGTCTCTGAAGAGTTGTATTTTACTCTCCATCTTGAGGCACTTTGGAATGCAAGAAATATTATTGTTTTTAGGAGTGTTGTACCTACACTTTCGTATGTGATAATTATGACATCTCGCAGAGCTACTGAGTTCCAGAGTCATACATTTCATAATTCAACATCACCTCGTTCTAAGGAAATGATTACTGTCACATGGGATTGTCCACCAACTGGTTATACTAAGTTAAACATTGATGATGCATCTAATCATTTTTATTTTTGCAGGAACCAGTGAATTCTCAAATTCTTAGGGATGATGAAGGGGAATTTATTGCAGCTTATGCACAACACGTACATAAAAATAGCAACAACATGGCCCAGTTTCGAGCAATAAAGCATGTAATACATCTAGCTTAAAAATTACATAAAAAGGAACTTACTATTGAAAGTGATTTCACTTATATATATTATGCGTCTTTGTAAAGCCTAACTACTTGTCCTTGATTTTCTGCTAATATATTGGATGATATCTAGTTTTCAATATATTATATGGAATCTGTTCTTTTTGTCCATAGGTATAGAGAAAGTAATACAACTATTAATTTTTTGGTGTAGAAAACAACAAATGTAAAAAAATGGGTCGATACACCTCATTGTTTTTGGTTTCTGTTTTGTTGGAGGATTATCGGGAAAGGGCGTTTCCCCGTTTTGTAAAGCTTCACTAGTTAATAAATAAAGTTTATCAAAGAAAAAAGAAAATCCTATTTTACCCCATATTTCACGTGCGACACCGCGTTACATACTTACAACCAAAAAGATCCCATGAATGGGAAGATTAAAAACGGGTGAATTCAATAGAATTTTCATCAATTCTGTGTTCCACTTACCATACGATACCAATTTACTGCTTGTTGGGGGTGAAAAACATACATTGGACGGGTAGATTAAATGCAGGTGAATTCAATAGGTTTTTATTTAATCTTGTATTCCACATACAATACCATATCGATTAACTGCTTGTTGGGGAAGGAAAAACGCCCCATAAATGGATGGATTGAATGCAGGTGAATTCAATATATTTATCTTTAATTATGTATTTTACTTATCATACCATACCAATTTATCGCTTGTTGGGGATCAAAAATATCCATTAAATAAGATTTGCTATATTTTTTTTTGCGATATTTTATTTTTCCTCCACTGTCAAGATTGATAATTAGTGTTTCCTCCCCAAAAAGATTAAAATTAGTGAATCCTCCCCTCGTTAGAAATTCCGTCCATTACTCGAGTAGCTGAGTCAGCTGTTGTGCACGCGTGGCAAAAACGGTACACGCGTCTCATAATCTTCCCAAAACACCCTCATTTTTTCCAATAATTCCATAGCCCATACTTGCCCAAATCCTTAAATCCATTGATTCACATCATCGTCCCTCTCTATCTAAAAGATAAAAAACAGTAGCAACAAGCTTCATCTAAATCAAACAGGGTTTTGAAAACATTGGATGATATTCGATTTTACTAGATAGAGAACCCACACTTACACTCGTTGATACCGATTACTCACCCCCAATAATATCTATCGATCACCACATTTTCATCAACATACGCACTCCCAGTCGACGACGGCACCCAATTAAGATCCAACTCGATCCAATTCTTTCTGCACATCACCAATAGTATTCTTTCTCTTCCTCATTACACAACTCAAACCCTTTAAAATATCTTGATTTCTCTCCTCATTTGATACCCTATTTTTTTTTCTTTCTATAAAACCCTAATTTCGTGGTCATTTACCCCTTCTTTTTCTTCTTTTTGAGTACTGGGCGTAGATGAGAGTCTAGGAATTCGACTTATAACCAATTAGGTCAAGAAGGGAGAGAAATTGATTTCATATGTTCTTCCCCAATTCTCACCGACAGATCTTGCTAATGAAATTGAATCGGGAAGGAGAGAAAGAGTGACAGAAACAAATTGTTTCCACCGATATGAAAAGATGTGGTATTGCCGTTATCGATTGAGGTTTACATTTATGCACCAAAGGAAGAAGTTGAGCTCGAGTTGTCAAAAATTGATTAGACAAAAAGGGGATCTCATCTGTTAACTAATGAGTTTTGATCGGAAGAAACTGAATTGATGATGCCATGAAATCGATGGGAGTTTTCTGTTGCTGTCGTGATTTGGTGTTACATATGTATATACAGTACATGGTGGTGGAGTTTGATTTCTGGTACCAAATATGCTAGAGTTATAAGAATCAACTGAACGCCATAATTGCTTCCTTGGATTAAAATAGCGTGTGGATTTGGTTACGTGCTGATAAATTAATTCAACTATTTATTTGACTGAAACTTTTCTTATTTGATCTTATAAAAGGGGTATTTCGGGAATGTTAATTTTGGCCGTCCTTTCGTGAATCCTAACGAGTGAAGGATTCACTAATTTTATGGTGGGTTTGGTTGCAGAATTCACAATTTCCAGGAATTTGTAATCCCACGGGATTGCAAATTCTGGGATTCATGTAAATCCCTCGAATGTTTGGTAACTCAGTTGAGATTCCTAGGATTCATAAATTTTCTTGTGTTAAAGTCCATGTATTGTTTGACATTGCCCTACGAATCTTAAAATGGTATATATATGGATTTGGAGTAAAAAAAAAGTGGATCCATAAATCCCCTCATAAGTTTCCCAACAAATCTTAGGGGGAGGGGTCGGACTCCATATGGAGGATTTGCTGGAAAAGTGAATCCCGTCCGAAACGTAATTATGAGGATTTGGGCAACCAAATGTAGCCAGGGAAACATAATTCCACCAAATCCCCTGAACCCATAAATCCCATCTTTAAAATTCTACATCCAAACCCACCATTAGTTTTTTTGGGGAGGAAACGCTAATTACCAATTTTGGGAGGGGAGGAAACGCAACATAGCCCTTTTTCTTTAATTCCGTGTTCCACTTAACATTCCAATTTATTGTTTGTTGGAGATAAGATTTTTTCACATTTTTACTCTCGTACAACTCATTTTAGAACGTCTTTTATTATGAATAAAAAGTAATTGATATCAAATTTGAAGCTGATAATTTAGGGATATGTTTTTATTACAAAGCTGTATCGATCTACCAAATTCATGAGATGTAAAAATACAAAGCAAAAATTCAAAATTAAAATTTGTCTTAACTCAGGTACACGGAAACAACTTCATTAACATGCTGCTGTCCATATCTCAAAGATTATAATAGAGACAAAAGTATTTTAAAGAATCTTTAACATAAACACAAGTGATTGTTAATGATTTTGATTCGGCGTATGACAACATTTGAATCACTTCACAAAGAGTTCATGGGGTGTGGCGACACTAATGCACTTTGGACGACATTGCAAATCACGAATTTAATAGTAATTTGGGTGAGGTCATTTCGTGCAGCATTCATGGGGTATGATGACAAATATGTCCTCACCAACCACAATTCATACCTACATGAACCGAGTCGGTTCATAGTTGGGGCCGGTAAGACTCGCCACAACAAAAGGTCAATGTAAAAATCTTTGGCTACGCGGCGAATCACTATTTAAAAAGAGGCTCTGGCGCAGCAATAAATGAAAAATCTTTGAAGAAGAAAGAATCTAGTCTCATATCTTGTTTTATTCAGATAGAAGAAGAAGAAGAAGATTCGATCATGGAGGTATGAATCTTTAAACCTTAATCCGTTGTCTCATCTAAATTTGTTTTACATTTTGTGTTTGTTTGTTTGAATTTTTTGTGGTAGTAATCATCATCATAGAACTAACCTGGTAATGAAACTAATCTTAGTCTTCCTCAAGTAATTTGGAGATTTTCATGAACAAATGATATGTTAGCTGAACAATTTCGTCTTGTATTAGAGTTTTTTGAACTTGTTGGATTTGATGATTAAGGTTGTTATGGTTTTGTGTCTGAATTAGATAGAACTGATAATGAAACTAATCTTGGTCCCCCTCAAGAAATTTAGGGATTTTCATGTTTCTTAGCTGCATAATTTTGTTTTTAAAATTGAGTTTCCTGAATTGAACTAGTTGGATTTGATGTGTAAGGTTGTTATGGTTTTAAATCTAAATTGACCTAATTAAAGATTGGTAATAGACATATTGAGAACAAAATAGAGTATTCCTGCCTGATACATACTCTTATTACGAATCATCAGTTCGTTGTGAGGATGCCGCTATTTTAATTATATTCTCTATGAATGAATGATACTCTTGCTTGTTTCAATTTGTTCAAATCATCATGGAAAATCTTTTAGACACCACCAAACTTAAGGAATTTCAGTGCGCTGGTGCTTTGAAATGGTAAAAGTTCTTAGAGCCTCTCTAGGTGCAAATGGTATTTTCTGTCGGGATTTTGGTGTCCTAATTTTACATCAACAGAAAGGAGCCGCAGAAAGAAAAACACAGACATATTGCTGAAATGGGCAGCACCTTGGCCTTCAATGCTTCTGTACCCAAAAAGTTTTGGTTTCATTCTTTCTTACTGGTACCTACTTGATTAACAGATTGTCTACAAAGATTTTGGGTTACAAGTGTCCATATGAAGAGCTACATTCTAAGAAACCTGATTATGCTTTCTTAAAGGTGTTTGGTTGTTTGTGTTTCCGAAATACTACACATACCAGACAGGATAAGCTCAGTCCTAGGTCCATTATAAGTATTTGGATTTTAGAAGAAATCTTTCTAGTTTTTATTGGGGACTCTTTTTGAGTTTGTTGAAAGAATTTTTCATTCAAGAAGAAAATGTTGCTTATTTGAAAGATCTATGTGCTATACAGGATTCAAGGGCAAAAGTCATTCAGGCATGGTACATGGATGAGAGTGATGAAGACCAAAGACTTCCTCATCACCGTGAACCCAAGGAATATGTGTCTTTTGACCGACTTAATGGTATTTATGTTTCTAGCCAGGTGTCTTCTTCTTTAGATTAACATATTTTAAGCGTTAAAATTAATTAATTAGTTCAGGGACAAATTTGTTACTCTTGCAGAACTTGGAGTCCTTAGCTGGAATTTAGATGCAGATAACTATGAGACTGATGAAGAACTGAAGAAGATTCGCTCAGAACGCGGATATACCTATGTGGTCAGTTTTTTATCTGGCTATTTTTCATTTTGGCTGCTGTGGCTTGTGTTAATTTTCATCAGTGCACTTGATAGTTCACGAATAAATTCCTACTCGGCAAACTTAGTGCATTAACATGGAATTATTGATTTTCTTAGGACTTCTGCACTGTGTGCCCAGAAAAGATGCCAAATTATGATCAAAAGATAAAGGACTTTTTCGAAGAACATCTTCACACCGATGAGGAAATCCGGTACTGTGTGGATGGAAGTGGTAGGTTTTGCGATTTTGATGTTTGTAACTGTTGCTAGTTTTGTAACTGTTCCATTAAATACAGATATTGACTGAGGTTTCTTGGTGAAGGGTATTTCGATGTCAGGGATGAGAACGAAAAGTGGATTCGCGTCTGGGTAAAGAAAGGGGGAATGATTGTACTGCCTGCAGGAATGTACCACCGTTTTACTCTCGATACCGACAACTACATTAAGGTATTCCAGTTGCGCTAAACTTATCTTCGTTGACATGTATTGGTGCCAAATTAGTTGCAAATAGGTGTACAATAGGTGTGGATGTGTTTCCTGATAAAATAGGTTGCAGGAGGTCATAATTGATTGTGTTAAGAGTTCAATGAAAAGTAAGCGTTTCTGCATAATATCAGAGATTACAGACACCGTTATACATTGTTGGATCATGATCAAGGTCTAGAACTATTCTAGAAACACGTGTTCAGTGCTGCCCTTGATGTGCTTACTTCAGTTTCTTTTCTTCCCAACGTTGTTAGTATTTTAACATTTTCATGACAGCTCTGGTGAACCTTCTTAGACTTTTATGTGTTCTTTTGGTGTGGATATATTCCAAACCGACTGTTTCATATATCAAAATTCTAACTTCTCAGCTCTTGATGTCTCCGTGCCTGACCTTCTCTTTAACGTTATTATATTCTTGTAGGCAATGCGTCTCTTTGTTGGTGAACCAGTGTGGACACCGTACAACCGTCCTCACGATGAGCTTCCTGCTAGGTTAATCTCCTTTATCAGTTGCATCTGTTACAATTTTAATCATTAAGCCTTCCTTCTGTTCCTAATGAAGTATTTTCACTTCATCTGCAGGAAGGAGTATCTGGACACTTTCATCAAGAAAGATTCTGGTAACCATGCTGTCACTGCTGCAGCTTGAATATTCATTTCATTACCCTTTCTAATCTTCATAATAATGTAATACCCTATGGATGGAGTATTACCACCAGTTGTATGCCGTGTTATGCGTGTATGTTTATGAATGCGGGGTTGTGAAGATCCAACTGTTCTTTGATCAGCTGGACTATATTTATGAGCTTAATTACTTCACAAGAGTTCCTGTATGTCTTGTCTGGTTTAATAATACAAGTATGAGTTACTTATGTGTCCTTAATTTTGGATAAATCTGCTTGCATTTTCCTCATCAACTCATTTGGATGTTTAATACTTGTTGATTTTGTACTGAGAGTACTTATAAGCCCGTTTGCTGATTTGGATTAGTTTTCTTAAGCCCAACCCAAGTTCAGTTATTGAGATTTAAGATTACGGTTTCTGCCTTTTTGATTGTAAGATTTCTTTAGAATGAATGTCACATGATATCTCATACTCTCAAGAAACAAAAAGGGGGCAGAGTCAAGAAACAATCTATAAACAACACGCTCTTTTGATGAATGCTTGCCTCGGTTTACCAACACTATAATTTGCTGCTTCATGTATCCCCTCATCCATCATAAAGTGATCAGATGTTAAGGCAAGCTACGAATTGAGATGGCATGCTTGCACACGATTTGTGTGAAATGGAGGAAGTACTTTCATTTCACGAAGTACACATATGGTGTATAACTGCAGGAAAAGTACTAGTGTCTTGCCATATTACAGTAAAGGAAGATGCGAATTCATATACCATAAAGGACAAAGTGATCCAACATATTAAGCAAGAGTATAAAATTGATACCAAAGATATAACCGTTCACACAGAACTATCAGAAGATGTAAATTGTTCATGACTAAATAGTCTACATAAACGTGGTCAGAGCCCATTTCCAACTGGTATACTTGGAAAATCATGAACCCAACAATAAACTCATGTAAAGAATTTTCTTTGTTACAAACAATTTCGTGAACCCTACATGATGGGTTTCTCATTTTTAGGTATCTAACGATCGTATGTTGAACCGTGATTTAGATATCTATGATATTATTTTGTATCTTCGTTAAATTATACTCCCTCAGTTTTTAGAAAAGTGCTAACATCACTTTTTCATTTTCACTTATTTTTAGGTTAAAATGGAAAAGTGATAGATTAACTCGTGTCTAGATAGGTTTTATCTAGTTGCCACACACATTTTTCCTATTTGCCACCTCCCTCAAATTATTAAAGTAGTTTTATTTTTGATTTTTGATTTTATTTTTTCTTATTTACCATCTACAAGAGTCAAATTAAATTTGACTACAACTATTACAACTTTCCTTCCTCTTCATCTTTTTTCTTCTTCTACTTCATTAATCCAAGTTTCATTAAAACTCATTAAAAACCTATTGACTGTAGGTTAGATTTTTGTTTAATTATGGTACTCCAACCTTCTTTTATAAGTTTTTTATCTTTCGCTATTACATAAGATTTCACTGTTGAATATATTTAGGTCAAAATATCATAATCTTAGATGAATCGAACATCAAGATTATGTTAATTAATGTTCAACAAATTTGGTGCAATTTTATGATTCTTATTTGTTTTAAATTTATCAAAATTAGAAAAAGTGTTTAATCTATTTATTTGTGTGAATGGGTAATATTTAATGTGATAATGAATGATGGAAATATACAGTTTATTGGAGAATCGAATTTCAGATTAAATATTCAAAACTCTGAAGAGGAAGAAGAGAGTACGACTGTTTAGAAAAGTCATCCAGAAATAAATTTTAGTCGTCCAGAAAATAACTGTTCAAAACAGTTTAATCGTCCAAATTCTAACGACCCAAATTTATAAATTCTGGATTCATCATCACTATTTGAACAGTCTTAGGCAGTCTTAGTTGTCCCCATGACTATGCCTTCTTAACTTTCTTTATACTTTTTATATGAAAGAATAAATGATGGGCGAAGGTGGTGGTTGGTTGTTTGAGAGAAGAAGAAATAGTTTTTAACTTAGGTTTTCATTTTTTTTTTCTAGTTACATTGGGTGGTTTTATTTTTGGGTGTAAACTAAAATTAATGAGGTAGTAATGTATTATTTAAGGTATTTTAAATTGATATGGGTGGTAAAAAGGATAAGTGTGGGTGGAAATTTATGTGAATGGCAAATAGGAAAAATATGAGTGTTAAATAAGGAAAGGGAGAATACAAAGTGACATTAGCAGATTTTATGATTTCAATTTAGGATATAAAATGTATAAAACATATGAATGCAAATGACACACCTTAAGTCTGAAGGTTGGAACTTTTCCAAGGGCATTTTGTGGGAAGATAGAACAAGTTTGTGAATCGACTGAATCAACTCAACTAGGAATCGGACAGTTGGCGCCGTCTGACAAAGAACGAGAAGAATTAAGAAGTCAAAAAACCATCCTATTAATAAATTTTTAGCAGTAAGCAAAAAAACGTGGATGCACAAACCAGATAAAATAAAACCAAACTATAATAGCAAAAGCACATGTGATTATGGCATGCATATATAACAGACTCATTATGAGAAAAAACATCTAATGTTAGAGCATCATTACTCGATGAAACCCACGAGCTTTGGAATGTCAAGTCTTGATTTCTCAAATTTTGATGCCAAAATTATACATTTGATTCATACAACCGAGTCAACTTCGTAGGTTAGATTTAGGTTTTTGAGGTGTGGGACGGAATACTTCGAGTAACCTCTAACGACTGAAGACTGAAGATCACAAAAGGAAATTTTCCTTCAAATATGGTTAGAAAAATAAATATTTATTTTCATTAATATGATTATCTCCCCTCTCTAGTTATTCATTTATTTATTGGAGTACGAAATCTTGATCAGAGTATCGAATAAATGAATTACGAAAATATTGTTATACTATTCATTATATAAATTTCGAAAATTAGTTTGTTAAGATTTCATAAACCAATGACCAGTTAAATTACGATGCAAGTTAGGTCCTTACTGTTAATGTTACGAAAACAACTAAAAATTACGAGCGTATTGCTTGCCGCCAAGCTTTCAAAAACTAGTTCTATTGTTTTTGGAAACTAACCTATAAAAAAAATATTTGATAGCTCATTATTAAGGTTTTGAAAATCCTTTACCCTGTTTTTGAAAACTGGCATGTAATAGGTTCAGGGTAGATTTGGACAATGCCAAGGTGAAGATTTCAGAAACTGATCGGCTTAAAATCGTAAGAAAAATTTTCTGTCATAGTTCCCCAATTCCTCAGTCACTCAATGTTGGAAATTCTATGTGTACTTTTTAGTTAATCTTGGCTATGTTAACGACACTAGAATATAGCCTTACTTTCATTTAAGAGTTGTTTATCTTGATGAGTCAAGTACGTTACTTAGATAAATTAGTGACAACTAAATGAAAATTATATTTTAACTATGTAAGAGTTGTTTGTATTACTAACTTAGAAAATTAAATGCTTAAAAATTGACTATTAAGGTTATTACACTCAGGGATTTCCATAATTACTAGTGTCCATAATTAATGAAATCAATTATATGCAAGCAACTGTAAATGGTGGTAAATTGTTGAAGATACAACACATTAAGGAGTGTTTAGATTCTTGGAGTACCATGTCCATAGTGGAATAACATATTTTCAATAAGTGCAAGGAGTTATCCATGGTTGCATATCCTAGAAAATAGATTTAAGTGTTATATATGTATAGATATAAATACAAAAATAATATATTGTATTTCAAAAATAACTTAGGTTAAACACAAACCAAAGTTAACTTTAATTATCCGTAAGTTAATACCCTTGGTCGAACATTATAAATTGTGGCTCTTTGTAGAGATACAAACTTCCCATTAATTACATGTTTCGTGTAGTAAGTTTCATAAAGGGTTTTCCTATTCTATCTTGAACCTTCAGGTCAGGAAGCGATTTTGAAAGTCTTCTTTGGCGATCCAGAATGTTACAAGTATCTCTTCTTAAGTAGAAAATAAACTGCAATGTAAATTTCGATTGCTTTTACTTTCATATCGATTTCTTTTACTTTGATAGTTATATAGAACTTTCTTCGACGTTAAGTTCTTGTTTATTAATTCTAAGGTCACTCTCTTTTGTTATAAGGCTGCTCAAAAAAATTTCAAGAAAAATTATCTAGAATCTATTACATCCACGTCTGAAACTGAATATAGAATTCACATTGTCATAATATCATAATTCGATCTAAAAGACCATTGTTGAGTAACTATAAGTCGTTTGGATGGTTTACCCTTTGTACTTACAGATTATGGAACAAGGAGTTACTTGTTGCCTTATATCTTAGAAGTTTCATGTATTAAGTGGAAAGTATTGTAAACCCCTTATTATATGGGTTCAACATTAAGAAACCCCACAAAATGGATCCTTCACTATCAACTCCATATCACATTTTGTTATTTCTAGGCCCAAAACTTATAATTTTTGGGCCAGATTTTGAATTTTTCGGAAAGCTGACGTCATCAATTTTTTAATACCATTTATGCTGAAAACATAAACAAAAAAATCAAATATGATTTTCTCTTATTTCTTCTTCTGCTACAGAGCTCCGGGATTAGGCTTAGGGTTTTCGATTAATTGAATCTGTTTCATCCTGACAAGAAGAACAATTACGGAGTTGTTTTACAACATTGTTTGATTTACAAATTTCGATTTCAATTTGAGAAGATTGTTGCAGATTTCGATTTGAGAAGATTTTTGTAGATCTGAGACGATGAAGGCAATAATCTAGGTATGTCTTTTACTGTTTTTGTTGTTTTTCCTTTTTGTTTTGGTTTTTGATTTAAATTTATAAAATTTTCGATCTTACTGATTTCTATTTCTTTATTTTGAATTCGTCAGATATTGAGAAGAGGAAGCTTAAACAATATTGTTTCAGAAGAAGAACAACAAATCTAGGTACGAATCTGTTGCCTTTAATTTTTTGATTTCGATCTTATGATTTTGATTTTTCTAATTTCCATGTTTTTTTAATTTGTTGATACTGATAAGAGGAAGAAGAAACTAGATTGTTTCAGAAGAACAAATCTAGGTACGAATTTTGTTATTGTTTGATTTTTTTTTTTTGGATTATTTGCATGTACGATTTGAGAAGAAATTTAGTACTAGCTGAATTCCATTTATAATTGGTGTTTGTATTTGTTGATACTGAGAAGAAGAAGAAGCAACAACATTGTTTTGGAAGAAGAACAATAAATATAGGTAGACATGCTGTTTTATAAAATGTGTAACTTGAAGTTACACATATTATCTTGTAGCATGTGTAACTATATTCAATTATAGCATGTGCATACATTTTTTTTTCCTTTTTTTTTTCCTTTTTTTTTTCCTTTGTTGAGTATGTTGATTGGTCATTTTATGTTTAACTTGCCCCATAGGATATATTTATCATGGAAATAGGTTGAACACTATTCTGATACATGCGAAACTGATTATGCATTGCCGAGTGTACCGTTATTTTAACCTCATTAAAGCTGAAAAGACGAGGGTACCCAAATATACCTAAATATAAAACTTTTCCTACCTATAAGTCCTTTCTACAAAAGTGATTGTCTATGGACTTAGTCGAGACAATACAACTGATCGGTTCGCACTTCGTGTGATTGTCTATGGATACGAGATCGAGACAATACAACAAAGAAATAAGTTTACTTGATAAAAAGGTTCAGAATTAACCAAACACAATAGGATTCACTTATCAAGTAAATATGAATTAATGTTTGTGTGATTTATTTTAATTATAATAAAACAATTATAATGCGGAAAATAAAAGTAAATGACACGGCAAGATTTTGTTAACGATGAAAACCGCAAATGCAGAAAAACCCCGGGACCTAGTCCAAAATTGAATACTCTCAGGATTAAGCCGCTACACAAAATTACACCAACTTCATATAGTTGAGACCAAGCAACTAAACCTATAGTTCACCTAGTTCCGTCTCTATTCCCACGCCTCCAACTTATAAATAAGTCAGGTACTTGGATCAATTCTTTTGGTTCGTATTCCAAACAGTAAAGGAATAACAAATCTGTTTGGTATCAACTCTCTTCAACCAAGTGATATGAGTCGGACAAAGGCTCTTATGTTTATCTTGACATAAACTCCTTCGTCAGGTCCTTAGATCTATCTTATGTTAAATTACCAAAGTACTCGTTAAGATTTTCCAATTAACACTCTTAATCCAAAGAATTATGTTGATGCCGATCTACTCATTTAATCAATCCAATTATATCACAAGGATAAAACTGATGATTAATTGGATCCTCTTTTTACCGAAACAAGTATTGTGTACACCAAAGATTATGAACTCACAAATCAGAAATCTTCAATATCTTCTTCGTCTTGAAATCTTATTAGATTTTCAATAAACACCTTCACACAATCACTTAAATCTCTTGTGATCAATCACGCACATAACGGAGTCTGTTAACAATGGATTATCACAAGATCGTCTGTAGAACTAACAACAGTCTAAAGATCCCTGTCGAAACTCTGAACTAGTTTGAGTGAATCTTATATCAGAAGAAAAGATTCTCAAGCATAAACAAACTAGGTGCAATCAAAGTTCAACCACCGTTAGTCAATGAAATCAATGAAAACAAAAGATAAACCGTAGTTATCTAGTTTCCCACCAACGGTACTGAGTAGAGCTTCTCAATCCCAAAGAAGACTTTAAACCGAGCGACAGTAAGAGATTTCGTCTAATTAGGTTACTCTGCTCTTCGAATAGGCGTCTTCACCAGTAGCAGCACAACAAGCGGTAGTTTGCTGTTACGAAGGATTAGTTTGCTAGAAATGCAAACTTCAGTATTTATAGACTAGGAGGTTTGGACACTAAGGAATTTCCAAAACCGAAAATATTCTCAAGATATTCATTAAAGCACAAATTCGGTTTCCATAATTCCTGGAAATGCTCTGTCCAAAAATAATGATCGAAATCTCTCGAAAAATTCTAATTAGTAAATGCACATTACTAATTCTTATTTCCCTATAAAATGAAATTAATAACCTTAATTAAAAGTTTCTTAACTTATTTATGTTTCGATCCTGGGATTATCTTCCCTTAGCTATTAAGGAATAACTTTGAACAATTAAATAATAAAAATTCACAGCACGTGTTCAAAGTATGTCGACATCCTAACTTTGTAAGTTCTCTGTCATACTTACAACCTTGAAACCGATTTTCCACACTTCCAAACAAGTTTAGAATTGGTTCATCTGACTTTAAAAAACTATCTGATTGATAAAATAACATTCAATCACAAATCATGGGTTTAACGGTGCTACCAAAACAAGTTTCGGTTCTACCTCCATGTGAGTACTGTGCATAGTCACACTAGCTTTCCAAAATTCGGTTGACTAGGTACTAGGATCAGTTCCCCACATATATATAGTATCTAAGTTGAATGTGTTGCACATGTACATAGGATCGGTTCCCCTTTTCCTAAAAAAGTGTTGCACATGTCCATATGATCGGTTCCCCTTTCTGCTATAAACCTTCTTGCACCTCATACAAGGACCGGTTTTCTTTGTGATGTACTGCACCTCTTACTAGGATCGGTTCCCCTTTTCCCAGTTTTGGTCATATATAAAATCACAAACCCGATCATACTATCTCAGGTGATTGCTTAAGATCGTCCACTAATAAAAGTCATACGAATACATAAGTCAGGCCTTTTTGAATAGTTCTACCAAGAACACAAAAAAGTTGTGAGCGGTTATACTCAATCACACATATTGGTTGTTCATAAGATAATAAATGAATAACAAAACCAATAACACCTAGCAATTTCCTTTTCAATTCACAAACAAGTTTATGAACTTACTTCCTTAGAACACATGTAAACATTTTTCCCCAGGATGAAATTCTCACCTCATACCCATACATAATCACAATAGCATTCAATGATTATGGCGATGTCTTATCTACAAAGTTTAATGGTTAAGCAATAAACCTCGTATTGTATTCCGTAATACTATGTCTATCTAGAGTTCAAATATGCTTCGTTGTTTTGTTTTCAATAAGCACAACTTGAAAGATACGCTAGGGAATGAAACAGTTTAAGTAAAATATCACTAACCTCAAGTGGAAGGATGATTGTTGTCGTTGTAGCTCCTTGCTTCTTCTCATCTTCAAGTCTTCGCAATACTTGTAATGTCTCATATCCTAATACTTTCAATCTAACCTATACGAATTTGACTCTAGTACATAATCAAGCGACTCTTAACATGAGTTTTGATTCAGTAAAATATGATAACCAAACTTGACATACCAACGCTTGGTGGGTTCAACCGAGTTATGCTCTAACAAAAACTGATTTCTTGTTGTTATTCTTCAGGTTGTCGTTAACTTTACAGAAGGGACTTGAAGAGTGCATCTCATGCAAGGTTAACTATTGTGCACATCCTCTCAAGGTTTCCAAGTCTGGTGTTTTAAGAATAGTAACATGCTGACTTCCAACAATCTACCAGGGTTTAAAGATGCAGTTGATCTTCGTTTTTGTTATACATACATTGCACGTCTTTTTGGCTCATTTTTTACACTAATTTGTTATTGCTTTAACAGCAAGAACAAGTAATTATATTTGTAACCCAAATTCAATTTTTTGTTCACACAGTTTTTACTTGAGAATATTCTGATTGTTATTGTTCTTATAGAGTTAAAAATGAGAGTTGGAATGAATAAGAATGTGTTAGTTGCGCATGCTAATTGGATGTGTAGACGAACACTACACTAAATTTAGTGTTTAGCAACAGTAACTGGCAGTTGCAAAACGGGCTCGCAGCTGTTGTGCCGTTGCGAATTTTCGGTCGCAACAGTTAGCAACTTTTGCAACGTAAAAATTTCGCAATTGTTCTGAACAGTTGCAAACTAGTTTGAACTGTTGCGAAACAAGAGTTTCGCAACAGATGGATGCAGTTGCGAAGTTTTTATAACAACAAAAAAATAGTGGTTTTGACCTGGTCAAAACCAATAAAAACCAGGTTAAACCCAGACTTTACTTCCTTCGCAATCAAAACACATAGAACAACAATCACTTTAAGAAAGTGATAAAATACCACCTATAAAATTAGCATTCTTCATGCTTAAAGGATACATACAATACAAAATAAGCAAAAACATCGACTAAGATTTAGAAATTGATTCAAGTACCCATTCCAATGATAAAATAGAAATTCAACAGGAACCCGTTGTTATAAATCACAAATCCATGTCAAGAAATTACAAAAGAAGATACCTTGAGCTTCAATGAAAGAGGAGGAAGAATAACATTTCCTTTCTTCTGCAAAACTTTACCAATATTATTCCCTACTGTTGCTGCCAACGTCAAACAGATTGGTTCCCACATCTTTCTCTAAGAAATTTTCTTCTTCATCTCTAGGTTTTGAGATCTTGGAGTTTCTTCAAGTTATCTAAGGAGCACCAACTCTTGTTCTCTACGCTAGAGTTTGCAGATGTGAATCCATATATTAAGGTGCACCTGTTTCTATAGGAGTTGTTAAGAAACATAGGATACCCATCGAATACAAATTTAACAAACTAATATACACAATCTAATTTCCATGCCATTAGAGACGTGAATAACTATTATACAAAGAAAATTACTAAACAGAGAAATGAAACAACTTTAATAATCTGAGGCTAAAAAGGAAAAAGTCAAACCGTTGTGAGGGATTAAGGGACAAAAGACCAGAAAAGCATCTACCTGAATTGTCGAATCGCATTTTTGTATCTGAATTTTCTGGTCTTGCTCCAGTTGCAAAATATGGGCAACTTGATTTCTGAGTTGTGTGTTTCGATCCTTCTCAATCTTATGCTTTTCAGACAACATCAGATTTTCTGACTGCAGCAAAAATGATACAATGAAGATAATGTCGAATTTCCCTAGACACAACATAAACAGAACGTTTTGAGATATTAAAGAACTTAAGAAAAACCTTTAGATCTGCCTGCACTATAAAGGAAACTTTCCAGGCCTTCTGTACTCCATTGAAAAGAATAATACACTGTCAGAAGATTTAACACAAACTTACAACATCTCTACATTTCTTAATGGTATCTCGATTCCCAAGACTTAGCTCCGCACTCCGAGCTCTTGCAGAGAAAGTAAGAGCTGACAGTGTCTTGGGCAGATTAGAAGCATTGGGACAAACATTTACGATCAACAATGTTTTTGAGCTTCCTCCTGCAAAAGGTTTGACTTTAAAACTCTAATAAAAGCATGATATTTAACCAACTTCAACACTTGAGTAGAAAGAACTGATTACCTATTGAATCTTCGAGTAGTCTTGTGAGTCTAGAGTTCTCATAAGGTATCATCTCCTTCTTCGAGGTCAACGAAGACAAGACATCACCCAAACTACAGGTGAAATACCAAGAAAGTCAGAGTCTTCCTTTTCACACCAAATAGTTGAAACTTTTGTGTCTGGCCCTACAAGTAAAAACTTCATGTTTTGATGAATAGGCTGAAATTTGTTACATCTAAGCTAGAAAATTTCAATCAATAGACATGTTGAGTAATAAAAAGACCACTTACGCAGATAGCGATTTCTTCACATGCAACAAGTCTGTAACATACTCTCCAGTAGCATCTTCCCCGTTGAAATCATTTTGGCCCATGGAATATTCTATTCTACATGATGTTTTTTTTTTTGTCAAAATATTCTACATGATTAAATAGTATTGAAACATGAAAATGGTATAAATTCTGTTAGAGACATAGCAGTAAATGGCCATTAAAAGTTGAAAGAAAAAAATTATTCTTTCATTTTAAACATGAAAATATTCTGAACTTACTTAATGGAGCAATTGTGATGTTGTATACTTGCAATACATTTTTTGCAGTAATTATGAAATTTTCTTGAGCTCACTATGCAGCACGATGAATTTCTGTAGATAATCGAATATAACTCAAACCGCTAATAGGTCATTGATGATGTATCGGTTGTAAGCGGAATTTAAACCATATAGAGCTTTCTGAGCTTGGCAGCCAAAAAGAGTACCAACCATATCATTTCCCGCCGCCAGTTAATTCTTGTCCACTGCACTACCGTTGCCAGTTAATAAGTAATCATAACTTGAAGAAAAAAGATTGGAAATAAAAGAATCTGTATGGTACTGCAACTATCAAATTTCTTTTGCTTTCATTTGAATGTACTGTGTGTCGGACGCATTCCTTATATGGTTTCATAATACAACCAAGTACACAAATTGCCTAAAAAGTAATTGAACAAAGACACTGATATAATGAACGCGCTTATTACGTTTTTACTTATTGTGTCCGTCCAAACTAAGGTGGAGTCTAAAACAACCAAAATAGAGAATAGAGAAATGCAACTCAATTAAATTGTTCCCCAAAACCTTAAAGAAAAACAATACCCAACTTAAAAAACCTCTTATTACTAATTGATTCTTCTCTGCATACTCACAAACAAAATGAGTATGGAGTTAAAACATAAATAGCACCAACTAACAAATTATGGAACTGTACTTGTATTTTTCCCAAAGAATTTAACAAATCGGGGTAATAGCATGGTATTATGTGTTTATTTTCAAAAACTTCTCAGCAGAATGAACTATTTTGTAATTTTTAATCAAAAACCAACAGATCCGAACATGGTTAAAAGCAATGCACAAAATGGAGGTGACTAATAATTACGAATGAACTGTCAGATAAATAAAATAAATATCTCTAATACATCAATGTAAGTTTCCTTTAGGTTACCTGTGGTACTTATTAAGAGGTTTTCATTCTTCATATGCTCCCCAAGATGATGTCAATGCATATAGGGATCAGCTATAGGAAAACAAACATTGTCGACATACTCATATGGCTGGAAAGCTGCAGCAGCCGTAAGACGAATGAAAACCTTGGGGACATACCTAAGGTTTACTCATTCTTAAAATTGGTACTACTTTCTCCATACCTAAGGTTTACTGCTTATTCTTCATATGCTCCCTCAGGAAGGTCGACCTGACATGAACAACGCACAACTAAGAAAATTACAGAAAGCGTTCAAAAATGAAGATCCTAGTACATATCTAACTCTAATTCTAATACACTTATGTATGGAGAAAGTAGTACCAATTTTAAGAAAATAACAAATATTAAGGAAGAATAAGCAGCAAAGTTTCAAAACAAATAATAGGTAGGAGCTACATCAAATTTGCAGTAAACCTTAGGATAAGAGATCTTTTCCTTGCCAAGTGATTTGAAGAAGCACCAGCTATAGCATCCATCTCCTTATTAACTGATTCCTCTTTATAAAGTCAGAGTGACTACCTATTAAATCAGAAGATGTACAGACAACAAAACTAATTAAGCATGAAACTAATCGAAACTGACTTCTATTCTCTTCATATCTCTTACGGTTAGAAAAGTTGTAAAACGAACATTTCTAAATTTTAACTTCAGAAGAAAATTAAAGTCAAAAATCCAAAAGATATCTCAAGAAGCAGAACATCAACGGAAAAACATGGACATCCACGGTCGCAGCATATACGGTCACAACCAAAACATGAATGAAGAAGAAAAACATACTGTTCTCCCATGAAATAATCCCATAGCCTTGTCAGATCATCGGTTGAACGTCATGTAAATAGCTTTCTAAACTCTAAACAGAAAACAGAAACACAGACTCAAATGGACAAAACCCCAGATTTAAAAAGTAAAACTTACAAAGAAATGGTCAAAAACACCGAGAGTACCAGAATTTGTAAACTCTTGATGTGAGTTTTCTCTGTTCAAATCCTCCCCAAATTCTCATGACTTCTGTGCAAACTCAAATCAGAAGAAAGCCCATCTTTTCATATCTTATATTAACTTTAACTCCACCTCAATCTCGTAAATTCATCTCAATGAAGAACAAGAACAATTGGATAAGACAAAAAAATCTTTAAAAAAATTGAAGAACCCTAACTCTTCAAGCAATCGAAAAAAACCACAATATAAATGAACTTTACCAGAAATCCATCAAAACTCTACAAATCTTGAACTTATGAGAATAACCCTAAATTTAGAAAATGAAAGAAAATATGAGATTTGTTAGTCTAAACCCTAATAAGACTTTTTTCTCAGATTGAAAAAAATTACCCTAATAAATTGGTCGGAATGACTTGGGATTTGATATATATCTCTGAAATCAACAAGTCATTCGACCTTAATCTCGGAGAGATTACTGATTTAAGACTCGGTAAGTTCTCTGAAATCAGAGTAGTTTGAACCCTAAAAATAGAGAAGAGAACTAGATAAAGAGAATCAAAGAAGAAAGATAAAGAAGAGAAAGGGTTCTGATAATCACTATCAGCATCGTCGCTGTGTGAATGATTGATGAGATGATTGAATCTCCAAACAAGAAGTTGAACCTTAAATAGAAGAGAACGAGAACGAGAAAGAGAATATAGAATGAAAAATAAGATTTTTGTTCGATTTTTAATCCAACCCTGAGTCAGTTTTATAGCTGACTGAACATCTGGATGGGCTGAAACCAAGTCAGATTGAAAGTGTGGGAAGCACATACACGAGTCGCACGCGTACAACTATACTATGTTGTGAATCGCAATTGAATGAAATAGTTGCAAGTTTCATAACTGTTTGGAACTGTTGCGACGTTTTTGCAACTAAAATTAGAAACTGAAAATTCGCAACAGTTCATAAGCTGTTGCTAATCTGAGTTGCTAATCCCTGAATTTGGTGTAGTGGAAAATTAAACAAGATAATTGGATGTGTAGATTAAAGTTACACATGGTAATTGAAAATGTGGGGTCTAACAACCACATCCAGTATTTCGTTAGGCAATCTGTATGGAATAACTCCAATATAATTCCAAGAGAATCAACTACCTAGACAGTCACACTCAATCAAGGAAAAACATCCAAGAGTTATATCTCAATTTCTCAATACAATCTGCAATCGAACAGATAAAAAATCTGTGAGCCTGATTGATATGAGAAATAACTTGAAAGATATCAAAAACCAATGTTCAAGTGTCAATCAATTTCAATCAACAATCAAAGGTAGGATTTACCAATTGATTGAACTACGCACAACCTGTGATATTTAAATTATATAGAAAATATAATGCGGAGGGGATCCATCTGTTACACTAGGGGTCAATGAGTATACTGTTTCCCACAATCCAAGTAATGAAAGGTTGGATAAACTTCTTAATAATGAATAAATGTCTCCTGGTTAAAGAGGAAACTTTAGGACAAAAAAAATTAAGGGAATTAAAATTTGGATAAGATTTATCCTCAAGAATACTACTAAACATGAAATCATGATTACAAGCCGACTTCTAAGATTATCGCCTTCACTTTGTTAAACTTAATTAATTTTTGTAGAAAATTATTATTATTTCTTTATTAATGTACTAATCGATGATTTAAACCTAAGAATATAAATGAGAAACGAAAATATTTCAAGCTAAACTAGGCAAAATCTTTAGATTTGAAGTAAAAATACTAGATAAATATCTAATCAAGGTACTCACCAATAGGTACCCGAGAAGTAAAACCGATTTGGATTCTAAACTCATTGTTTCCAGATGGTTCTACCAGAGGGGTACCGGTATTGCCAATGAGTAGAAATTTAAGTTCAGTTTCGGGTTATTGGGTTCCCATTAACAATCTTAACCTAAACCTTTTTCAACTTTAGAATAGCAGAGAATATCCCAACCAGAAAAATGGAGCTTTGTATTCTAAGTCCAAGAATCTCATCAACTTAAACTTACAAAGATAAGAATCCGTCTTTTTGCAAAAGTTCTTTTAAGTGAAAAAAATCAGCTATTTGATAATAATGAATAGTCCTAACTCCTAACCTAGTGTGACCCAAAGATTTGTGGAACCAAAATATGGAAAATGCTTGGTGTCCATCAAATTCTTCCTCTACTTTCTTTCGTCATACCGTGATACCAACTTAAACCTCTCATCTGGAAATGGTAAACTCTTTAAAACCTGTATGTAATGGGTCACATACGAACACCCGTGAACTAATAGTTTGACGTCACGTTGTGTGTAGTTAGTGGTGGTGGAATTGGAAATAAAAACGTCACATCTTGCACATTGGACAAAATAGTGAGAGAAGTCTGACTTATCTTACTCGAGTCTTTATGAACACGTGGCCCGTTGGCAGGTCTTATCTTTATGAAAGGTTGCTCAAGATATCATATAAAAGAATTGTCTTACATTTATAGTAGTCATAATATTTTTTCACTGCACACTTCATATAACTATCCCTCAGATGAGATTAATGAATTGATGGGAGTATGGAATATAATCTTATATATCATAAATTCCTCAGAAAAGTTTTTATACACTTCCCGATTTAGACTATGTTGTTGTAACACCCGCACTGTTCACATGACACATGATTAAAGATGCATCATTGAACAAGAGGAATCCTCATATCAAGCTTGTGAAAATTACTCAAGGAAACATCACTGTCATTATTCTCCTTACCCATGGAAGCATCACAAACATTAGTTTTCGGAGAAGCAAGTGACACTTGGCCGATTGGAAACATCTCCCTAAAACCTATTTATAAAAATGTCAGTAAAACATATATAGGGAAGCGGTGTTGGTTAAAGGTTCATTAAGAGGAGGTGCATCCTGAAGCTTTAAAGCTTGTCCGTTAGAGCATATATGACGCGCTTCTTACCCAAGGAAGTGTCAATTACCCAAAATCTCGTGTATATATTGCGACCCTTTGGTTTGTACAAACTAGGTTTGCTTGTCTTGGCCTTACAACAAGAGTTGGATTTAGTGCTTAATATTTTATGATGATGAATTGCGGTCCAAGTTGATCCGCTCAAGATACCAAGAAGAATACATAGGCAGCCGTAACAAGTTCCAACATTAGTGTTCGCACTTTATCGCTCATGTCTTTTAATTTCGAGGAGATTGTGACATTTTGGTTACTGAAAAAGCGGGGGTCTAACAACCTCACCCAATATTTCGATTAGCAATCTGTATGGACTAACTCCAATATACTTACAAGAGAATCAACTAGTAGTTAGACTCAATCTTATAAAAAGTATATCAAAGAGTTATATCTTAATCTCTCAATTCAATCCGCAATCAAGCAAATAATAATTTGCGAGTTCGATTGAATATAAGAGAGATAACTTGAATGGTACCAAAGACCAGTGTTCAAGGATCAGTCAATTTCAATCAACAACCAAAGGTTGGATTTACCAATTGATCGATTCAACGCACAACCTGTGATATTTAAATTATATAAAAAAGTATAATGCGGAAAAGAAATAACACGGACACCAGAAGTTTTGTTAACAACCGCAAATGCATAAAAACGCCGGTACCTAGTCCAGATTTGAACACCACAATGTATTAAGCCGCTACAAATACTAGCCTAATACAAACTAACTTCGGTCTGGACTATAGTTGAACCCCAATCAATCTCACACTGATTCAAGGTACAGTTGCGCTCCTTACGTCTCTGATCCCAATAGGATACTACGCACTTGATTCTCTTAGCTGATCTCACCCACAACTAAGAGTTTCTACGACCCAAAGTCGAAGACTTTAATAAATAAATCTGTCTCGCACATAAAAGTATATAGGAATAGATAAATCTGTCTCCCACAGATATACCTACGAGTTTTGTTCCGTCTTTTGATAAATCAAGGTGAACAAGAACCAATTGATATACCCGACTTATATTCCCGAAGAACAGCCTAGAAATATCAATCACCTCACTATAATCTTAATCGACCAGCGAAAAAAGATATTGTGGGATCACAAACGATGAGATGAAGGTGTTTGTGACTACTTTTCTATCTTTCCTATAGGAGATGTAAATATCAAGACAATCTTACAATTGTACTCAATCACGATAGAAACAACAAGATCAGATCACGCAACTACAAAGAAAATAGTTGGGTATGTCTTCACAATCCCGATGAAGTCTTCAAGTCGTTAACCTACATGGTCTCGAGAGAAACCTAAGGTTAAAGGAGAATCGACTCTATCTTATACAACTAGTATCACATAAGAGGTGTGGGGATTAGGTTTCCCAGTTGCTAGAGTTCTCTTTTATATAGATTTCAAATCAGGGTTTGCAATCTAAGTTACGCTGGTAACAAAGTATTCAATATTCAACGTTAGATAAAAACCTGATTAGATTTAAGCTAAAATCTTTCAACCGTTAGATCGAACTTAGCTTGTTATACACAAATGAAATGTAACTTCATTTATGTTGCTTGTTATACACAAATGAAATTTAATCTTCATTTAGGTTTGAGTAACCATACCTAAACGTGTAAACTTAGTTGGTTCAACAATAGTTAACCAATGGTTAGCCATATGAGCACTTTCAGATCAACCTTATTCATCTTCACCATAACTAGTTCAAATGACTCAAATGAACTAGTTAGAGAGTTATTCAGTTTTTAGATCTCATAGAAGTGTACAAGACACAATACAAGCACAATCGGTTTTGATTCACTCGAATCGATTCATGAACATTATAGCCATGGTTTGCAAAGATTGCATTCCTTAATATATAAATGTTTTAGTTCATGAAAAAACCGATTTTAGAAAGTAACCTACTTAAGTATGAAAATGGGTACGCGTACTTAAGTAACCGGATTGAGTTTGTTTTTTACTTCCAAACTCCATCACAAATTCACGGACATGAACTTTCCTCCATTACACATACTGTCCCGGATTTCCAACAACCGCCAATACGCGTACGGGTACGCATACTTTGGGTTCCCGTTTTTGGACTTTTACACAATTGTGAAAAGACACTATTCTTATATCCAAGGATGGTTACATGTTCTAAACTCCCATTTCAATCATTGAAACTTTCTTAGAGGATGTTATATAGTTGTTATTCACAAACTATTTTTCATCAAAGCGATTTTCAAGTTATTGAAATAATCAACATGACTTTAATCACGAGTAAAGATGAACTTGGACAAAGCGAAAGCTTACCAACATATAGATAAGCGAGATAAACTCGACTCGAAATAGCAAATGTGTATAATCAAAGTCTACATAGCAATACGACTTTTGTCTCAAGATAGAAGATAAAATAGATAGACTTTTGAGTGATAGATAAATTCAAGTCTTCACATACCTTTTTGTCGATAAAGTTCCACCAATTCGTTGAGTTGTTCTTCGTCTTTTCATGATGAACACCGTGGAGTCTAGAGCTCAACTACACTTACTATCCTAGTCCGAGACTTAGCTTCAAGTAGACTAAAAATCAAGACTTATAGATTTGGCAACTAAACTTGAAAAAAAAGATTGAGATAGAAACGCTTGCGAGTTCAACCGAGCAGTGCTCTAAGAATTACTCATATCATCTGTCTCGGGAATGCGAAGCAAGAGATTATTGTTGCCATACATACTTTATGAGCTAATTGCACTCCATTCCTTGGATGCCCATACTTCCTATCAAGTCAATCGAAATGGACTTGCACCAATAATGATTTGGGCATAACTAGGAAATGAAGCTAATCGGTACGCAAGTTAGGGGAGCTTGCATAACACTTACATCACAAATATGATGGAATGCAAGAATGACATGATCCTGACTGATGTCCCCTTGGAACGAGTAAGACTATTGCATGCTTTCATCTCAATGTCGAAGCGAAGTATAAGAAAGATGAAATTAGGCTTGAACTGGCATATCTGACAATCCAAGGCATGCCTTATGCATGTACAAGACTCGGAAGTCAATTCTATGCATTAGAAATAGCCTTTATGGTATTGCACCATTCGTAGAATAAGAGTAAGTTGTAATGGTGTGGAAGTTATGTTTAAGGCATCATGCATGAGAAACATATTTTCTATGGAAAATCGACGTGTATTTTTTCCTGGTGAAATTTGAAGCTTTACGGCTTGGTCACTTCATAACGAGTAGCGCATCAGGGAGGTTCGTCCTTCTAGGTACAGCTGTGGAGGCGTAATTTTTACGGTCCATCACAGTTGCTGAATCAAATCATGTGTAAAATAAATCTTTCATTCTTTGAAAGATCCCACATCCTTTTATTTGGAGTACACTATTGGTTTAAGGGAATAGAGATAATATTCTCAATAGAGTTATTATCAAATTAAACTATAATTTTTACTAACATTCCAAGTCCTGGTATCATGATCAATATAGTTACATACTTTGAGAGATAAACCAGGAGGTACAAATAGACAACTTCTAAGGAGGGGATCCATCTGTTACACTAGGGGTCAATGAGTATACTGTCTCCCACAATCCAAGTAATGAAAGGCTTGATAAACTTCTTAATAGTGAATAAATGTCTCCTCGTTCAAGAGGAAACTTTAGGAAAAAAAAACATTAAGGAAATTAAAATTAGGATAATATTCATCCTTAAGAATACTACTAAACATGAAATCATGATTTTAAGCCGACTTCTAAGTTTATCTCCCTCACTTTGTTAAATCTAATTAATTTCGTATAAAATTATTGTTGTTTCTTTATTAATGTTCTAATTGATGATTTAAACCTAAGAATATAAATGAGAAACGAAAAAATTTCAAGCCAAACTAGGAAAAATCTTTAGACTTGAAGCAAAAATACTATATGAATATATAATCAAGGTACTCACCCATCGGTACCCGAGAAGTAAAACCGATTTGGGTTCTAAACTCATTGAAATGATTCTACCAAAGGTGTACCGGTATTGCCAATGAGTACAAATTTAAGTTCAGTTTTGGGTTATTGGGTTCCCATTAACAATCCTAACCTAAACCTTTTTCAACTTTAGAATAGCAGAGAATATCCCAACCAGAAAAATGGAGCTTTGTATTCTAAGTCCAAGAATCTCATCAACTTAAACTTACAAAGATAAGAATCCGTCTTTTTGCAAAAGTTCTTTTAAGTGAAAAAAATCAGCTATTTGATAATAATGAATAGTCCTAACTCCTAACCTAGTGTGACCCAAAGATTTGTGGAACCAAAATATGGAAAATGCTTGGTGTCCACCAAATTATTCCTCTACTTTCTTTCGTCATACCGTGATACCAACTTAAACCTCTCATCTGGAAATGGTAAACTCTTTAAAACCTGTATGTAATGGGTCACATACGAACACCCGTGAACTAAGTCCAAGAATCTCATCAACTTAAACTTACAAAGTCCAAGAATCTCATAACTTAAACTTACAAAGATGAGAACCCATTTTTTTACAAAAATTCTTGTAAGTGAAAAAAATCAGCTATTTGATAATAATGAATAGTTTCTTAACCTAGTGTGACCCGAATATTTGTGGAAGCAAAATATCGAAAATGCTTGGTTTCCACCAAATTCTTCCTCTATTTTCTTTCCTCACAACGTAATACCAATTTAACCCTCTCAGGAAATGGTACATGGGCCACAAATGAACCCTCGTGAACCAATAGTTTTACGTCACGTTGTGTGTAGTTTTTTTTTTAATACGAAAGAAATCAATTTTATAAAATATCAGGAGTTAGATGCAAGTAAAATTGCATCCGAATCTAACATAGTTTGAATCCAGTTTGGCATACATTGTTCCCATTCCTGGTACTTGAAAAAGATAAAACTTTTTTTTTTGCAATTGTATCCGCGACATTCTTTCCTTCATGATGGATAAAACTACATTTCCATGTGGGTAAACTATTAAGTAAATAAGTTATATCCTGAATAATGTTGGCATTAGTCCATTTGATCGCTCCCTGCTTTCCATTGATTGCATTCACCACCTTCTGACTGTCTCCTTCCAGGTGAAGATGAGTGATTCCTTTTTATTTTGCCCAAACAACTTCCTCAAAAGCTTCCAATGCCTCTGCTTGTTCAGGTTCTAATGCTGAAGTGAAAATTCCCCGAGCTACATTGGTTGCACCTGTAGCATCACGACTAATTATTCTAATCCCAGTTAAACCATTATGTTTAAAGAATTGTGCATCAAAGTTAATTTTGCAATCATTATTTAAAAGGAGTCTTCCAAATTTTTTGTTGTGGTAAAACAACATTAGATCTGTGTACAACATTATGAGTACACTGAATCCTTTGCCAATCTGTCATATGAGT
The DNA here is from genome assembly GCF_003573695.1 of Papaver somniferum. Taxonomy (NCBI): domain Eukaryota; kingdom Viridiplantae; phylum Streptophyta; class Magnoliopsida; order Ranunculales; family Papaveraceae; genus Papaver; species Papaver somniferum. The sequence goes on along the minus strand of NC_039368.1, from coordinate 6,902,808 downwards.
CTTTATGCCATCAATGACTGTGTCAATATTGACCTGCAAATTGTCAAAAACAACAGAACAACTCAATTTCCAAACATGCCACATGGTGAAGCAAATGCTACTAAATTGAGTGACACTAGTAGGTCTAATATGAAAATTATTATCAAACCACAGCTTAATACAGTCATGAAGACCTTGCGACAATTGAACACAGTTAGCATCAATACCAGACAAAACAGAGTTGAACACATTACATTCCAAGAAAAGATTTTAAGATGTTTCAATATGAGAATCACACAGGGGAAAGTTATCAACCCTATGCGAAGAATGTCTAGAAATTATATCTCTTGTAGGCAGGCATTGTTGCTGAAATTTCCAAAACAAATGCTGGAAATTTAAAGGCAACTTAGTTTTCCAAATGGCTTTCCATTCTATAGTGTTACTATTAGCTGGTATAATGTGAGTAGAGTCTAAGATTGCTCTATAGTCAGTTTTCACGGAGAACTTACCTGAATTAAAGGCTTCCACCTAAGAACATCTTTACCTTGAATAGGGATTATAATGTTCTTTATAGCATTCACAGTTGATGAGTGCCAAATATTGTATATATTTATCCCTTTTTGTTGGCATTTTAACTCATCTTTTGTGCATTAATTCTACATTTTATCCCATATTCTGTATTTTCATTGTTTTCAAGAATAAATATTTTTCTTACTTAATTTTGCATTTTTAGGTAATAAATAAAGTTCGGATGAGTCACGGAGCGAAAAGAGCAGAAAAGTAGTGAAAAGCCGGGAGAAATCACGCAAGGAAGCCGCGAAGAATGGTGCGCACAACCTCATTTTCTACACACAAAAGCGCCTCCGTTCTCAGCCATCAGATCAGTTCTCAGAAGCATCCGACGGTCGCTCCTTCATAGATCATCAAAATCTGATGTCTCTGCCGAGCACCACAGCGCTGAAATTCCAAGCCTTCAGATTAGATGGTAGTTGAATCCAACGGTCGCCCCCTTGCTGTTCATCAACGTTTGATATCTCCGCCTTACACTACAACACCTAACCCCATCTAGAGCCGTTAACTTCGTTGTATCAAAAAATCTGACGGTCGCTACCAACCTCTTCAGGGGGAACCATCCGATCCACCTACCAGCTTCGCATCCAGTGACTCAGCTCGCAGAACATCAAACTCGATACGCCCGCCTAACACCCTAGCAACCGAATCATTTAACCTCAACCAAACATCTCCTCCTTCCTCTCCATCGACCTCACCCCCTCTGCAGAGACACCATGTCCTGCCACCACCAGAACACCACCTCTGCCACTGCCGCTTCACCACCACACCTCCACCATCATCACCCCTATCCTCCACCATCATTACCCCCTTTGTTCTAGCCTCCTATTATATAGTTTTCTCCCCTAATTTCTCTCTAAAAACCTAGGGAAGAAATCAATAAAATAGGACGAGTTGGAAAGACGTAATTGAAGCATGGGAATGGAGCAGGAGACTGAGGAGAAGAATGGGTCGAGAGAAGACTCGTCAAATCACATGTTAGGTGAGTTTAATTTCAAGCCCTAATTTCTCTGTAATTTGGGGTTTTTTCTAGAAACCCTAATTCATGTTGGAACCGTACCAGGAGAGAATTAGAGTAGGGGAATGGGCTCAATTAGACCCATGACATTAGATAAACAGTAAACCTAATTGTACTGTTATATTGGGGATTTTTGGGTGAAAATGGGTAGAACCCTAATTGTGTTGTGGGTATAAATATGTAGTGTGGGTGTGTTGTAAAAACGATGTTTGGATTAGCCTACATCCAGGACTCTCATGTCCTGTTAAATTTCAATTTTCAGTTACAGCTCAAAGTTCAGTTTCTTGCTCATGTTATTTGTTTCCTGTTATGCTTAGTTTCATGTCATGTTATGCTTGTTTCCTGTTAATGTGCAATGCTCTTGTTATGTTTGTTATGTTATGTTATTTCCTGTTGTGTTCTGTGTAATTGTATTATCCATGTTATGTTTGTCTTAATTAGTTTGTGTGTTTGTTTCTACACATGAGCTTGTAAGTCCCCTGTTCATCTCACATGTTCTTATTCTGAGGTTTGATGCTTGACAACCATGAGGTCTCTTAACTGCAACATGTTCTAATTCCTCTCTAGGATGAGAAAATAACTGAACCATGATGGTTAGCTATTAGGATGGTTTTTGCTGAGCTTAAAACAGTTTAGGCTAGTTGGATTCTTGAAAGATCACCTGATTTGTGATTAGTGGTGCTGTAAGAAGACCACTAATGCTAGGGGTCTGTGGTGGTTCTAAGGAATTCATTAGCTACATTAGTTAGTGAGCCACTGCCTAGTTAGTCTGTGATTGGTTGTGCCTTAAACAGACAGCCAATACTAGGGGTTAGCTAAGGCTGTAAGGTTGGTTAACTAGACATTTGACAAGAACTTAACCTAGGTGAACTGGCTAGGTAAAGGAAACTCTCATTCATCCCCTGCACTTCCCCTCCACAATTTCTTTTCCATGTTTTGTTTTGATTAAATTGTTCTTAGTTTTTTCTTTGTTTCTTTGCCTCTTAACTCCACTGCCTTTGGCTCACTGCCACTGAATTTTCTTTGTTTCTTTGGTTCTTTAGTTCACTGCCTGTCACTAGCTCAGCTATCTAGGAAACTTCAATACACCCCAAGTCTCTGTGGAATGATCCCTTGCTTACTTTCTATACTAAAACTTGGCCTTGTATACTTGCAAGAGTTTTTGTGTGTTTTCCAACCACACCAAATTTTTGGCGCCGCTGCCGGGGACTTGGCGTTGTGATTTCGAAGCATTCTTATTTGCTGTTCTTAGTTCATCTAGCCTCACCTGCATATTCATCCTTGCATTGCATACTCATTGCATCTTGCTGTCCTGATTGCATATCATATTTGCATATTAGTCATCTTTACATTCTTGCAATCAATCTTGCATTACAATTCTTGTTCACTGCCACTGAATTTTCTTTGTTTCTTTGGTTCTTTAGTTCACTGCCTGTCACTAGCTCAGCTATCTAGGAAACTTCAATACACCCCAAGTCTCTGTGGAATGATCCCTTGCTTACTCTCTATACTAAAACTTGGCCTTGTATACTTGCAAGAGTTTTTGTGTGTTTTCCAACCACACCAAGTTTTTGTGGTTCCGTTGCCGGGACTTGAACTGCAACCACACCAACCACACCAAGTTTTTCCAACCACACCAAGTTTTTGTTCACTGCCCCTGAGTTGCTGCTGAACTGCCCCTCCTGAGACTTGCTTGCCAAGAACTGCTGCCTGAAGCCTACCTGTGCTGCTGTTGCTGCTTCCTGTTGCTGTTGCCAGCCTCTGCTGCTGCTGTTGCTGCTGTGCTCCTGCTGCTGTTCCCTGCTGCTGCTGCCTGCTGAAGCTGGTGTAAGATAAAGCCCAACTGGGCTGTAAGCTGCAGAAGAAGAGGAAATTGAACCAAGCCCAACTGGGCTGTGAGTGTTGAAGCCAAAGCTTAGGATGATCCAAAGCCCAACTGGGCTTTTGCAACCAAACTGAACAGCTGGGCTGTGCTTAAGCAAGTAAGCCTAAACCCATTAAGAGAACCCAACCTGTGGGCTTCCATTTTTCATTTGTGGGCTTGTAATAATTTTTTCCATTTTTCTGTTGGGCTTGTAATCTTAATTACTTGTGGGCTTGTTTGTTTAATTGCTTGTGGGCTTGTGATGTTAGACTGATTTGGGCCTGTAGTTTTAAATTAGAAAAACTGAACTTTTGAAAGCCCAACTGGGCCTCCGACCAAACAAGCAACAGTTAGGCTATTTCAAAAGCTACATTGGGCTTCAGTTTGCATACACATTGTAGGCTTAGTTCACCTTCCCTTGACAAAGCAATTTCTCCCACCAATGTGGGCTTGCTCCTAATTTCAAAAACCAAAATTGCTCCCAAATTAAACCAAATTTTTATCATCTCCCTTGGGCCTTACTTTTTTGTGATTTGTGTGATTATTTCATAAAACAAAGACATGTCTGGATTTTGGTCTGCCTCTGGGAATAAATCTATTAGAGATGCTTACGGGCAAGATTCACCTTATGAGCCTCCCACAGACCATGATGTCAATAGTTATAGGGATTATAATTATGGACCTTTTCAAGGTCATGAGCCTCAATATGCAAACCCGTATAACTATTCACCCATGTATCAACCTAGCCAACCTAATATGCATGTTTGTACCTTTTGTGGTGGTTTAGACCACCCTGATGAATATTGCTATGTTTTGCATGAATTTAGGAAATCTAGGGGATACCATGAAAATCCAAATTATGAAATGCCCACAAATTGTGAGGCTGGTAGTCATTGGGACCATAATCAACCTTTCGAAGGTTGTGATCAATATTTTGTAAACCCTAATGACCATGCACACATGTACCATTCACCACAATTTGAACATGAAGAATTTTGTACTCCCATGAATTTAGACTCCACCGTAGAAGCTCTCAGACTCGGTGAGCAAAATTCTGATAGAACTATGTCACGCATTCAGGCGAAGTTAGATCAGATTTTGCTTCAACTACAAAAGGAGGAAATTCATGAGGAAATGCATGTTGTCCCTAATGAAGTGTCCAGTCCCATTCATCTAAATGATATTGAATATGAACCTGATTTAGAGGAACATGAATCGACTAAGGACACCACCACTTTTAATGAGGATCAATATGCATGTTACCATGATGATGATTATGATGATAATGATATGTTAGAAGAACATGTTTTTGCTGAAAATATTGTGGAACCTTTTGGTTCAATAACATATGGCTTCTCAGCCTCAACCTTCATGAATGTTGTTTCTTCTGATACTCATTGTAATTCATATGATTTTGATTCTAATATGGGGCTTGTACAATTCTTCTGTGAAGATGAACATGACATAGGAATAGTTGAATCTTCTGTAGACACTAATTTTATTATGCATGAGGACGAATTTGATGTGTCTGATTCCTTGCCTAAGTCACAAAATGTTATTTCTTCCGGTGATGATTTGAGTACTTCGAACAATCATGATACTGATTTAGGTCTTGATGTTTTGTTCGATGAATGTGAGCATGTTTTACCTGTTTCTGATTTAGGGAAAGTATGTGTTGGTACTATTGATCTTACCCATGAAAATAATTTAGATGTACCCACTTTCTTACCTAAATCTCAAATTGAGATTATTCCACCCAACCTAGATTTGGTTTGCAACAAAAAATTTAAACCAACTTTTCTGAAAATTCCCAATCTAGGATTGGAACTGTGTGCCTCCCAAGTCCTCTTGGACTATTTTGCTTCAAAATATAACACTTTTAAAGAGCCACAGTTGGAATGCATTTCTTTGCCCATCCCGAAAACAGTCCATTATGAGTTAGACCTTTTGAATCCTGAACCCCTAAAATTAAAAGATTTTGTGCTTAAAAGTAAACCTGTTGAACAATTTAGGTTTAGGGGTGATTCATTCGGTTTTTCACTCTCACTCCCATTTCAGTCCAATTTTAGTGTTTTGAAACTTTCTATGTTTCAACACTTTGTCTTTTGGGTTGATCCTCAACTCTTTAGACTTTTGGTGTATGGTGAATTTTTTGTATATAATCCAGTAGATAAATTTTAAAACTTTTTGGTTTCTTTTGTATATATTTTTGCTAATCCAATATAATCTAAGTTGAAAATGTTGGATTCTAGCCGGTGAATAATGGAGTTCGGTTCGTGTTTTCGACGAATCGGGTATTCTCTCTCCTTTTACTCTACTTAGCATGTTCCTCTTCATATGTTGCATTATAATTTTGTTATCTTTTGAAACATTGAGGACAATGTTTAGTTTAGGTTTGGGGGTATGGAATGGATACCATGATAATATGCTATAATTGAAAACGAACTCCTTCTTCTTTTGAAAAAATCGAAAAAATTCAAAAAAAAAAAAAAAATTAAAAAATTAAAAAAACATAAAAATGGAGCTCATTTACCTTGAAATGTTGACTCTTGTGCAAATATGTAATTATTAGGAGTCTTAGTCTAGATATTTAGGCACCCTGATTCTAGCACAATTCACATAGTGATAAGAAATTTGCACGCGCACGATCTACCAATACATGTATGGCCTCGATCTTCAAGGTGTTTGATAGGAAGTTACGATTGCCAATCACTTTAGAATACTGAACGAAACTTGACTAGCTTGTTCTTTGGTTGGTTGGGATAGAAGGTGGAGGTTACATTAAGAAAGACAACCATCGAATTTAACTGGGTGCATCAAAAAGGGCTACCTCTTGCAAAGTGTCATGTAATCTTTTGTTTCTTTTTGTTATGTATCAAAAGTGTTTCCTTATCAGTTAAAAAAAAAAAAAAAAAAAAAAAAAAAAAAAAAAAATCAGAAAAATACAGAAAAATCAAGTATTTATCAATTCATCATCTCTTGTTCCAAAAATAAAAAGAGTAGTCAATGTAAAGAGTCATCTTGTTGTTTTTTGTAATAAGCAAGGAGGGTGTATGCCATTGATGTACAACGCGAGTAATTGTGAAATACCTCCAACTCATTCACAATTCTCGTAAAGTCCGGACAGCTAGCTAGATTTCGACCTCAGTTCTTAGCCTGAGAAACTATCTCTTGGTGATTAGTAGTCATGACTTCAGATCTTTCTTTACACATGTGTAGATACACTTTACACTCTTATCACATGTCTTTTTTTGTTATCAGTGCTAGGATTGTGCCTTCGATAGCTAGATTGACATCTCCATTTTGCTGTGAGCTTAAACTGTTTTGCACATGTCACATTTGATGGAATCTGAGCTCATATTTTGTCCTTAGGTTTTGTAGGCACACCTCTGGTAAACCTTCACGAGACTTCAACTCGTCCACTAGGGACACTTAGTGGTTTAAAAGGCTTAGTGCATACGCTAAATGCATTCGAGAGACCAGCGACAGTGGTATAGTTAGGATTTCCTTAGTTCTGTTTTACTTGAGGACAAGTAAAATTCAGGTTTGGGGGTATTTGATGAGTGCCAAATATTGTATATATTTATCCCTTTTTGTTGGCATTTTAACTCATCTTTTGTGCATTAATTCTACATTTTATCCCATATTCTGTATTTTCATTGTTTTCAAGAATAAATATTTTTCTTACTTAATTTTGCATTTTTAGGTAATAAATAAAGTTCGGATGAGTCACGGAGCGAAAAGAGCAGAAAAGTAGTGAAAAGCCGGGAGAAATCACGCAAGGAAGCCGCGAAGAATGGTGCGCACAACCTCATTTTCTACACACAAAAGCGCCTCCGTTCTCAGCCATCAGATCAGTTCTCAGAAGCATCCGACGGTCGCTCCTTCATAGATCATCAAAATCTGATGTCTCTGCCGAGCACCACAGCGCTGAAATTCCAAGCCTTCAGATTAGATGGTAGTTGAATCCAACGGTCGCCCCCTTGCTGTTCATCAACGTTTGATATCTCCGCCTTACACTACAACACCTAACCCCATCTAGAGCCGTTAACTTCGTTGTATCAAAAAATCTGACGGTCGCTACCAACCTCTTCAGGGGGAACCATCCGATCCACCTACCAGCTTCGCATCCAGTGACTCAGCTCGCAGAACATCAAACTCGATACGCCCGCCTAACACCCTAGCAACCGAATCATTTAACCTCAACCAAACATCTCCTCCTTCCTCTCCATCGACCTCACCCCCTCTGCAGAGACACCATGTCCTGCCACCACCAGAACACCACCTCTGCCACTGCCACTGCCGCTTCACCACCACACCTCCACCATCATCACCCCTATCCTCCACCATCATTACCCCCTTTGTTCTAGCCTCCTATTATATAGTTTTCTCCCCTAATTTCTCTCTAAAAACCTAGGGAAGAAATCAATAAAATAGGACGAGTTGGAAAGACGTAATTGAAGCATGGGAATGGAGCAGGAGACTGAGGAGAAGAATGGGTCGAGAGAAGACTCGTCAAATCACATGTTAGGTGAGTTTAATTTCAAGCCCTAATTTCTCTGTAATTTGGGGGTTTTTTCTAGAAACCCTAATTCATGTTGGAACCGTACCAGGAGAGAATTAGAGTAGGGGAATGGGCTCAATTAGACCCATGACATTAGATAAACAGTAAACCTAATTGTACTGTTATATTGGGGATTTTTGGGTGAAAATGGGTAGAACCCTAATTGTGTTGTGGGTATAAATATGTAGTGTGGGTGTGTTGTAAAAACGATGTTTGGACTAGCCTACATCCAGGACTCTCATGTCCTGTTAAATTTCAATTTTCAGTTACAGCTCAAAGTTCAGTTTCTTGCTCATGTTATTTGTTTCCTGTTATGCTTAGTTTCATGTCATGTTATGCTTGTTTCCTGTTAATGTGCAATGCTCTTGTTATGCTTGTTATGTTATGTTATTTCCTGTTGTGTTCTGTGTAATTGTATTATCCATGTTATGTTTGTCTTAATTAGTTTGTGTGTTTGTTTCTACACATGAGCTTGTAAGTCCCCTGTTCATCTCACATGTTCTTATTCTGAGGTTTGATGCTTGACAACCATGAGGTCTCTTAACTGCAACATGTTCTAATTCCCCTCTAGGATGAGAAAATAACTGAACCATGATGGTTAGCTATTAGGATGGTTTTTGCTGAGCTTAAAACAGTTTAGGCTAGTTGGATTCTTGAAAGATCACCTGATTTGTGATTAGTGGTGCTGTAAGAAGACCACTAATGCTAGGGGTCTGTGGTGGTTCTAAGGAATTCATTAGCTACATTAGTTAGTGAGCCACTGCCTAGTTAGTCTGTGATTGGTTGTGCCTTAAACAGACAGCCAATACTAGGGGTTAGCTAAGGCTGTAAGGTTGGTTAACTAGACATTTGACAAGAACTTAACCTAGGTGAACTGGCTAGGTAAAGGAAACTCTCATTCATCCCCTGCACTTCCCCTCCACAATTTCTTTTCCATGTTTTGTTTTGATTAAATTGTTCTTAGTTTTTTCTTTGTTTCTTTGCCTCTTAACTCCACTGCCTTTGGCTCACTGCCACTGAATTTTCTTTGTTTCTTTGGTTCTTTAGTTCACTGCCTGTCACTAGCTCAGCTATCTAGGAAACTTCAATACACCCCAAGTCTCTGTGGAATGATCCCTTGCTTACTTTCTATACTAAAACTTGGCCTTGTATACTTGCAAGAGTTTTTGTGTGTTTTCCAACCACACCAACAGTGTCCCTGTCAAATAGAGCTTCTAGATTAGACACATTCCAAGATTTAGTTTTACTATCAATCAAATGAGAAACTAGATTTATATTAGCATAAATGAACTGAGATTTAAGTGGACCACTAATAATGGTTATCCAAGTATCTTTCCAGATGGAGATGTTGGTACCATCTCCAACTTTCCAGCAGTAAAATTGTTTGATAATATCAATACCATCACATATTCCCTTCCACACCCAAGATCCCTGCCTAGAAAGCAATCAATTAAGGGGATTAAAACCATGAAAGTATTTATGGATAAGGAGTTTGGCCCAAGGAGAGTCAGGGTTCTCAAGCATTCTCCAGGATAACTTAGTAAGAAGAGCTTGATTAAGAATATCTGACTGCCTAATATTTAATCCACCTAGATCTTTAGGAAGAGCAACATGGCTCCATTTTTTTTACCAAAAATACCTTATTCTCCCTGTTTTTTGTTCCACCAAAAATTCCTTTGAACAACATCCAATTTGTCTGTAATTTTTTTTGGCATGAGGAAAATAGACATGTGATGGCTGGCTATTGTTCCCAAAACAGATTGAGTAAGAGTTGTTTTACCTGGCTGAGCTATATACTTTGACTTCCATGGTGAGAGTCTGTCACTAACTCTCTCCACAAGTGGGGAGAAAGATTCCACTTTATTCTTTTGAAGCAATAAAGGTACACCTAAATACTTGTCCTGCAAATCCATTTTTATGATATTCAAAGTATCTGAAATTTCATTTTTAACAGTATTAGGGACCTTTGGGCTAAAAGCTAAACCTGATTTTTCAAAGTTCACAGATTGGCCAGAGTATTTGGTAAAGTTATCAATAATATTTTCTATGTGTTTTGCTTCCTTATTACTAGCCCTAGCAAACAACAAACAATCATCAGCAAAAAATAAATGACTCACAGATGGGCTATTTTTAGTCACTGTACAACCATGAATTTCATTCTTCATTTCAGCAGCAGACAAATTTCTAGACAAAGATTCCATACAGAGGATAAAGAGATAAGATGATAAAGGATCACCTTGTCTTAGTCCTCTTTGGGGAACATACATTTCCCCTGGAGAACCATTAAGCAGAATAGAGGTTGAAACATTAGCAATGCATTGATAAACAAGATCACACCAATCCTTAGAGAATCCTAAACTTTTCAAACTAGCAATCACAAAGCTCCATTCAATCCTATCAAAAGCTTTACTCATATCAAGTTTTATGGCCATCCAGCCTTTCATGCTTTTTGTTTTTTTCATAGTGTCAATGAGTTCATGTGCCATAACAATGTTATCAGTTATCACTCTACCAGGAACAAATGCTGACTGAAAAGGAGATATGAATTTGTCTAAGAGGGGTTTTAGCCTAGTGACTAGCAACTTAGATATGATTTTTTAGCTCACATTGCAGAGACTGATGGGTCTAAAATCTATAACAGACACAGGGCAGTTCTTTTTTGGAATTAGAGCTGTGAAATTGTTGTTTAACTGCTTAAGAAGATGTTTAGAATGAAAAAAAAAACTTGAACCATATTCACAATATCATCACCAACGGTTGGCCACATGTTTTGATAGAAACCAGGGGGAAGCCATCAGAGCCGGGAGTGGTCCAAGATTGCATACCAAACACAATATTTTTAATTTCATCATGAGTGGGAACATCAATTAACTTATCATTATCTTCGTTAGTGATGCAGGGAACAACATTCTTAAAGTAATCATCAGAATTTAGAGGACAAGTAGATCTACTCATAAGATAGAAATGATCTTTAAGGTTATTTGCTATATCCTTCCTGTCGGTAAGCCAAATTCTCGTAGAATTTTGAATAGTATCTATATTTGTTCTCCTTTTTCTGAAGTTTGCTTTTTGACGAAAATAAGCAGTATTTATATTTCCATCTCTAAGGTCTTGTTCCTTATTTTTCTGTCTATAAAAATCAGCTTCTACATCGTACCACTGATTCAGTTTGCATTTAAGCTCTTCTATCATGGCATTATCAGCTGTATCATTCCCAGTACACAAAATCTCAAGTTAGGGTTTAATCTTATTAATTTGGGTAGTAATATTTCCAAAACTAACATAGTTCCATTTCCTGAGTTCTTGTTTAGTGTTAAATAAGGATTTAGTGACTCTGAAAGCATGAGAGCCTTTACTATTCACCTTCCAGCTCCTTTCTATAGTAGTTTTACAAGTGATATCCCTAAACCAGGCCTTATTTAGCCTAAAAGGATTATAAGTATCATTTTGGACTTTGGATGTGGATAACATGATGGGGCAATGATCACTACCCAAGGGAATAAGATGGTAAACAACATGGTCTTGAAAAATATTGATCCAAACATCATTATCCAGAAACCTATCTAACCTTTCTAGGATAAGAGCATGGCATTGTCTTCTATTAGACCAAGTGCATGGGTTACCAATATAGTTTAAACTATGTAAACCACTTTTAGCTAACAAATCATTATTTTCATCCGAAACAGATGGACTAATAATATTACCACCATCTTTTTCATCCTGAGAAAGCACAAAGTTAAAATCACCAGCAACAATCCAAGATAAATATACTATTCATGTAATCCCATTGGTCATTTCTAGCACCAGGATCTAAAGCACCATAGATAAGAGTAACCAATTTTTTTTTGTTCTAGCATCAATCTCTACTAGGCATTGAATGACATTTAATTTGATTTCAATGATTTGCAGGTTTATACCATCTTTCCAAAGAAGACTAAGACCCCTAGAAGTACCTATAGGTTCATGGAAACACATATTTGGGTACACATAACTATAGGTATATTGTTTCATTTTCTTAGTGGTATTCCCTACACCAAAACCAGGATTTTGTAACAGTGCAACCTGTCACAGTTTATTTTTCAGTCACATATACACCTGTGATAAGTCCTGCAACAGTTATAACTGTTATTAAATTTTGTATTCGTGATAATAATTAGGAATATTAAATTATTTTATTAGTCACAATAATATTTGTTGACTATTTTACAGACAATCACAATTATAATTCAAAGTGATGATTCCACCGAAATATTTCACCACATCTAAAACAACCCCAAAATTATAACACATTAAATTTTACTGGTCATTAATTTTCCCACATTTGTACAAACTAACAATTATATTTCATTTCTATAAATCAGAATACATTTTTTTTTTAATTTTCTTAATATTAGAAAACAGGATCAAGACCAAGTCAACAAGTCATGACTTTATAGAAATTTGACTTTGACATATCTGCTTCTTCCAAAGACGGTGAAAACTACCAGACTAGCCTTATCAGAATAAGTGCAATAAAAATTTCGAAGATTATGAATATGACCAGACTACCCTTATCGGAAATAAGTAAATGAAATATTACACATTTTGAAAACGACCATATTACCCTTACTGTGAAAATGAACATATTACCTAGAAATAAGTGCAATAAATATCATGGAGACTATGAAAATGACTATATTACCCTTACAAGAAATAAGTGCAATAAATATCATGGAGACTATGAAAATGACCAAACTACCCTTATCAGAAATAACTAAAATAAATATTACATACTATGAAAATGACTATTGTACCCTTACTGGAAATAAGTGTAATAAATATTCTGGAGACTATGAAAATGACCAGACTACCCTTATCAGAAATAAGTAAAGTAAATATTACATACTGTGAAAATGACCATATTACCCTTACTGGAAATAAATGGAATAAATATCATGCAAACTATGAAAATGACCAAACTACCCTTATCAAAAATAAGGAAAGTAAATATTACAGACTGAAAATGACCATATTACTCTTACTGGAAATAAGTGCAATAAATATCATGCAGACTATGAAAATTACCAAACTACCCTTATCAAAAATAAGTACAGTAAATATTACAGACTATGATGTGAAAATGACCAGACTACCCTTATTGGAAATAAGTAAAGTAAATATTACAAACTGTGAAAATAAACATATTACCCTTACTGGAAGTTAGTGCAATAAATATTATTGAGAGTGTGAAAACGACCAGACTACCCTTATTAAAAATAACTAAAGTTAATATTTCAGACTGTTAAAATGACCATATTACCCTTACTAGAAATTAATGCAATAAACATCATGGAGACTATAAAATGACCAAACTGCCCTTATCAAAAATAAGTCAAGTAAATATTATAGTCTATGAAAATGACCATTTTACCCTTACTAGAAATGCAGTTAATAAATGTAATAGAGACAGTGAAATGATCAAACTATCCTTATAGGAAATAAGTAAAGTAAATATTACAAACTATGAAAATGACCATATTACCCTTAATGGAAATTAGTGTAATAAATATTATGGAGACTGTTAAAATGACCAGATTATCCTTATCGGAAATAAGTAAAGTGAATATTACAGACAGTGAAAATGACCATACTACCCTTAATGGAAATAAGTGCAATAAATATCATGGAGACTATGAAAATGACCAAACTACCCTTATCAGAAATAAGTACAATAAAAATTACATACTATGGAAATGACTATTTTACCCTTAATATTCTTGGTTTCTAGCAAGAAGATATCAGGATTATTGGATCTTATCAATTTCCTTAGGTGTTTTCTAGTGTCTCTATTTCCAAAACCACACACATTCCAGGATATGATCTTCATAGCTGAAATATTTTTGTTCAGAGCAGTGAGAGTATTTGGCAGAATAGGAAATAAGAAATTAATGTTTGAATTATCTAAAAAGTAAAGGATTGGATTTTGGATTACCTCATTCTCCCTTGGAGTGTTTTCATCATGTTTGCCCTTAGGTGGGATTCTGTCTGTTGTTTGCTTCATTGATAAGTCCTCATTGTTATTTGCAGGATTCTCAGTTGTTGTCTGATCAATTTTGTCATTGTCAGTATTAGTGGATCTTTGCCTTTTTCCGGATCTCACTTGGGTATCTTCAGATTCAGTTGCAGTTTCCCTTATAACAAGACTCCATCTTTTGGAGGAATAAAAGAAGCATCTTTGGTAGATCTTCTTGTTAAAATTTTTGAGGCAATAATAGTTTTACCCATTTAAGTGTGGCTTTTATTGCTTTTTCCTACTCCTCCAAACGGCAGGGGTTTAGCATGGGAAGCTTTCACATATTCTGCTGCATCAGGACAAGCATCATTGCAATGATTTATTATGTAACACTCATGGCAGATCTTGCGTGGTTGTTTTTCATAAAAAAAACTTCACCCATTTTGTTGTTCCAACAACTGTTATGGCTAAAACTCCTCTTCTTAAAGGAGTGGTAAGCTCAATCTTCACACAAACTTTGACAGGTATCCCATCTACTGGAATTGAATTAGCTGGCTCAATTGCAAGCACTTCTCCCAAAAGCTTCCCTATATCTTCCACAGACTTGACATTCATGTTTTCTGGTTGGAGATACGTCAATTGAATCCAGTACATCTACTTGGTCCAATCTAGCTGCTGGTAGATCAATCCTTGAAAATAATCAAACAAGATGCATAAGTAGCCAACTATGTTCCATGGTCCCTCTTCAATAACTTTATCCACTATTGCCTTGTTTTTTCAGCTTGAAAATCATGACATTTGTATCAATCTCAATGATCTTAATCTCTTCAGGTGGTATGAAATTCCAGGTGAACGGATGCTCTTTTACACAACATTATAACCCATCTTCCCTTCTATAATGATTTTTCCTATCAGGAAGAAATCCCATTCTCCATTATCTTGTTCTTCTATTTCAACTTATTCTTGGTTGAGAACAATTATATCCTCAGCAGCTTTCAGTTCCAGGGTTGCTTGTCTAAACTTGAGAGCAAGATTAGAAACAGAATTGGATGGATTTGTTTCATTCTATTTTTTGGTATTGTTGGTAGCCATTGTTTGAGTTAGAAGAAATTGTTTTGATGGTATAACAATATGATGTCGAATAGGGTTTATATAGGTTTGAATCAACTTAGGGTTACTGTATTTAGCTAGATAATGATATCCCTGTGAATAAGGTATTGAGATATTTTTGGAAGAGGTTGAGACAGAATAGGAAACCATATGAGCTGTAGTTGACCAAATTAAGAAGAGGGATAATCGAAATTCAAATCTGTACCGAAATTTTCTTCTCCGATTCGAGTAGATTTTGTACTTGAAGTATTCTTTGTTTTTGACAAAACTGAGACAAACTTTTTCTTTGAAAATACTGTTAACAACAATGAGAACTTCAGATGAAACCTTGGCTTCAACAAGCACTAAAACAACAGCTGCAAACGCTTTAATCACCACATGATACCAGGCCAACGCCATTATAGACAAACAATCTATAAACATCAAAGGAGAAAATTCAAATTATGTATTCATTTCCTAAAAATTGAGAACAACAAAGAAATTGTTTAAAAATTAAAAACAACAGAGGGTAGAACTCATTAGATTCGGTTGAGAAGGATTAGATTTGTATAAAAGTTGTTCTACTGGTGCATTTGGAGATAGAAATCTAGGGATTTTGAAAAAATTGGGTTGAATCGGTTATCCCCCGATTTGCAGAGAAGAGAGAGAAAAAAACTACGTGTTGTGTGTAGTTAGTGGTGGTGGAACTGGAAACAAAAACGTCACATCTTGCACATTGGCCAATATAGTGAGAGAAGTCTGATTTACTCCCTCCGTCTCTAATATAAAGGCGGAGAAGTAAAATTCTTTAGTCTCAATAGATAGGCATAAAACCAATTTCAATGTGGTTTTTTCTATATTTATCCTTATTAAAGAGTATGACATTAACAAGCTTAGTTAATGTTTTTGGTAATTTCCAAGAAGAATTATACTATTTTAATATTTTAGTGGGATAAAAATTCTTATTTTATTGATATTTTTCATGTTCTGTAGACAAATATATATAGGAATTGATGAGGGTAAATTAGACAACATTAGAGAAATTTATAAAAACAAAAAAATTCTTATTCTAAGAGAATTCTACTTCTGGGCTTATATACAGGGGACTGAGGGAGTATCTTACTCGAATCTCGATGAACACGTGGTCGTGTGTGACGAAGATGAGATGAGCGTGACGTCTCAACGAAATAATATCTCGGAAAGAAACTTGAATAAGACAAAACAAGTCACGAAACTTTTTTTTTAAGCACGAAACTTTTGTCGTTTCAATTTTTAAAATATTCGAGATTGAGGATGGACCATGTTAGCCGATGAATAATGAATACTTAACGAGAGATCAAAAACCACCAACTAACTCACATTCTGTAGGCTCATTGCTAGACGACGTTTAAATGTTCTGGCAAAGAATGGGAAATGAATGGATAAACCGGATAGGATACATATCTTCAATGGACAGTAATCCGATGGATTTCGTCACACTAAAGTGCACATGAGCAGAAAGTCCATCCGGTTGAACCTTTTTTTTACTTTGAATTCTATACGACCAAAAATACGTAACATCATCATTAGCGAACAAGTGATTACCCAATGGTTTTTTTTTTTTCCTCTCAATCATACCCGGAGAGAAATTCTACTTTTTGCAAGAAAATGAAGAGGAAAAGTAGGAAAAATATATCACATTTTTTTTTTCTTTCACAAAATGCACATTCGAAGAATAAACTAAATTAGTAATTAGAGATTGATAGTTCTTTACAGGAACTGGTGGTGAAATTACAATTCAATGAACAAAATTTGAAAAATAAAAAACAGGATTAATAATACATTAAAAAACTTAATTAATCCCATCGACTAGAAATGAGTAAGCAATTCTTAGTCACTCCACAAACTGTCCACGCTGCATTCCAAGTTATCATCGTAATAGTAATCTTCTTGTGGTGGATCAAGTAACATCCCCTCGGCCATGCTCGCAATTAGTGACGGCGTATTGAATAACGCTTCTTCATCCAAAAAAGTCGCCTTCGATGAACTTCCGACAATTTTACAGGAATTTTTCGATGGAAGTCTAGAATTAGTAGGGAGTGGAAAATTTTGAGCGGCTTCAAAAGCAGCGGACTGGATATCTTCAACAGCTGATGATTTAGCACCGCGTAAGATGGACAAAGAATCTTCAAAATTTAAGGGAGCGGATTCGCCTCGAAGGGCTAATGCAGCAACATCGTAAGCTCTTGCAGCCATTTCAGGAGTAGGATACGTTCCGAGCCAAATTCTTGATTTCTTATATGGTTCTCTGACTTCGCAAACCCATTTGTCATTTCTCCTTTCTCTTACTCCTCTATATACTGGGTGCCGAGTTTCTTTAAATTTCTTTCTTCCTGCCTTTTTCTTATGTGATACTAATTACGGTGGTGCCGACAATGACACTGCAGGCGTATTAGCAACAATCGAGTTCTGGTTTGATCCTGAGCTTGTGTACGGATACAAACTTGGTTCAGCACTCGACGGTGAACGCAAATACGCATTGTCATACGAGTATTCACGCTTCATACTTGCTGAACTCATATATACTCCGTAATTAAGCAGTCAACTAGTACGTTGTTGCAAGAGCGTGAAGAAGTTCTGTTACTTTTGAGTTTGAATGAAGAAAGTGTTGGAGAAAGTACTAATAATGTAACTGAGAAGAAGATACTTAGCTCAAAATAATGTTGCTGATGTTGCTGCACAGAGAATGTAGAGGCACGTAAACTACGCTGTTCTAAAGGCAATATCGCCTGCCACTCCTCTGAGATGCTACATCAGTTGACGAGTCACCTCCAGGATACAACTACAGTTAGTACCCCTCAATGTAGCATACAATGAGGGTACCCTTAGAGCTTGGCAGAACTTAAAACAGTAGAAGAAATGTTTACAGAAAAACAGAGGGAGAGTAGAAGAGATGTTTCTCTGTGTTGTATCAAATGAGCTCAAGACTCCTCCCTTATATAGTGTTCAAGACGTTACAAACGAGAGGAAAAATGCATGCAACCAAACCATGCGTATGACAGAAATACTGGTAATGTTGGGTTAAAAACAGTGTTGCTTTTGTCAGGCTTAGAGCAGTGTGTTGTCAAGAAGCCAAGCCAAACATGTACGGACAAGAAACCCAAAACAAATACGTACAGACAAGAAAGCCAGGACAAACATGTGCAGACAAGGAAAGCAAGACAAACACGTACATACAAGAAAGCCAAGACAAACATGTGCAGACAAAGAAGAAGATTCTTCTACATGTGTGTAAAACACGTACCAAAAGTTTCAGCAAAAAGATAGGATCTAATGAACCCACACCCACACCCGAACTTGAGCCCGACCCGACCCGACCGGACGGACGGCGGCGGCGTGCGTGCTTCTGTGCGAAGCACCGCGCGTACGGGAAAGGCAACCTTGCCCTAGTCTAAGCCTTCCCTCCAAGCACAAAAGTCTAATGAACCAAGGGCCATGCCCTTATAGCCAATTCTATGGTATTTATGTCTAAAACTCTTTAGATTTTAGTCAATGTGGGACTATTGTTTTATCTATTCAAAAGAAAAAACAATTAATGGGCAATAGGTCTAGGGATCAAAACATAGTCCATGGAAAAATTGGTAATTTTAAAGCGTTTTTTCTAACAATCCCCCACATGAATGATAAAACATATCGACGAAATACGAGAAAACATAATAAATCAATATTAGGCTAAGGTGTCCCAGAGATTGAACCTTAACATAGTGAGAGGTTACCGGAACTTCTTGTTGTTTCGGTGAACACAATGTCTTGAACCGTCAACAGTGAGTGCAATTCAGAAATAACAACCACACTTTGATGTCTCAAAGAAAAAGAAAGCTGCCAAGCTCTTGTCGTTGTGCCCGTTTTGGCCGTGGGCTAAATCCCGGACTTAATGAATGTCTCTAGAGAAAAAGCTCAAATTCTCATAGGAATCGGCCCCACTTCCAACATCCACATAGGTGAGTCCATTAAGAGTGTCCTGCCACACTCCGCTTTAAGCAAAGCCATGGAACTCATTAAGATCTTGACAGATCATCCTAAAACATGCAGGCAGCACTATCATACGGTTACACCATAGGGAGGGACAAAGATAGTGCTTTCTCTCGTCATCACCAAAAATTAGTTATCTCATTGAACCTTGATCTTGGAGCTCCGTTCACAAGGTTGAGTGTCCTTCATGGCGATTTATTCTATGAGCTTGAGTCCCATCCCCTTCGATGTGGATCTAACTACCTCTCTAGATAACCCTTTCGTCAAAGGATCTGCAATATTCTCTTTAGACCTTACAAAGTCTATAGAGATGATGCCAGTAGAGAGTAGTTGTTTCACTGTCTTGTGTCTTCTTCGAAGATGTATAGACTTTCCGTTGTATACACTATTCTTTGCGCATCCAATAGCAGCTTGACTGTCACAGTGGATTGCGATCGAAGACACAGGCTTGGGCAAGAGTGGAATTCCACCAAGGAAACCTCGTATCCATTCAGCTTCCTCTCCAGCTTTCTCCAAGGCTATAAACTCAGACTCCATGGTGGATCGGGCTATACATGTCTGTTTGGTAGACTTCCATGACACAGACGCACCACCAAGTGTGCAGATGTACCCACTAGTGGATTTGCACTCATCTGAGTCTGATATCCAGTTAGCATCACAATACCCTTCTAGCACAGCAGGATACTTCCCAAAACTTAAGCAATAGTTTTAAGTTCCTCTCAGGTACCGTAGAACTCTGTAGAGAGCATTCCAGTGATCCTGCCCAGGGTTGCAAGTGTACCTGCTTAATCTACTCACAGTATAGGAAATATCAGGTGTTGTACAGTTCATTAAATACATAAGACTGCCAATAACACGAGAATACTCAAGTTGATAAATACCTTCACCCTTGTTCTTTTTCAATTTGCAATTGGGATCATAAGGAGTAGTTGCAGGTTTAGCATTTTCATGATTAAATCTCTTAAGCACAGTTTCAACATAATGAGATTGACTAAGACTATATCCGTCAGACATCTTTCTGATTTTCATCCCTAAGATTACATCAGCAGGGCCTAAGTCTTTCATGTCAAAGTTTTCGTTAAGCATGCTTTTAGTGGTATTAATACTATCAAGGTTACTACCTAATATGAGCATATCATCAACATATAGGCACACAATAACATGAGAATCATCCACAGATTTAATGTAAACACATTTATCAGATTCATTAACCTTGAAGCCATTAGATATCATTACATGATTAAATTTTTCATGCCACTGTTTAGGTGCTTGTTTTAAACCATACAAAGATTTTTTCAGTTTGCATACTTTATCTTCAAAACCTTTCACAACAAAACCTTCAGGTTGGTCCATATAAATTTCTTCATTTCAATTCACCATATAAAAAAGCAGTTTTAACATCCATGTGATGTATATGCAAATCATAAATAGAAGCAATATCAATCAGCATCCGGATAGAAGTGATTCTAGTGACCGGTGAATAGGTATCAAAGAAATCTAATCCTTCCTGTTGTCTGTACCCCTTAGCTACCAACCTAGCTTTTTGTTTTTCTATAGTTCCATCTGTTCTAAGTTTCCTTTTGAAGACCCACTTGCAACCTATGGTTTTACTACCAGGAGGTAAGTCTACAAGCTCCCAAGTTTCATTTTGTTGAATGGAATCCCACTCATTATTTGAAGCTTCTTCCCAGAAGGGAGCTTCCGGAGAAGTCATAGCTTCCTTATAGGTTTTTGGTTCAGATTCTACCGTAAGAGTCACAAAATATGGACCGAAACCTTTCCCGGTTCTGACCCTCTTACTTCTTCTAGGTTCGGTTTCAACATCTAGAGACGGGGGTTGACTAGTCGAAGGAACATCTGAGAGATCATCGCGGACCCTTTTATGAGGTCCAGACCCTAAAGGGAAAATGTGTTCGAAAAACACTGCATCTCTGGATTCCATTATGGTGTTCTCACCAATTACCATGAACCTATAATCTTTTTAGGTGCCCTGCAATCTTTGGCCATATGACCAGTTTTCCCACAGTTATAGCAGTCGCCTTTGATGGTGTTTTTGGAGACACCACCCTTTGGCTTAAGATGGTTACCTTTGGAGTTACGTTGTTTGTTACGTTTACCATTTTTGCTGGATTCTCCGTGCTTTTTCTTTGACGCAGCATTATCGTCCAGGACATGAGCTTTGTTTGACATGTCTTTGCTCAGCATCAGGCTCCTGTCCTTGCAGCACAGAAGTTCCTCCACCTGGATCTTTTTCCCCAGCTCCACCATGGTGATTTCACGATTCTTATGTCGCAGCCTCCTCTTGTACTCGTTCCATGAGGGTGGTAGCTTTTCAATCACTGCAGATACTTGTAGAGATTCATCAATATGCATGCCTTCAGCAAGAATTTCGTTGATGAGTAGCTGGAGTTCGACGAATTGTTCTACAACAGGCTTTTCATCAGTCATCTTATATTCCAGGAACCTAGCCACCAAGAACTTCTTGCTTCCGGCAGCTTCAGCAAGATATTTTTCTTCTAGGGCTTCCCATAAATCAAAAGCAGTAAAATTCTCTTTTGCATTATAAAAGTCGTACAAGGAGTCATCCAGACAGTTAAGAATATGGTTTTTGCACATGTAATTTTTTCTAGTCCACCTATCCAGTCTATCTTCATAACCACGGTCATGAAGCCTTCTTGAGGGTCTTTCTAAGGCAACTTCATCTAGCCTTTGGTCTTTTAAGAAGAATAACATTTTGGACTGCCATCGTTTAAAGTCTTTGCCACTAAACTTTGGGGGTTTGTCTACAGTACTCTTTCCTATGTTGTTACAAAATATAGTAAAGAGGGTATTGCCTTTAGATTGTTGGAGAAAGTACTAATAATGTAACTGAGAAGAAGATACTTAGCTCAAAATAATGTTGTTGATGTTGTTGCACAGAGAATGTAGAGGCACGTAAACTACGCTGTCCTAAAGGCAATATCGCCTGCCACTCCTCTGAGATGCTACAGCAGTTGGCGAGTCACCTCCAGGATACAACTACAGTTAGTACCCCTCAATGTAGCATACAATGAGTGTACCCTTAGAGCTTGGCAGAACTTAAAACAGTAGAAGAAATGTTTACAGAAAAACAGAGGGAGAGTAGAAGAGATGTTTCTCTGTGTTGTATCAAATGAGCTCAAGACTCCTCCCTTATATAGTGTTTAAGACGTTACAAACGAGAGGAAAAATGCATGCAACCAAACCATGCGTATGACAGAAATACTGGTAATGTTGGGTTAAAAACAGTGTTGCTTTTGTCAGGCTTAGAGCAGTGTGTTGTCAAGAAGCCAAGCCAAACATGTACGGACAAGAAACCCAAAACAAATACGTACAGACAAGAAAGCCAGGACAAACATGTGCAGACAAGGAAAGCAAGACAAACACGTACAGACAAGAAAGCCAAGACAAACATGTGCAGACAAAGAAGAAGATTCTTCTACATGTGTGTAAAACACGTACCAAAAGTTTCAGCAAAAAGATAGGATCTAATGAACCCACACCCACACCCACACCCGAACTTGAGCCCGACCCGACCCGACCGGACGGACGGCGGCGGCGTGCGTGCTTCTGTGCGAAGCACCGCGCGTACGGGAAAGGCAACCTTGCCCTAGTCTAAGCCTTCCCTCCAAGCACAAAAGTCTAATGAACCAAGGGCCATGCCCTTATAGCCAATTCTATGGTATTTATGTCTAAAACTCTTTAGATTTTAGTCAATGTGGGACTATTGTTTTATCTATTCAAAAGAAAAAACAATTAATGGGCAATAGGTCTAGGGATCAAAACATAGTCCATGGAAAAATTGGTAATTTTAAAGCGTTTTTTCTAACAATCCCCCACATGAATGATAAAACATATCGACGAAATACGAGAAAACATAATAAATCAATATTAGGCTAAGGTGTCCCAGAGATTGAACCTTAACATAGTGAGAGGTTACCGGAACTTCTTGTTGTTTCGGTGAACACAATGTCTTGAACCGTCAATAGTGAGTGCAATTCAGAAATAACAACCACACTTTGATGTCTCAAAGAAAAAGAAAGCTGCCAAGCTCTTGTCGTTGTGCCCGTTTTGGCCGTGGGCTAAATCCCGGACTTAATGAATGTCTCTAGAGAAAAAGCTCAAATTCTCATAGGAATCGGCCCCACTTCCAACATCCACGTAGGTGAGTCCATTAAGAGTGTCCTGCCACACTCCGCTTTAAGCAAAGCCATGGAACTCATTAAGATCTTGACAGATCATCCTAAAACAT
Source organism: Papaver somniferum (assembly GCF_003573695.1). Taxonomy (NCBI): domain Eukaryota; kingdom Viridiplantae; phylum Streptophyta; class Magnoliopsida; order Ranunculales; family Papaveraceae; genus Papaver; species Papaver somniferum. Next base: position 6,879,451 of record NC_039368.1, on the reverse strand, counting down.
GCATGCAGCACTATCATACGGTTACACCATAGAGAGGGACAAAGATAGTGCTTTCTCTCGTCATCACCAAAAATTAGTTATCTCATTGAACCTTGATCTTGGAGCTCCGTTCACAAGGTTGAGTGTCCTTCATGGCGATTTATTCTATGAGCTTGAGTCCCATTCCCTTCGATGTGGATCTAACTACCTCTCTAGATAACCCTTTCGTCAAAGGATCTGCAATATTCTCTTTAGACCTTACAAAGTCTATAGAGATGATGCCAGTAGAGAGTAGTTGTTTCACTGTCTTGTGTCTTCTTCGAAGATGTATAGACTTTCCGTTGTATACACTATTCTTTGCGCATCCAATAGCAGCTTGACTGTCACAGTGGATTGCGATCGAAGACACAGGCTTGGGCCAGAGTGGAATTCCACCCAGGAAACCTCGTATCCATTCAGCTTCCTCTCCAGCTTTCTCCAAGGCTATAAACTCAGACTCCATGGTGGATCGGGCTATACATGTCTGTTTGGTAGACTTCCATGACACAGACGCACCACCAAGTGTGAAGATGTACCCACTAGTGGATTTGCACTCATCTGAATCTGATATCCAGTTAGCATCACAATACCCTTCTAGCACAGCAGGATACTTCCCAAAACTTAAGCAATAGTTTGAAGTTCCTCTCAGGTACCGTAGAACTCTGTAGAGAGCATTCCAGTGATCCTGCCCAGGGTTGCAAGTGTACCTGCTTAATCTACTCACAGTATAGGAAATATCAGGTCTTGTACAGTTCATTAAATACATAAGACTGCCAATGTGGGACTATTGTTTTATCTATTCAAAAGAAAAAACAATTAATGGGCAATAGGTCTAGGGATCAAAACATAGTCCATGAAAAAATTGATAATTTTAAAGCGTTTTTTCTAACAGAAAGGATAGTGAGTAAGAAGGGGTACTTATAGAGAAAAGAGATATCAGCACAAGCTAATATTTCCCTCAGAATGTACGAGTTAATTAAGCACACGACATAAGAAGGTACATGACTGAAGACACTGATATTATGTAGTTAGTAAGTTTCTTTTCTTATTGTAGTCATGTTTATTGATTTCGTTACTAAAGTAACCTTAAAAACATCCAGATATTTGTTTGGGTAACCTTAACTAGTGTAATGTAGCAGAGTTGTGCAGAGGTTCCCGGCCACAGTCATTGTCAATGCTTAATGCATGGGACACCATTGCCCTACCAGTCTACCACCGTCGTGGTTGTCATGCTCACTGGGACACCGTTCCACGTAAGGGTGGCGTATGCATAGGGGGACCTCACCTCAGGTCTATACCCTCCTTCATTCTTAATGAGTGCAGGAAAGACATGCGGAGTTGAGCGGAGTTTTATCACGAGGGTCATATTTGAAAACGGGATTTGATGATAGATGGCTAAACTGCTGCAGGTTGCAGCGATGTATTAGCCCGAACACCATCATTGTCATGTTTAATGGGGCACCATTGATATATACAACGATGCATTGGACCTACCACCGTTATGGTCGTCATACTCAATGGGTACCGTTCCTCTTAGTGGCACCGTACGCATATGCATATGGGCTGTGGGACCTTCCTTTTCATCCTTAATTAGCATAAGAAGATCTTCTAGTTTCGTGATGTTTGCTGGAAATAAGAGTCCATGTTCATGGAATCAATTCCAATTTTGGACCATCTGTTATCTGTTTGTACCTTGTTCGAGATTATTCTGTAAAGTTGTCTAAGCAATCAATAATTGATTTAGCAAGGTTGATAAACCGTGCATCGGTTCTTATTTTAAGAATCTGAATCGTGAATTGAAGATTCATGGAAAATATCAAAATACCCATATACAAATTGGAGTTATAAATTAAAGTTTAATCAAATGATATTAGTATTGTAGATACGAATAATGAAGGATACATAACATAATTTAGCATCCAGATATGTGGTTGGGTACTTAATTAGGTGGAGATGGCTCTTGAGTCAGAATCTTATGCTCTCGAACGAGTAAAAATGTCTCCAACTATTTATTTTTAACAAAAATCACCAAAAAAGCACAAATTTAGACGTCTGATTTATGAATCGGTACGACCCGCACGAGTGAAATTGTGATTGCAAGACTCACAGTGAACTCTGATTTAGTTGGGATTTAAATCATTTGAGTAAATTTTGTAGCGAATTATAAGAATCGAATCTTGATTCTTAAGATTTTAAAAACTACGGGTGTTAAATTTGAATTAGCGTAGGAGCACCTACCACACAGTTTTTGATGCTCCCACTCGACAATGAAGTCAAAAAAATAATATAGATTTTGGAGGTAAATAAGATGTAAAAGCAGTTAGAAGACTTCTAATCATTCTAACGGTTTTCGAAACAATCAGTGGGCTAAAACTGAATTTAGATAAAAGCACTATGATAAGTGTTGATGCGAATAGAGTGATTGATACTCTTTCTAAGGAGCTTGGATGTAAGACGTAGAAGCTTCCTTTCACCTACCTAGGTATGCCAATAGGGGAGCATTGGAGAAGTACTTCTGTTTGGGAGTATGTTTTGAATAGGATGGAGCAGATATTGGCGACGTGGAAAAAAAGGAAACTGAATAAAGCAGGTAGACTTATCCTTAACAAAAGTTGTCTTGCTAGTTTAGCAATTTATTACTTGTCGTTACTTCATCTTCCGGTTAGTGTGGAAAAGTGAATGGTGCGGATTATGCGGAATTTTTTGTGGGGTGCTGTGGAAGGTAGGAGGAAGCTAGTTTGGGTTGCTTGGACAAAGATTTGCATGCCTAAAGAAAATGGTGGTTTGGGTGTGAAGCTTTTGAGAAATACTAGTCAATCGTTGTTAATAAAATGGATTTGGAGATTCTCAAAGAATAATAACATCCTTTGGAGGAAAATAGTGAATCATTCTAAGGGACGTCCGAATTTATTAATGCCAGACGTCGACAACAAGCCTTAGTGTAGGAGTTTTTGAAAGAACGTGGTGAATATGGTTCCAATTGTGCAACAAATGGCTCAGTTTAAAGTGGGGAACGGAAAACGGATAAGGTTTTGGAAGGACAAATGGCTAGATGGAGGGAGACTTCAAGATATATTCCCGGTCATCTTCAAGGCTTCCAAGGCAAAGGATGCGTCAATAACAGATATGATTGCGAACAATAGTTAAAACTGTGAATTCAGAAGGGATTTGAATGCGAACGAGGGATTAGAGTGGGACTTGCTTAGACGTGATTGTCCATTTCCGGAGTTAGTTGAAGTTGAGGATGAAGTGAATATTATGGAGAATTTTAGTGCTAAAAAATGCTACGAGGTTTTGACAGGTAACTATCCCCTTGTGATTTCGATTCACATCTATGGAAGAGCAATATTCCAAACAAAATAAGCTTCATTTTTTGGGAAAGTTTTCATGATTCACTCCCTACTAGAGACATGCTAGTCCATCGTGGCATGAGCATTCAAAATGATTTGTGTGTTTTTTGCAACGATGAAAAAGAAACTCCTCATCATATGTTTCTTCATTGTCCGCATTCCTTTGAGATACGAATTTCTTTTATTAAGGATTTTAAAATATCATGGCCGATGCCGAGAACTTTGATACAATTGTTGAAGCATGGTCTACAAATATGTTACAAGGAAGGGGGAAGGAAGTATGGAAGATTATTCACTACGCTATTTGTTGGATCTTATGAAAGGAGCGGAATGGAAGAGTTTTTGGTGATCGCCAGAAAAATAATGCGGAGAATATTGATCTTATTAAGCAACTTGTTGTTTTATGGTGTTGTGAGAATGATATTTTTAAATTTGTTCCTCCTAGTCTCATTTGGAGAGATTGGGAAACACTCATACGAGAGAGTGATAAACTTTGTAAAATGTTGATCTCTTTTTTCTTTTAATATAACCTTTTCTTCAAAAAAAAAAAATATATATATATATATATATATATATAATGGGAGAAAGTCATAAATTAGGGTTATGGATACTTTGAGTAAATTTGGCAAGTAGGGTAACCGACTCAAATTGTTCTTATTTGGCTCTACTTCTGCTCACATTCAGAAATGACCCGCACAACCAGCTATACTGTTGGAAAGTTAAGATAAAATAAGAGAATGGAACACTAACAAGGAAATTGCTGACAACTGTTCCACTGTTAAAGAATTGATCATATCTCGGTTCTCTACTTCACAATCCAATAGTCTAGATAGATGATCAAAACATTTGGAGGATGACTTTAATGGTGGGGTGCTAGATTATTTGGAAAGAAAGATGAATGCATCTTCCTGGACAAATCTCTTAACCCAATCTCTATTGTTTTTAGAATTCGACTGCATTTTCATAATTTCACTATCTCTGCAAATTATGATCTAGTTAACACTGTCACAGCTGCTAGGGAAGTACAAATTCCTAATTATGTAGCCATTGTTTATGTAGATGCATCTTTTGATTATCTTACTAATACTGCTGGCACTGTCATGGTGCTGAAATCAAATGCAGATAGCTAAATTGAAGTCAAAGTAATTGATTCTGAAGCAGGGAAATGCATGGCTGCTGGGTTAAAGTGCGAGGCATTCAGAAAATTCATCTTATTGCCGATGCTGAAGTAGTAGTGCATTCTGCGAACTCTGGTACCTTTTATGTCACATGGGAAATAATCATCTTACTAGAAAAATACAAACCTTAATGTTTTCTGCAAAGTATCTCATGTTAAAAGAGATCTTAATAACGTAACTGATAGTATTTCTAAGAGAGTTAGAAGAGATAAACTCATTTTAGAAGAGTACATGGATTACTCTCCATGGATCTACTATGTTTTTGATAGGCAGTCTTTTGCCCGAAACTACTTAATGAATACATTTCCTTTCTATCAAAATAAAAAAAAACACTAACAAGGAAATTGTACTTCCGAGTTCAAAAAAAAAAATTAGAAAAATTTCGTCCTTCCCAATTAATTGGCAATCATGAATGGGTATGTAAACAATGTCTTCAAGATACAATGAATCTCTTAAACGACGCAATTATATACAAATTTTGTATCTCTTGATCCAACCAAAAACAAAAAATATGAAGGTTAGAAGAAACGAGACTAAACAGGAAGTCTTTAAGTATTTATTGAGAACCAATTCATCACTATTTATAAATGGGAGTTTTGCATCCGTTAGAGTTTCTTGTTCATCATTGAAAGAACTTGGATGAGATGTTTTTAATCTGTCAATAATTGTATTGAGAACGGATGAATGGAACGATTATACATGACAACTGCTATATATAGCAAAAAAAAATCGACAAAAAAGGAGAGAGAGAGGATAAGATGACCTGGACACACCACATGGCCCATTACACATGTCAGACTACACTGGTATAAAAAATAAAAGTACATAATGACACCTAAAATGTTATGACACTCTCCCTCAAAATGATTTACTACTCCAGTGATAAGTTGGAGGGGGAATGTTAGAACACCTTAAGAAAATCACGCCATCAATGCCTTCAGATGCAGCAGCAACAATACTTGAAGCAACCCATCACCCATAAAAATAGTATTGCCCTGTCACTGAATACTGTTGGAGAGAACTAAGCCGACCAAAGAGATAGTAGCTTCAGTAACACGGGTAGAGCTAGATACGATAAGCTGATAATGATGTACGACGTACAATCACATGTGCTAATAGTCCCCTCAATGGAGCACTAAAATAGTGCAAAAGTTCTCCTTAGTTGTATTAAATTTAGCGTCAGAAATGTCCACCAGGTTTAGTGTAGTCAAAGTCATTCTCCAAGGTCGATTACTTGCCGAGTAATCGCTATTTTTTATATGATTGAGGAGATTTCCGATTCCAAACTATTTCCGATTTTTAGCAATTAAGACGGTTAATTTTGCCGATTTCAACCGGTTTTTGAGAAAAACGAGTTGGCGATTTTTCCGGGTTGACTTTGCATGCACCAAAATCAGAAAAGAAATTTTTTTATAACCCCTCAAATGGGAGTTATCAAATGTAAAAACCTCTAAAAACATTATAAATTGGTTCAATATGACAATGTTACACCCTTAATTACATGATAGCGTTAAAATTTTAATTTTAACTAGGTACAAGTCATGACTCATGAGCATCAATATACAAATATCTAATAAATATGCTTCGAATATCAGGACGAGTTTTGGCAATTTCCAAATCCGAACTCATTGCTCCTCGCTCGCTCCAAGTTCCCCTACCGAGTAGGACCAAGGAGCGATTTCGACTACTTTTCCAGGTTACCACGACACTTTCCTTGCCAGCTTTATTCAATACTGCAATAATCCTACACCGATTATGATCTGTAGCCTATATCGATAAAGATTGTTGATGATGCTTGACATGTTATATAATGCGTGTAGCTGATCAAATTTAAGCCAATTCTAAGGCCAAGCATAATGGTAAGGGATATCCCTTAGCTATACCTTATTTGAAGCGTAGCGAAATGCGTCCAAAAGTCATCTCACTAGGGAAAAAGGAGTCTGTTAACGAAACAACACGGAAACTGAGTTTACCTGCAAATAGTGAAAAATGGGAACTGTGTTTCCATTTTTCTTCTTTCCTAATTTTTTTACCATGGAATACTTGTGTAGGTTAAAAGATAATTAAGAGAAAAAAAATGAGATATAATAGGTAAAAAAAAAAATTAGTAAATCAAAAAAGTCAAAAAGAGAAGTTTTAGGGTAAAAGAGTGAAAAACGTAGTGAGTTTTCGTATGATTTAGCCTAGGTACAAGGCGCATCATATATGGTCAACTTTAAAGTGTAGCTAATAGATATCGATACACTAAATCAATATGGAAGACCATAGTAGTCATATTTCGCTCTAATTAATCTATAGTGAAGCGAAATCGCTTACCATAGTGGTTAACCTAATACAAATCTTCCAAAATTCGAAATTGCACCACTTTGGAAGATATACCAAAGTTGAGTATATATATATAGGGTTACAAGTATCTTCAGGTTTTCACAACGAAAAAACACTAGACAAACCCTTAGACATTAATCTGTGACTGCATATGAGAACCTTGTGCCTAATTTTCATTAGACAAAACCATCTACATCTTGTCCAGAAAATATATTTATACCCAATAGAAATCCATCCTTGCAGAACATACTGTGCTAATTAAATAAGCATGCCCTACCAACACTATGTTGTTGCAGTTGTTCCCAATAAAACTTGTAGAATGAAGAAGCAACACTACGCAAGACTTTCAGTCTTACTGCAATGGATAACAGGTGTTGAATCTGCAAATAAAATTAGCTTCCAAAATACCAATAGCAAAATGTCAACTCAACGCACTTTTAAGCATGGATAACAAGTGCACATGTGTTAGAGCATAGCTCGGTTGAACCCACCAAGCGTTGGTATGTCAAGTTTGGTTGTCATATTTTAGTGAATCAAAACTCATCTAAAGAGTCTTTTGATTATGTACTAGAGACAACTTCGTATAGGTTAGACTAAAAAGTCTAGGATTATGAGACATACAAGTATTACTCGAAGACTTGAAGAATGTGAAGAAGTAACAAGCTACAACGACGAAATCATCCTTCCTCTTGAGGTTAGTAATACTTTGACTTGAACTGTTTCATTCCCTAACGTATCTTTCAAGTCGTGCTATATTGAAAACATAACTGCGAAGTTGTGAATAATTATACTCTAGTGCTGAGACATGATCACATGATCATAGTGTCAAGGAATTAGGATACGAAGTATAACGTTTATCTTTTGAACTTCGTATATAAGATGTCGACATAATTGTATGAATGCTATTGTGATTATGTGTATGGGTAAAGGTGAAGATTTCATCCTAGAAAACAATATTTACATTTTTTTAAAGGAAGTACATTCATGAACTTGTTTTATGAATCGAAATGGGAAATCGTTAGGCTTATTGATATTGTTATTCATTGCATATCTTTGGATTACCAATATGTGTGAGTTAGTAGAACCGATCATAATTTATTATATATCTTGGAATAACTAGTTATAGTGCCTGACTTATGTATTGGTATGACTTTTATTAGTGTAACCGATCCTAAGTAATCAACTGAGATGGTATGATCGATATTTGTAATTGGTGTGACCGATCCTAGTAATTGGTGTGAGCGATCACAAAAGAGTTGTGTAATCATCCTTGTAATTAGTGTAACCGGTCCTAGTAATTGGTGTAACTGAATCTAGTGACTTGTGTAACCAATCACAAGTAATACCATGAGTATATGGTAACCGGTCCTGGTAATTGACGTAACCGATCCTGGTAACTGATGCAACCGGTCTCAGTAACCATATGGAGGTAGAACCGATCCTTGTGTTTGGTAGAAACGTAACCGCATGATTAGTGAATTAATATTTGATCAATCACATAGCTGTCCTGGAATACAGATGAACCAATTCAAACTTGTTTGGCAGTGTGGTATAATCGGTTCCAAGATTGTCAATACGAAAGATGATTTACAAAGAAAAGATGTCGACATACTCTGAACATGATCAGTAACTCTTATATTTTATTGTTCAAAGATATTCCTTAATAACTCAAGGAGATCCCGGACCGAAATAAATGAAGAATCTTTTAATTAAGGTTGTTAGTTTTATATGCTTTAATTACCAGCAATTAAATCTCTAGAGAATACAAATTTGTAATGTGAATTTAATAATTGGAGATTTTCCAGTGAGATTTCAGAAATATTGGACAAAAAATTTCCAGGAATTATGAAAACCGATCTGGGCATTTATTGCATATCTTGAGAATATTCGATTTTGGAAATTCCTTTGTGTCCAAACATCCTTGGTCTATGAATACCCAAGTTTGCATTTCGAGCAAACTATCCTAAGAGCCAAGCAAACTTCATCTTATTGTTGTTTCTGGTGGAGCCGTCTATCCGAAGAGAAAAGTACCCTAATTAGGAGAAATCTCTTACGACCTCTCGTTTGAAGACTTCTGTGGGATCAAGAAGCTCTACTAGTACCGTTGGTGGGAAACTCGATAATTGCAGTGTATTTAGTTTTCGATTGATTTGATTAACTAACGGTTGTGGTACTTTTATTGCACCTAGTTTGTTTATTCTTGAGAATATTCTCTTCTTATATAAGATTCACTCAAACTAGATCGAAGTATCGACGGGATCTTTAGAACTGTTTGTAGATCTAAAGACATCTTGTGATAATCCATTGTTAGCAGACTCCTTTCTGTGTGTGATTTATCACAAGAGATTCAAGTGGTGTTATGAAGGTGTTTATTGAAGATTAAAGGATATTTGAAGACAAAGAAGATTTCTGATTTGGTTTCTATATCTTTGGGTGTGCACAAGCCTTGATCGGCTTGGATCCAACTAGAATCAGATTTATTCGATTGATTAGTTGTGTAATATCGGAATCACCTTATAGTTTTTTGTTTTAATCTATATTGATTGATTGCAAATCTAAACTCTGCTACTTCGATAGTTGTTGGATAGATTGATCTGACCAGGCAAAGGAGTTTATTTGTTGAACGGAAGAGCCTTTGCATATGACTTGAGATATCTTCATCTGAAAGAATCAAGAGAGTTGTTACCAACCAGATCTGTTCTTCCTTTACTGTTTGGAAAACGATCCAAAGGAATTGTTCCAGTGCGTGCACTTATTGAATGTCGGAAGCGCAAGGATACTGAAGAAACTAAGTGAACTATAGATTTAGTTATTTGGTCTCAACTATACGAAGTTTGTTAGATTTTGTATAGCGTCTTAATTATGACAGTATTCAATTCTGAACTAGGTCCCGGGGTTTTTCTGCATTTGCGGTTTCCTCGTTAACAAAATATTGTTATGCCATTTACTTTATCTTTCCGTATTATAATTGTTTTTTATTATAATTAAAGTAAAATGCACTTGTACATTAACAAGGCACTTGATATTGATCCTATTGTTTCCGGTTATTATCTTACCTTTTATCAAGTGATCACTTTGTTGTTCTATTGTCTCGATTCCATATCCATAGACGATCACACAAAGTGTATTGGATTTCTCCACTTGACTTTGATATTTAACTCACGAGTTAGGCCAGTTCGGACTAACCCTATATCAAGTGCACACTGTGTTGAAATATTCCTTGAGTGATTGTTGGTCCGAGAGGTTTATACACACTGGGTCTTGTATAGGTTGTGATTAAAATAAAAGATTGTGGTGTATTTGGGTACCCTCGTATTTTCAACATGATAAAGGGAATGAATGCAAATTTTTCACACAACTCACACCGACAATCAAGGAATATATGAAACAGTTACCAACCATTGCAATTAGTGTCAAGTTTTGTATCCAAATACAAATCCATGAGATCTTATGTAACCATCATGTTTAGGATATTGTGCAAATGTGTACGATTTTTCAAACCACTAGAGACCTTCGAGAATCACTAAATGTGAAACCACTAGTACTGATGAAGTAGTATCGATTTGAAACCTAAGTCTCAAACTGAATTATATGATAAAATTTAAAGAATTAATATCAAGATACTAAACTCCTAGTATTCGAATAAGAGAACCGATTACTGAAATCTCACTCTTTTGGATAATAGATGCAAAAGATATATAAACAAAAACTGAAAAACGTAATTCTTTTGAAGAACGGGAAGTTTAATTAAAGGTTCGGTTGGATAATACCTTTCTTAAATTGTCAATTAGACATGTCTAAAATCAAACTCAAGAAAGTAATTAGTTTCCTAGAATCATTAAATAAAAGCATATCATGAAAAAATGGATCGAACAACAGTTCTTAGTAAATCGTCAAGATTACTAACTTCAATTGAACAAATCTCCAAGAAACTGAATGATGTTCTCTAATATGGATTATGAAGAAAAATTATTACCATATCCACATTAATTAACCACCGAATATCTCTACCGAAGAAGTAGATCTTGAAAGATAAACCTATTCCTCTATTCCAAATTATGAACCGAACACCACATATGAAAAAATTATAATACGAACCAACACTATAAATTGCACTCAAAGCAAGTCTGAAAAATGAATTGCAAAGTACAATTCAGTCCAACTAGAAATTGAAAGAAAAACATGAAATAAGTGAAAAAAATTTTTTTTGAGGAAATTGAAATTTCCCTTCATGTTGTATTAAGTTGCGTTTTTTAGTTGCAATTGTACTGATTGTGTGAGGAAATCGAAATTTTACTTCAGGTTGTATATGTTGTTTTTCATCGGTGATGAAATCAGATTGGAGGTTGTACAAGGTTATAATTATTCATATGAGTTGAAATCAGATTTGAGATTGTATTGATTGATTGTTTTAATTGTGATTTTGATTTTTTAGATTGTGGTTATGATTTTGAGTTGTAATTGATATGAAGTTGTTTTAGGTTATGATATTGGGTTGTCATTAAATTTGTAGCAGCGGAGGGATAGAGATCAGAAAAAGTTGAATTATCTTCTGGCTCTGAAACCATGAAAAAACTTTGATAAGATGTTTTAGATCATCTGACAATAACAGACAATAAAGGACAACTGCTATGAGCAGACGGACTGGTCATAAAGAATAAGCAGAGATGATAAGATGACCTGCACACATCACATGACGTTATTCTACATGTTTGACTTGGTAGAGCTACCAAGGGTCGGGGAACCCACCCCTCTCCCACCCACCCCAAACCACGGGTCAAGAGGAGTATTATTGGTGTAATACCCCGATTTCGGGCCCGAATCTTGTCTGAATCCATTGCCCGTAACATCGAAGTGCTAATTAGATACCATAGATGAATCCCGGCTACTAAGTCCAAGCTCGTAAAACAATTTATTTGGGCTAATTTAATTTACGTTAATGTTGACAATTCTGTTGCAGCAGAAACTTGAAAATTCATTTAGGAAAACCTAACCGTTATTTGACATTATTTTTAATCCATATGAACCCTAGAAAACTCTAAGTTAGCATAAAAATTAATTTTACCATTAAACGTTCCAGATTCAATCGAAAAGAGTCACGTTTTTGAGAAACAAACGTAAAACAGAAACAAACATTAGTTCACTCCAATAATTTTACTGAGCACAATTCAAATCCAAAAATTATTCTGATTACACAGTATAAATCCTAACTTAGTATAAATCTGTTCATAATTTTTCTATAATTTTTGGTTTAACTTAAAGACCTTTTGACCATAGTGAAACGCGTAGTTAACCAGTACTGCTGAAAAGTAAAACAGTGATACTCCATTTTTCAAAAATTATATAAAATCATTCACAACTCTAACTCAGGTTTGGTTTACCATTTAAAAATGGATAAAGAATGATATTTAAGTTTACAGAAGACATCAAAGGTTAAAATATATCGAAGACTTGATTTTAAATAAGAAAACTTCAATATAGTTGAGTATGTCAGAAAAATTCTTATTTGAATACAGAGATAAACAATTATTTTAAAATTACGTATAAAACTCAAAAAATTCTGAAAATTTTATCAATACATTTGAAGGAGTTTTACATAAGATAAAAATGTAAAGAGACCAAAATATATTATAGAATAATTATCATCAACAGTCAAACCAACATGACTCGGAAGTTTTCATTGGACAACCAAAGTGAATTTTCTTAACGTAGCATTATTTCATTGGTTATATATTAACCCAATTGTCTACAAAGTATTAATAATCAATAAGTACTTGATAAATCATCTAAAAGAGTTTTATGATATTTTATTACAATTTTCAATCATAAATCCTACGCAAACTACTAATAATAGCACCAAAACCGATCTCTACACTTTTCCACCATTAGCTCCTTGTGGTGCCATAAAATTTGGAATTTTTTTTATGAAACTACGTGAGTTGTGACACCCAGTAGGAAAAGAAGCAACAAAACGTTTTATGCCGTATTTTCCAACTCATTTAAAAAAAACTAGCATGATTAGCAACATCACAAACACATGGAAACACCACATCTATAAAAACAATCAAATCAATCAATCCGCTCGCCCCAGGGAGCCCCACGTGGGTTTAGGGAAACAAAACCATTCCCAAGGATATCTCGTATCCCGTCAAAAATGATTTTAAGGATAACAACCTATGAACCGCTGCCCGACATTCATAATCATGCTCACATCATCATCACTATCATCCATAATATAAATATGAATTTAATTAAAGAAAACATAAATAGAAAGAAGATTTTTTATTGTGTTGCGCCTACCTCAAACGCTACCGAAGAACGATACATACATAGGGACAAAGAAGGTCTGTGAACAACCTCTCCAGATAGTGCTACTGTATTCCAATTTGTTTTTCGATCTAAACAGAACTCTGATTTTCTTTGTGGCAGCAGTAAAAGAGGATAAAGAGTTCTAGGTTTTCGGTTTTCATATAAACTTCCTTTTCATCTCTCAAACAAGTCTCATATATATATTCTCTCCGTTTCAAAATAATAAGCAAGTTTGTGTGTCTAAATGAAAAACAGTAACTTTAAAAGCATGAGCCTTTAATAGTGTATTTCAATGCTTACTCGTGATACTAGATACCTATAACCAATAGACTAAAGACTAGGACATTCTAACTCTCGATTGCATCTCTTTATTATCCTCTTTTTTAACCGGTCCTGCAATAGATCAAGAGTTAGAGACATTGTCCAGACGAAGACAATGGAGAAAAAAGTTCTTATGGAGGGAGTACTAAAAATCCAAATTTATCTCGACCTAATTTTGAGTACACGTGCTTAAGAATTTTGGTCAAAGGTAAAAATGAAGATTTCCATTCTGTTACAATTAATGATAGCTAGTAGCCTATCAAACGATACACAAGACATGAACTTAACAATAAAAATGGAAAATTTATTTATCCTGTTTCCTACCTAGTTAAACACGTTTTCACCCATAGCCAGGTGTGAAATATTCTGGTTCCATTCGTTAAACTCGGTCGACAAAATCCCAATTAATTGCCGTGAGCTAATTAACTAAAGAAATGATTTATCCTACGACTAAGATATTAACTAAATATTTTCGGAAATGATTAGTACATCGAAGGAGTGCACCATAACTTGTACCGAGGGAGTGGGATGGTGAGACCCACTCATTCCCCACTCAACATCCCAATGTTGAGAAGCATTGCCGGGACCGTCCGATCCCCTTGCGGTACATCTCACGGTACACTTCTCCGATGAGTGTATCACTGCTCAAATATTTCTCCCTTCAGTTTATTCATTTCAATAATAAAAGCAACAACCAATAGCTAAGAGACATGTGTCAAAACAATTAATTACTAGCAAGTTTTTTTGTCATAATTCACGTTAAGCTAATCTAGGTAATTAGGGGTCTTCCCTATTTCTAAGTTTAGGAAAGTCTCTCACCCAATGAAAACAAGGCAAGTGGCCTCATTTCTTATTATTTTATTATTATTTCCCTTTTTTTTCTTTTTGGTAAGCTACAGTTGTGAAAAATTAACTGAAAGTAATGGATTTGTTATAATTTTCGTTGATAATACATGATAAAAAACACCTATATAGCAGGCAAGCGAGCAACAAGCTGCATCGCAAGCCCTTTTTGAATTGCAAAACCTCTTAAAAACAAACTCTCTCGAATCGGGGGTAGGACTGTCAACGGCACTAAACATAACGAATATTGGCTCTGCCGCTGCCGTTGCCATTAAAATTAACGGATATCCGATATCCGTTAAGTTCTGACGGAAATCTGAAATTCAATTCCGATTCCGTTACATTGGACTTATCGGATATCGAATAATTTTTCGATAAAATCCTTTAAGTCACAGGACACACAGACAGACAAAGAACAGAACAGAACACAGAACAAAACAAGTTCTAAATCCAAGAATATCAGTTCTAAATCCATGCCACACAAAATAAAAAGATACAAATGTTCCAAAAGGACCAAATTATATGTTTAGATGTTTTAGAAAAAGAAAAAACCATGTTCTTGCAAAAGCAAAGACAAAGAAACTTCATCTCCATGTGTTGCAGTCTGTAGTACAAGTGTGCAACTGCCTACTGCTGAACTACAAATGCATTCCTCCTTACTCCTTACTCCTTAGTCCTCCCTCCCAGAATCCTTACTTCTTACTCCTCAATCCTGAACTTCTGCATTTTCAAAAGAAAAATCAAAAGTGTTAGTTAAGCTGGCAATGTCATTGCAATAAATATAAAAGCAAATGAAAGATTAAGCTGGAAAGTTACCAGTAATACAACTATCACTGTCACTGAGACTGATATCTGGCATCCAATCACCCAAACAAAGCAATGCTTCAACAAGTTCTGGAGCTAATGAACTCCTGTGAGATATGAGAACCCTACCACCAATACTAAACATTGATCTGATGCTACACTTGTCAATGGAACTTCCAATACATCTCTTGCAATCCTTGAGAGAGTTAGGTACTTAGGAGCATGATTCTTCCACCAACTTAAGATATCAAACCTCATTTCTTCAGCGGCTGTGCCTTTAGGAAGAACTGGTTCTACTAAGTCTGTCTCCAATTCTGACTTATGAACCTCAAACACGTTGTTTTCCATAATAAAATCATCATAACCAAATTCATATGATGTTGTTGTAGCTATAGAGATCTCAATTCCATCTGAATTCATTCCACTATCATAATAATCTAGAACTGTAGTGTTGGTTTCATTAGCACAGTAAAGAGCATTGAGTGCAAGCTCAAATTTTTTATAGTGACTTTGATAGTTTTGGACACCATATACTCTTTTCATAACAAACTCCACCCATCTAGCCTTATACCTAGGATCTAAAACAACTCCAATGCCCATCAAAGTGTTACTTTCTTTCCAGTAGTTATTAAATTTTATCCTCATATTCTTGGACATGTCTCTGATATACTCATGCTCACTTAATTCCCAGATCTTAATGCATCTATTAACTTTTTGCACCCCATTATAATACAAATTTGTTGTGGGATACTTAATACCAGTAATTTTGGTTGAAATCACATCAAATAATTCCAAACATTCACATATATGTACTCCTTGTTGCCACTCCTGAGAAGTTGGTAGTATCTTGAAGTCATTATCCAAATCAGCTAGTCTAACAAAAGGTTGTCTCAAAAAAATTGCATCTTTAAGAATCTTAAAGGTAGAGTTCCACCTGATATCCACATCTAAACCAACATACCTTGAAGCAGGAAACTTAACTTGGGCAATAGCACATTAAAATCTCTCTTTTCTAGCCTGACTTGACTTGACATATTTCACACACCCTCTAACTGCATCTATAAATGGAGAATCTACTCTCATTCTACACCCTACAATCAAGTGCAATACATGATTACTACACCTCATTTGGAACAAATCCCCATTAAGAACTAGACAATCTTTGCTATCAAGCCATGACTTCAGATTTTCCATCATAACATTTTTTTGAGCTAGCATTGTCAGCAGCTATATCAAAAAGATTACTATCAATGTTCGAATCAAGAACTACTGATTTCACTAAAGATGCTAGAACTTCTCCAAAATGTGGTGATGACACTAAAATGTATGCTAGTGTTTTCTTAATCAGTTTCCACTCATCGTCTATGTAATGCATTGTCACACAATAATAACCATCTTTTGTATGCTTACATGACCATATATATGTTGTTAAGCTACATTTAGATGTAATTGTGTCAAATTGTTCTTGTAATTGCAGTTTGAACTGAGTTGTTAGTTTCATGATATCTTCCCTAACTGTATTCCTAGTGTAAAGCCTAACAGCGGGATTCAGAGGCTTAACAAACTCTCTAAAATATGGATGCTCAACGATACAGATTGGATAACCATGTTTAACAATCATTTTGGCAACAAGTATCCTAGTAGCATCAGCATCATACTACCAATTAAATAGCTTGTTTTGAGCATTACCTGTTTTGATTGTAGTAATCTTTCTTTGTCCTTTCTTATTCTCAGGCTTTTCTTTCCAGGTTCTAGCATGGTGATGTAAGCGGCTGGTTCCTTGGTTACTGGGTGCAGGCATTCTCTTGTTACAATGTTTGCATTCAGCCATAAGTATCCTAACCTCCTTCCCACTTTTCAGTTTCTTCTTTCCAATTGACTTTTCAAAATCAATCCATACATCATACCATACTGCACGTAGTTTTTTCTTTTCTTCAGCTATAACTGGATCTTCATCTACTTCTATATCTGCTAATTATGCTTCTTCTCTAGGACGAATCGCAGGTGTAACAGAAGCAGGTGTTGAATTAATTCTTGAACCTTGAACTTGGTTTGATGCAGCAACAACAGGTAATAGTGATGCAACTGAAAATGAGAGATTCTGTGAAGAACCAACATGGTTTGATGCTCTTTCGCTTTGGGACATGATTAGTTTCACAAATCTGAAATTGAGATTCAGAAACCTTAAATTGAAAATTGAGTTTTTAAGATTGAAATCAAACTCAAAAGAAATAGAAGAAGAAAACCCTAGTTTTCTAATCAGTAATCACACATGATTTGTATAGAGAAGAAGATGATTTCTAAGGCAGGAGACGAGGAGGTGAGGTGAGGTGAGTTTTTCTCTCTTTTGTGTCGACACAATTGAAGTGAAGAATGAGACTCATTCGAAGAAAGGAAGGATATATACACCTAGGTCTAAGAATTTACACGTACAGTACACAAGTTACCGGATATTGATGAGTGCCAAATATTGTATATATTTATCCCTTTTTGTTGGCATTTAACTCATCTTTTGTGCATTAATTCTACATTTTATCCCATATTCTGTATTTTCATTGTTTTCAAGAATAAATATTTTTCTTGCTTAATTTTGCATTTTTAGGTAATAAATAAAGTCTGGATGAATTGCGGAGCGGAATAGAGCAGAAAAGTAGTGAAAATCCAGGAGGAATTACGCAAGGAAGCCGCAAAGAATGGAGCGCACGTCCAAAAAGCTGGAAATGGGCTCAAGAAGAAGAAAGTTGTTCTTAAAGAAGAAGTGGGCTCAAGGTTTTCCAAGCCCAAACTCATTTCCCAAACCCATATTCTATACCCAAAAGCCTAAAACCCAAATCCATACCCGCTTGCGTCTTCAGCCGTCAGATCAGTTCTCAGGAGCATCCGACGGTCGCTCCCTTGTTGTGCATCGAAGTTTGATATATCCGCCTTGCACCACAGTACCTAACTCCATCAAGTACCGTTCGTTTCGTTGTATCTCTTCATCCGACGGTCGCTCATCGCCTGCCTCCGCATCGCCGTCAGATCCACCTACCATCTTCCCATCCATCGGTCCAGCTTCGCGAAACATCAAAATCCTCTACACCTGCTCAACACCCTAGTACCTAATACCTATACCCATCTCCAAACACACCCTTCCTCAAACCCCATCGACACCATCTTCCCCCCCCCCCCCCCCCCCCCCCCCCCCCCCCCCCCCCCCCCCCCCCCCCCCCCCCCCCCCCTCTCTGCAACAGTACCACCATGTCCGTCTCCATCACCACCATCTTCTCCCCAAATCACTCCACCATCTACGCCACCATATCACTCTACTCTACCTATAACCAAAAACCCATCATCACTATCACGTTTTACATCAACTAATCTCCTCAATTTCTCATCTCTGCTGACTGAAACCCTAGGTGAGAAATTGAAGATATAAGTTGATGTTAGAGCAGCAATTGGAGCAGGAGATGACCCAGGAAGAGAAATAGAAGGATGGGTCGACGTGATGGAGCTGTTATTTCAAGGAATTAGGTGAGTTTCACCAAACCCTAGTTCTACTGTTTTGGGGGAAAATTGGGGGAAAACCCTAAATGTGTAATTGGGTATAAATTAGTAGTATGTGGTGTGTGTAAAGGACACTGTGTATCTCTCTGGACTAGCCAGGAGAGAATTAAAACAATTTTAATTTTGCAATCCCAATTTCTGATTTTTGCATCACAGTTGACAGTTAATTTTGCATGTTGTTTTTAGAATTTTATCTTGAATGTTTATGATTATATCTTGACACTGTGCATCTTGAATGTTTGTTTTTAGAATTTTATGTTGATGAAAATTTAATTCCAGCTCCACTATCAGTTAACAGTTGAATTGCAAATGTGTTAAATTATCTTGAATGTTAAACGTGTATGAATCATCTTTCTTAATGAATGTATGTTGCTATACCATGTTTAGCATGAGCTAAACAGCATCAGGCTAAGGCTGTGATGAAGCCTTGGTGCACTGTCAAATGATAAATTGCTAGGATAGGATGCCATATGCTTGTTTTTCTTGTGCATTGGGAAGAAAGCAGTGCTATGATTGCTTGTGATTGATTGTGCTGACAAAAGACAGTCAATACTAGGGGTATTTCTGTTAGCAAGCTGTTTTTCTTTCTTTTCTATTGTATGCATTGGACTCAACTCAACCTAGAAACATGTTATTTGATTAGGACACAAGGTGGATTCTAAGCTTTAGCTTAGCCACAAATCCTTTGCAATCACTTATAATTTCAGTTTACTTCCCTTGCTGTTTTGCTTGTCTGTTTTTCTTGCTTTTTGAAGTTGCTGTGCACTGAAAATAGTGCACAAAATCCCCCTGCCCTTGGCTCTCAGCCTTGGTTCCTTGCTTTCTGCCTTAGTGTCTTGTGCTCTGTCTCCATTGCTAGCTTAGGAAACTCTCTAGTTTGCTCCCACTCCCTGTGGACTTTCCCCTGCTTACCTTCTATATCATAACTTGGCCTTGTATACTTGCAAGCTTCTGTGTGTCTTTGCTTGTCACACCAAGTTTTTGGCGCCGCTGCCGGGGAGTGGTGCTGCCATCTGCTGTTTCCTGAGCTGCTGCTGCTGCTGTTGCTGCTGCCAAGCCAAAGCCTGCTGCTGCTGTTGCTGAGCTGGTGCTTTCTCTGTTGCTGCTGCTGTTGGTGCTTTCTCTGCCAAGCTGCTGCTGCTGCTGTTGCTGCTGCCAAGCTGCTGCTGCTGCTGTTGTTGCTGCTGTTGTTGCTGCCAAGCCTGCTGCCAAGCCAACTGGGCTGCCAACTGAAGCTGTCAACTGGGCTTGTGCACCCTCTGCTGCTGGGCTCTGATCCAACCTTTGTTGCTGGGCTTGAACCAACTGAGCTGGGCTTAGTAACCTCATTCTCTGCTGGGCTTCGCTGCAAATTCTGCTGGGCTTGTGTTGCTGAGTCACTTCAATTGCTGCTGGGCTTGAGCGTGAGCTTAGGACGATCCTAAAGCCCAACTGGGATGTGCAACTAAAAGGGGACTAAAAGCCTATTTTTGGGCTTCCCTCCAAAAACCAAGTAAGCCTAACCCATGAGTTAACCCACTTGGGCCTCATTTAAATTCAAATTCGGGCTTGTAATAATTAATTTAATTATTTATTTGGGATTGTAATAATTTTTATTTATTTTCTTTTTCTTTTTCTTTTTTATATTTGGGACTGTAATTTTTTTTTTGTTTTTTATTTTTCTTTTATTTTTCTTTTTCTTTTATGGGCTTGTAATTATTATTATTGTTTTTATTTTCTTATATGAGTTGTGCTAATTTATGCTAGGTTTAGTTCAAAAATTTTCCAAAGCCCAATTTTAAACCAAAAACAAAATCCCTTCTTAAACCAAAACCCATTCAAAACCAAATCTTCATAACCCTTGTGGGCCAAATTGTTTCCGATTGCTCTGTCTGACCAACATGTTAGTTAAGGTACCTACTAGGACATGATTGTGACCTACAGAGACCAGACAAACAGACTTGTTAGAATTAACCCAGACGAACCTATCGAAATTCTAAGTTCTGAGGGAGACAGTCCAGATCAACCAGAAACAATGGGAGAACCCCGTACCCTCAAGGATTATATGTACCCAACTAGAGCCAGTCAACCTTCTTGTATTGTGCTACCCGAGGCTAATGTCCATTATGAGCTGAAATCAAGCACAATACAGATGCTTCCTATTTTTAGAGGTGTTGAGAATGAAAACCCGTACCACCACGTGAGAGAATTCGAGGAAATTTGTGGAACTCTGCGTTTCACTCAAATGACCGACGAAACCCTGAAGTTAAGGCTTTTTCCTTTCTCCCTGAAAGATAAGGCAAAGGCCTGGCTCTATGCTTTACAGCCTCAATCCATCATGACATGGGATGACCTCATAAAGGAGTTTTTCAAAAAGTTTTTCCCGAACCACAAGACTGCGACAATTCGTCAAAGTCTGAATAGCTTTGTGCAATTAGAAGGTGAGACCTTAGCTAGATACCTGGAGAGATTCAATGAATTATTGCTCCAATGTCCCCATCATGGTTTTGAAAAATGGAGACTTGTGCAAATTTTGTATGAAGGTCTAGATGTGTCCACCCGAACAACGGTTGAGTCGATGTGTAATGGTCTATTCGTAGATAAAACTGCTGACGCGTCTTGGGACTTCTTGATTGAAGTAGCTGAAAAGACGCAACAGTGGGAATCCATCCGTGAAACCAGAAAGACTACATCCGAAGCAAAGGCTTTTAGGATTGAAGCGGATTTTGAGGGAAGAGCAAACATGGCATCAATAGTTAGGAGATTAGAAGAGTTAGAACTACATAAAAATTCAAAACCTTCCACCACTACTCTCCGAGAACATGTCGCTTCGTCTGTTTGTGCTGCTTGTAACGACCCCAACCATCAATTCCAAAATTGTCCGATTTGCTTGCAGTCCAGGATCTAGGCTTGAACAGGCACATGCCATGTTTCAAAAACCAGAGCATAACCCTTATTCACAGACCTACAATCCAGGATGGAGAAACCACCCTAACTTTTCATGGTCAAAAGGACCCACTCAAGGAGGACCATCTCAACCCAATCAGAGCTATCAAAACAATCAGGGATATCAGAACAATCAAGGTTATCAACACCCGAGAAACCCTCAACAACAATCAAACTCTCAACAACAATCATATCCTCAACACAATACCGACAAGAGATTATCCACCCTAGAGGAAATGTTCCAGAGTTTGATGCAAAGTCAGAAAAATCTAGATCAAAAGATGGATCAAATATGTGAGAGAGAAAAGGGTAAACTTCCGAGCCAACCCCAACAAAATCCAAAGAGGATATTTCAAACAGGCACAACATCCTGCACTGAAACCTCACCTGATCAAATCCATGCCATTACCACCCTCCGAAGTGGTAAAGTCATCGAGAACAACGTGGGCGAACCTAATGAATCTGATACAAATTCCACGCTGTCTCCACAACCCCAGAAAACCAAAGAATCTGAGCAAGTTGGAAAATCTGACAATTCTACTGCTGTGAATGTCCCTTTGCCAACTCATTTCCTGTTGCCCCATTTCCTCAAAGATTGATCTATCAACAGAAAAGTACCCATTACAATGAGATGTTAGATCTGTTCAAGAGAGTCAACATCAACATTCCTTTTCTTGAAGCAATCAAGCAAATCCCTGCTTATGCCAAATTCCTCAAAGACTTGTGTACTCAAAAGCGCAAGCTCAATGTGCAAAAACGTGCTTTCTTAGCTGAGCAGGTGAGTTCCATCATTCTGAACAAAACTCCACCCAAGTTTAGGGATCCAGGATGTCCAACAATTTCTTGCACTATAGGAGAACACACGGTCAATAAAGCGTTATTAGACCTAGGTGCAAGTGTTAACCTACTGCCATATTCTGTTTATGAGCAGTTAGGTCTTGGGGAGTTGAAACCAACATCTATCACTCTACAACTGGCAGACCGATCTGTCAAGATTCCTCGTGGAGTGGTCGAAGATGTTTTGATCAAGGTTGACAAATTCTATTTTCCCGTAGACTTCATTGTCTTAGACACTCAACCTGTACAAAACCCAGACTGTCACATTCCTGTCATCTTAGGACGTCCTTTCTTGGCTACGTCCAACGCGATCATAATTGTCGGAATGGAGTGTTAAAACTGTCTTTTGGTAACATGACGGTAGAATTGAATGTGTTCGATATTAGTCAACAACCTGTGAATCTTGATGATGATGATGTGCATGAAGTTAATATGATTGAAGGATTAATGCAAGATTCGTTGACTAACATTCTATCCGTCGACCCCTTTCAAGCATGTATGGAGAACTTTAACCCTGATTCCTATGATGATGCATACTGTAGTGACGTCCTATCTCTGCTCGAATCTGTACCTCAAATGGACGTCACTGAAAGGAAATATGAAGTGGAACCACCCCTACTCTCTGATTCCAAGCTTATTCCATCCATTGTTGAGCCACCCAAGCTTGAATTGAAAACTTGCCTAGTACGTTGAAGTACGCATTCCTAGGTTCTTCTGATACTTTACCTGTCATTATTTCATCATGTTTAGACACGGAACAGGAAAGTAAGCTTTTAGAAGTACTTAAGGAACACAAAGAGGCCTTAGGATGGACCATCTCAGATCTCAAAGGAATTAGTCCCACCATTTGCATGCACCACATTAACCTTGAAGAGAATGCCAAACCATCGAGGGAAATGCAAAGGAGACTTAATCCTAACATGAGAGATGTAGTCAAAGGAGAGATCCTGAAACTACTTGATGCGGGTATCATATACCCAATTCCCGATAGCAAATGGGTTAGTCCCATTCAAGTTGTGCCTAAGAAGTCAGGCATTACTGTAGTTCAGAACGACAAGAATGAATTAGTCCCTACTCGTACAACCACAGGATGGCGAGTATGCATCGACTACAGGAAGTTGAACACAGTAACAAGGAAGGATCACTTCCCGCTCCCTTTCATTGACCAAATGCTAGAACGTGTGTCTGGACACAGTCACTACTGTTTTCTAGATGGCTTTTCCGGTTATAACCAAATTCACATTGCTCCGGAAGATCAGGAAAAAACTACATTCACGTGTCCATTTGGGACGTTTGCTTATAGACGTATGCCCTTCGGGTTGTGTAATGCACCTGCTACTTTTCAGCGTTGCATGATGAGCATTTTTTCTGACATGATAGATAGTTTTCTCGAGATCTTTATGGATGATTTCTCTGTTTTTGGTTCCTCGTTTGACGAATGTTTGAAGCATCTTGCCCTCGTGATATCCAGATGTAAAGAAAAGAACCTTGTTCTAAATTGGGAAAAATGCCATTTTATGGTGAATTCAGGAATAGTTCTAGGACACATCATCTCAGAAAAGGAATTGAAGTGGATAAAGCTAAAGTTGACCTCATTCAACATCTACCACAACCTTGCTCTGTGAAGGAGATCAGATCATTTCTAGGTCATGCTGGTTTTTACCGGCGATTCATCAAAGATTTCAGCAAAATCTCCAGACCTCTGTGCAGTCTTCTCTCCAAAGATGTTGCCTTCAATTTCGATGCTGCTTGTGTGAAGGCATGGGAGGAATTAAAAACCCTTCTCACCACCGCTCCTATAGTCCGACCACCCGATTGGAAGCTTCCGTTCGAACTTATGTGTGATGCCTCTGATTATGCTGTTGGTGCTGTTTTAGGACAGCGAGTTGATAGACTACCATATGTGATATACTATGCTAGCAAAACCCTTAATGATGCCCAACTCAATTATTCAACTACCGAGAAGGAATTGCTTGCCGTCGTTTTCGCATTAGACAAGTTTAGATCTTATCTGATAGGGTCTAAGATCATCATATACACAGACCATGCGGCTTTGAAGTATCTTCTTTCCAAGAAGGATGCTAAAGCTCGCCTTATTCGATGGATACTCTTATTACAGGAATTCGATCTCGAAATCCGTGATAAGAAAGGTTGTGAGAATGTGGTTGCTGATCATTTGTCTAGATTAACTTTAGAGTCTATTGATGAATGTGAGCTGATTAGAGAATCATTCCCAGATGAACAGCTGATGTCTATCTCAGACCTTCCTTGGTTTGCTGATATTGTTAACTACCTCGCTACAGGTAGGATGCCCTCACGTTGGTCGAGACAAGACCGCTCTAAATTCCTGGCTGAAGTCAAACATTTCCTTTGGGATGACCCATATTTGTTTAAGTACTGTCCAGACCAAATCATTAGGAGATGTGTCCCCAACACTGAACAGAAAGATGTGATATCTTTCTGTCATGACCAAGCATGTGGAGGCCATTTCAGTGCCAAGAAAACCGCTGCAAAGATCTTGCAGTGTGGATTCTATTGGCCATCATTGTTCAAGGATTGCCATGATTATTGTGTTGCTTGTGAACGCTGTCAAAAGCTAGGAAGCATTTCGAGGAGAAACATGATGCCATTGAACCCCATTTTGATTGTGGAGATTTTTGATGTTTGGGGGATAGACTTCATGGGTCCATTTCCCATGTCTGACAGCAAGTTGTACATCCTAGTCGCAGTTGATTACGTTTCTAAGTGGGTAGAAGCCATAGCAACCAGAACAAATGACCACAAGGTGGTACTTTCATTTCTAAAGGAAACATATTTGCACGTTTTGGTACCCCTAGAGCTATCATCAGTGACGGCGGTTCACATTTTCGTAACAAGTACTTTGAGTCTTTAGTACGCAAGTATGGCATAACTCACAAGGTTGCTACTCCGTACCACCCTCAGACTAGTGGACAAGTGGAAGTGTCTAATAGGGAAATTAAGCACATTCTGGAGAAGACGGTCAACCCGTCCAGGAAAGATTGGTCATTGAGATTGAATGATGCTTTGTGGGCCTATAGAACAGCTTATAAGACACCAATTGGCATGTCCCCCTATCGTCTAGTGTATGGAAAGCCGTGCCATCTACCTGTGGAATTAGAACATCGTGCCTACTGGGCAATCAAAGAGCTGAACTTTCTCTGGACGAAGCTGGAATTCAAGGAAACTTCAACTCAACGAGTTGGAAGAATTGAGAAATGAGGCTTATGACAGTGCCAAGCTGTACAAGCAAAGATGAAGATATTTCATGACAAGCGTATTCTACGCAAATCCTTCACTCCTGGTCAGAAAGTCTTGCTGTATGACTCCCGATTACATCTTTTTCCAGGAAAACTGCGTTCCAGATGGAAGGGTCCGTACCTAGTACGCACAGTTTTTCCTCATGGAGCTGTAGAGCTGGAGGATGTCTCCAACAAGAACGTTTTCAAAGTCAACGGGCAGAGATTAAAGCCATTCCTTGAGCCATTTCCACCCGACATTGAAACAACCAACCTGGAGGACCCAGTCTATGTGGACTAAACTGGTCCACTCTTTCCCTAAATAACCAAAAAGTTTTCCAAATCTTTCCCTAAAAACCAAAATTTTCGTTTTCCCATCAAAACCAAATGTTTCCCAACAAAACCAAATTTTTTCCAAAAAGTCCAATCCCATTAAAAACCAAATTTTCTTGTAGATAATGTGTTAGTTAAATTTCCTTTTGTGTATATTTTGTGCTCATCCATTGTGACTCCTAATATGATGGATTTTTGCCTTGAATAACGGAGTTTTAATCGAGCTTCGCCGTACAATCGGGTATTCTCTCTCCTTTTACTCTACTCAGCATTCCTCTTCATATATTGTTT
Source organism: Papaver somniferum (assembly GCF_003573695.1). NCBI lineage: Eukaryota > Viridiplantae > Streptophyta > Magnoliopsida > Ranunculales > Papaveraceae > Papaver > Papaver somniferum. The sequence goes on along the minus strand of NC_039368.1, from coordinate 6,853,114 downwards.
ATAATTCTTTCCATATTTTGAAACATTGAGGACAATGTTTAGTTTAGGTTTGGGGGTATAGAGTAGATACCATGATAATTTGCCATAATTGAAAAAAACTCCTTCTTTTTGAAAAAATTGAAAAATTCCAAAAAAAAAAAAAAAATTAAAAAAAATTGAAAAAAAATCAAAAAATGGAGCTCATTTACCTTGAAATGTTGACTCTTGTGCAAATATGTATTTTTATTAGGAGTCTTAGTCTAGATATTTAGGCACCCTGATTCTAGCACAATTCACATAGTGATAAGAAATTTGCACGCGCACGATCTACCAATACATGTATGGCCTCGATCTTCAAGGTGTTTGATAGGAAGTTACGATTGCCAATCACTTTAGAATACTGAACGAAACTTGACTAGCTTGTTCTTTGGTTGGTTGGGATAGAAGGTGGAGGTTACATTAAGAAAGACAACCATCGAATTTAACTGGGTGCATCAAAAAGGGCTACCTCTTGCAAAGTGTCATGTAATCTTTTGTTTCCTTTTGTATATGTATCAAAAGTGTTTCCTTGTAAAAAAAAAAAAAAAAAAAACGATGTATATATTCAAAAAAAAAAAAAAAAAAAAAAAAATATCAGAAAAATAAAAAAAAAAAAAAAAATCAAGTATTTATCAATTCCATCATCTCTTGTTCCAAAAATAAAAAGAGAATAGTCAATGTAAATAAGAGTCAAGTAAATAGTCATTTTGTTGTTTCATTGTAATAAGCAAGGAGGATGCAAGCCATTGATGTACAACGCGAGTAATTGTGAAATACCTCCAACTCATTCACAATTCTCGTAAAGTCCGGACAGCTAGCTAGATTTCGACCTTGGTTCTTAGCCTGAGAAACTATCTCTTGGTGATTAGTAGTCATAACTTCAAATCTTTCTTTACACATGTGTAGATACACTTTACACTCTTATCACATGTCCTTTTTTTGTTATCAGTGCTAGGATTGTGCCTTCGATAGCTAGATTGACATCTCCATTTTGCTGTGAGCTTAACTGACTTGCACATGTCACATTTGATGGAATCTGAGCTTATATTTTGACCTAGAACTTTGTAGGTACGTTCTAAGAAAACCTTCACGAGACTTCAACTCGTCCACTAGGGACACTTAGTGGTTTAAAAGGCTTAGTGCATACGCTAAATGCATTCGAGAGACCAGCGACAGTGGTATAGTTAGGATTTCCTTAGTTTTGTTTTAATTGAGGACAAGTAAAATTCAGGTTTGGGGGTATTTGATGAGTGCCAAATATTGTATATATTTATCCCTTTTTGTTGGCATTTAACTCATCTTTTGTGCATTAATTCTACATTTTATCCCATATTCTGTATTTTCATTGTTTTCAAGAATAAATATTTTTCTTACTTAATTTTGCATTTTTAGGTAATAAATAAAGTCTGGATGAATTGCGGAGCGGAATAGAGCAGAAAAGTAGTGAAAATCCAGGAGGAATTACGCAAGGAAGCCGCAAAGAATGGAGCGCACGTCCAAAAAGCTGGAAATGGGCTCAAGAAGAAGAAAGTTGTTCTTAAAGAAGAAGTGGGCTCAAGGTTTTCCAAGCCCAAACTCATTTCCCAAACCCATATTCTATACCCAAAAGCCTAAAACCCAAATCCATACCCGCTTGCGTCTTCAACCGTCAGATCAGTTCTCAGGAGCATCCGACGGTCGCTCCCTTGTTGTGCATCGAAGTTTGATATCTCCGCCTTGCACCACAGTACCTAACTCCATCAAGTACCGTTCGTTTCGTTGTATCTCTTCATCCGACGGTCGCTCATCGCCTGCCTCCGCATCGCCGTCAGATCCACCTACCATCTTCCCATCCATCGGTCCAGCTTCGCGAAACATCAAAATCCTTTACACCTGCTCAACACCCTAGTACCTAATACCTATACCCATCGCCAAACACACCCTTCCTCAAACCCCATCGACACCATCTTTCCCCCCCCCCTCTGCAACAGTACCACCATGTCCGTCTCCATCACCACCATCTTCTCCCCAAATCACTCCACCATCTACGCCACCAAATCACTCTACTCTACCTATAACCAAAAACCCATCATCACTATCACGTTTTACATCAACTAATCTCCTCAATTTCTCATCTCTGCTGACTGAAACCCTAGGTGAGAAATTGAAGATATAAGTTGATGTTAGAGCAGCAATTGGAGCAGGAGATGACCCAGGAAGAGAAATATAAGGATGGGTCGACGTGATGGAGCTGTTATTTCAAGGAATTAGGTGAGTTTCACCAAACCCTAGTTCTACTGTTTTGGGGGAAAATTGGGGGAAAACCCTAAATGTGTAATTGGGTATAAATTAGTAGTATGTGGTGTGTGTAAAGGACACTGTGTATCTCTCTGGACTAGCCAGGAGAGAATTAAAACAATTTTAATTTTGCAATACCAATTTCTGATTTTTGCATCACAGTTGACAGTTAATTTTGCATGTTGTTTTTAGAATTTTATCTTGAATGTTTATGATTATATCTTGACACTGTGCATCTTGAATGTTTGTTTTTAGAATTTTATGTTGATGAAAATTTAATTCCAGCTCCACTATCAGTTAACAGTTGAATTGCAAGTGTGTTAAATTATCTTGAATGTTAAATGTGTATGAATCATCTTTCTTAATGAATGTATGTTGCTATACCATGTTTAGCATGAGCTAAACAGCATCAGGCTAAGGCTGTGATGAAGCCTTGGTGCACTGTCAAATGATAAATTGCTAGGATAGGATGCCATATGCTTGTTTTTCTTGTGCATTGGGAAGAAAGCAGTGCTATGATTGCTTGTGATTGATTGTGCTGTCAAAAGACAATCAATACTAGGGGTATTTCTGTTAGCAAGCTGTTTTTCTTTCTTTTCTATTGTATGCATTGGACTCAACTCAACCTAGAAACATGTTATTTGATTAGGACACAAGGTGGATTCTAAGCTTTAGCTTAGCCACAAATCCTTTGCAATCACTTATAATTTCAGTTTACTTCCCTTGCTGTTTTGCTTGTCTGTTTTTCTTGCTTTTTGAAGTTGCTGTGCACTGAAAATAGTGCACAAAATCCCCCTGCCCTTGGCTCTCAGCCTTGGTTCCTTGCTTTCTGCCTTAGTGTCTTGTGCTCTGTCTCTATTGCTAGCTTAGGAAACTCTCTAGTTTGCTCCCACTCCCTGTGGACTTTCCCCTGTTTACCTTCTATATCATAACTTGGCCTTGTATACTTGCAAGCTTCTGTGTGTCTTTGCTTGTCACACCAGATATCATATGTAAGGCTAACGGAAACACCCAATTCCACTACGTTACGGTAAGAGGAAAATATCCTGTAACTTATCAGATACGAATATCCGCTTACCAATATGTCGGACGGTAACCCTAACGGATTACGGAATTCGGAATCGGATTTCGGATTTCGGACGTCCATTGACAGGCCTAACCGGGAGTCATGACATTACTGGAGAAACTAAAAACTAAATGGGCTACAATTTTTTTAAAAACTAAATGGGCTTTAAAAACCGGGGAGAAGACCTTCCCCTACCATCCTCTCCTAATACCTGAACCAAAAAATGAGGAGGATTACAAACCCATTCTCCCTGAATAATTTGTTAGTTGCCTTCTTTGCCAGCAGGTTAGCAACTTCATTACATTCCCTATAGTTATGAACAAAATGTACCTGATCTAACTGATGTTTCAAAAAGAGAATGTCTTCCAAAACAGTTCGTTAGCTCCCTGAATACATTCTTTTTTTATTAAGATCATTCTTCCAACTAATCCTAATTTAATTAGCACATGCACACCGTTTGACAACAAAAATAATCATTGTGAAATTACTAATATGACCTTTAAAGTAACTAACTATTTTACCCTCATTTGAAAATGACAAAAATACCCTTTTACAAAAATTACCAAAATACCCTTTAAGTTAATTACAAAACAGCCGTTGAAATTGGGACGGGTACTACAACTGGAGTAGGTCCTGCCTCTGTGTAACAGGCGGGATCCCAACCTGCAGTCAGTTGATCATTTTCTAAGGACAAGTGTACAAATGATACATAAGGTGTACAATCACCAACAAATACCTCCAATAAGATTGAGTCTAGTGGAAGGTTTCTCCTGCCACTTATACAGTGCTGCCACGTAAGGCAAGGGGAACGTCTTAGTCTTATGGTAAGGGAGGGAAAATAGAATTTGGCGAAAATTATTTTCTCGCCCAACATATATAATATTCTTTTTTTACGTGTTTTAATATTTTTAAATATTTTTTTATAAATTTAGATTCAACCTAATATCAATGGTGGTTATTGGGAAAGATCTCATCTCTTGGAGTGCAAACTAAAACCTATTTCTCCTTACTATAAATATGTCTCATTTCGGAATGGAACTATGTTACGTACCCCTTAATACGCCGTATAGGCAACTAAAACATTACCTCGTCGAGAGATGTTAGACCTAGGGGTGTTAACGGGTCCTATCGGGTCCAGGTAGTACACTACTCGAAACCGATAATTTTAGTCGGTTCCGGGTCCTAACGGTTCTGGGTCCGGTTCCTAAATTGATGAACTTGGAAACAGACCTGATAAAAACCTTAATTACCCATCAGGTCTTCTAAAATCAACTATATTTTTCGATAATCCATCTTTTATATTTGTTATGTTAGTTTGAATTTATTAATTTTTCATATAAATTATCATTATATATGTGTAAAACATTAATATTTTTTTATTATTAGATAAAGAGTATTACATTAACTAATTGGAAGCCTAACAAGCTAAGCTCCAACAACGTACTACTAAATTAATTGAACTAGTTGGAAGCCTATCTATGTAAATGTTCTAATTAAGATTGAACGTAAGAAAATAAACGAAAAATTAAAAAAAATTAAGCAACTATACGAAAGCTTTTCATTTTAAGCAAAAATTAACAAGTAAAACTTATACATTCGGGTACCCGACGGGTAATACCCGTTAGGATTCATAAGCTTATCGGTTCATAACGGGTCTATCCGTCGGATGGTGATTTTGCTAATGAATCCAATTTTAGGACCCAAAACCAGATTCGAAACATCCGGATCCGGTTCAGTTCCGGATAATCGGGTACCCGTAGAGAACCCTAATTAGACCATCTCTCGTTGAGATAGAAATTAATAAAAATAAAATAACAAGTTCAATCCTGGTGGTTGAGCATCATGGTTTCAATCTTCTTTTATTTTTGTATGCAAAATCATTATTTACTTCCAAAGGAAAAGAAACACCAAAATCAAAAACTTTAACAATGTAAACCTCGCAAACAAATATAGACCACAAATCTCTCCAATCAACCTTTTATGGGAAGTGGACCTTGCATCCTCACTCATATTTTTGGGATCAAAATCCAAAAATATCTTAAAGTCGAAGACAAACAAATGAAATAATGATGAAGACAAATACAGTGCAAGACAACATTATAGTCTATGTCATCATATCATAATTGTTTGAATTGATTTACCAAAAATGCAAAGAAAACAAACATAAATATAGAAATTTAATAATTTTCTCCATATCAACAGTAGGGTCTATAATAATTCGATAAGGCCCTTGATAAATCCTATCCACAAAATGCAGTAGTCCATGCTGCATTTGAAAAAGTGACCTTACTGTATTAAGCGGCATTCCTTCCGCCAAGCTGGCAATATTTGACGGCGCAATAACTAAACAATAATTTTCCTTTAGTGTATCAAGTAGCATTTCTTCTCCCATGCCGGCAAATTGCATATTAAACACGTTGTTTTCATCCGAAGGGTCACTTTCTTGAACTTAAATAACATTTTTATCCAGCTCAAATAAATTTTGTTTAGGAAAACCCATTTACAAATTGTTCCCCTCTCTCTTTTATTCTTTTTATTACCGTCAATTATTTTTACGGAATATTACAAGGAGATGTGAAAAAGTTACTCCGTCTCTTAAAAGCAACGTCAACAGCGTAAAACTCCCTAAAAAATTGAGACCACAATTCTCTCCGATCAACCTTTTATGGGACGTGGAGCTTGCCTCACTCGTACTTTTGGGATCATAATCTAATAAAATCTTCAGTGTCAATGACAAACAAAAGACATACCGAGTAACTGAGATGACAGTGCAGTGCAAATATAGTTCAGTATGTTCACATGAGTTGATTAACCGAAACCGAAAGGCAGAATACAACAGAAAAAAAACAAAAAAGAGGACAGACATAATAACTAAGAGATTTTCATGTAAATATAGGATTTAGTAACTCCTGCAGTACAGTAGTGCATTCTTCATTCAGGTTGTTGTAAAAGTAACCTTCCTGTAGTAGATCAAGTAGCATTCCTTCTGCCATGCTGGCGATAACGTACGTGGCTTTCAAAGAACTTTCTTAAACGTCAATAACCGTATTTTCCACTCGTGTGTGGATGACTTTGAAGTAAAAGTGTGACGATTTTTTTAATCATTGATAATGGTATTGAAAATGACCCTGTCAATCACTAGGCACTCCACAAACTGCTGTCTGCCCTGCACGCCACGGCGTCGAAATAGTAAAAGTCTTGTGGTGGTGGATCAAGTAGCATCCCTTCAGCCATGCTGTCAATTAATGCCGGCATATAATACAACGCTTCTTCATCGAAAAATGCCTCCGGCCTTAGAGAGGTATCGGTAAATGTCTCTGCAAATTCAATTGTTCTGGATGCTTTAGAGGTAACAGATTGTGATGATTTCCTTCTAATTGATGATGATTTTGAGTAAGTGGGGAGTGGAAATGCACGGGCGGCTTCGGCAGCAGCAATTTGAATATCTTTAGCCGCTGATGACTTAGCACGAGGTAACACCCATAGAGAATCTTCAAAATTTAATGGAGCCAAATTCCCTCTAAGAGCCAATGCAGCAACATCATAAGCTCTAGCTGCCATCTCAGGTGTTGAATGAGTTCCTAGCCATATTCTTGATTTGCTATTGGGTTCTCTAACTTCACATACCCATTTATCATTCTTCCTCAATCTTACTCCTCTATAAACTGGATGTCTAGTTTCCTTAAAGATCTTTCTTCCTGCCCTTTTCTTATGTGACCGCAACTCCGGTGCCAATACCGAACTCTGGATTAATTCCTCCAAGTCTGAAAGAGAATTTAGGTCTGTACTTGACGATGATGAAGGTGAATTCGAGTACTCAGACGAGTGTGCAGAACTCATTTTTTTGTTTTGTTTTAGGAGATAGAACAAGTTTCGAAATTAGAGAGATGAGTTTGAAATAATTAAGAGCATCAGGGAATCGGAATGCATACTTATAGAAGAGATATTATAAATGCTTAAAACCCCACAAAGTGTACGAGGTAAGCACAAACAAAAACAAAAACAATGACAATGACATTGATATTATATTTGTTTCTCTGGTAAGCTTAAGAACACCGAGATGTTTGGCAACAGTGAATACTTAACTACTGATCGAAGCAACGATAGTAATAGTGTGAATGCGTTATACAAAATATCCATGCTGAACAACAATTAGAAACTGCCGTGTGTCCATTATGCTTTTGGATGGGGTTTTCGAATGAGTATCTTCGGGGAAATCTGGCTTTGGTGCTAGAGTACTTATGATGCACCCGGTGCCATGTGCAGATTGTCGTGCTTATTTTAGGGTGGGTCTCATATAGGGACCTCTTGTTTGATCCTTTCTTTTCATCTTTATTTAGCACGGAAGCCATCTTTCTAGTTTTGCTGAAACTAAAGGTCCTTATTCGTAGATTTCTAATCTTGACTTGTCGATCCATCAACTACTTTCTTGTTTGCATATGACCGACTTAATTAAGTCCTTCCTGTTGAGACTAGTTTCACATCGCCCTGAGGGGATGTTTTGTTCAGCGTAATAGTGTAAATTTGGAAAATCTAGAGGGACAACTGTACTGTCCCTCTAGCCATGTAGTTAAGCCATGAACTTCTACACCCCTTCTGATGTTGTAAGGTGAGGGTGTTGTTGTATGAACTAGTAGTTAGATTTCTTATGATGTTAAAGGCCTTCTATGGTTACGTCGACACATTTTAGTTGCTCCCAATCATGTGTATCTCACTACCCATGTCTCATCAACAGAAATAAAATATCTTGCAGCACATATGTTAGGAAAAATTAGAACTGTTGATGACATGGACAATGGTTTTTAATGGTCTAGAGATTATTCGCCATCTTTACCCCAGGTGGTTGTGCAACATACCCCTTCTCCTTTTCTTGTTGCAGTAATAATTGCGCCAAAAGGAAAAGCAACATCAACATAAAAAGCCATTGCACTCGCAAAAAAGTTGAGTCCACAAATCCTTCAAAACGGGTTGCTTGCATTCTCACTCGTCTATTTGGGATCCTGATATCTTGAAAACAAACAAAAATTTTAATGAAAATGATCAAAAGACAAGTATAGTACAAAATTTATATGGAGTCCACATAATAATTGTTGATTCAAGAAATAAAAATCGTTGATTAGATGAGCTAACAGAAGGCAAATAATACAAAAGAAGAAAGAAAAAAATATCTTCGGCATTCATAACTGATGATGACAAATTTCTGCATAGAAATTCAATATTTTCTCCATGGAAATACAGTAGTAGGACCATAACAAATCCGAGCCACAAGAAATAACCAAGCAAATTATAGTCACTCCTCTGTCCACTTGCATTCCACGTCGTGAAAATGTAACCTTCTAGGTGGATCAAGTAGCATTCCTTCTGCCATGATGGCATTTAGTGACGGCATATTAAACAACACGGGTAACCAAACAACACTTACTCATCCAAAAGTGGGAAAAAAAAAATGTTTAACACTGCAAATTACATTAATGTCTTAGATTTATTACAGAATGGGGTGAGGGTCGAATACGCGCGACCACTCTCATCCATCCTCAAAGGGGAGGCGATAGAAATCAATCGGGCTAAACAAAAGTGGAATTTAAACAGAAGGATTAATAATCTCCCCAAACTCTGTTTAATCCCATTCACAAGAAATGAGTACATCAAATTCTACTCACTCCACAAATTGCTGTCCACACCGTACTCCAAGTCATCAAAATAGTAACCCTCCTTTGGTGGGTCAAGTAGCATCCCTTCCGCCATGCTGGCGATTAATGACGGCATATTAAACAACGCTTCTTCGTCCAAAAACTTGGAAGAATTTTCTTGAATTGCTTCATCAACATTGTTTTCCACTCTTCTGGATAATTGCTTAAAATGTGACACTCTGTTGGTCATCATCGGAGATGGTCCAGAATCAGGCGAGAATGGGAAAGCTAGAGAGGCTTCGGCAACAGCAGCTTGAATATCTTTAATAGACGATGACTTAGCACGAGGTAAAACCCACGGAGAATTTTCGAAATTCAGCGGAGCCGATTTTCCTCGAAGAGCTAATGCGGCAACATCATAAGCTCTAGCTGCCATTTCAGGACTTGAATGAGTTCCAAGCCAAATTCTTGATTTGCTATTACCTGGCTCTCTAACTTCACAAACCCACTTATCATTTTTCCTCTCCCTTACTCCTCTATAAATCGGATGTCTAGTTTCTTTGAACTTCTTTCTTCCTGCCCTTTTCTTATGTGATACTAATTGCGGTGGTGACTCTGACGCCAAAGATGATAATGGTGATTTCCCGTTTGATCCGAAGTTGTTGTCTGAGTACAATCTTTGGTCTGTCCCGGACGATGATGAAGACGGTGAGGAAAGGGAAGAATACTCATATGAGTATTCATAGTTCATAATCAGTTAGTGAAAGCTTGTGTGTGACTATATATATGAGGGAGCAAGTGGCAGATCAGAAGGTAGTTCGAGTGAGTTAAGAAAGTTGAGTTTGAAACAAGAGATGCAATTTTTAGAGTTCTTATAGACTTGGGGAAGAAATTAAACAGCTAAGTTACTCGGACTAAAACGCGGTTAAATGTAACTGGTGGAGGAAAATGAATATGCCGTAGGTGTTAGAAGTCGTTAACTTAGTTAGGGCCTTAGGGTCTATCTCCTTTAATTTTGTCACGGTTGCTTGTGGTAGCTGTTGTTGCTACTGAAATTAAACCACGGAAACCCTACTAGATACAGTATTTTCCAAAAGATATTGTGGGGCAAAACTGTACATCCTCGTGAAACAAAAAAAACAGTCAAGAACAGCATATAGTGCCATAATGTAAGATGTACCTTATATGCTGCTGCCCAATGAAAAGCTTTCATGAAACTGTAGCCCTAACTTGCATCACAGTCTAAGTGATTTCGGTAATTATTATCTTCTGCTAAAACATCAGCACAAATATGACAATCTATTAAGTATGATGCTAGAAATTATGCCAGAAGTATGATGCCAGAAGTAGATTAGAATGCTAGAAATTGAACCAACAAATCTTAAATTTGCCATTGTTTCTTACTCAATATAGACTCAATTTATCATAGAGACGGTTGCCAACAAATTGTGTTCCCCATTTTTTATTGATTTTTTTTCTTCTTCAAATGTATGATTTTCTAGTAAATACCAGTCACATCCGAATTACTACCTATTAAGAAAGTCAAGTCAATTCCTATTGGCTTTAGTCTTTTATTTTCTTAATGTAGTCAGTTATACATGATGAATTTTAGGGTTTGAGATGCAATAAGAAGAACTTCTAATCTATTGAAAAATAAAGAAAACTAATAAAGCTATAAGATTTGTATTAGTAATGCTCAAATTTATTTAGATCCTTGAAGATCCAAGAAGATCTGAGCAGATTCGAGCTTGCTGGAAGAGAAAAAAAAATTAGCAGGAATTTTTAGGGAGAGAGAGAGAGTCAGTTCTTCTATCGGTTCGGATTGACTTTCATACATGTATTGTTTACTTGTTCTGCTTATTGTTTTCGGCTTATTTCTCTTTCTCTATAAAATATGTAATAACTCTTTCTGTCTTAAATCAATACAAAATCTTTTCCTGTTTTTTCTGTTTTGAAAAATGAAATGTTTTACTTGAGAATAATGGTCCGCATAGTTTCCTAATTATAGAAATGGCTTACGCATCTTAAATGTGACATCACTGACGTGTAGGTCTCTATAGTTCGAAGGCTAGCGTAAGTTAAGACAAATCAATACCAAATCTTTTTCTCACATTTATCATCTTGGTTTCATTCGGTAACGATCTTACCCAAAATTAACAAGAAATTTTTTCTTCTGATATATTTTTCAACATCTTTGTCGGTGTTATCATATCTTTAAAATCATTTTCAATATTTTTTTCATTTAATTTGCTTCAGACTCGTTCCTCAATTCTTGATTGTTTCTTGTTCAATTCTTGATATTTCTCTTCTCTAAACTTATTTTCTCATTGATTTCTTGGTTCTGATCAAGGTTACAAAAACTAGAAACGATGGCGGATCAAGCTAATAATTCTGATTCTTCTTCCTAAGCCGATGTTTCTCTAAGTTTGTCTCAATCTTTATATCGATAGATATTTATGGATATGTGACTAGTAATGTGCAATAACCACCAAGCGAGATCACTTATGATGGTGTTCCTCAATGGTTGGTGTGGTTGGAAAACACACAAAAACTCTTGCAAGTATACAAGGCCAAGTTTTAGTATAGAAAGTAAGCAAGGGATCATTCCACAGGGACTTGGGGTGTATTGAAGTTTCCTAGACTAAAGTTATCTAAACAAGTAACTAAGTGGCAGTGAGATAGTGACAGTGGAAGTTAAACAAAGGCAGTGAGCCTAAGGCAGTGAACTAAAGAACCAAAGAAACAAAGAAAAATTCAGTGGCAGTGAGCCAAAGGCAGTGGCAAAGAATAAGAAAAACTTAACCAAAACAGAACATGGGAAATAAATTGTGGATGGGAATGAAGTGTATGGAGATGGATGAGAATTCCCTTCACCTAGCTAGTTTGCCTAGGTCAGGTTTTTGTCATATGGCTAGTTAACTAACCTTACAGCCTTAGCTAACCCCTAGTATTGGCTGTCTGTTTAAGACACAACCAATCACAGACTAACTAGGCAGTGGCTTACTAACTAATGTAGCTGATTAACCCCTTAGAGCCACCACTGACCCCTAGCATTAGTGGTCTTCTTACAGCACCACTAATCACAAGTCAGTTGGGCTTTTAGGAATCTAACTAGCCTAAGCTATTTTGAGTTCAACAAAAACCATCCTAATAGCTAACCATCATGGTTCAGTTGTCTTCTCTGAGATTACAGGATCATGTGAAGAAACATTACATACATAGAACTTAACACAAACATAACATGGATAAGAGCATAACAAACATGGTGGTTAACATAAACAGAATTTGAACAAAACATTCACATGAACTGATATTGAATTAAAAATTTAAACAAAACCTAAGAACTAAACAGTGAAGCATAAGTTGAAATTGGAAAACAAATAAATCTAAAACTAAACCTAATTGACACACTGGCTAGTCCAGGCATACCTTTACAACACACCCACAACCCTCAATTTATACTCCACAATACTCAATTAGGGTTCTACAATTTTCCCCCAAATCAGTCAAAATTAGGGTTAGATATTTTACCTAATTTGATGTGATAACTCCCAATTCTTCTCGACCCATGCTTCCATTTGTACTCCTCTACCTCTCCACGCCTCCAATTGCTTCTCACTTTCGACCTAATTTCCCAATTTTACACGCTAGGGTTTCTGATAGAGAACGTGCAAAAATTGAGAAAATAGGTGGCTAAGGAGAAGGGAAACTGATGGGATTAGGTTACTTTGATGGACGTGGTGGTTATGATGATGGTTGAGGTGGTGACAGAGAGTTGGTGGTGGCAGCGAGTTGGTGGAGCAGGTGGAAGGGGAAGGCTCTGCTGTGGAGAAGAAGAAAGGGGGAGAAGGTGAGGGTCGACTGTTTTGGGAAGAAGGGTATTAGGTATTTGGGTATTAAGGTGTGAGGCAGGGATAAAGATTTTGATGTTTCGCGAAGCTTAGCCGTGGGATGTGGAGCTGGTAGGTAGATCGGACGGTGATGCGGAGGCAAGCGAGGAGCGACCGTCGGATGAAGGGATACAACGAAACGAACGGTGCTAGATTAGGTTAGGTGTTGTAGTGTAAGGCGGAGATATCAAACTTTGATGAACAGCAAGGGAGCAACCGTTGGATTCAACTACCATCTAATCTGAAGGCTTGGAATTTCAGCGCTGTGGTGCTTGGCAGAGACTTCAGATTTTGATGCTCTATGAAGGAGCGACCATCGGATGCTTCTGAGAACTGATATGATGGCTGAGAACGGAGGCGTTTTTGTGTGTAGAAAATGAGGTTGTGCGCACCATTCTTCGCGGCTTCCTTGCGTGATTTCTCCCGTCTTTTCACTACTTTTCTGCTCTTTTTGCTCCGCAAGTCATCCAGACTTTATTTATTACCTAAAAATGCAAAATTAATTAATAAAAATATTTATTCTTGAAAACAATGAAAATACAGAATATGGGATAAAATGTAGAATTAATGCACAAAAGACGAGTTAAAATGGCAACAAAAAGGGATAAATATATACAATATTTGGCACTCATCAAATACCCCCAAACCTGAATTTTACTTGTCCTCAAGTAAAACAAAACTAAGGAAATCCTACCTATACCACTGTCGCTGGTCTCTCGAATGCATTTACCGTATGCACTAAGCCTTTTAAACCACTAAGTGTCCCTAGTGGACGAGTGAAGTCTCATGAAGGTTTGCTTAGAACGTACCTACAAAGTTCTAGGTCAAAATATAAGCTCATATTCCATCAAATGTGACATGTGCAAAACAGTTTAAGCTCACAGCAAAATGGAGATGTCAATCTAGCTATCGAAGGCACAATCCTAGCACTGATAACAAAAAAAAGACATGTGATAAGAGTGTAAAGTGTATCTACACATGTGTAAAGAAAGATTTAAAGTTATGACTACTAATCACCAAGAGATAGTTTCTCAGGCTAAGAACTGAGGTCGAAATCTAGCTAGCTGTCCGGACTTTACGAGAATTGTGAATGAGTTGGAGGTATTTCACAATTACTCGCGTTGTACATCAATGGCATACACCCTCCTTGCTTATTACAATGAAACAACAAAATGACTATTTGCATGACTCTTATTTACATTGACTACTCTCTTTTTATTTTTGGAACAAGAGAGAATGGAATTGATAAATACTTGATTTTTTTGTATTTTTCTGAATATATACATCGTTTTTTTTTTTTTTTTTTTTTTTTTTTTTTTTTTTGAAGGAAACACTTTTGATACATATACAAAAGGAAACAAAAGATTACATGACACTTTGCAAGAGGTAGCCCTTTTTGATGCACCCAGTTAAATTCGATGGTTGTTTTTCTTAATGTAACCTCCACCTTCTATCCCAACCAACCAAAGAACAAGCTAGTCAAGTTTCGTTCAGTATTCTAAAGTGATTGGCAATCGTAACTTCCTATCAAACACCTTGAAGATCGAGGCCATACATGTATTGGTAGATCGTGCGCGTGCAAATTTCTTATCACTATGTGAATTGTGCTAGAATCAGGGTGCCTAAATATCTAGACTAAGACTCCTAATAAAAATACATATTTGCACAAGAGTCAACATTTCAAGGTAAATGAGCTCCATTTTTTATGATTTTTCATTTTTTAATTTTTTTTTGAATTTTGATTTTTCAATTTTTTCAAAAAGAAGAAGGAGTTCGTTTTCAATTATGGCAAATTATCATGGTATCTACTCTATACCCCCAAACCTAAACTATACATTGTCCTCAATGTTTCAAAATATGGAAAGAATTAAAATGCAACATATGGAAAGGGACATGCTGATTAGAGTAAAAGGAGAGAGAATACCCGATTTCGGCGAAAGCAGAATTAAAACTCCGTTATTCAAGGCAAAAATCCAACATATTTCAGCCGAGATCATATTGGATTAGCAAAATATATACAAAAGGAACAAAAGGGTTTTTAAGAAATTTTATCTACTGGATTATATACAAAAAATTCACCATACACTAACAATCTAAAGAGTTGAGGATCAACCCAAAAGACAAAGTGTAGCGGTTTCAACAACTTCACACAATAATAATATGATATAAACGCAAGTGAAACTGTGAAACAAAATGAGCTAGCCCCAAACCTGGATTTTTCAACGGATAAAATTTTGGAAACAAAATCTCGCAGTTTTGGGGGTTCATCATGTACAAGGTCTAGCTCAAAGTGAACTGTGCTAGGGACGGGCAAACATGCTAATTCCAACTGTGGTTCCTCAAATGTATTATACTTAGAAGCAAAATAGTCCAAGAGGACTTGGGAAGCACACAGTTCCAAACCTAGGTTGGGCATTCTCAGAAAAATTGGTTTTACAATATTGGTACAAACAAAATCTAGGTTGGGTGGAAGGCCATCAGATTGTGACTCGTGTAGGAGGATAGGCACATCATTACTAATCACATCAACATCTCCTAAGTCTTCTACAAGTGTCACAACATGCTCACAATCATCAAACAAATTGGCAAGATCACAATCAGAGTCATCAACATTATTAACAGATTCATTCTCATGCATTGGCAAATCAGGAGAAATATCACAATGTGACCTAGGTAGAGAATCAGACACATCAAATATATTTTCATGCATATTAGTGTCTACAGAAGATTCAACTATTCCTATGTCATGTTCATCTTCACAGAATAATTGTACGAATCCCATGTCAATATCAAAATCATATGAATTACAATGAGTATTAGAAAAAACAACATTCATGAAGGTCGAGGGCGAGAAGCCATATGTTATTGAACCAACAGGTTCCACAATATTTTCATGTTCTTCTAACACATCATCATAATCATCATAATCATCATCATGGTAGCATGCATATTGGTCCTCATTAAAAGTGGTGGTGTCGTTAGTCGATTCATGTTCCTCTAAATTAGGTTCATATTCAACATCATTTACATGAATGGGACTAGACACTTCATTAGGGACAACATACATTTCCTCATGAATTTCCTCCTTTTGTAGGTGAAGCAAAATCTGATCTAAATATGCCTGAATTCGTGATGTAGATCTATCGAAGTTTTGCTCACTGAGTCTGAAAGCTTCTGTGGTGGAGTCTAAATTCATGGGAGTACAAAATTCTTCATGTTCAAATTGTGGTGATTGGTACATGTGTGCATGGTCATTAGGGTTTATAAAAGATTGATCGCAACCCTCAAAGGATTGATTATGGTCCCAATGACTACCATTCTCACAATTTATGGGCATTTCATACCTTGGATTTTCTCTAGATTGCCTAAAATTATGCAAAATATGACAATTCTCAACAGGGTGGTCTAAACTACCACATGCTAGACATGCATAGATTTCAGGTTGCCTAAGAAAATTAGATGTGACAGATTCCTTATGTGATTGCATTTCTAAAGCTGCGATTCGAGCTTCTAATTGATCCACAAGAGATGATTGTGTGAGTGAGGCACTAGCAAAATGTTCATTTTCACGTTGTGGCGAATGATGCATGTGTGAATAGTCATTCGGGTTCATGTATTGAGGCTCGGGACTTAGAAAATGTCCATAATAATTCCTATGACTAGTGACATCATGGTCTATGGGAGGTTCATAACGTGAAGTTTGTCCACACGCAAGTTCTCTAAGGGATTCGTTGTATTCCCCAACTGTAGAAAAATATCTAGACATGATTGGGCTCAAAGGCTAAGTAAAGAGTTTACAAAGCTCAAAATTTGGTTTTTTAAGGGATTGGAGTTTTTGGAAAAATTTGGTTTTGTTGGGAAAAATTTGGTTTTGGCGGGAGACATTTGGTTTTGATGGGAAAAAGAAAAATTTTGGTTTTTAGGGAAAGATTTGGAAAACTTTTTGGTTTTTATGGGAGAATTTTGGTTTTGTCGGGATAAGGAGGAAGAAGAAAAATTTGGTTGTTAATGTGGGAGCAAAATAAAATTTGGTTTTAAAATCTGGGAGCAAGTAAATTTCTTTTTTTTTTTTTTTTTTTTAAATTATCCTAGCATAAATTAGCACAACCCATAAAAGAAAATAAAAACAACAATAATAATTACAAACCCATAAAAGAAAGAAAAAGAAGAAAAAGAAAAATTATTACAAGCCCAAATAAAAAATAAAGAAAAACAAAAATTATTACAAGCCCACAAATTAAAAATGGAAGCCCACAGGTTGGGTTCTCTTAATGGGTTTAAGCTTACCTTTGAAGCACAGCCCAGCTGTTCAGTTTGGTTGCAAAAGCCCAGTTGGGCTTTGGATCATCCTAAGCTTTGGCTTCAACACTCAAGGCCCAGTTGGGCTTGGTTCAATTTCTTATCCTTCTGCAGCTTACAGCCCAGTTGGGCTTGGTTCAATTTCTTCTCCTTCTGCAGCTTACAGCCCAGTTGGGCTTTATCTTACACCAGCTTCAGCAGGCAGCAGCAGCAGGGAACAGCAACAGGAGCACAGCAGCAATAGCAGCAGCAGCTCAACAGCAACAGGAGCACAGCAGCAATAGCAGCAGCACCACAGGTACCTGGTGACTCAAGGAAGAGAATGAGTTCTCAAAAATTTGGAATTGAGACAGTTTCAAACACTATTGATACCAGTAAGCAACTAAGAGTAATTTACTGCATGGCAATGAGTTATTTGGACTGACAAAGGGGTTGACACAATATGCAGTTATGGATAAAGTGCAAAAGAGAAGTGACCTAACAAAACCAGACACACAACAACATACTTACAACTACTAGAACAGAAAAAGGGAAATGATGGATATGAACTTCAGTTACACTACAATAAAAAAAAGGACAAGATGTATGAATTGATGCAGCTTCAAAAGTATGTCTAAGATGCAGCTACTATAAGATACAGCTACAGGATGGCAGTCAAGACAGTAAGAGAACAATGGCTTCACAACTTTTAACACTACTAAGAAAACAATGTGTTACAGGACATGGAAACTCAGGGTTACAACATGAGATATCTTACAGGATATGTTACAGGACAATGGCTTTACTAAAATCTACAGCATGAGATGCAAGATGAAAGAAAACACAAGAAAAATTAACAGATATGCTAAAGATACTCACATGACTTATGATGCAGGTGACTTAAACTAAATGTGAGATAAAACAATGATGCAATTGACTGAAAAGCTAAAACTACAACTAACAGTACAACTAACACATATACACAAGTAGTATGCAAATGATGCAGAACTACACAGTTGCAGTAGTATGCTACAAAATAAATTGAACTATGAAAACTATGTGATATGGCAGGTGGTACTAATATGCAAATGGCAGAAGTTACACTAAGTCACAAAGTGCAGAAACTAAAAATCAAAAATTACAGCTAGAGATACAAAAGGAAGTTACACTAAGTTACACTAGCAATGACTGAAAAGAAAGAAAAAAAAAAAAACTAAACAAAATAGGAACAGGGTAAAGTAAAGAAAAAGAAAGCAACAATGGCACCGCTACCGAGTCCCCGGCAGCGGCGCCAAAAACTTGGTGTGGTTGGAAAACACACAAAAACTCTTGCAAGTATACAAGGCCAAGTTTTAGTATAGAAAGTAAGCAAGGGATCATTCCACAGGGACTTGGGGTGTATTGAAGTTTCCTAGACTAAAGTTATCTAAACAAGTAACTAAGTGGCAGTGAGATAGTGACAGTGGAAGTTAAACAAAGGCAGTGAGCCTAAGGCAGTGAACTAAAGAACCAAAGAAACAAAGAAAAATTCAGTGGCAGTGAGCCAAAGGCAGTGGCAAAGAATAAGAAAAACTTAACCAAAACAGAACATGGGAAAGAAATTGTGGATGGGAATGAAGTGTATGGAGATGGATGAGAATTCCCTTCACCTAGCTAGTTTTCCTAGGTCAGGTTAAGAAGGAAGGGTGCGTTTGGTTTGGTAGGGGAAGGTGTTAGGTGCTCGTGTGTTTGGCGAGTTTAGCAATTGTTGATGAACAACGAGGATGCGACGTTGGATGCGAAGATGATGGATCGATCTAACGGTGAGACAGAAGGAAGCGAGGAGCGACCGTTGGATGCGGAAGTACAACGAAACTGACGGCTCAAGATGGAGTTAGGTGCTGTAGTGTTTGACAGGAGCTTCAGACTTTGATGTATTGGTGATGCTGCGACCATAGGATGCTGAGATGATCCAATCTGACGGCTAGAAAAGGAAACGGGTATGGATATAGGAAATGGATTTGGGTGAGGGTTTTGGGCCTTTGGTATGCCAAGCCCATATCTTCTTTAAGAACAATTCTTCCTCTTCAAGCCCACTTCTAGCCTTTTGGTCTTGTGCACAACATTCTTCGCGGCTTCCTTGCGTGATTCCTCTCGGCTTTTCACTACTTTTCTGCTCTTTTCCGCTCCGCAATTCATCTAACTTTATTTATTACCTAAAAATGCAAAATTAATTAATAAAAATATTTATTCTTGAAAACAATGAAAATACAGAATATGGAATAAAATGTAGAATTAATGCACAAAAGACGAGTTAAAATGCCAACAAAAAGGGATAAATATATACAATATTTGGCGCTCATCAATGGTTGTTATGGAGAAATACATATCACTTTGTGGCTTATTATCTGAATACTACTTTTAAAGCAACACTTTTTGGTGATGTTCTTGGCCTCTCATCTTTATAGAGATTTTGTTGTTCTTTAAAACAAGATTTAGAAGCGAATTTATAGCCAAAAACAGTATATTATGTAGCCCATTGCATAATCTTAGAAGAGGTAATTTGTTGATTCTTGTTTATCTATATTCATTCAAGTCAATTATTGATTATCTAGATGTAGTTGGAAAGAAGGTGAGTGAATCAAATCTCATAATGCATATCTTGAATGGATTAGAAAGACAATATGGTAATATTTGGTTATTTCATCACATAATATGGAAGCTCTTTTTACTTTTGTTGAGATTAAAGCTCGATTTTAAATCATGAGCAATGGCTAATGATCAACAACAAGACGTTTCTAATGTGTTTGATTATCAGAATACATCATCTATTTATGGTAGAATGGTAATAATTTAGGTGGTAACGAGAACAAGAAAAAGCTTCTAAGTCTAATTCTCGTTTTGAAATAACACTGCTCATTTTGGATCTAATTCTGATTCAAAGTACTGTTAGTGATAATTCTGGTGATGGTACTACAAGGAAATCCACCATGGATATTTCTCAATTTCCAATATTAGAAGAGCTTTTCCTAACAGTCGTTAGATCCTTTTCATAGTCTTAGGTACAAATGCGATACTAATGCAATATTATCAGGTTTTGGATTGAGTTTTCGAAGTAGAGAGTGAATTCTAGCATGTATTTGGTTATTCTTGGTGTTTCTTACTGATATCGAACATCTAGAACTAGAAGCCTAATATTTACCAGTGAAAACTTCTACCACACCCATTTTTCAGATTTTCTCCATTGTGAAACCCACGCCCAGAAATCTGAAGGCGCGCGCCCATTTTCTAGGGAAAAATTATTATCAAACCCGTAGTTTATAAAAAAAAAAATTCTTCTTCTTCTTTACTGTGAATTTATTCTTCAATTCATTTTTCTTCTTCTTCTTATCTACTGTGAATTTCTTCACGCGCCGAATTTCTAATTTTAGTTTCCATAATCCAAAACTATTCAGGTGAAATCAAATCGAGAAACTGTTGATGTGGTTGAGAAGATAATTGGGGCTGCTGTAATCGGATTCACATCAAAAATCGCAAGTTAGGGATGATTAAGGGGTTTGAATTTGGTGTTTTTTCAAGAAAGAGGTGAAGTTGTTATCAGATTCACACGAAAAACATTAGGGTCTACTGGTGACCGTTAATTGAAGAACACGGAGAAGAGATGGATGTAATAGAGTCGAAGATGGGTTATGATGAATTTGGTCTTACAACAAGGAATTAAACTTGAGAAATAGAATTCGAGAAGATTTGGAAGTGGTGGAATCTTATGGTGTTGTTTTGGGTCAAGAACGGATAAAGGAAGGAACTGAATTTGGGGGTTCGAATTAAATATGTTAATTGAAGATAGTAATGAATCAGAAAGAAGAAGGAGATGGATTCGAGTCTGTGATGGAATTGTTGCTGCTATTGATTGAATTGTTTCTACTGTTGAGTTTGAAGTACAAGTTGTGAAGAAGTTTGATCTGAGATTTGAAGAGCAAGACAAGATGATTCAGAGTATGAAGAGGATATTGAACACTGGATTCAACTTCTAATCTAGTGGTGAGTCTGTGCTCGAATTGCAGAAATGGTGGTGGATTGTTGAATTAAAGTAGCAACTAAGAAGAATTGATGTTGGTTGAAGCTCTGCTGGTGTATGAATTGAAATGAACTAGATATGTTAGGAATTCTTACAGGTGAAGACCAAAATAAAGGCCTGAATTTGGCCAGAATAGCACCAGAAAACAAACATAACTCTGCCAGATTTTCTTACTGGCGAGTTAAAAATTGGAGTTGATATTGATATGGGTTTGTTGTTGGTGACTGAGAGATAAAATGGAGAATTTGGTGTTCAAGGATATAGCTGTTGCAGTGTGTGGTTTGTGTGATTTCTGGTAATAGAAGTAAATAGGTGTGGTTGAACAATCTGTTATGCAGCTATGTAATTTGTTACATAATCTGTTATGCATTCCAGAAAATGGTTGCATAACGTGTTGTGCATCAACTTATTTGTTAGTATCGAAACCAGCAATAAAAAAAGACTGCATAACTTGTCATACACCTACAATAATATATGCATAACATGTTATGCGGTCGTGAAAAATGGATGCATAACCTGTTATGCATCCGAAAATGTGGTTGCATAATGCATTATGCATCAATTTTATCTGTATACATTAAAATCAACCAAAACAATGGCTACGTAACCTGTTATAGATGCATAACTTGTTATATAGTCGAGAAAATGGTTGTATAATTCATTATGCGTCTGTTTTTTCTGTTGGATTCAGGCATATACAGGATTTTAGTGACTGCATAACCAAAATAATTGATGCATGAACAAAAATATGGTTGCATAACATGTTATGCATCTTTTGTGGTGTATGCATTTTGTGTTATGCATCTTTTTTGGAGTCTGCATAACGAATATGTAGTCAGTTTTCGAAATTTTTCCCAAAAATGATGATCACCTCCGATTTTTTCCTGAAAAACAAAAATTTGATATTATTGTTTGTACTCGTTGTGTAGCTCTCGTAAAAAATTTCCAACGATATAAAATTTGTAAAATTCCAAGGCGTGGATTTTTAGATATGTTATATCCAAGTTGTGTTGTCAATTATACCTCTGAAAAATTAGGCTGCATAACGAGTTATGCTTGAAAAATAGTATGCATAACGAGTTATGTGGCAATTCTTAATAACTTCAGATAATTTTAGGTGTCACGGTACCTAAAATTAATTGTGAGTCTGACAATGAGAATATTATCTTTTTGGGGTCTGCGCCAAATTTTCCGTATTTATCAGATTGAATAACCCGTTTCGGAGATAATCCAAACCAAAGGCCCAAACGCTAGCTAACCAAAGGTCCAACCGATGGTTGATACGTAGAAGTAACGCGTGGTCTGTAACACATGGGGATATTTAGAAAGCTAAAGATCCCCACCACAAAGTAATGACAAAGGCATTTATTTTTTACCTTAAAAACACCGAGATATTTGAAAACAAAAAATGTAGTGTGAAAGTGGTAAACAGAATATCCATAACGACCAACACTAGAGAGTTGCCATCTGTAGTAGTGTCCAGAGCATTTTCTAAAATAACAAATGAGGTTTCCAATGATTGTACTCGTTGAAATGATTTCTTGGTAACAAATGGTCTGAAATGACACACCAATGTGCTAGGCCTACCGGTTTACCTGACTAGTACCATCATTGCCGTGCTTACCGGGACACTATCGCATAGGGACCTCTTGTCTGATTCTTTCTTTTCACCCTTGATTTTGCGGGAAACCCATCCCAACACGTAGAAAAGTTGAAAAAAGATTAAGAAAAGAAATAAAAAAAAAAGGAAGTAAAAAGAAAATAAAAAGTCATCACACAGAAAATCCGTTCTTAGAAATTTTCTTTCTCCGAGGCCGAAAGCCCTAAGGTCATGATTTATATTCCATCTCTAATAGGAGCTGATAGCAATCCTGACCATTAAATCAATGGAGTGGTACCAGCCAATGGAGTAGTATCAAAGTTTAAGACTCTTTTATAAAACTACCTACAACTCGACTTAGCTGGTCAAAGAAAGAAAGAAACATCCTTTTGTCTAAGTGATGGCGAATCTCAGGTTCAAGTCATTGGTATTAGGAAAAGAAACGAAAAAAAAATCTACCCCAATACTTGTATAGGACTTACTTCCCGGGTTAACTAATCCAAACCTTTTCTTATGATTCAAAACCCGATTTTTATTTCTAGTATAATTAGAAATGAATCTTCTTTTGACTGATAGCACGTTGAATCTGTTTTAAATTTCTCACAATTTTCAATATTTTTGCCCATCAAATATTTTTATATCGTCAAAACAACGAATGAATCTGATAACCTTTCTTTTCTTTTCTTTTTTGCGAGTGAAGATGATATATAATACCAAAAACAGACAGACGGAAACAATGCAAGAAGAAAAGGGGGGAAAACAGCAAAAGAACACAAAAAAAGGAATCGCGGAGCTATTAAGAGAGGATGGATACCATGTTACGAGCATTGGACAACAAACTTACATTTGTGTTATCTAATATAAGAACAAAATAAACTATTATATTTATCTATCAAGATCAACTGACTTAGAAAGTTCGTCACTTCTGCTTTCCAAGCTTTGAAAAGATTCGATGTCCTAGCCTTTAAAACCAAGTTATCCGCCACTTAATCACCGGAACGATGCCTGAATTTAAACTCCAAAACGTTATTACACTTCTCCACTGCTTCCTAACGAATGGTCTTCGATCATTTCTCCATCTTAGCGATCAAGTAACACAACATAATCGGTTTTGTTTTTCTTTTTTGAATATTAAATCATAATCATTTTTCTTTTGCAATTAAATTAATATGTTCCTTTAAAAGAAAAGCAACATCAACATAAATAACTTTTGCTTCATTATAACCTCGTAAACAAATTGAGTCCACAAGCTTGTTTGTATGAGAAGTGGAGCTTGTACCCCATTCATAAATAATATCTTGAGAGCAAACAAAAGATACGGGAAATAAAAATATGGTACAAAACTTTAATCTATTCAAAATCATATGTCACAAAATACTTGGTGATATTTTTCATCAAAAGGAAAAGAAAACAAATAAAAAAGTATCAACAAAAAGAAATTGTATAATTAATGCCAAAAATGCTACATAGAGTTAGTACTTAGTGCACGTCCACACGGAAATATTAATCTATAACCATATATATTACTGCTCCCAAAAATCCTAGAGAAAATTTTTAGCCTCTGTTCTTTCTTGTTCAAATCTAATATTAGAAGAATATCAGATCCGAAGAAGGTTTGTAACATTTTATTATTTGTATAAGTTTTTCAACTATTAGTTGGGTGTTCTTATCCATATTTAGGTTACTTTTCCATAGGTTTCGGTGTGTTCTTGCTCTTACGTTTAGTGTTTTTGTGCAATTTTTGTCCTCATTTTTTGCTTGATTCCATCCTTCCTTTTTGCCGGACTTTTTCTACTATTAAAGTTATGTAGTTTTCATCTTATTATTCTCTGCAAATGACAAGATATTAGGAAAATTCTTCTTCTTTTACAAGAGCATCTCTTCTACAAGAAGAAAATTATTCTAAATGGCTGGATTTTATTCATAACACCATTCTTTCACTATACTATTCATACAAGAATTTTGTGGTATCTCGATCTTTCTCTTCTCGATTTATTGTTTATTACACCTTTCATTGTGATTGGTTTTTGAGTTTCTAATTATTTTATGTACTTACTCTTGAAATCCATCATATAAGCAATCTTTTGACATGAAGGAGTTTGTTAGTTTGACAAAAAATAATAATTAAAAAAATCTTTAAATATTTAAGTATTTAAAAATAATAGTTAAATATTAGAACTAAAAATTGTTAAAGCTCTCACGTTCATTTGGAGCAATATAAAACTCTCTCATTATAATTTAATTTCTTTGAGTTATCTGATTAGTTGTAGCTCGAATTTTAATTATACATCGTTTGTGTTAAATTCTTAAAAATAAAATAAAACTACACACCTGTGTTTTTATTGCGAAATAACAATTTAGTTGTTTTTTGGACCAGATATTTCTTTAAGGTCCTCCGAAAATTTAAAGATCCCAATTTTGTCCATGAATAGTAAATAACATTCTATCCTTACTATATACTCCCACCGAGCCAGAAAGAGTGAGGGTTTCCTATTTGAACATTTTTTGCAATTTTTTCTTTACTAATAACACAGTCTTCGGATGATGAATTGGATCAAATCACTAATTGAATTGAATATTTATCAAGTGCTAAATTCGAATCGGATATCTTTAAAGGATATATTAATCTTTTATAATAGTTTTTCCTCCAATTGGATTCAATTGCATCCGATCAACAATGCAATCCAAATTGGTTCTTAGAGGTAACCCAATTTTTAAAGAATCGGATTCTGAGATTTTACGGCGTGTTCGTTTGGGAAAATTGGTTCGACTACCTTGTAATCAGATTACTGGACTTTTGATTCTCCGAAACACGTTATTAATTTGATACTAGGTTGTCTTACTTCACATTAGAGTACTGTTACGCGTGCATATGCACTTGCTTAAATTGAGGGCTAAGAAACAATCTATAAAGTGGGAGTACCTTAATTAAGTCCACATAAATGTACAAAATCATACCATTTATTGGTGACCAACCAGTGGTGTACATTACTTTTCTCGAGTCTCATTCCCCTTGTTTATTTCTTTTTTTTTTTTCGAAAAGAGGCTAACCTTAACGGCTTACATAGAAAAATAATTTAGGATTTCAGAAACCGTACAGAAATTTTTTAACATCACAAAGCATTCACACAAGTTATAGTATACCGATCCTACAGATCTAGAAAGAGTTTGAGAAGATCTTTTCTCTCGCAAAAGAAAGGACCAAACATCTGGGACCAAACTGATTTTGAAAACAAAATCAATATGCATCAAAGCACAAGACATTGACTGGATCAAATCCAATCAAATGTTCATCAGAACGTGTATATAACACGAACTAGAGTTTTTTAAAGTTTAGACTGCCCAATGCAATTAAGGTAGCAGTGACCCAACTAGAAGTAACATTAGCCAAAAAATAATGAAAATGTCTCAAACAGTATCCAAAGTGTCTCCAGTAATAATGGTAATATGAATCGGTCTTTAAGTGTCTATGTCAAAAGGAATCGGGCGAACTCGACTTTGGAGATGCGGCAACAATTGTGGATGAACTTGATGATAATCTTGATTGAATTGTTTTTGTCTTTTCCATCATCTTTAATTCTAAATCAGTTAAGTCTAAAGCTATAACAAGAATATTCACCTTACATACTAAAACTAAATCATGATATACTTATATTCTAACATCACTACTAACAGAAACCGAAACTAAACTAAAATAGCCGGATAAGCCATTTCTCTGAACATAAATAGATCTAACCTATCATGAATAAAATGAACAGTTACGAGATCAAGAAAAACATAATACAATAAGCATAAAACAAGTAAAACAAAATCAAAAACATAGGAGAGAGCAAATAGAAAAGATGATATGTTCAGAGTTACCGGAGCTAATATTGTTTCCTATACTTGGTTGGAGGTCAATGACTGAAAAGATTGTATACCTTGATTTCTTCTCTTCGGTTGAAGAGACATGCCTGCACTAGCCCATACAAATAAATCTTAAAAAGGCAAAGATCAGAACCGGTAAAAGCAACAACAAAATTCTTCATCTGTGGTTTTTTAGGGAAGAGAAAGAGTCTAATTTAGTTTTGTTAGGTCCAGCAGCGGAGCCAGCCCAGTACAAGAGTGTCCAGTTGTACCCCTTCCCAGCTGGCTCCAAAGACTATTTTTTTGGTCCAATTAAAGACATAAGGCTATATACAAGCATAGTTTTGTTATTTTGTACTCCCTAAAAGTCTTTTGTACCCCGAAAAAGATTTTCGTACTCGGAACCTTCAAATTTTGGCTCCCCCGGTTAGGTCCACCATTTAATAATGTAAATTAAAAGTTAAATAAAGTTTTAAAGATTAGTTATAAAATAACTCTCGATATTGGGGTAAACCAAAATTAATTGAGGTTACCAAATAAAACAAAACAAGCTCATTAGGAAGTAAAATGGAAAGCCACTGAGCCAAATATTTTTGAAAAATAGATAACTTACCTTTAAGTGATTAGTACTAATTCAAATATATGAATCTTTTCAGAAAAATTTAAATCTAACAAAAACTAATTTCTTTTGTTAAATTTAACTTATGAAGGAAATTTTTTGGTTTTTGAGAATTTCGTAATGAAAATGTATCATTCTTATCAAACAATTCTCAAGATAGAATCAGACATGGTTTTGTTGGTTTAATTTGTCAAAGGATCGCAAGAATTCATGTTTTCAAAATTTACTCTATGAAAAGTCGGCATGCTCGACTGAAAAAAAAACGCCGACTAAGCATATTCAGAATCAGTCCATGGAAAGTCGACATGTTCCACAAAGACAAAGCATGCCGACCACACATAGTCGGCATGCTCTACTGACACAAAGCACGCCGACCAAATTTAGCCGACATGCTCGATTGAAACAAAACATGTCGACCAATCATCAGTGTTTCCCATTTACAATCGTCATGGTCGAAAATACATCACATTGACAACTATATATTAGTCATCTTATTCTTACAAAATCTTGACGACCAACAACAAAATTGGACAAGGGAAATCTTATTTTCTGGGAGTCATTAATCGTCAAGGTTAATTTAGCTTTTCAAAACCTGACGACTATTCATATTACATCACTAGTCGTCAAGGTTTAGGGATGACGTCCATGGCGACCCTATAAATGTTACTTTCAGAAATAAAATTCTTTGAATTGTCGTCACGCTATTCATCCTACAACCTTGACGACTGAAAATAATTATAAAAATTCGTTATGCTCGACGAAGAGATACCACGACGACTGTATAACTGCAATTCAGCAATTTCAATTTTTCTGACCATATAAAGTACTACATAGAGTTTGAAAGAATTAACCGATAATAAAAAAATTTAATCGACGATTTTTTTTATATTTGAAAACGATGAAATATAAAGAAGGAGAAAGGAATTAATCATTAGGTTGATGATGAAGGAGAAGGAAAAGAATAAGGTTTGAATTTAAAACCAAAAAGGAAGTAGTTTTAGTTATTATTAATGGAAGAGTAATTAGATAACTTTATGCATATTAGACACCCTTAGAGCGTCCACAGTGGTGCGAGTATAACTAAAGACCAAAGACTAAAAAAAAAAGATCAAATTTGGGTTTAGTCCGTCCTGTGGCGTAGCGGGTGACGAGTAAATTTGGTCGCGCATTGTTATAAAGTCCGCTTCATCGTCCAGCGTAGATAAAGATTACGCCTGGCATGGGGCGTTGATAAAGATAACGCCTGATATGGGGCGTTGATAAAGATAACGCCTGGTATGGGGCGTGAACTATAGCAACGCCTGGTGTGTGGGACAGAGATTATACGTTCGCCCGGATTTAAAAAAAAAAATGGGGCGTTGATAAAGACAACGCCCCAAGCAAAGTTTTCAAAACAAGTTAACGGTGGGATCATGACTATATCAACGCCCCAAGAGAGGCGTTAACTTTATGTACGCCTGGGTGTCCGGCGTTAACTTTACGTACGCCCCATCCAGGCGGACATTATACCAACGCCCCTGCATCAGGCGTTAACTTTACGAACGCGCGGCTACATGCGGACATTATACCAACGCCCGTCGGGTAGGCGGACATTATATAAACGCCCGACTATATTTGGGTTTGGTCTTGATCGCCGACCAAATTTGGTATGGGTTTTACTCTTTGATCAAATTTTGATCGATGGTCGGTCCCACTACGCCAGCCCACTCGACACCAAATTTGGGTTTAGTCGTCCACTGCAGCTGCTCTTAGCTCATTATTATGGTTGGGAATAAAATTTATATAACCTAATTCATCCGCCAATGTAAAATAGCCCCCACTTTTTTTTTTCTATAAATGGCATTTAAAAATTCAAAATTTATAGCTTCATTTATTATCCATAGAATAATTGGCATCATATATAGTAAAATAATTTTGAATAGACCATCAATTTAATACCATCATTTTTCCATACTACATAAACAAAATTGGGTATCTTTACGGTTTATCATTCTTTCTCTTCGCGATATACTTGTAATTGGTATCTTTAATTGTATTAGGGGTTTAATCATCTTGTATTTTGATGTTTTTGTTATTCTTGTAAGCGATCATGTAATCTGTATTTTGATTTGAATGAATTGAAATATGTTGATTGACAAAAAAAGGAAAAAAAATAAAATATAAAAAAGTGGGTCCCTCACTTTCGAGAAGAATAAGAAGTTATATCTGGGCGGATTTTGTGGTGTCTGAATGAACAATATGTTCAGAATTTTTGTTTATAGTAGATATGACATACTGGACCATTTATCTTGTTACGTCTTTCATACGCCTATCTCACATGTAAATGTGGCATCTCAACTCTCAAGGAAAGAGCCGTGAAAAAACACGGTAAATGCAACAGGTGGAGGATGTCCGACCAATATGCAAAAAAAGTGAATCATAACATAACTTAACTTAGCAAGGGGAACAAGGGTTCCATGACTCATCATCTCTTCCGATTTGGCCAAAGATTTTTATTTTCTTTTCTATAAACAAGGAACCTTTTCGTTAATGGAAAGTCGAGGTTATAATGAATTTAAGATCGAAAATAGGAGAATACAAAATAACAAAAACATACTGTAAAATAATGAGAAATATGATAAAATAAAGAGAATGATTATCGGAGTTAGAAAAATATAAGTATGAATAAGATCCGACTAAATCGGATGAAAAATGGTTTTTCTCAGAAGTAAATCTCAACCATTTAGTTTGTTTTTCTTCTTTAGAAAGATATGCTCCCAAAATAGGAACGATTTTCTCAAATTCTTGTAACTAGTGATGAAGTTTCCATCATCAAAGAAATCACCGATGAAGATGAAGATTTGGTCATTAAAGAGCATCACTATCAATCTAAGAACCCAACCTAATAACCAAGAACCGTCAATAAAGCGAAGATAAATCTCAAAAGAGTAGATAAAACCACCATAATGGTGTATATAAATAGAAAAAAAAATCAAGTTAGAACTACTAACTAACTTAAAAAGAACAAAAAATAGTGAAAAAATTTGTTCAGTTCCGATCTAAAAAATGGACCTGATCTAAACAGAGAAAGGTTGTTGTTGATAGTTTTATTGAAGAAAAAGTAATGAGCCAAAGGAGAGAGAAAATAACTTTCTCCAAAACCTAATTTGGGGCGATTTGCTAAAAGATATTTGCCAAAAGAAATCAAATTGTGGTCCGGCTCTGCTGATTCTGAAGAAAATATATTAAAAAAAGGAGTCATGAAGGAGTAACAACTATAACAAGCAATACAGTCCGCCTCCGACAAGAAAACTTTCGTATGGTGTGGGGCCGTGGGGGGCCCTAAATTTCATCACACTCCACTTCTAAAATTTAAGCACAAAAATGGCACTTGAATGAGTTTAGTAAGACAATATAAGGAGATAGATGTTTAAAAATATCTCACCCTAGTCTAGTACTCTAGTGACGACAATTTATTAATAAAATTCTAAATTCATTAACAGCCACAAGAGTTGACTACATGCTTGCTCCATAAACAGACGACCACGTTGCAGTTTCAGGTTGTCAGTAAAGTAATATTTCCTCGGTCCCTATTGTTAGTCGACCTACTTTAATTATAAAGTAGAAATTTGTCTAAGAGGAAGCAAATTTCTATGGAACATATTCCCAACTTTCACATAAATTTAGAAAGTTCAGGCTTGAAATCCAGTTGGATTGGATGCACAATTACACGCTATGTGCTTTTAACTGGTTTCGCCCCTGCTAAGTGGTGGGTTGGTGATCATGTAATGTCCACTCTCTCTGACAATTAAGTAAGAAAGAACTAAAAATGTTGTCATTGGAAACTTTGGAATCTTCAGCGGCAGCTTCAGCTTGTTTGGTAGTTTAGAGCATCCACAGTGGGCGAGTATAACCAAAAATTTGGGATGAGATCGTAACACAGTGGGACGGAGTAAAGATCAAATCCCAACCAAAGATCAAATTCCAGACAAATATGATCGCGACCAAATCCCAAATTCTAATATAGTCGGGCGTAAATTTAAAGTACGCTTGTTGCTGGGCGTAAATTTAAAGTACGCTTGTTAACGGGCGGAGATTTAAATTACGCCCGATGAAATTTTAATTAAATAAAAAAAAAAGAATGAGGCGGACTTTAAAAGTCCGCCTGTTAAAATTTACAAAGAATGGGGCGGACTTTTAAAGTCCGCCTGATGAAATTTTAATGGGGCGGACTTTTAAAGTCCGCCTGATGAAATGTACAAAAAATGGGGCGGACTTTTAAAGTCCGCCTGATGAAATTTTCCAAAAAAAAATGGGGCGGACTTTTAAAGTCCGCCTGACAAAATTTTAATCATGTACCGTTGCGTCACAACACGGACTAAACCCAAATTTTGGTCTTTTTTTTGATCTTTGATCTTTGGTTTTGATCGCACCACTGCGGTTGCTCTTAGAAGTAACATATAGGGGTAAAATTCTTTGTAAAAATAAATAAAAAATGAGTGAAAAAAGAACAGGAGATAATGATTCATTTTATTTTTCGAGAAAAATATGTTATATTAAAGAAAGAAATGTAGTATTTACACAAATATGAAACTTAAACTTCCCTTTGATTTTTCCCAAAGAAACACAGCCTGCAATATAGAAGAGCCGTTAGAAGTAGCGGCACGTGAACTGAACGCCGAACAATCTTCCAAATTTACTGGAGTAGATTTCCCTCGAAGAGCTATTGCAGCAACATCACAAGCTTTAGCTGCCATTTCAAGGCTATACGTGGGTTCAAAGCCACAGTATTTTACTTCCCATAATCTGGTTCTCTAACTTCGCAAACCCACCTATCATGCATTATTACTCTGATATACACACCTCTTGGTTTTTCTTTTTTTGAACGAAGGAACATATATTACATGCACCTATCTTGTATCAGCGTTTTCATTAACCATTATTCTTCTTTCCCTTGTTTTGGTGACATATCAAATACTGCGCTCTCTTTTGATTCCTCTAAGCTGTGGTCTGAAGATGAATGCGAACTTGTATTTGTACTCCAGGGCAATGCAGGCCAAGAATTTTGATACTTGTAAGAGGGTTTCCGCGGATCAAACAGCACTGCGTTAAACCGTAAATATTACTAAAAAGAGAGATATTGGTGTGAAATAGTAGAGAATTAGAATGGTTATTTATAGAGCGGGGGATATCCGTCGACTTAAGACCCCACGAGGCGACCACAAGCACAAAATGATGTCGACCAAAATACTGATATTATATTTTGGTAACTTCGTAACCTTGGAGCATCTGCTATGGCGGGACGTGACGCCTATTTTCTGACTCTGATCCTTCCTTTTCATGGTGTTGACTAATACTTTAGTGGTGTCGAGTAATATTTTAGTCCGTCCACTAAACGCGCCATCAACATCAAAAACTACTGCTCTAGCTCGCAAACATAATGAGCCCACAAGCCCCTCAGATCAAGCTGGCCCCATCTCTCAAAATAATATCTTCATTCTTAAAGACAAAGTAGTAATAAAATTATAAAAGAAATCAAAATATCTCTGAACTTGCTGAGGAATGACGATGACAATTATTGTTGCCGAGTCTGACACCTAGTTAGCAATTCGGGATTCGGCAAACGTACGGAACGGTAAACGTACGAGTATTATACGGTTTTGTAAAATCCAGATTCGGTCCAAAATTCGGTCAACGGGACGTGATTCGTCAGTAATTCGGAACGGCATACGTACGTGTATAATTCGATTTATAAATGTGAGTTCGGCTCTGAAAATTCGGTATCTATATATAACAAATAATTTGTATTTATAAGGTCATAGACCAATTTTTATGCATATGTGTGAGTTATTTAAAGAAAAAATAAACTTAATATGATGATATTAATAATATATACAACATTAGTTATCCAAGAGGACGTCGTATGGTGGTTTAGATGCTTGGTTAGTGAGTTTGAGATCTCTCTCACCTTCACCTTCAAATCTCTTTAGTCGTTTTTGTTTCATAAAAATTACAACACGTTTAATATTCAGTCGTGTATGCTCGGGAGGCAGTAAAGCCCAAAAAATGGAGTCTTTGAAAAGTAAAAGCTAAAGAATTTATGGCGAATTAAACAGACGTATCATTCGGGATACGTAAAATTCGTGAACGGTTCGCGAATAATCCGGGAATGCCACATAATACGCGACTTGTGTTCGGAGTTGCAAACGTACGCGAATAAGACGGTAAAATTCGTGATACGGAAAAATTCGTGAATGATTCGTGAATCATTCGCGAACTTACTAACTAGGGTCTGACATTCGCAAATAATATCTTGATTTTTCAAGACAAATTAATAAAAGCAATTCATCAAAATATCTCTAAACTTGCTGGTAAATGATGATGACAATTATTGT
Source organism: Papaver somniferum (assembly GCF_003573695.1). Lineage (NCBI taxonomy): Eukaryota > Viridiplantae > Streptophyta > Magnoliopsida > Ranunculales > Papaveraceae > Papaver > Papaver somniferum. The sequence continues at coordinate 6,819,459 of NC_039368.1, read as the reverse complement.
TACCGACTGTTTGTTCGAATTTTTGAATAGAAATTAGTTATTTGAAAGTTAGGAAGTAAGCAAATCCCAGTCTCTACATCGTAAAAAGAAAATAAAAAAAATACTTTCCTTATTGTCCACCTGAGTTGGGGCGGATAGCTATGGGGAAATATCTATAGAGAAATTGGATCATTTTCCCATAAACATTCAAATCCAGGATAATATGGACGAGTAAGATTTTGGTCCGGATCAAATAGACGAAATGTCTATTTACCCGTTCAACTACCGGAGATTGGATTAGAATCACTGCCAACATTAAAAACCTGTGATATACTTCACTAATAACACGACGAACACTAACAACACCATCTCTTACGGTTAACCCATCACCATGACCGCCAAAAACCTCCACTAAGAGAAGATAAAATAGAAGAAGAACACTAAAAAAAAATTCAAATTAAGTTTAAACTGGATGCACCTGGTTGCATCTTGTGATATTCTTGGATGAAGTCAAGCTTAATCTGAATGAAACTTGTTGCATCTTGTATTACTCTTGGATGAATTTAAATTTGTACAAGATCAAACTGAATGAAACCGGTTGCATCTTGTGTTACTTTTGGGTGAATCCAAATGTATCTAACTTCAAAACTAAATGAAACTGGTTGCATCTTGTGTTACTCTTGGGTGAATCCAGATTTATCCAACTTCAAACGAAATGAAACTGGGTTGCATCGTGTGTTACATTAGGGTGAATCCAGATTTATCCAACTTCAAATTGAATGAAACTGGGTTGCATCAAGTGTTACTCTCCAAATTCAAACTGAATGAACCTGGTTGCATCTTGTGTTATTCTTGGATGAATCTGGACACATTCAGTTTAAGCCAAGATGATCCTGATTTCATCTAACTTCAAAAACAGATCCATACTTATTGCAACCAACCAATGTATCTCCGTGTCTTCTAATGCAACAACCAGATAAATTAACACAACCACAACTATTTATCCTCCTTTTGAAATCAACAACTACAGTTAAATCAGACTCATTGATAACAACGTCATCTATTATTATTGCACAACACATCAACACCACCATCTTCAAATTCAAATCATCTTCTTCTTTGTAATGCAAACCCAATATTCAGCAAAAACCCTAGTTCCAATTTCTTCCCAATTTGATAGAAGCACACAAACCTCTTATTCTTCTTCCTTGGTTTTCGGCTTAAGAACAAACCCGATTTAATCTCCTTCTCCATCTTTGCATCACTGCCAACATCAAAACCCTAGCTGCCAACTTCAGACATCACCAAACATGTTTTCCTACTCAAAATCGAATTGGATTGGATTAGATTTGATTTTTGATTCAAAATTAACTCAAAACTCTAGAAATTAAGCTTACAGGATTGAACAAAAGATTAGAGAAGATTATGATGATAGATAAGAACACTAATTCTAATAACAATAACCGAAGCTAACTTCACATCGGGTATTGAATCTCATTTTTTCTCAGTTGATGATGGAGAAGAACAATGAACGATTTTAGGTTTTAACTATTTAGTTTACGGGCATACAGGTAAACTTTCGAAAATTATGTTGGGAAAAGCACCCAAAATGGTTAATAGAAAAGTATCTTTTTGATTCCCGTCCATTTAAACAATATCAAATTTTACAAGTCTTTCTCACCCAGTAATTGTTGTCTTAGGGGTAATTGACCAATTTTGTGATATCTATATGGGGCGGATTTTTTCTGGGTTACTAATATAGTAGAATCTCTATGTAAGAATATCCTAAAGACCATAGGAAAAATATTCTTATACAGAGGTTATTCTTATCTAGAGGTCTACCTTAAAAATATGAAAGAAAAATTTCTTATACGTGTTAATACGTTCATTTATACATGTAGGAAACACCAAAATGTATTTAGGTGAGTCCAAATTTGTGCACCCCTCTAAAATCGGGGTGCACATTCCTTCCCTCCTTATTGGAGGAAATTGTTAAGTAAAACAACCCATCTTTACTCAAAATGCCAGGCGGAATTTTCGTTATTTCTTTCTCCACTTGTTTTTCTCTCTTCGCAGTTCGTTCATTACCCTTCCTCTTATAATTTCTTAGACAAATCCACTTAACTTATGTTCTAAAAAAAGAAGGAACTATGAATTTTGAAGTTGATTAAAACTCAAAAACCCCTTATGGACTATTTTAATCAAAACTGGATTTATGATAAGCTTGTTCATAATTGATAATGATTTTCTTTAGAAATTAGGGATATTTCGTGTATATATATATATATATATATATATATTCTTTTTGATAGGCCAAAGCCGGATCCAAGCCCCTATCCAAATCCAGCCAGCTGGATTAGCCGCACTGTTATACCCAACCCCGTCAAACCCCTCTATACAACTAATTAAACACAAACCTTTACTACGGTGGGGATCGAACCCCTGACTTCCTCCTTACTGGAGTTGATGGGATACCACTGAGCTATGTTCTTGGACCCACTCCGTATATACGTTAAGCTATGATTTTGTTTTCATATTTTTGTTGCATTTTCATTGTCAAAGTCTTGCTGCAAAAATATTTAGGAAGTTTAATTTCACTGTAGGGAAATATTTATCATTGAAGATCTTCTTCCTGATCACTCAACAACATGATCATCATAAAACTATTTAAGTAAGAGTATTCCTTAGGATCTAAAAACATAAACCTTTCACATCCCAAGTTTTTTCTTTCTTAAGCTCAACTTTTTTAATAATCTAAACCCTAATTCATCGTAAACCAGCACCCAAATCTTGAAATCCCTTACAAACTGCAAAAGAAAATATAAAAGAAAAAAAAATATATATAATAAAGAATGCAAATTTAGGAGTGATCAAGATTTACGAAGGAGGAGGATTATATTCGTATTAAGGAAGAGAGAGAATGTATTCGTATTATATTGACAGTTTTTATTAAAGTACTAAACCGAAAGTAGTTTTCCACCGAAGAAATCCTCCAATAGTGAGGGGAGGAATGTGCACCACCGTTTTGAAGGGGTGCACAAATTTGGACTCTATTTAGGTAATACAAATATTAATTTAATTTTGTTAAGTTACATTTATGAATGTCTAAATTTTGTTATATAATTCAATCCACATAAAACTCAGCCACGAGACAGAATAACAACAAACCAAATCATATAATTGAAGCTAGAAAAGCTCCTAATCACGTTGTCCGACATGTTTCTATGTAAGTTAAGCATGGAAAAACCGACAAAGGCCTCTAACCAAAAAGCGGATGTCACCCGACTACAGTTTTTACCTCTTAGGCTCTTAGGAGATAAGACCCACTTGATATTCAAAATATGTAAGTTCGGTTTCTTAATGAATAAATTCCAATCTTCAATAAAAAAAATCATATAATTGAAGATGTCTGTCTCGAGCTGTGCAAAAAGAAAAATAATAATCAAACTTATTAGAAGTAAAAGGATCATACAAAATGGTTACAATAATAGTTTCATCTTCAACTTTGAAGTATTAGAAGAACTAGACTTTCTCTTCATGCACAATAGTTGGCCTACTCTTTCAAGTTATTATGTTCCTTTCAAGAAAAAATTTATAGTCTCCTTAAAAACGAATACTTCCGAGTCCATAATTGACAGTCCCTGGTGTCTTATCTCAGAAATTGCTCTGATACCAACTGTGATATACCGGAAAATTACGGCTCCGGCACCAAGCCGCGCATGCCAAAAATCCCTGATACGCCACTCGTAAGTGAACTGATCGGGTCATAAGCTTCACTTCTCGCTAGGAAAGTGCACGTCAATTTTCCATTCTAAACAAGCTTCGAAAGTATGGTGCCTTAAACATTGAAAAATCGGGTGTCTAACAACACCACCCAATATTTCTCTTAGCAATCTGTATGGACAAACTCGAATATACTTTTAAGAGAATCAACAAGACTCAATCAATTAAAAGTACATCAAAGAGTTTATATCTCTCTCTCTTGATTTGATTTCCTCAAACAGAAACTGCGAGTACTAATCAAATACAAGGAATAACCTTGATGGTACCAAAGACCAATATCCAAAGATCAATCAATGACAATCAATAACCAAAGGTTGGATTACTTTAATTGATGATCTAACGCACAACCTGTATTATTTCAATTATAAAGATAAAACAATATAATGCGGAAACTGAAATAACACAGACACCAGAAATTTTGTTAACGAGGAAACCGCAAATGCAGAAAAACCCCGGGACCTAGTCCAGATTGAACACAACTGTATTAAGCCGCTACAGACACTAGCCTACTCCAAGATAACTTCGGACTGGACTGTAGTTGAAGCCCAATCAGTCTCCCACTGATCCAAGGTACAGTTGTACTCCCTACGCCTCTGATCCCAGCAGGATACTGCGCACTTGATTCCCTTAGCTGATCTCACCCACAACTAAGAGTTGCTACGACCCAAAATCGCAGGCTTTGACAATAAACAAATCTCTCTCACACATACAAGTCTATCAAAGGATCAATCTTTCTCCCACAGAAAAACCCTAAAGCTTTTGTTTCGTATTTTGATAATAATCAAGGTGAACAGGAACCAATTGATAATCCGGTCTTATATTCTCGAAAAACAACCTAGATAAATCAATCACCTCACAACAATCTTAATCGTATGGTAGCGAAACAAGATGTTGCGGAATCACAAACAATGAAACGGAAATGTTTGTGACTACTTTTTATATCTTTCCTATCGGAGATATTAATCTCAAGGCAATCAATATGATTGTACTCGTATGATAGAAGATTCAAGATCAGATCACACGACTACGATAAAAGTAGTATCGTTCTGGCTTCACAATCCCAATGAAGTCTTTAAGTCGTTAACCTGGTTTTAGAAGAAGAAAACCAAAGGTTAAAGGAGAAACGACTCTAGCACGCAATCTAGTATCACACGTTAAGTGTGGGGATTAGTTTAGGACAATACTAGATGTCTCCTTTATATAGTCTTTCAAATCAGGGTTTCTCCTTGGTCACAAAGCAAATAATATCCGTTGTTAGATGAAAACCTGATTTAGATTCAAGATAATATTTGTCAACCGTTAGATCAAAAACTTAGCTTGTTATACACAAATGAAATGTACGCTACTAGGTTTGTTAACCTTACTCAAACGTGTACATTTGTTGGTTCAACAATAGTTAACCAAAAGGTTATCCATATGAGCATTTCATACGAACCATATTCTTCTTCACCATAACTAATTCAAATGACTCAAATGAACTAGTTAGAGAGTTGTTCAATTGCAAGGAAATCTTATGTACTACACAAGACACAATTGAAGCAAAGATGATTTGATTCACTCGAATCGGTTCATGAACTTTATAGCCACCGTTTGCAAATTGCATTCCTTATTCTTTATAAGTTTAAGTTCAGAAATCATCTTCATATATATAACCTTCTTAAGTTCGCACACTAGGTTCGCGGACTTAAGCAACCGGGCAGAGTTTACAAACTCCAGCAGAAAATCTCGGCAAAGACTTTCCGCCGGTTCGCGGACTGGGTTCGCGAACTGGTACTCACGCAACGAGTTTTTCAACTCCAGCAGAATTTCTCGGGATGAGAAGTTCGGTAGTTCGCGGACTGAGTTCGCGGACTTGGCAACAAGCCATTCTTCCGGTTTCTCTTGATCAAAAAAGTTCGCAAACTTTGGTTCAAGGGATAGGACTTATGCACATACGTGTTTCCACAACAATACTTATGTCCATCATTGGTTATGTAATCTAAACTCTCATTCCAATCATTGAAACATTCTTAGAGGACGTTATACAGTTGTTATACCATTTCTCGTCAAAGCAATTTTTAAAGTGATTGAAACATATCATGACTTTCGTCATTAGGTAAAGATAAACATGGTCGAAGCGAAACGCTTACAACACATATTTCGAGATATAGATAGGCGAGGTATACTCGTCTCGAAATACCAAATGTGTATAATCTAAGTCTATATATAGCATATGACTTTTTGTCTCAAGAAGTAGGAGATAGAGTAGATAGACTTTTGAGTGACAGATAAGTTCAAGTCTTCACATACCTTTTTGTATAGAAGTTCCACCGGTTCCTTGAGTAGTTCTTCTTCTTGTATGATGAATCGCCATGAAGTCCTTGAGCTCAACTACACTTTCTATCCTAGTCCGAGACTTAGCTATAGTAGACTAGAAATCAAGACTTATATTTTTGATCACTAACATTGACAAACATGCTTGAGATAGCAACGCATTCGAGTTCGACCGAGCAATGCTCTAACAATCTCCCTCTTTGTCATTTTAGTGACAAAAATATCAATACATATGGAATACAAAAAAGATAAAGAAACTTTAGTAGCTCCTATTCTACATGTCTAATCTTCAACATTCCTCGAAATCTTCGTCACTTCCAAGTACTCCAATGATCCCAAAGGTTGTAAGTTTAGCATCACCGTTGTTGAAGATCCGTAGCTATAACAATGAGAAAGCATCGGTCTCGATCATTGTTATGCAATGTCATAGTATTATTACATAGTGTCAAAGTCCAATTGTATCACAACTTCAACAATAATACTATGGTGATTGTATCACTCCCCTTAGTCAATACTCCATCTCACATGGAAACCACTCCCCCTTACACAATGATCCGGAAACCATATGTATTTGTAGTGTGAACTACATATTAATTCTCTCCCTTTTTGTCAATAAAATTGGCAAAGGTACAAGAACGGGATCATAATAAAATTTCCGTAAGAGACATTTCATGACTAAAATAAAATAAATACCATCTAATTTAGATGCAATCATCTAGCCGAAGCTAATAACATTCATCAAGGAGTTTAAAGATAAAAGATAACCCCTTTAAAATTCCACATCCGCACACCCCTCAAGATATGACCATTAAGCACAAGTTCAAAAGAACACTCCCCCATTAGATTTCATTCTCAAGGGAACAACAAGAGCGACCTTAATTTCAAAAGAAAAGAAGGATTTTGATTGGACACCAAAAACCATGAGAATGATTTTCTATATCCAAAAACTCAATCAAATTAATCACAAGTAAACCCATGATTAATTTAATCGGAATACACAATCAAATTAAACACAAAAGTGATCAACTTAATTGATTATGCTCGACATAATAGAACTTACGGAGCATACGACTATCATAACCATTAGAAATTGAATAGGATAGTCGTTCATATACTCAACATAAGAGGAATCTTACGGAGTATGAAAATAATCAACTAGATTAATTAAAAGATAATCTAATTGGAATACACAACCAAACTAATTACAAAAGTAATCAATTTAATTGTCATTTGTTTTGCTCGACATAAAAAGACTTATGGATCAATAACTAAATAACCAAACAAGATGATTAATTTAGTTCAAGAATGCTCAACATAAAGTACCTTACGGAACAACCAACAAAGCTAATCAAAAATTAATCAACTTGGTTGTATCGTGCTCAACATAAGATACATTACGGAGCCTCACAGTATTACATAAAATATGGATCAGTGAAGATCAACACTGTGAAATACACAAGGATTCATTCTATCTTCCATCACTATTTGCATAACAATATTTAATAGACATAATCCTTGAACACAAAAGATTTTAACCTAAAGAATTGACAATATAGGCTTAACTTTTGTATATGTCAAAAGTCGATTCATCCTTAAATCAATACATGAATACCGATCATGAACGACTTCACTTTTGACAAAATATGGGACAACATAGTTCACGGACATAAACACCAATATCCCGTAACAAATTTCAATATAACAAATCATAAAGATTAAATACTGCAAACCATCATCCTCCAAATATTTTTAGAGTTTAAACCAATAAACCTTAAACAGAACAAGATGATGAAAAAAAGAATAGCTATGTGTAGTCACAATCATTGCTATTCAAGCACTAGTTATTCTTCCAACTAAACCAAAAAGAAGACATACTAGGCAACAATATCTTTGAGAAATTCTTTATCATTCCTGAACTCCTTGTCGTCAACATCCATTAGAATATAAGGTTCTCGGAGGAAGGAGTCAATACCAACAAACCGTCTTGGCTGATGATGTCGAACCAGGGCCTTTTGAATTTCCAAAGATCTTAAAACGCAAGCCTTTATTTCACTAATCTCCTTTCTTACTTCCTTCAACTCATCAAGAACATCGGAAAACTTCTAAGAGTTAGAAGGGACATCCCTTGGATTTCTTGTATTCCTCCTCTTTCTTTTCAAGGAAGGAGCTATTGGAGATTTCTCTTTTTCCTTGATTGATGGATTATCAATTATATTGACATCATTTCCATCCAAAGACATGATGCTTAGAGAACAATTATAACAACTGGTTTTTGTGAGTGGAATTCACAATCTCATCAAGCAGTCTTAAGATATAAAAGATATTAGAGAGGAAAAAGGAATGTAGGGTTCGCAACCATTAAACAGGTTCGTGGACGCCCAACTCTAAACCCTATAAAGAGTAGAGTTGTCGATAATAACCCTTTACTTTATTTGATAGACAGGAAAAACAATCCTAAGAAAAAAAACTTTTCCTAAAGCCTGAGCGGTACACAATCTTATCTTTTTTTGATCAGGCACATGAGACAAGATTTACCAAACGACACGATTAATTTGTGCTGTGGTGAACAAAAATTTGTCCACCATTTTTCTCTTGAGAGGAATCCTCGGACTTCTGTCTATCAAAGCGATTTGAACATACCTTCTTCTCTAATGGTCTAATTTTGTCTCTGGAAACCAACTTCTTAGACGAAGATAAAATCCTACATACCTCAGCAGTCTTCTGAGAAAGTTTAAGCTTCCTTGCCAATCGATTTGATATTCGTTGAAGTTTGTTTGCGTGCCTCACTTGATGTTTGTACTTGTAACATATTGATAGTTCATGACCCTTCTGAGAACAAAACGAGCACGTCAAACTTGGATAGTATTCAGGCATATGTGGTGTGGAAGCATCCAGACACATAGTAGATCCTGAAACATTACAACCAGAGTTTCCAAAGGATGGGTCAATTAATTCTTCCAGCTTGATTGGATTCTCTTCTTCACTGAAACCATCAAGGTTGATATATGTATTGATACAATTATCAAAATCAATGTTTCACATAGAAGGCCAACACTTGATTTCCTATCTTCATCAGAATCATAGATCTCAGAAATCTCATCAAGTGTTACAGCAAGACCTTTGTTCCTAGTGTATTTTCTACGATTTGGGCACTCGTTTGCAAAATGACAAAAATCTTTAAACTTAAAGCACTGTGGCATATCCTCGTCATCAGCCTCGTCAGCATCCCTGTTTTTAGGAGAAACGCGATTGTGAGGTTTATCTGACGACCTAGGTCTGTATCTTGAAAACCATTTACTTCTCTTCAATAGAAGATCCATAAACTGTCTTGTGATCAAGGAGATTGATTTGTCAAGATCTTCATCCGAAAAATCACCCTCAGACTGATCATCCTCAGAGACATAAACACTTTTAATTTTATCAAGTAACTTAGTGTTCTTCTGTGCTTTAAAGGCAACATCCTTTCCGATTTTGGATGTATGATCATGATGAAAGATCTTTAGCTTTCCAACCAATGTATTTATGGAAATATTATCAAGGTTATTTCCCTCAACGATGGCATGCTTTTTAGACTCGTATCTATATGGCAACGATCTGAGAATTTTCATCACAATGTCCTTTTCAGGAATAGTCTTACACAATGCAAAAGATGAATTAAAAATTTCAGACACTCTGTGATTAAACTCATCAAATGTATCTTCATCTTCCATACGGAGGTTCTCCCAATCGGAATTAAGGTTTTGAAGCCTATCTTCCTTTTCACTGAGTTTCCTTCAAATACGGTTTCTAAGATATCCCAAGCATCTTTAGACCTAATGCAATTTGACACATGGTGCTGAAGATTTGGGGTAATGGCATGTATGATGGCATTCAAAACGTCGGAATTTTGCTTTGCAGCAAGTATCTCTGCAGGATTATATTCACCAATATTCTTGGGAACGTTTACATCTCCAACTGCCACAACGGGAACATCGTATCCATTAAAAACATATACCCATGATAGAAAATCACGCTCTTGAAGAAAATCTCGCATATCAATTTTCCACCATAAGTAATTAGAGCCATCGAAGACCGGTGGTACGTTAATAGAGATAGAACTTCTATCCATAGAGTCAGATCGCTACAAACACAGACTTGTAAGGTCTTGAACGTGTTTTCCTGCTCTGATACCAATTGAAAAAGCGGGGGTCTAACAACACCATATAATATTTCGCTTAGCAATCTGTATGGACAAACTCGAACATTCTTTTAATAGAATCAACAAGACTCAATCAATTAAAAGTACATCAACGAGTTTATATTTCTCTCTATTGATTTGTTTTTCTCAAACAGAAACTTCGAGTACTAATCAAATACAAGGAATAACTTGGATGGTACCAAAGACCAATATCCAAGGATCAATCAATGACAATAAACAACCAAAGGTTGGATTACTCAAATTGATGATCTAACACACAACTTGTATTATTTCAATTATAAAGATAAAACAATATAATGCGGAAACTGAAACAACACTGACACCAGAAATTTTGTTAACGAGGAAACTGCAAATGCGGAAAAACCCCGGGACCTAGTCCAGATTGAACACACACTGTATTAAGCCGCTACAGACACTAGCCTACTCCAAGCTAACTTCAGACTGGACTGTAGTTGAACCCCAATCAGTCTCCCACTGATCCAAGGTACAGTTTTACTCCTTACGCCTCTGATCCCAGCAGGATACTGCGCACTTGATTCCCTTAGTTGATCTCACCCACAACTAAGAGTTGATACGACCCAAAATCGTAGGCTTTGACAATAAACAAATCTGTCTCACACAGACAAGTCAAGCTCATGCCATCTCTGCCTTTCATTGTTCATGTAATGCAAGTGCGTATACAAGCATTCCTAACTGGCATACCGGTTAGTTTCAGTTTTTGGCTATGCCCAATTATAAAATTGGTGCATTCCTACGTCGAATGGCTTGATAGGAAGAATGAGTGATAAGCATGTAAATGCTACATTTTATACCCATATTTATATTAGCTAGGATACAATATTTTAGTTGTTAATACTATTTTAGTGCTTTTGTAGAAAGTACAAGTGAATTCGATCATCCAGCGAATAAACAACAAAATGTGAGACTTAATGGTGTTTGCGACGAAAATTGCAAAATGTGGTTGGCCTGGTATTTCCATATATCAGCAACAAAAATGATGAAATGTGGTTGTCCTGGTATTCCCATATGTCAGCAATCACAATGATGAAATGTGGTTGGCCTGGTATTTCCATGTATCAGCAACCACAATGATGAAATGGGGTTGGCCTGGTATTTCCATGTATCAGCAACCACAATGATCAAATATGTTGGCTTGGTATTTCTATATATCAGCAACACTTATTATGCTGGCCTGGTATTTCTATATATCAGCAGCACTTATTATGCTGGCCTGGTATTTCTATATATCAGCAACACTTATTATGTTGGCCTGGTATCTCCATATATATCAGCAGCATAGAATTATTTCACAGCCGAGGTCACAATGAGCAGACAAGTTTTAATTTGCTCTTCAATTAATGCATGGTGAAGCGATTCGACGTCAGCACACTAATGCCACCTAAGATTGGTCAAGAGTGACTTTATTATTGTTAGCATAAGAATGGAAGAATATCACCTCCATGACCATGTGCAAATGAAGTGCAAATGAAGAAAAAGGAAATATTAACATATCATATCCTTACATAAGTTCTCTTGCTATATATATATAAAGAATCTGAAGGAATGTTTGAGACTAAATGACGTCATTTGTGCAAATACAGTTAAGGTGGACCCAGCACATGCAAGAAAATATCATGCTTTTTAAATGAAATTAATTCATTTCCTTGGTGGTTTCATATACTATGGAAAGTGGAGATTCACTGATACTTTACAATGTTTCGTCATATTATGACACGCGGCACAATATTATTGGGCGGATTGTATTTCATGACATGTGGCAGACTTTTATTTGGAGGTGATGTGGTGACGACGTGAATTCATCTGTGGGCTATATTTATGTGTTGTTTCAAAATGAAAATGGGTGGGGGGGGGGGGGGGGGCACCCGGCCACAGTGCCGCAACAAAAAAAGGGGTTTGGAGTTTTGTTTTCATTTTTCCATTTTGTTTTTGGCTTTTGAGAAAGCCATGGCTAACTAGAGCCATGTAGGGTTTAGATAGAAGCCAATTATATGAACTCTATGATGATATTTCTAATAATGATTTGATTCAATAGTGATTTTCTCTTCACATAGCTTGGCGTTTAATTGCTCATGTGATTTTCTTGATTATTTATGCTTTTCAATTGATATTTCGTGCTTTGATAAAATCATTGACGTGATATGCTTTAGGATTGATAGGTAATGCTTTAGAATCACTACCCATGAAGTGAAGGAGATTACAACAGAGAAACTAAATATTATAATTTAATATACCATCTTCCGAGACATGAGATTGAGTTCGACATTTGTCTTGAGTAATAAATAGTGATTAGTAGAGTTTTATATGATTGAATTGGTGGAAATCGAAGACCCTAATAACCCTTTCATTTTCTTAGTTACGTCTTTGTTATTTTTATTTCATCTTGTTTGAATTTCTGAAAAATCCTTAAAAAATCATCTTGTTGATTATTCAGTTTTGGTATTAGTTGGTAGAGTATTTTCACACTCCTCGTGGGAACGACCTATACTTGCCGTTATTCTACTAGTTAAACACTGTGCACTTGCAGTATATTATTGTAGGTTTCCCAACCTACGAATGAGCATCCAAGGAATTAACAACAACTACCTTCTCAAGTATAGCAACAATCATCTCTTGCTTCACATTGTTGAGCCCAGATGATACGAGTTAACAAAATGTCGCAATCACCTCCCAATTAAATGATATGAGCGACAAAGTGCTTGACCACTAATGCTGCAACTCATTGCAACTTCCTACGTACCCTTGTCCATACCTTGAAGGGACTAACCACGGTTCCTTATCTCCGGGACTAGCTAGCAACTAATGCCAACTCGTGTTGCAAGGCCAAATCCAAGCAAAGCCTGGTCCATATACCCCAAAGGGTATTTTGCAAATGATGCAAAAGAGTGTGCATCATTGAGGCCACTTAGTTCGCAAGTATACATTATCTATATCGGGTCATACGAATTATCGCAACATTCACCTTTCTTTCGTTTTGCACCATTCTAATGCATTCTTTGTTTACTGAATGACGTTGATGCATCATAAAGCTCTCTCCAATAAGAAACGTGGCATAAGGATTCTATCACATCTTATTTTCTATATCGGCTAAGCTTTATCGTATATTGGTATACTTCCCCTTAATGTACTTTCAAACAACACCCATCCCTATATATGTTTTGTTGACATTTCTACAAGCAGAAAAAGGGGGAAGGATAGTACCAAGTCCACCTGCTTTCGCGATAACAAATTTCTATAATTGCACCATAGTAGTGCAATTTCAGTTTTCGGCCAATTCTCAACTTCTGAATCGCACCATATTTGTGCAATTTCGCTCTTGGCCAGCAACCCATTTTTATAATGTACCCTGATGGTGCAATTTCTGTTTTGGGCCAACATGCCCGTAACGCGCAACACGAGTTTGACATGAAACTTCATCTCATTCAAGCATGCTTCCTTGAGCATGCGTTATATGAAAAGTACGGGTGTTACAGTAGCACTAGTGGGAAAATTTGGGAAATAAGAATTTACCGTTGTTCCAACTAACATGTTTGAGAAAAATAAGAGTTGATAGGAGTTTTATCACGAATGTCGTCTCAATCTTGGAAAATGGCCTTTGATAATAGATGGTTTAAACTAACATACAACAACCTATTCGCCAGGGACAGTCATTGTTATTGCTTAATGAACGGGACACCATTTCCCTACCACCATCATGGTTGCCATGCTCACTGGGAACCGTGCCACATAAGGGTGGCGTACGCATATGGGACCTTAGTATGGGAAAACGGGAGGAGTTGAGCGGAGTTTTGTCAAGAGGATCATGTGTAAAAACGTCATTTGCTAACCAATTCCTCAAGTAGAAATTAACGTTTAATCCCATATTTGTTGGGATTTAGACACTCTAGTCCAGCGTCCTCAGGCCTAGTACTCCCTAGTCCAATAAAAAAATCGGGTAAACAGTTTGTTCCAAATTTTTAACGAGTTAGTCCAAATTCGTAACGATTCAAACAAATTCGGTACCATAATTACCCTTTCCTATGAGGATACAGGAATATGAATGAGTTTTAAATTTTTATCCAAGATTCAAAACCGGAGAGAGACAGAGAGATATATTGAGGCGATTTCTTGGATTCAATCGTTTCTTCACCAGATTTCGATCTCAGGTTAGAGACGTCAGATTTCAATCTCATCTTTTATTCGATTTTGTTTTTTTTTTCGATTATGTGGTTTTGATTTTTTTTTTTTTTGAATGCATAAGATGAAATCGATTTTGTCTTTCATATTGCTTTCGATCTTTTGATTTCTGTTTTTAGTTTTGATTTTGTTATTTGTTAGGTTTGATTTTCATGAAACTCTTTTGATTTATGTTTTTCATTTTGATCTTTCTTTTGATTTGTCTTTGGATGTATGATATGAAATAGATTTGATCTTTGATTTTTTGATTTTCCATTTCTTCATCTGTGTGTTTTATTAATGGTTATTCGTGGTTTACATTGATAGAGTAATTGATTTCTTTTATTTTTTGACTATGCAGAATGTGTACTTTCTTATACACTGTATATGTTTCGGTTTATTGTGATTTAAGGTTGATTCGAAAAATTAATTCTCTGATAAATTTAAATATGATTCAGATCTTTAGATGTTACATCTTTGTGTTATTGGATTGGATTGAGATCTTTTAGATGTGGCCCAATTTTTTTTATTATTAGTTATTTAATTTATCATTTTTCCGTTGATTGAACATAAGAATGCTATTTTTTGAGATATTTCGTATGTGGTTTAGAGCTTTCATGTCTTTATTTATGTGTTTTTGATATATGTTTTTTATATCAACCATATCCGAGGCTTAGTTTGGTATTGCTGTGGCTTTTGTAAAAGAACTTTTCTGTTGTGCGTTGTTGTGCTGTGATGTGAGAAAAAAACAGTTATACGTTTGGTGAAATATTAATTAAAGTTAAAGCTGATTAAAAAAACAATCAAAATGTGTTTGGTAAAATATGAGATTCAACCATTGTTTTTGTGGCAAATGACAAAAACAGACATATCTCTGAAAATAGTTTTATTCAATTTTATTGGATTTAAAAATCATTAATTTTTTTACTATTAAATATAAATATATTAAATATTAAATTTACTAATTGTACTATTATTAATATTGTTAAAAAAATTATTTTACTGAACCACTTTTTAGTATATATATATGTATATATATATATAAAGAATTATCGAATAAAAAATTAAACTAAAATAAAGTAATTATTTAATATTTGTTTTTGACAAATTAAATGAAATGGTATCATAAATTTGAAAATAAAATATGATAATATTTAAAGAATACAAAATTGATTGTACATATATTTAAGGGTAATTTTTGTCATTTACAAAATAAAATAGGGACAAAAAGGATAAATCAAGCATTGGGACCAAAGCTTATGCTTTTGTAGCTTTTAAAAGCTCCTCCTCCCCGGCATTTAAAAATTGAGGAATTTGGGAAGTGCTTTGGGTAAAAAGCAATTTGATTTTCTTTTTACCAAACACCAATTTCAAAAATTATTGACATATATAGGTTTTGAAAGTGCTTTTGGAAAAATAAAAGCATGTGTATGCTATCTTGAATCATGGTGAGCATTAGACCCTATTTGGTAGATGTACACATATTGGTACACAATGCTTGGGTTGTATTGTTTGAATCAATGCTCTATTTTCTTATTTTATGTAAATATTTACATACTTCTACACTAGTATGCTTTGTGATGAATGCATGACCTGTTTTGTTGGTATATATGCTAGATTTTGGTATTTTTCTGTAGATGTGTACTTGTTTGTACACTGAAATGCTATGTGATGAATATATGGCCTGTCATGTGGGTATGGATGCGAGATTTTGTTAGTTTTTTATAGAGGTGTACATATTTTGCACACTGGGATGCTATTTGATGGATGCATGGCATGCCATGTGGGTATGATGCTATGATCTGTTAGTTTTCTGTAGAGGTGTAAATGTTTATACACTAGTATATGTTTCACTTTATATAGCATGTGCATGCACTTAAATGTGCACCATATATGTTATTAATATATTTTTTTTTGTAATATATAGGGTACCAACCATGTCTGAGAAGGTTATGTATGATATTTTCAAATCATGGTGAGGATTTTGTCCTATATTGGTACATGCGTACATATTGGTACACTAAAACATTCTCTCTGATAAATGCATGAGTTGTTTTGTTTGAACCAATGCTTTATTTATATTGTTTTCTGCAGGTGTGTTATGTGTACATACTTATACACTAGTATGGTCTCTTATGATTTTATGTTCTGTCTTATGGGTATGGATGTTGGATTAGTTGGATTTTTGAAGGTGTGTACATAATTTTACACCATTGTGTTGTCTCAATATTATATGGCATGCTTTGTTGGTATTTAAGTGGGATTTTTGTATATGTATACATAGTTGTACATCATTGTGCTTTTTCATGATTTTTGGTATGTTTTGCGAGTATGGATGTTTGATTAGTTAGATTTTTATAGAGTTGTACATGTTTGTACACTAGTATGCTCTGTGATTAATGGATTGTCTGTCATGTGAGTATGGACACTAGAATTTGTAACGTTTTTATAGAGGTGTACATATTTGTACAGTCGTATGCTCTGTAATGATTACTTTGAAGTTTCTTTTTGATTTTAAGATTGTCGGGATCATGTTGTTGTGTGTACATAGTTGTATACGTGTTAATGTAAATGTGGACATAGTTGTACACATACTGATTATTAATGATATAGAACTTATTATCCTTATCCAATTTTGACATTAATTTTTTTTTTGTAACATGTGCATGAATCATTTGGTCGTAGTTAATGAAGATTGTTGGACATGAATACGATGCAGAGATGATTATTCTATTTATAAATGGTGGATGTCACTAGGGTAAGTTTCTTTACCTTCGCAATTGAACTTGAAACCTAATTTTGAGCATAGTTCACCCTAGTAATGTTGCAGATGATATTCAGATTGATGATATGTCACACTTCAAACTCGTTAAGTATTATTTGATTTCATATGTTATAAATTTATGGACTCATAATCTCAAAATGATTTTATCCAATATGAGTAGTGATATTGTTGCTTAGGTACACAATTCAAGTTGTATGTGTGTATAAAATGGTGCATGTTGTCCTCTCTCATTTATATATGGCATTTTATGGGTAAAGATGTGCACATGTTGATTTTTTTTGAAGATATGGATAGTTCTGCAACTAAGTGTACATAGTTGTACCCATGCTTTTTCTTAATGTGTACATATTTATACACATGTTTATTGTTTTTGAATTTGCGCATAGTTCCACAACTTTATGTTGTTTTGTTTTTTCCAGATCATTCCATTGGTGTTTTATGTTTTGTTTCCAGGTTGAAGATTATCATATTAATGTCTAAGAGACAGGTAAAAACTGTTATGGATAGGATCATTAGTCTCATATCCATGACTTCATTTGGAAGACGAAGAACTCAACGCAATAAAATTTTTAGGAGAAGTAGAGAATACCTATGATGTGCATTAAGTGCTTTGCACTTACCCCCTCCATTGATGATTTACTACCCTTTTTGCTTACGACTTTGTATTTTTTGTTTTCATGTAGCTTATTAAAATGGATGATACTGTCTTATTTATTTTAAGAATCTAGTTTGGTTTTTACTTCAATACATGTGTCTTTATTTCTGCAGGCATGAATAATTTTCTAACATGTCAGTAAATGTTCAACACCATGTACACTTTAATTTTATAACCTGTCAGTAGATGTGCACCATCATGTACACCGTTATGTACATATGATTTTTTTGTACCTATAGTATACCCTGTAAGTATGACACAAATATACATTCAAAACATCAATCACACTAATAACAAAATTAATTCAAGGTTTACTAGTAATAATACTTTTCTAAGAAAGTTAAGAAACATAATTGTCAAAAGTTTAAGAAAATTCAAACAGTTTAACCAAGTTTTAAACAAAAATCAAGTTGTTGCTCTCCTACTCGCACGCTGATCTTGGTATTCTTTATCTTCTGCGATTTTCTACAGTTCGGCAGGACGACCGACAGGTTTCTACGGGTTCTGATGCTACCATCTCCAATAAGTATGTACAAACCTACAAAAATCAGACAAATCCAACTTCAAGAATTATGAAACATGCCACATATCCATTAGATAGCTTACTAGTATGTACACCCAACAAATCCAACTTCGAAATTTATAGAACCCGCGACATATGTACTCACAAAACATGTCATATATCCATGACATAACAGACTAGTGTACAAGTATGTACACGCCTACAGAAATCTTACAAATCCAATCTTCATGCTTACACAAGAAATGGCACAATCTAACATTCAAAACCACAAAATAGGTCATATTCCCAGGAGATAATACATCGGCGTACAAGTATGTACATAACTACAAAATTCTAACAAATCTAACATATATTCTCACACAAAAATGGCAAGTATGTACACACCTACAGAAATGGCAAAATTACGACATTCAAAACCACAAAACAGGTCATATTTCCCATCACATGATACATCGGCGTACAAGTATGTACACTCCTAAAGAAATCTAACAAAAAAAACATCATGCCCACGAAATAAGGCATACATCCTTGAGATATCATACATGTGTATAAATCTGTACACAACCACAACTAATTTAAGTAAAACAGAATTCATACTCAAATTGCAGTCCATATACCACTGAAATAACATGTTGTTGTACAAATATGTGCACAACTACAACAAATCTAACAAAACCAACATTTATACCCACATAACAGTCCATAGACCCCTGAAATAGCATTACAGTGTATAAATATGTACACTACCACAACAAATATGTACACTACCAACATTTATGCCCACAGAACAATCCATACATCCCTGAAACAGTACTACGATATATAGAATTTTACACTATCACAAAATATCGGCATTCACACACATAAAAAGCCATACATCTCTGAAACAACATGCCGGTATACAGATCCGTAAATTATCATAACAAATCTAACAAAAATAGCATTCATACACACATAACATGCCATACATCCCTGAAACAACACGTCGGTGTACAGATCTGTATACTATCATAGCAAATCTAAAAAAAATAGCACTCGTACACATATAATAACAGTCCAATATATGAAAGTAGCAGAGGATCTTACCTTTTGTTACTTGAATATATGTTGAATCTTCTTTTGTTGTTGTTTTTTCTTCTTTGAATGTCTTGATTTCTATTCAATCGCCGATGTCCTTTTAGATAATGATGGTTTTGGATCTTTTCCTACCTAATTAGATGCTGAGTCTGATGCTTGTTGTCGTTTCATTCTCTTTGAAGCCCTTGATTTGTTTTAATTCATTGATTTCGATTTAAATGATGATTCTGGACTGTTTTGTTGTCGCATCTTCTTCACCATGATGTTATTGTTGCTTTTATGTTCATCCATAGCTAGGGTTCTGATTTGAATCTTCACTAATTTCTGTTTTTTTTCTCTCGGTCAAAATGATTTTTATGATTTTTTTTTCGTTTTTTTTCCAGTTTATTAAGAAGAATAATGGTTTAATTCGCAGCACGTGTGGATTACGAAAAACGTGCGAAGGAGATTAATATCTTTGCATATTTTTTAGACTAATCTGTACCTAATTGACTCGGGCTGGACTAAACAGTATTTTTGGACTAAACCGTATTTTTCCAATTCCTAAATTGATACAGCAATTTATTAGCCCCAACCATCGTAATGGGACGCCGTTGAGACACTAGCGCATTAGCCCTACCACCATCATGGTCGTCATGCTCAATGGGACACAGTTCCTCGTAGTGGTGTGGTACGCATATATGCATATGGGCTGGGGACCTCTAGTCTCTTCCTTCCTTTTCATCCTTATGTAGCATAAGAATATCTTTCTAGTTTCGTGATGCTTGCTGAAAATTAAAGTCCTTGTCAAAAAACTCCAAAATTGAAGATTATCGTCTGAATTGTGATTAGCTCTTCTGAAAAGTCAATAATACAAATATCAGACCTGAATTTGCATATGAGCACCTACCATACAGTTGTTGCTGCTCCCACTCAATGGTGGAGTCGGATCAAGTCAGGTTACCAAGTAGGAGACAAAAAAAATAACCTGGATTGTCGAAGCAAAACAAGAGATATCTTATAAATTTAGGCTAAGTGGGGAAACTGGATCTTGCTTTTATTTGGCTTCGCCCATGCTCCCACTAATGTGCTCCATCCAAAATTCAAGAAAGAGAACAGAATTACCACACATCCTTTTATACTTTACCGATCTCTGGTTGAAATGGAAAAAAATACCATGTAAGCCCAGGTGATTGTTAATCTATTCACGAGAAAGACAAGTGTAGTACAAATCTTGTTAATCTATTCACGTGATAATTGTTGAATTGATTAGCCATACGGCAGAATACAACAACAACGAGAAAAAAAAAAAACAGATATAACTAAAGAGATCTCCGTGCAAGTATTAACTCCAAAAACTGCAGTAGTCCATGACTCCATGCTGCATTCCACGAAAAAGTAACCTTCCTGTAGGGGATCAAGTAGCATTCCTTATGCCAATGCTGGCAAAACGTCGCTTTCGAAGAACTTTTAAAAACTTAAATAACTGTATTTTCCACTCGTGTGTGGATGAAAATGACCTTGTCAGTCACTAGGCACTCCACAAATTGCTGTCCACGGTGTCGAGATAGTGAAAATCTAGTGGTGGTGGATCAAGTGGCATCCCTTCAGCCATGCTGGCAATTATTTCTGGCATATAATACAATGCTTCTTCATCGAAAAATGCATCCGGCCTAAAAGATATATCGGTAAATATCTCTGCAACTTCAACCGGTCTGGATGCCTTAGAGGTGACAGATTGTGATGATTTCTTTCTAATCGATGATGATTTTGAATAAGTGGGGAGTGGAAAAGCACGAGCGGCTTCGGCAGCAGCAATTTGAATATCTCTAGGGGACGATGACTTAGCCCGAGTTAACACCCATAGAGAATCTTCGAAATTTAATGGAGCCAAATTCCCTCTAAGAGCTAATGCAGCAACATCATAAGCTCTAGCTGCCATTTCAGGAGTTGAATGAGCTCCAAGCCATATTCTTGATTTGCTATTGGGTTCTCTAAGAGCAACCACAGTCACGACCAAATTTGGGTACTAAACCCAAATTTGGTCCCAGAAAGTATCGCAGTGGTGAGGAGTAAACCCAAATTTGGTCGCCAAATTTAGGGTTTGAGACCAAATGTGGTCGTCGGCCCAGACTAAAAAAGATATAGTGGGACGGAAGTATTAGGAGCGTATGATATCAGGCGTAAGTTTAATCACCGTATACAATCAGGCGAGCATATAATCACCGTATGAGTCAGGCGCATGTATTAACTCCGCCCCCTTCAAACGCGTCAGACGATGTTAATACTTACGCCTGAAATGGGACGGATGTATAAAGGGCGTATGAATGAGGCGCAGTTATAAAAAACGTCTGGGTTGGGCGCATGTATTGTGAGCGTCTGTGTCTAGGCGTATCTTTAATGTACGTCTCTTGTCCATCTACCCTCCGCGTTTCTTCATTAGCTTCTATCAAACACAAATGAAGTTGCATTTCTCATTGAAGCTGGTTGTTCTTATCGAAAGGAAAAAAATCTGAGAAGGGTTCACAATGGTTGGAATAAAAGCCAGCAGTGGTGATGGTTTTGAAAGCTAGATGGATTTTTGGAGTTCAGGCATGAGTAATGATTTAATAAACTTGGGATAATGATGACCTAACAGCATCAACAGTGGATACAGGAGATGCTGATGTTGCTTCCATTGTTCCAATCGGTTGATGGCTGCATACAAAGGAAGAATGGATCCTCAAATTTGCTCGAGTATGGTACTGGCCGTTGATTCGTACAACTGAATGAGAGATAAAGTTCACGGCAACAGAACGAGATGCAGAGTGTTAACTGGTTGCTCGAGCTGTGCTATTGCCGGAAGATGGAGAAATGGAACAGTGGCGTCAGGGGTTGTTGGCCGATGGTGCTGTGACTGATATGGCATTGCTCGTGTTATGCTCGAGTTTGAGAACTTTTGGAAAGAATGATGGGTTGGCTGATATTAAGCTACTGCAATCGTCGGTGTTGGAAAAAGAAGAGACGAAGAAAGATGTTAGACGAATTGGTTTCACGACACAGACGCAGTTTCTATCTGCGTTTGAATGAGACGCCATTTGTAACTCCGTCCCAGCAAACGCAATTACCATCTACGTCCCGTGCACGGCGTGAATAATACCTACGTCCCATTCAAGCGCGCATTATACCTCCGTTTCATTCAGACGCATATTATGAACACGCTCCATCAAGAAACGTGGATATAAGTTGCGTCCCGCATCAAGCGTGGATATAAGTTCCGCTTCACCAAAATTTGGTATTCTCCCACTGGGCTTGAACACACGGAAAACCAAATTTTTTTGGTTTTTAATCTGGCTTTTGGTATTTGGTCCATCTCATGACTGTGGTTGCTCTAACTTCACATACCCATTTATCGTTTTTCCTCAATCTTACTCCTCTATAAATTGGATGTCTAGTTTCTTTAAATATCTTTCTCCCTGCCCTTTTCTTATGTGACAACAACTCTGGTGCAGATATGGGACTCTGGATCAATTCTTCTATGTCTGAAATGGAGTCTGCGCTTGACGATGATGAAGGTGAATTCGAATACTCAGACGACTGTTCAGAATTCATTTTTATGTTTTAGGAGATGGAAGAAGTTCAATTGGAACTTCAAGATTAGATAGATGAGTTTGAAATAAGAGTATCAGGGAATCAGAAGGTATACTTATATAGAAGATATTTAAAATGCTTAAAACCCCACAAAGTGTACGAGGTAAGCACAAGCGCACAAACAAAAACAAAAACAATGACAAAGACATTGATATTATATTTCTCTGGTAAGCTTAAGAACACCGAGATGTTTGACAACAGTGAATACTTAACCACTGATATCCATGCTGAACAACAATTAGAAACTGCCGTGTGTCCAACATGCTTTTGGATGGGGTTTTCGAATGAGTATCTTTGGGGAAATCTTTCTTTGATAACAGATGGTGCTAGATGATACCCCTGTGCCATGTGCATTAACCCTACTAAGGCTAAGATCATCATTTTCATGCTTATGATAGGGGGGGGGGGGGGGGGGGGGGGGGGCATATAGGGACCTCTTGTTTGATCCTTTCTTTCGCATCCTTATTCGTTGAAACTAATGGTCCTTATCGTTGAATCAAGATTTCCAATATTGACTTGCCCATCCATTAACTGTTTTCATGTTTGGCCGTTTATATAACCGACTTAATTAATTGCGTTATACGAGTTCATTTTCATCTTCTTTCGGTTAGTCTCTATGTTACATTGTCTGGGTTCTTTGGGTTTCAGCGGTTAATAATATTTGGGCGACCTTATTCTCGCACGAAAATCTTAAGCTAGGTTAGTTAGTGTTGTGCCAAAGCCTCCGGAAGTATTTAGGTTTGCACTACTACGAGATAGCTCAATATCGCCAAGAACACAATCACACACACAAGAAGAATAAGTATTTAACGAGGTTGAATCCTCGGGAAGGAATAGCAATTTTATATATCACCGTATAGGTTGGAATATACAAAGCTCAAGCAGAGAAGAAGAGAACTCTTTCTAGTTCTGGTGTGTTTTCTCTAGTTCTCTCTATGACTATTTGTACACATCAATAGGAGTGGACACATTCCTTAACAATGATTACTTTCCTACAAGTATATGGTTTCCTAACTTAGCTCTAGGAAACATCTCTTAAGCTTCTATACTTAGGACACAAGTACTTGGTTTCCTTAACCAACTAGATTTCCTAATCTTAATCCTTGACCGACCTACCAATAATTTTTCACCTCGGATCATGCATTCATGCATGAGACGATCAATAGATAAAATCACCTCCATCTTCCAACGTCGATTGAACTATCACTGGCTGCCTACGTATCCTCAATAGGAATCAAACCCGACCGTAGTTCTCTCAAATGGCCTTGCTAGAAGACCTCCACCTGGTTCCTAAGAACCTCTACCCAAAAAGGGCCTTTCACCAAACCGGAAGGATGTGGATCAATTTCGAACAATGTCGAAATTTGATCCCAGATACTACTTTAGTCAACATATCAGCTGGATTGTCTTTGGTATCGATCTTCACAAGTGCAATGTCTTCTTCTTCAAGAATTTCTCTCACAAAGTGAAATCGTACGTCTATATGTTTGGTTCTAGCATAATGCACTTGATTCTTATCCAAATAATTGCACTTAGACTATCACAATGCACAGGCAGTTGGTATTGTACAACTCCTAAGTCATTTAGTAAACCTTGTAACCATATAGCCTCCTTAAATGCCTCAGTCACTACCATATACTCCGCCTCCGTAGTTGAAAGCGCCACAGTAGACTGCAAGAATGATCTCCAACTTACTGGTGCCCTTGCTACAGTAAATACATACCCTGTAGTTGAACGTCCCTTGTCCAAATGACCAGCATAGTCAGAATCCACATACCCAATACACAACTGATTGTTACTTCTATCCTTCACAAACTCTAAGCCAACATCAACTGTACCATAAAGATACCTCAAAATCCATTTCACAGCATGCCAATGTCCCTTACCAGGGAAATGCATATAACAGCTGACCATATTAACTGCATGTGAAATGTCCGGCCTTGTACATACCATCGTATACATCAAGCTACCAACAGCCTCAGAATATGGGACTTGGGCCATATACTTTCGCTCTTCTTCAGTAGTGGGAGACATACGAGCATTCAACTTAAAATGAGCAGCAAGGGGAGTACTTAAAGATTTAGTTCCTTCGTAAACACCAAACTTCTGTAACACTTTCTTCAAATATGCCTTCTGAGACAAACAAACCTTACCCTTCTCTCTGTCACGTTGAATATGGGACTTGGGCATATAGGGACCTCTTGTTTGATCCTTTCTTTCGATCCTTATTCGTTGAAACTAATGGTCCTTATCGTTGAATCAAGATTTCCAATATTGACTTGCCCATCCATTAACTGTTTTCATGTTTGGCCGTTTATATAACCGACTTAATTAATTGCGTTATACGAGTTCATTTTCATCTTCTTTCGGTTAGTCTCTATGTTACATTGTCTGGGTTCTTTGGGTTTCAGCGGTTAATAATATTTGGGCGACCTTATTCTCGCACGAAAATCTTAAGCTAGGTTAGTTAGTGTTGTGCCAAAGCCTCCGGAAGTATTTAGGTTTGCACTACTACGAGATAGCTCAATATCGCCAAGAACACAATCACACACACAAGAAGAATAAGTATTTAACGAGGTTGAATCCTCGGGAAGGAATAGCAATTTTATATATCACCGTATAGGTTGGAATATACAAAGCTCAAGCAGAGAAGAAGAGAACTCTTTCTAGTTCTGGTGTGTTTTCTCTAGTTCTCTCTATGACTATTTGTACACATCAATAGGAGTGGACACATTCCTTAACAATGATTACTTTCCTACAAGTATATGGTTTCCTAACTTAGCTCTAGGAAACATCTCTTAAGCTTCTATACTTAGGACACAAGTACTTGGTTTCCTTAACCAACTAGATTTCCTAATCTTAATCCTTGACCGACCTACCAATAATTTTTCACCTCGGATCATGCATTCATGCATGAGACGATCAATAGATAAAATCACCTCCATCTTCCAACGTCGATTGAACTATCACTGGCTGCCTACGTATCCTCAATAGGAATCAAACCCGACCGTAGTTCTCTCAAATGGCCTTGCTAGAAGACCTCCACCTGGTTCCTAAGAACCTCTACCCAAAAAGGGCCTTTCACCAAACCGGAAGGATGTGGATCAATTTCGAACAATGTCGAAATTTGATCCCAGATACTACTTTAGTCAACATATCAGCTGGATTGTCTTTGGTATCGATCTTCACAAGTGCAATGTCTTCTTCTTCAAGAATTTCTCTCACAAAGTGAAATCGTACGTCTATATGTTTGGTTCTAGCATAATGCACTTGATTCTTATCCAAATAATTGCACTTAGACTATCACAATGCACAGGCAGTTGGTATTGTACAACTCCTAAGTCATTTAGTAAACCTTGTAACCATATAGCCTCCTTAAATGCCTCAGTCACTACCATATACTCCGCCTCCGTAGTTGAAAGCGCCACAGTAGACTGCAAGAATGATCTCCAACTTACTGGTGCCCTTGCTACAGTAAATACATACCCTGTAGTTGAACGTCCCTTGTCCAAATGACCAGCATAGTCAGAATCCACATACCCAATACACAACTGATTGTTACTTCTATCCTTCACAAACTCTAAGCCAACATCAACTGTACCATAAAGATACCTCAAAATCCATTTCACAGCATGCCAATGTCCCTTACCAGGGAAATGCATATAACAGCTGACCATATTAACTGCATGTGAAATGTCCGGCCTTGTACATACCATCGTATACATCAAGCTACCAACAGCCTCAGAATATGGGACTTGGGCCATATACTTTCGCTCTTCTTCAGTAGTGGGAGACATACGAGCATTCAACTTAAAATGAGCAGCAAGGGGAGTACTTAAAGATTTAGTTCCTTCGTAAACACCAAACTTCTGTAACACTTTCTTCAAATATGCCTTCTGAGACAAACAAACCTTACCCTTCTCTCTGTCACGTTGAATATGGGACTTGGGCATATAGGGACCTCTTGTTTGATCCTTTCTTTCGATCCTTATTCGTTGAAACTAATGGTCCTTATCGTTGAATCAAGATTTCCAATATTGACTTGCCCATCCATTAACTGTTTTCATGTTTGGCCGTTTATATAACCGACTTAATTAATTGCGTTATACGAGTTCATTTTCATCTTCTTTCGGTTAGTCTCTATGTTACATTGTCTGGGTTCTTTGGGTTTCAGCGGTTAATAATATTTGGGCGACCTTATTCTCGCACGAAAATCTTAAGCTAGGTTAGTTAGTGTTGTGCCAAAGCCTCCGGAAGTATTTAGGTTTGCACTACTACGAGATAGCTCAATATCGCCAAGAACACAATCACACACACAAGAAGAATAAGTATTTAACGAGGTTGAATCCTCGGGAAGGAATAGCAATTTTATATATCACCGTATAGGTTGGAATATACAAAGCTCAAGCAGAGAAGAAGAGAACTCTTTCTAGTTCTGGTGTGTTTTCTCTAGTTCTCTCTATGACTATTTGTACACATCAATAGGAGTGGACACATTCCTTAACAATGATTACTTTCCTACAAGTATATGGTTTCCTAACTTAGCTCTAGGAAACATCTCTTAAGCTTCTATACTTAGGACACAAGTACTTGGTTTCCTTAACCAACTAGATTTCCTAATCTTAATCCTTGACCGACCTACCAATAATTTTTCACCTCGGATCATGCATTCATGCATGAGACGATCAATAGATAAAATCACCTCCATCTTCCAACGTCGATTGAACTATCACTGGCTGCCTACGTATCCTCAATAGGAATCAAACCCGACCGTAGTTCTCTCAAATGGCCTTGCTAGAAGACCTCCACCTGGTTCCTAAGAA
Organism: Papaver somniferum; assembly: GCF_003573695.1. NCBI lineage: Eukaryota > Viridiplantae > Streptophyta > Magnoliopsida > Ranunculales > Papaveraceae > Papaver > Papaver somniferum. Next base: position 6,791,541 of record NC_039368.1, on the reverse strand, counting down.
CCTCTACCCAAAAAGGGCCTTTCACCAAACCGGAAGGATGTGGATCAATTTCGAACAATGTCGAAATTTGATCCCAGATACTACTTTAGTCAACATATCAGCTGGATTGTCTTTGGTATCGATCTTCACAAGTGCAATGTCTTCTTCTTCAAGAATTTCTCTCACAAAGTGAAATCGTACGTCTATATGTTTGGTTCTAGCATAATGCACTTGATTCTTATCCAAATAATTGCACTTAGACTATCACAATGCACAGGCAGTTGGTATTGTACAACTCCTAAGTCATTTAGTAAACCTTGTAACCATATAGCCTCCTTAAATGCCTCAGTCACTACCATATACTCCGCCTCCGTAGTTGAAAGCGCCACAGTAGACTGCAAGAATGATCTCCAACTTACTGGTGCCCTTGCTACAGTAAATACATACCCTGTAGTTGAACGTCCCTTGTCCAAATGACCAGCATAGTCAGAATCCACATACCCAATACACAACTGATTGTTACTTCTATCCTTCACAAACTCTAAGCCAACATCAACTGTACCATAAAGATACCTCAAAATCCATTTCACAGCATGCCAATGTCCCTTACCAGGGAAATGCATATAACAGCTGACCATATTAACTGCATGTGAAATGTCCGGCCTTGTACATACCATCGTATACATCAAGCTACCAACAGCCTCAGAATATGGGACTTGGGCCATATACTTTCGCTCTTCTTCAGTAGTGGGAGACATACGAGCATTCAACTTAAAATGAGCAGCAAGGGGAGTACTTAAAGATTTAGTTCCTTCGTAAACACCAAACTTCTGTAACACTTTCTTCAAATATGCCTTCTGAGACAAACAAACCTTACCCTTCTCTCTGTCACGTTGAATCTCCATACCAAGAATCTTCTTAGCCTCTCCTAGATCTTTCATCTCAAACTCAGATGACAACTTGCACTTCAAATTATCGATCTCTTTCTTGTTATTCGATGCAATCAGCATATCATCGACATACAAGAGCAAATATATGAAAGATCTATCACGTAGCTTCTTGAAGTATACACAATGGTCATAGTGACTTCTTGTGTATGTATGGCCAATCATAAACTGATCAAATCGCTTGTACCACTGTCTTGGAGACTGCTTCAGCCCATACAACGATTTTTTCAGCTTGCATACACAATCTTCTTTTCCAGCAACCTTGAACCCACTCGGATGAGTCATACAGATCTCCTCTTCTAGATCACCATGTAAGAACGCCGTCTTAACATCTAGCTGAACTAGGTCTAAATCATATTGTGCTACCAAGGCCAACAAAATACAAATTGATGAGTGTTTTACTATCGGAGAGAACACCTCATTGTAGTCAATCCTTTCTCTTTGGGCATAAACTTTTGCAACTAACCTTGCTTTGTAGCGTACTTGATTCACCGAAGATCCTTCTTTCTTAGCATATACCCACTTGAACCCTATGGCATTCTTACCGTTCGGAAGGTTCATAAGAATCCATGTGCCGTTCTTGTAAAGAGACTCCATCTCGTTCTGCATTGCACCATCCCATTATTTACACTCTACACTACGTAAAGCTTCTAAATTGGAAGTAGGAGTACCATCTTCAACAACTGGTAATGCATAAGCAATGTAATCATTCATCTAACCAGGCTTCCTGGTTGATCTTCTCGGTTTGCTGGTTGCTATGGTCTCCGTGAACGTAGCTTCTGTATCTTCTACTGACTCTTGTTCCTCTTTCTCAACAGTGTCACTATTATTTTGAACTTCAGTAGCTACTTCTCTTGAAGACCCACTGTCTTCAGATGTATTCTGAACAGATACAGACTTAACTGGAATTGGTGGAGTTGCATCAATCTCCACCTGCTGCAAACGCTCACTAGTATTGGTGCTTCTGTCCTCCACCTGCAGAGAACCCCATGACTTTACCATAGACATCTCATCAAATGTGACATCTCTACTCATGACTATCTTCTTCTCAACTGGATTCCAAATCTTGAACCCTTTTACTCCACTCTTCATACCCACAAAGATTCCTTTTACAGCACGGCTATCAAGCTTGTTTTCACTAACATGATACCACGCTGGACAACCAAAAATATGAATTGAGTCATAATCATAAGCTGGTTTACCAAACCACTTCTCCATAGGAGTTTTACCTTCTAATGAGGAAGCACGCGTACGTAACTGCCTCATTCCAAAGCGCCTTACCTAATCCAGCATTAGATAACATACATCGTACCTTCTCCAGCAAAGTAAGATTCATGCGTTCAGCTACCCCATTCTGTTGCGGTGTCTTCTTAACTGTGAAGTGCCTCTTTATCCCCTCATCCTGACATACTTGCAAAAAAGGATCACTCTTGTACTCTCCACCATTGTCCGAACGTAGTATTTTGATCTTTCTGCCAGCTTGAGTCTCAATTTCCTTTTTCCACCTCACAAAGATTTCTAGTACTTCATTCTTATGCCTCATGGTGTACACCCATACGCGCCTAGAATAATCATCAATGAACGACAAAAACCAATGTTTCCCTTCCAATGATGCATTCTTGGAAGGACCCCAAACATATGAGTGAACATAGTCAAGAACTCCACTAGTATTGTGGATAGCTGTGCCAAAGATTGTTCTTGTTTTCTTTCCCTTAACACAATGTTCACAAAATGCTAACTTGCAGGCAATAACACCTTTCAACAAGTCTTGTTGAATCAACCTATGCAACGACTTCTCACCTGGATGTGAAAGTCTCATGTGCCATAGCTTCGTCTTCTCGGTAGATGCTCTCTCGATGTGTTCAGAAATAGACACATCCTCTGTTGTTGTACTCCCAATCAAGTAATACAAGTTATGATGACGTGTGCCCTTCATGATTACCATAGATCCAGATATTACCTTTAGAACACCATTCTCAGCGACTATCTTATAGCCCTTAGCTTTTAAAGTTCCGAGTGAAATCAGATTTTTTTTTATGGCAGGTACAAATCTTACCTCCTTCAGCTCTCTAACCATACCATCATGCATCTTGATAAGAACACTACCAATCCCAATCACCATGTAGGTATGATTGTTTCCCATACGAACTTCTCCATCAAGCTCTTCAAAACTTGAGAACCAGTCCCGATATGGACATATATGATATGTTGCTCCAGTATATAATACCCATGTACCATCTGTAATAACACAAGATGATGGTGTCACAGTTAGAGAGAAATCAGAAGCATCATCTGATTCTTCATTACCTTTAGCAATGTTCACCTCAGTATTACCGTTATCTCCTTCTCTCGCCTTACGCTTGGTACAATCCTTATCCCAATGACCAAAGTCATGGCACCAAGCACACTCATCTTTCCGCAGTCACGTTCCACTCTTAGAACATCCTCTACCTTTACCATAACCACCAGTATTCCTTCTCATGTCTGTTGAACGACCTCTTGCAAGAAGCACATTATTATTAGCTTCACTTGCAAGGTCTTCACGGTCCATCTTCCTGAACTCCTCACTACGCAATGCTGTAGTGACCTCAGCGTATGTTATCTTATCCTTGCCGTGCATTAATGCTTTAATCACGGGTTCATACTTTTCAGGAAGAGAGTTTATCAGACATAAAGCTTGTTCCTCGTCGTCGATTATCTCATCGTAGTTAACCAACTCAACAAGAAGTTTATTATATGAATCTAGGTTCTCGGTTAGGGTTGCACCTCTGTTCATGTTATAGCGATACAAATTCCTTTTAAGATGTATCATATTGGCCACGTTCTTTACAAGGTATTCCTTCTCTAGCTTTTCCCAGAGATCCTTAGCTGAAGTCTCGCGCTGATAATAAACTCTTACTGTAGTTGCTAATACCCTCGTATCAAATCATGACATAATTTATTCATCTTGTTCCACTGCTTTTCAGACATCTCCACTGGCTGACCTTCTAGAGCTTCATCTAGGTCAAGATGAACAAGAGCATCCATTACGTCCGTTCTCCATAAACCAAAGTTATTGGTTCCTGTAACATTTCTTCCTTGAGTTGTGATCTATGTGAATGAAGTATTTCTTATTTTGTTTCTTTATCTTTATTTGTGGAATCCGAATGTTCTCCTAAAGGATTTTTCGGATCTTCGTCCCCGTCAACCATTGTTCACAAACAAACAAACAAATATAGATAAAAAACAGAACCTTTGAGATTTTTATTACCTCAAGCAATCTTCAGAAGAAAAAAAAAATACCTTCACTTCATTTGCAATTCGAATACCTGTATCCAAGAGCGTCTCCTTGCTCTGATACCAATTGTTGCGCCAAAGCCTGCGGAAGCGTTTAGGTTTGCACTACTACGAGGTAGCTCAATATCTCCAAGAACAAAATCACACACACAAGAAGAACAAGTATTTAACGAGGTTGAATCCTCGGGAAGGAATAGATTTATATATCACCGTATAGGTTGGAATATACAAAGATCAAGCAGAGAAGAAGAGAGCTCTTTCTAGTTCTGGTGTGTTTTCTCTAGTTCTCTCTATGGTTATTTATACACATCAATAGGAGTGGACACATTCCTTAACAAGGATTACTTTCCTACAAGTATATGGTTTCCTAACTTAGCTCTAAGAGACAAACCTCTTAATCTTCTATACTTAGGACACAAGTACTTGGTTTCCTTAACCAACTAGATTTCCTAATCTAGTCCTTGACCGACCTACCAACAGTTAGGCCATGGATTCCTATACCCACTTCTGATTTTGTAGATTGAGAGTGTTGTTGTATGTAACTACTTGTTAGATTTTCTATGATGTTCAAGGCATTTTGTGGTAAAGACTCACGTCGACGCAATTTTTTCGCTCCTACTCATATGCATCCATAAAGAATATTCGATACAAAAAAGAGATCGCACCTATATTTCACCATCCATGTCTCGTGACTTATCTGCAAAACTAAAATATCTTGTACCTTCTTACGATAATTAGAACTGTTGATGACTTGGACAATGTTTTTTGGTGGAGTTTATTAACCATCTTTACCCCAGGTGGTTGTGCAACATAGCCCTTTTCTTTTTTTTGTTACAGTAATAATTGCTCAAAAATAAAAAGAAAAAAAAATGAAAACAAATTGAGTCCACAAGTCCCTTAAAACGAACTTGCATTCTCACTCGTATATATAAGATCCAAATCTAAATGAAATCGTGAAAACAAACAAAAATTTCAGAGAATGTAGTTGCAGGAAATCCTACAACCTACATCCAAGTAAATCTCTGAAATAAATCTAAGACATCATTAGGAAAACTCTAAATCATTTTATTAAAATATAGAACAAATACAAAGTAGATGTATGAAAACCCTAATTTGGAGAGAAAAATAGATTTCTCTCTCCTAAAATTCTTATCTAAGCTCTCAAAAAGATCTCTCTCTTTACAATGGGTTCTTGTCCCTTTTATAGAGATTACATAGTGGAGGACAGCTAATAAAGACATTATTTTCGGATCTGGGAGGGCGTTATTATCGTCCTTCATTATATTTGCTGCGATGATCTTTTAACTACCGCGCTGATCCTCACACTTTTGGTGTGTCGTCAGCAGAAATATAAAGAGCGCGTCATATTCGCCTGCTATCAAATGATTCCTTCGCCTTACTATCAGGTGTGCGATATTTTGCACCCACATTTTGCCTCTTCTCGTATAATTCTTTTAAAGGAAATGGCGGTAAGAGAAGCTTTTATCTTCAGCATCTACCGACACTTTTCCGGAATTCCGGCATGACCGTCTACACCTGTTGACTTTACGACTCACTGATTGACACGTCTCTAGTGAATCCCCTTTTTTACTAGTAACCGCCTCTTATCATCAATCCTCTAATTATTGCGCCTGTGGGATGAAATATCTCGGGAAAAGGAATGAAATCTTTTATCTACCCTAATACGCCTTCAATATTCTTTTTTACCTTCTTTCTTCTTTTTCTCTGCAACTTTCTCTTTTGCTGATGTTCTTCTGCGGTTACTGCTGCTTAGCTTTGTTTTTATTGTTTCTTCTTTTCAAATCTATCATTCCATCTTTATATTTTAATCTCACCGTTCCGAAATCCTAACTATCTTAATCTTGATTGATCTGATCATCCTTTGATTTCAAACCTTTTGACTTTTCTTTTTTTATTCCATATTCCCATACTTTGAATGGATCCTCGAGCAGGACAGAAACTTCTTAAGGAACTCGTAAGACTGAAGGAAGAACTTAAAACCAAAGGAATCACATTGACAGTTCCCCAAGGTTCGAGCCATAATATCTTGCTTAGACTTGATTGGTTCGCGTCTGAACAATGGAATGACCAGAGGGTCATTGTTTCGCTTGGACAACTTTCTGCTGGGTTCCCCATTCCTCTTTACAATCCTGACATCCCTTTTTTTTATGAGTTGTTGGCGAATATTCAATTTTCTCGTGGAATATTCCAATTAAGTGGTGATTGCATCAGGATTATGGTGGAGTATTCTCGCCGTGCTGCTGGCTTGGAGTCCTCTGATCCTCAATATGTGAAGGTTCCTCCTAAGAAAGAGGAATATACAGTGGAGAATTTTTTTAAGCATTATGATGTCGCCCTTGTCGCTAATGAACGCTACCGTTGGGGCGTTCACTTGATGGGAGCGGATGGTTTCGCAGAGCACAAAAAGATCATGCGTGATGTTGATTTTCACAATAAAGGCAATGATTTTGCTCGATTATCAAAGGATACTCGCTGGATGGAGTTTCCCCTCATTATGGATGGCCCTTTTATTACTGGTAGGGGTGCTGACGGATTGGATCTTCCCCTTCCTAATAAATTTGCTACCTATAAACCTTGGGTCTTTCATTGGCCTGAGGAAAAGAAAGAGGTATGTTTATTTTAATTCAGCCATTTTATTCATTTCTCTTCTCCTTTTGCTTCCTTATTTTATTCATTGTCGCCTTTAACTCCAGATGTCGAAGAAAAAAAAGAAGAATTTGTTGAAGGCGTCACCTTTGCACTCCAAGGAAGTAAGAAATAATCTTATCTGTTTTAACAAATTGTTTCCTCTGTTTCTTATCTAACGTGGAGCGTGTAGGTTGAGCCTGAGGATACTGCCAATTCCAACAATGAATTTCTTCCGTCTGATGTTGGTCGTCTTTCTTCAAAGGAGAAATGTAAAAATAAAGGGACGATTCCAAAGTCTGTTTCTGGGGGTGCTTTCAAGAAGAGAAGAGATCTTAGCCTGCTCCTTTGAACACTTGTTCTCACGATGATGCTTTGCTTTCTCCTGATGGTTCTGCCTCTGCATCTTCTATGGGAATTCTTTCTGATCTTTTCAGTAACTCTTTGTCAACTATCAATAATCCCGTGTTAGGTCGAGCATGTGATGCGGTTGTCAAACTTTGCGAAGCTCCTTCATCAAGTCATGAATCTCTTCACCGAATTGCCTCTGCCGTGATCCCATATTTTAAACTTGCTATTGAGTCTTTGGTAAGTTTCTTTTTCTTATATTAATCAGTTTCTATAATTTTGATTATATTCTTGTTATTCATAATTGACGCCTACTTGTGTTGATGTAGAATTCGTGTATGTCTCATGATGTCATTAATGACTTACGCGGAAAGATCCGAAATCTTGAGGATGAGAATCCCAAAATCAAATGCGATCTTTTTGCTTACAGTAATGATATGATAGAACTCCGCCAGAGAAACAAGAAACTTATTGGTCTGTATTTCAATCCTTTCCTGATCTAGATATCAACGCGTCATTTTTCGCCTTTCTTTGATGATGTGTGTTTGCAGAGGTTTATAACTTAACCGATCAAGCAATCAGTTACCCATTTGAAGACTCTATCATCTTAGAGCATCTTAATGTCGCCTTGAATAACTCTTCGGTTGATGAATTATAAACTCTTAGTTTGGAGGAGATCAAATCAAGATATGAAACCTTTAAGTTCGATCATATGCTATGTTGTATTAGGCCCTAGGACAGGCGAGGCGCCAACCCTAGCGCCTAAGGCGCACCTAGGCGTGGAGGAAAAATTAGAAAACTGCACATACACATATACTTTGACGCCTTGGGTGCCTTACTTCCTAGGAGATCCCTGGGAGCCTAGTGCGCCTAGGCGACCGCCCAGGGGGCCTTTTACAACATAGATCATAGGTCCATGATATCTATCAATAACAACTTTAAATCCCGCCTTCATAAGCCAAGGGAAGAGATTAACAGTTTAGAGTCAAAAAGGAGTGCCCTAATAACCGAAAAAGATAATGCGATTCTTAAGGGTGCTCAGGCTTTAAAGGAGTTTCAAGAAACAATACTCCAATTTCATTAAGAAAGGGACCAGGCCATAAGTAAATTGACAACTTGACTGCTCGCAAATATATGATACGCTCTCGTCTGCTCATAGAGAGCAATGATGAGTTTGAATGGGCTGTAAGGATTATTGATAATGCTAGAGCAGGCTTAGCCACGAGTGTTAGCTTAAAACTGAACATGCTGAGGTGGTTAAGGCTATTATTTCTAAAAAAGAAGGTTGCTCAAAATCCTTCTCTAATTAGTTCGATCTTCATTCTCATGAGCCTCTTTTTTGTCTTTTGCTCTCATGGGGCATTAATTTTTTTGTCCTCTTTTGTAGCTGTTGAAAAAGATCATCTTCAACAAATTGATGATTTAAAGTCGAGGCTTACTTCTAGGGATTTCAAGTACCGCAGCCTTAAGGAAAAGCTGGTGATTGATGTCTCCAACACTAATAGGAATGCGTTTCGCCTTCAGAATGAAAATGTTAAGAAGAATGCTGATGAGATCTGTACTGAATACAATCTTCCTTTCGTAGATTTCGAATTTCCTGATGTTCCTCCCAATGATAATGAAATAGAAATCTCTGATGGTGAAGAGGAGTACGAAGAATATGAGGAAGTTAATGAAGAAGAAAGTGACTCAGCATGTACTAGAGATCTTTGTCTCCTTTCGTCTTTTCCTTTTTTTTTTGTAAGAGATTTGTCTTATATTTTTATGTACATATTCTTTTCTTACTCGTATATCCTCCTTCTTGTTGTTCTAGATGTTCCCAAGCTTGGAGGGCTTTTTCTTCTTCTATGAATATCCTTTCTTGTTTAATTTATGTACTCTTTCCTTCACTTGATTGTTAATGAAAACAAAACACTATCTCTTCTAGTATCATAATTAATTGATTGTAACTGGTAATAATGTATGCATAATTCTATCCTATAAAGGCAAATAACATTCTACTTCCACATTTATATTCCCCTACTTGCCTCTGTTCTTCGACTTTATGGTTATAGATTATGCACACGTGCGTTAACATTTATAGGAGTATTTAGAAACATAAAATACTTTATATGCGTAATATTCGCTTTAACAGTTTTGATCAACCAGATTCATACCTCCATTTTATGTTTACATTCTTTCGCCTTTATTAGATTTCTTTTTGCATCCCTTTTTGTTGATAAGTTCGCCCTTAATTTCTGCCTCAGTTCTTTCTTTTATTTTCATATATGGTTGTTTGTCTTTTTGACCTTTTGTTTTGTATTTTTGTGCTAATATATCCGCTTTTCCTTTCATTTTAGGCATTCTCTTATTCGACCATGCCCTGCAAAATAACGTTAGTTACAGTTTTATAGGTCTTTTTTGTTTCTTTTGAGGTCTTATTATGCCTCCCTAAGTGGAGGTATCATTTATCCAACCCTTGTTGATAGGTCTTATGCTTGCCCCAAGGTATTATTTGTGGTAGGGTGGCGAAATCGCAAGCAGTCATTACTCTCTCAAGTAATGACCTATTGACTTCGCCTTATCATATTTCCGTATTATTGCCTCTGCAGGATATATTGATGCATCAATACAATAGACCTACGGTCTCCCTTGAGCCATAGCCCCATGATTTTGACGTCTTTGACACAATTCAGCTCCCTAATGGAGGGTGTCGTCCTTATCTTCCCCCTGATTTCCCCTTCAAGGAAGATTACCTCTAACTGGGTAGGTTAGGCTCTTCCCCTCCGGTTATGCCAACAATAAGTTGTTTTCGTGACCCCTTTCGAGATCACACCCTAAGTAAGGTGTCTTGAGGACCGAGTGTATCATAGTCAGGACTTGCCAACAATTGTTGGGAACACTGCAGACGCCCCAGGCAATCTTGACTCAATCATGTACCGCAGATCCCTGAACGAGTTTCTACGCTCCTTAGGAGAAAGCTTAGTACCTTCGGCTTTTAACCCAGGAGTCTCTGCTGGATAGGCTTTTGTTTCACCCCAATTCTCCATGACTCAGGTTCCAGGGTTTGTATAGCTTTCACCCGAGCCATGCATTACTAGGTTTTCCCCAATTATGATGCGCGTTAGGTCTTATTGTTGCCTCTTGCATTTACGCGAACTAGGGTGCACGCCAAAATTAGATGCCTAGCCTCCCTAGTTAGAGGTTTTAACTTTTATTGCCTCCTATTAAGGTCTTATTATAAGGTCTTATTTTTTCGTTTTTCTTCTACTTGTATTGTATATGAAGTATCTATTTATTTTGAAGAAGAGATCTTTCATTTTCATTCATATGTTTGATCAGTACAATACAAATGTATTCTTTATTTATTTATTCTCCTTCATAATAACTATTTATTGTAAACACATCACTTCTCAAGATAACTTCTCTGCTTTCTGCATCCTTTGTCTTCATTAAATTCGCACACATAAGGTATATTATGATTGCCACCTTGCCTAAGCGTAATATTTCTTCAAGTATATTTGATTCCAAGGATGGTCAAGCTTTCGTCCCACATTCTTTCCTTCACTATCCATCAATTCGTACATTCCATTTCCAACAAATTTCTTTATAATGTATGGTCCATACCGTGCCTTCTCCAATTTTTTGTCTCCACCTTTCTGATAAGGCCGGTATTCCCGAAATACTAGCTCTCCTAGATAGAGCTCCCCTTCTTTAACGCGCTTGTTATATTCACGATCTGATAATGATATTGTCTCCTTAGTGAAAATTTGATTCATTTCTCCTCCCTTACTCACAACATCAACCATTAATTTATCCTTTCTTTTCCCTTCCTTTATCTCTTCTTTCCAGTTTCTTCTCTTATTGGCACGCCCTTCACTTTTCTCAATATCTATTTCATTGCAATTTTTCGCCTCTATGGTGTCTCCTCTTATTATTCCTATTCCTTGGGGTAATGGAAACTTGATGAACTGATGGAATGTTGATGTGACTCTCAATATTCCATGTAGCCAAGGTCGGACTATCAAGGAATTGTAGGGAGACTCGACATCGACTACACAAAATACCACTTCTGTAGTTATATTCTTGAGTGGGATCTGCATGGTGATTTCTCCTTTAGGTTATTTTCCGATCCATTGAACTCATAAATTTTGTAAGTCGAAAGAATTAGCTCTGAATCTTTACGTCCCATAGTTTTGAACGCGCGGTAAAATATATAATATATCCACTGAGCTACCAGAATCTATTAGGATTCTATTTATCGCTCATACGTCTTTATCATCACTTTTCTCTTCTCCGTTCATCGACTTGTATAATTTCTAGGTTGACGACCAATGGACTGACATGCAATTCTCCGCCTCCTGAGACTTCTTCTGCACTGAATGAGATAGGTTGATTCTACCAACCTTGAAGTGGTGATATCTTGTCTAAGTTGAATATTTCCTTTCCTTCATCATCTCGTGCATGAACTCGATTTAACACATTGTCATGGAAATCTTCTATACTTCTGAATGGGTGAATTATCGAATTGAGATATAAGTTCTTCGCACTTGTTCCCACTTCGATCAGATATGTATTCTTTCCAGTCTCCGTTCTTGGTGCTGTTCCTTCTGGTGGTGGAGGTAAATTTGGTTGTGGTACAGCTAGGAAGTGGTTTAATTTACCTTGCCCGATCATTCTCAGTATAATTTTTTGCACATTTCAGCAGTTTTTTGTATTGTGGCCATGAAAGCGATGATAAGCACAAAATTCTCGGCTCCTTCTCCCTGATGGTGGCTCTACTCCAAGATTTGGTGGTGTCGGTATTTCGTCCATTAAAATCACCGCCTCGGAGATCTTGTCTCTTCTCAGACCCTATTGTTGCCTCCTTCTGGTCCTTGATTATAGTACTTTGTTTGACCACCATATCCTTCTCCTTGGTTATCAATTCTTGCAATTTTGTTATTTCCTGCATGATTGTTAAATTGGCTTTCTCTGTATTCTCTATCGAACATTTCTTGATCTCTGCTATTTATTGCCACTTTCTTCTTGTTACTCTATGTTGTTGTATTCTCCTAACTTCCTTGGGAGGTACTTGCAACCGTGTTTATTGACTTTGGCAGTAGTCTTGCGTTCCCTTCTTTTTCATTTGCAGCAGCAACAGGATATGACTTCATTTCTGTTTGTTTTTCCTTGAGAGCTATGTACTCCTCCTAATACTCACGCAATTACGTCATTGTTATGGTATCTTTTAGTTTGAATATATGCGTGTACAATATATCGGTTGAAAAAAAAAACGTTAATGAAATCTAGGATGAAATTTGTTTCTTCTACTCTTCCTGCCATTTTTCTACACATGGTCCTCCAGCGCGTTGTTAAGTTGCGTAAGATCTTATTAGTTCTTCGCCTCAAGCTGAATACCATCTCTATTCCTGGACTAACATGTTGTTACTAATGTATGCTCCCAATAATATGCTTTGTAGGTGATCAAATGATCTAATAGTTCCCATTGGCGCCCATCGAACCACTTTAGAGCTTCTCCTGTTAAGCTGGCGGGAAAATATTTGCATAAAACCGCATCATTGTGCGCCCACTGCAAAAGAGATAAGTTATACACCTTTATGTGTTGGATTGCACGTGAAGTCCCGTTGAAAATGCTAGTGAATGTTGGTAAAGTGCATTTGGTTGGGATCGCTGCATGTTGTATTCCTCTCACAAAAGGTGATTTTCCTGCTTCTTTTATCGCTTATTCTAGCTGCCTTCTTCCTCCATCTCTTCGAGATGTCATCATGGCCCTCATATCTTCTAGCTCTCTTAGTATTGTTTGATTAATGTTATGATCTTCCTTCATTGGTCTTTTAATCCGCGCTTGTCTTTCTCTGTTGTCTTGTCTATTTTGACGCACTACTTCTTGAAATTCCCGCTCTTCTGCATTTTCCCTCCCGCGTCTACGCCTTTCTTTTCTGATGTTAACCTGCGCTTCATTATCGCCCTCAAGATCCTCAACTCGTTGATGATGTATATTTCGGTAAGGTATCTGGATTCGCCCTTGCAATATTATTCTTGCTTCTTCCTCATTTTCCTCCCCATCATCATAAGCGTGATTATCTTCGCCTTGTGGTTCATATCAATTTTCTATGTGATGTTGTTCCATGCGGTTATGACCGAGTTGCTCCTGCGTGTTGTCACCTACATTAAGATTCTCAACAAAGTTGTTATTCAATGGTTGTTCTACGCGGTTATCTTTACGATCTGATCGTCTACGCCTTGGCATGCTCCTGCTTATCCTTGATGTTGAAGCTGTACGCGTTGTCCTAGATGTCGTACACGATCTTTTCTCCTCTAACATGTTGTTTTCTTTCCTTAATTCAGCATTTTGACGTGTTAGATTCTCTCTTGATTCTTCTTCCCTCCTTCTTTATTCAGCTAATTGTTGCCTTAGCTCTCCGATTGTCATGTTTTCTTCATTTCCTTCAATTGGTCCTTCCTCTAGAGTTCGCTCCTCATTTTCTTCCGTTGTATCTGTGTCTGTTGTATGCATACTTACCTCATCATAATTACGGACGTTATTTTCCTCTTGCACATGTTGGATCTAGGATTGGATTTGCTGTACTTGGTTATTTCTTTCTCCCATCGCTGATGATTCACCAATTTCACCTCCTCTTCTTCTTGTGATTCGTCTACTCCTCCTGGTTGCTATCACATGATATGCTCTGGATGCTATTCTCATCATCGTTGTTCCTGAAATAATATCCTCTTTTTTCACAAAGTATGAAATAACCTTTTGAGATTTAGAAAAGCTGCTACCACCAAAAAAAATTCCTTCTCTGAAGTGAAAACTTATACTCTTTTCTTTAGATCTAGAACTCAGAAACTCTCAAAACTAACGAAAACAATGATGAAAATTTTAGTTTGAATATAAAACCGACGACTTTTTTGAAACCATTTTTAAAGAACTTCACAGGCATGGATCATCCCTCTTACTCATCCAAGTTTTCTTCTAGCGCCAAAATGTAGTTGCAGGAAATCCTGCAACCTACACCCAAGTAAATCTCTGAAATAAATCTAAGACATAAAAAAGAAAACTCTAAATCATTTTATTAAAAGATAGAAAAAATACAAAGTAGATGTATGAAAACCCTAACTTGGAGAACAAAACAACTTTCTCTCTCCTAAAATTCTTATATAAGCTCTAAAAAAGATCTCTCTCTTTATAATGGCTTCTTGTTCCTTTTATAGGGGTTACATAGTGGAGTACAACTAATAAAGCCCTTATTTTCGGATCTGAAAGGACGTTATAATCGCCCTTCATAATATTTGCCGCGCTGATCTGTTAGTTACCGCGCTAATCCTCACACTTTTGATGTGACTTGATGGCGTCATCTCATTCGTTAGTAGAAATATAACGAGCGCGTCATATTCGCATGCTATCAAATGATTCCTTCGCCTTATAGTACAAAATGAGCGCGTCATATTCGCACCCGCAGAGAAAATGAAAAAGACAAGTATAGTACAAAATTTTAGTTTGTTCCAATTTCATATGTAAGCCAACATAATAATTCTTGAGTTGATATTTGATAAGCTAACAGAAGCCAATAATACAAGGGTGTTTCAAAAAATGGTCACATTGTCCTTAATTGTTTTACAAATTGATCATACTTTAAATTAGTGATTACAAACTGGTATTTCTCCATCCGACACACAGAAGTTTAAAAAAACGGTAAACTATCTGCCTAATCTACCCCTAAGTCTCTTATAATCGTGGTAGTTGAACCATGTTTAACATACGTCTATGTGGCAGATCTATGCATCCGTGGCACTGACACGCCACCTGATAGCTTGAAGACGTGGCAATCCACCTGGCACTGTTACACGTGGCATTTTCTATGTGGTTGGAAATGTGACAGTTCCCAACGGCTTGATCTGCCTTTCCCTTCAATATAAAACCACACACACCTGCAGACAGATTTAACACTCATTCATTATCATTCATAGTCCTCATATACTAACATTTTTAGAATGGGTGGTGGCAAGATGGAAGAATATTGCAGCAGCAGTTCAGGGGAGACTTCAAGTAGCAAGTACAAGATCAGCAGCATCAAAAACTATTGTTTTATGTGTGAGAAAGGTATGCATGAGGCAATAGACTGTCCATGGATATATTCTAGATGCAAAATGGTACCTTGCAATGGTTTGAGGAAGCTGTTGAAAGCCCAAACTGATGATCATCCTGGTGAGAAGTTCTTCAGCTGATCCATATGCCCATACTTTGAGTGGTTTGCAGATGGTACAACACCTGGAAAAGCAATGCAAATTCAGCTTCCATCTCCACTTTCCTGCTTTGCTTGTGGTGACAAAAGCAAGTACAAAAATCAACTGTCCATGGGCTAATCAACCCTACAAAAACAAGAAATGTAAGGGCACAATAACATAAAAAATATTTAATAATGAACATAACTCTGGAAATTGTTGTTAAGGTGCTCACAACATGCAGATGGGTCAAAGAAAGCCCTAGACCATGGTTCTGGTTTTTCCTTCATCATGTAAGCTGCAGCAGCTGGTGACAACTTGATCAGATCATCCATATTGGCCGACACATACCATAAACAAGATTAATTAAATGCAAATCCATAAATAACATGACTAAAAAGAACTGACAATAGTGAATTAGGAAGAAAGATTACCTTCCAGTGTCTCTCCTTGTAGCATTTTGCAGCATTGTATACAAGGTAGTGCAGCTTTGATCCTTTGAAGTGAGTCTTAAAGTTCTTGAACATATGACTGGTTGTAAAACATATCATTTCAGTTAGAGTTCTTAAATAGTAAATGTTTAAAGAATAACAAGGTTTCCTTTAAATAATAAAATATTGTAAAACTCACCGAAGGCAGTATCTTTTGAAATGTTCTTTGAAAACCTCATCCAATGACTCTTGGAGACCTTTTTGTCTGTCTGAGATAAAGGTTATCTTCCCAGCTGGATGGTCTTCAATAAGTGGCTTCAGCTCTTTCATAAATAAGTGTCAGTTTTCACCACATTCATTCCTCACCACCTTTAGAGCTAGAGTAACAATCCCATTCTGTCAATCTAAACCTGTAGCTTCCATTAGACATCCACCATGTTTTCCAGTCAAGTGGCAGGCATCAAAACCAACGAATGCTCTACCACCATCCTTTCATCCTTGAATTGGTGCTGCAAAAGCAATCATCATGGACTCAAAACATTTGTCCTCACTGAAACAAACATAATCATAAGACATAAGTTAGCATAGTATTTTATGTGGTTATACATAATACATAAGCAAATTATAGTACTGTTACTATAACAAATAAACTAACTTATTAAAGTTAGATTGAAACTCACCTTCCAAAAGAGTAATTTGCAACAGATCCAGGATTAATTGCTTTTACCATGTCACAAAAGGCTGGAATCAGCTTATGAGATTCATCATAGCTCCCATTGAGTCTTTCTAAAGTCATAGTTCTTCCTCTCCAAGCAACATGATATGGAACATTGGTGTTGTGAGTAGTAAAAAATTGATCTTTCAGTGCATATGGTAGTGGCATTGCATCTCCTCTCTTTATCTTGTCATACAAATACTCAGCAACAAATTCTGCATTAGCTGCTCTATTCCTGGTCTTCAGTTCAGTGCTACATGTATGCTTTAAGTTGAACCTCCTCACAGTAAAAGTTGGTTCACCCCTGATAACACTTTCCCAGATAAAGAACTTGCAGTCTTGAGATTTGTTGAACCTGCATATTACTTTAATCCTATCATTTTCATTGGTCTTAAGCTTGTACTGTAATCTCTTCTTAATGGAATAACCCCTTAGGTTCTTCTTGAAGTCATCTTTGTCCATAAACTGCATTCCCACAAACATTGTGTCAACATCATGAGTAATGTATTCCCATCAACATCAGGAAACAAATCTCCATTGCTATCTGCATCAATATATGGACCATGTATTTGCTCAAACTGGTTGTACCATGGATTAGGTTTCTGATGAGTTGGCTCATTACCGCACTCATTGGTTCATTGTGCTTCTGTTATACCTACATACACATAAGGACTTGGTTTGTCATTTCTTTCATATGGAAGCAAAACAGACTAATGACATGATTAAAATAAAAAACACCAAAATAAAACCCAATAAGTTATACAATTACCTTCAGAGCTTGAACTGTCCTCACCACTATTGTACTCCTCATTACCCTCAGCGTCGTAAGGAACAATTGCTTTTCCTTTAGGATCCTCCTGCTCACCTTCCTGCTCCACACCACTTGCTTGTACTTCATTGACTGCTTCCATATACTGTTTTTGATGTACAGAGTCAACCCAGTTGTGGTCCTTAAAGTAATTGTTGACAAAGTCACAGTAAACACCAAGGCCCATTTCATCAGTATCAGAAACTGGACTACTAGGATCATCATTGGGATGACAAACATCTTCAACATCATTAGGTAGTTGAATGTTCTCATACTCCCTTTCAGCTTGGAGTGTTTCAGCACTTAAAACAACATTCTCATAGTCATAATCATCAACATTCACATACTCATCCACATTCTCAAATAAGCTCTTGCTACTGCCTTTACATCCAGTAACTGCATCAACAGATCTCTTAATTATTCTTGGAATCCTTCGGACCTGATGTGGTGATCTAAATCATGTTAACTTCTTCTTAGGTGTGGCAAACATCTCTGGATCAAGTCTGATTGGTGAAGAAGCATAGTTAATGCATGTTACTGAACTGCTTGTAACCTTGGATGGTGTTGAGTCCCTCTTGTTTGATATCCCAGAAGATTCAGTACATCCATCACCAGGAGGCACAATCCTGTCACTGACATTGCACCACAAATTTACATACCCTTCCTCCTCAACAGCCTTGTCCTACATCTCATACCAATGTGAATCATTAACCATATATTCAGGTGTATCATTACCAATCCAAATCACTTCAACCTTCTTATTTGGTGCTAACTTAAAAGAAGCATGAACTTTATCACAAAATGCCTTCAACCCACCAGAATTAACATCCACATTATCAAAATACTGAACCTTATTTGTCCAAAACCATTCTACCCTAAAATTCCTAGTTGGGTACTTCACATACTTCCTGCACAAAATTGAACTGACAATGATTACCATACTAACATATTAATCAAACCCTAACACGGATTTTATGAAAAAAATCCCAAATCCCCAATTTCAGAAATTTAGGGTTTATCAGTAAAAAATTAAAATTCAGAAAATTAGGGTTTCTGAATCGAGTTGATAATCTACAAAAGTAGTATAACAAGGAGGGTATTTACCTGGTGATGTTTGTAAACATCTTGATGGCGAAAATTAACACTGGTTATCTTCACAGTTCGATAACTGACGATTCACACAACTCTGTAAACTCGTATTTCTGTTCACAACTCTAGTAGATCGAGATGAAGAGGTAAGGATATTGAAGAAATATGTAAAGAAACAGATCGATCTGTAACTGCTTCATGGAATCGCCGTCATCTTCTCCATTTCTTCAGAGAAGAAGCTATGGAACAAAGGCGGCAAGAAATGAGGTAGGAAATGGCAGCACAATCGTATTTGTGCAAGGGTTTTAGTTTGTTTTGATCCAACGTACCACATTTTTTCGAGATTGGTTTAATCGATCCCACTCGACCACACACGTGCCACTGCCACGGTTTAGGGGTATTTAGGTAAGTTAACAACCCGACAAACGTCTGACAAGTGAAATAACTCTGCAGTTACATGTCGAGTGACAACTTTGCTAATAGTTTGTAACAGTGGGATCATTTTATGAACCGGAATAGCAAAGTGTGATTGTTTTTGTAAATACCCATAATACAAAGAAGAAAAAATATCAATAAAACAAATATCTCTGACATTAATAACTGATGATGACTAATATATATTGCTCTACAGATTCAATATTTTCTTCATAGACATAGCAGGACCTTAACAAATCCGATCCACCAGAAATGCCGAAGCAATTTTAGCCGCTCCACATGTTATAGTCGACGCTGCATTCCATGTCGTCGAAAAAGTAAACTGTCTATGTGGATCAAGTAGCATTCCTTCTGCCATGCTGGAGAATAGTGACGGCATATTAAACAACGCTTACTCATCCAAGAGTGAACATTTTATTTTCGATATTGCCCAATGCATTAATGCGTCAGATCCAACATTGCTAATAGGGGCACCAAATTAAGTGGGGTGTACTAAAATTATAATAAAATAAAACAGATTTTTATATAGGACAAAATAATTTTTGCCTTGGTTTGGTACATCTCACTAAACCTGGCATCCCATCAGCAGCCTTGCTTATATCAATTACATAAATAAACCTCGATCTATGAATGGGTCGAGGGTCGAATTGGCAACCACTCTTAACCATTTGAAAAAAGAGAGAGGAGGCAATAGGAATCTATCGGGCTCCTCAAACTGGAATTCAAACAGGAGGATTAATAATAATTTCCTCAAACTCTGTTTAATCCCATTTAAAAGAAATGAGTGTATCAATTTTACTGATCACTCCACAAATTGCCGTCCATGCCATACTCCACATCATCGAAATAGTAACCCTCTTATGGAGGGTCAAGTAGCATCCCTTCTGCCATGCTGGCGATTAATGACGGCATATTAAACAATGCTTTTTCGTCCAAAAACGTGGAAGAACTTTCTTGAACTTCATCAACATTATTTTCCATTCGTCTGGAAAATTGCTTAAAAGGAAAAGCCTGTGACACTCTGTTCGTCATTATCGGAGATGGTCCAGAATCAGCCGGGAATGGGAAAGCTAGAGAGGCTTCGGCAACAGCAGCTTGCATATCTTAATAGACGATGACTTAGCACGAGGTAAAACCCACGAAGAATTTTCGAAATTCAGCGGACC
This sequence comes from Papaver somniferum, assembly GCF_003573695.1. Lineage (NCBI taxonomy): Eukaryota > Viridiplantae > Streptophyta > Magnoliopsida > Ranunculales > Papaveraceae > Papaver > Papaver somniferum. Next base: position 6,771,493 of record NC_039368.1, on the reverse strand, counting down.
CGGTTTTCCTCGGAGAGCTAATGCAGCAACATCATAAGCTCTAGCTGCCATTTCAGGACTTGAATGAGTTCCAAGCCAAATTCTTGATTTTCCGTTACCTGGTTCTCTAACTTCACAAACCCACTTATCATTTTTCCTCTCCCTAACTCCTCTGTAAATTGGGTGTCTAGTTTCTTTAAATTTCTTTCTTCCTTCCCTTTTCTTATGCGATACTGATTGCGGTGGCGAATCTGACACGAAGGATGATAAGGGCGACTTCCCATCAGATACGGAGTTGTTGTCTGAATACAGTTTTTGGTCTGTCCCGGACGATGATGAAGACGGTGAAGAAAGGGAAGAATACTCATAAGAGTGTTCAAAATACATAATCAGTTAAGTATAGTACAAGTAGTGCTAGTGAAAGTGTGTGTGTGACTGTGTATATGAGAGTGAGCAAGTTCAGTTCAGAAGGTAGATAGGGAGACTTGAGTTTTAAAAGTTATGCAATTTTCAGAGTACTTATAGATTTTGGGAAGATATTAAACAGCTAAGTTACTCGGACAAAAACGCGGTTAATGTAACTGGTGGAGGAAAGTGAATATGCGGTAAGTGTTAGAAACCGTTAGCTTAGTTGGGGCCTTATTGGATGAGGTCTATGATCTCCTTTAACATTGTCATTTTTGTTTGTGGTAGTTGTTGTTAACTGCAGTTAAAACCATAGAAAGTTAGAAACCCTACTACCTAGATACTGTCATAAAATAAGATGTACGATATATGCTGCCCAATGGAAAGGCTTTCATGAAAGTGTGGCCCTAACCTTAAAAACACCGAGATATTTGATAGATATTTGGAAACAGAGAATCTATGAATGAATACTTAACCAGGGAATAAGGGCAATTCCTATGGAAATCAACAAATTCATTTTTTTGTTCAGTCACGTGGATGAACAAATTGTGTTTTCCATTATGATAAAGGATTGGGCGTTAGACAACTAAGCGCGTGACCATAATAAAAATGCTAGCGAGTGTAGGTAAACCGCCGGCGCTGGCGTTTGTAATAGAAATGCTGACGTTTGAACCAAGGTCGCCAACGACTACTTTTCAACAGCCACGGGAACGGCTAGTTTTTTCCTCCATAAATATGGCTCGAGTTTGATCTTACAAATTCACAACAATATTTTATCCGATCAATCTTTTTTTTCAATTGTTTTCAATTTTCAACTATGAATTCTGATTTTGATTCTTCTGAGGAGGATATGGAGATGGATGACATGTTGTACGAAGAAGATGAAGAAATGTGTATGGAGTTTTTGCATCAAATGGATGAAAATGCAGATCAAGATAGAAGAAGACGAAATTTTATGTTGCAATTACAAACCGGGATCATACCAAAGCCTCTAGAGCCTTATGAAGTTGCGACTAGAAGATGGACGTGGCGGAATCGACATTTTTACCACAAAAAGATGATGCATGATTATTTTAATCATGATTGTGTGTATTCCGATGAGAATTTTCACGGACGATTCCGCATGGGCCGCAACTTGAAGCAAAGGATTATTGCCGAGCTTTGTCACGTACAACCTTTATTTAATTATCAGTATGATGCACGACATACACGAGGATTTAGTCCCGAACAAAAATTCACTGCGGCCCTACGTATACTTTGTTACAGGGTACCAGCGGATTCCACGGATGATTACATCCATATTGGGGAAACAACCGCCTTTAGGTATCTCAAATTCTTTTGTGAAATAATAGTTGAGCATTTTGGTCCAACCTTTTTAAGAAAGCCTACTCAGGAAGATGTTCAAAGAATAACTTCATAAAACACCGAGAGGGGTTTTCCAGGAATGCTAAGTAGTCTTAACTGCATGCACTGGACGTGGCATGCGTGTCCGGTAGAATGGGCAGGTCAATATAAGGGTCATTATCCAAAATCAAATGTAATTTTGGAAGCTTCAACTACTTATGGTTGTTGGTTTTGGCATGCCTTTTTTGGACTCTCGGGTGCAAATAACGATCTCAACGTTTTATATAAGTCATCATTGTTTGAAGATCTTAAGAATGGGGTCGCGCGACACTGTCATTTCACCATCAACGATCATCACTGCACTCAGGGTTATTATCTAGCAGACGGAATCTATCCAGAATGGTCAACTATGGTTCAAGCTTATAAACAGGTAGGCTTTGGTCCGACGACTTCGAAGGATATGCAGTACTTTAACACACAACTAATGGCATGCAGAAAAGATGTTGAACGCGCTTTTGGCATATTGAAAAGGAAGTTTGCCATCATAGCTGGCCCGACGCGCTTTTTTGATATTCAAGAAATGAACAAAATTATGCTGACTTGTATCATTCTGCATAACATGGTCATTGAAGAAACCAGGCGTGACCCAACCTGGACTTGTTTTCCAGATGAAGATTTGACGTCGAATCTTGTGGTGGAGCATGGGCGTCCGGCAAGAGAATATAGACTTGCCACTGACAGACTCCACAATCGGGAAATCTATGCACAACTAAGACAAGATTTAACAAAGCACCTTTGGGCTTTAAAAGGAGCACCAGACGGTGCGGGGAGAGGGGGAGGGGGGGGGGGGGGGGGGGGGGCGAGGTAGAGGGAGAGGAAGAGGGAGATAATCGTGTACAATTGAGGCAATTATATATAAAATTTTTTGTTTAATTAATATATTTTTTAATTTAAAGTTGTTTGTTAAAATTGAGGCAAGTATACTAACTAAATTAAATTAAAACGACTACACTGAATTGAACTAAACTTAACTACATTGAATTGAACTAAATGTGTTCATTCATTAGCAAGAATGAATTCCTCTTTGTTTTCTTCCGAGGCATCGTCTTCGTCTTCTTCCAAATTCACACACTGGCCAGTTTGTTGATGGGTGACTTCAGTTTGTTGGTGGGGGACTTGTTGGGCCTGGACTTCTTGTTGTTCGGTCTCATCCATTTGCTTAGTCCATATAGAATATTGCATTTCATTCATTTTGTCGGTGTCCAAGGAGAGTAATTTGCTTAGCTTACAATCCTTGTAGTGTTGTTCTCGCGCAAGACGACTTTTCTGTTGATTATTTAAAGAATGGCACGGTCCCTGACTCTATCTACCTCCATTTTCATCTCCATTGACTTGTGATCAGCATAGTTGAACTCGCTTGAACCTCCTTCTGCTGCTCGGTGGGCTGCGTCTCTCGCTGCTTTTGCAGCTTTCTGACCACCTCATATTCTTCTCTTCAATTTCGTGTTAACGTGTAGATTAGTGTTGTGTTGTTCCTGACTACCTGGAGTTCCATCAGGTGAGGAAGCAGGCCCTCCATTCTGAAAATCCTGTGAGATTGGACCGTGTGGTGATCTTCCAGGCACTTGATGACCTTCCAACAAGTATGGATTAAACTTGTTCATCACCCTCAAAATGGTGAAACAAGTTTCATGTTGGAAGCTTGAACCTTTGTGGGATCTTTGCCACTCTTCCCGATATCTTCGTTCCACATATGGTTCGCCTTCATTACTTTTTCTGTTGTTCCACATTTTATTGATCGAAGATACATATTCGGTAACGGATGCTGAAATTGTGCAAAAATGATGAGACAACCCATCGGCATCACGACTATGAATGTTACCGGTTTCTTCACAAATTTTTTGTAAAATCTTACGATAAAAAGTTTTTTTTTTTGATAAATACCATTGATTTCATCTAATGTATATAATACATAATTTCTGCAAAGTGTCTCGTTTTCATCCATCGTATACTTGGGATCACGAATTTTTTTGTTCCTTTGTTGTGTTTCTTGTTATGTTTCTTGTGGTGTTTGTGTTTGTTGTTGTGATCGTTGTTGTGAGGATGCCATATTTGAGAATTTTTCTGAAAGATTGAATTAATATGAATAGTTTGGTATAAAAAGAAAAATTTAGAGACGGTATGAAAATTGTGTAATGTTGAGGAAGGTGTGAGTCTAAGTACGTAGACGAACTGAATTTACAGGGAAATGAAAGGAAAAGTGGCGCTGGGATGGGAGTAGCAGTTGGCGCTCATACAAAGAACGCGACGCTTTTACTATAAACGAAGAGCAACAGAAAATTGCCATCTGCCCCAAGCATAAGCAAAATGGGTTTTCAGTGATTGTACTTTGAGAAAATGATTTTTGTTTATGGTAACAAATGGTGTGAAATGATATACACCAATGTGCTAGGCCTACGGCCTACAAGCCTGCCACCATCATTGCCATGCTTATAAAGACACTACGGGGGATCATACATGGGGACCTCTTGTCTTCTTTTCACCCTTTGTGAGAAATCAAATCGCACATAAAGGAGTGATAGAGAGATTAAATAACATAATGTAAAATATATATAACATTTTTCCATATACGAAAGGGCAATAGCTGTAACAACAAACTTATGCATTTGCATTTCCTTGATCCATTCCTAGATTTCGAGTAGGGATATACTCCGTGCCATAACTGGTTTCGGAGGAATTGTTTAGAAGCTAAATTTTTAGTCCAAGAAATAGTCTCCTCAAAGATATTATTTTTACAAAAGAAGGCTAAACTAAAAGCATCTGCATTTGGTTCTATGGAAAAGCTAAAGATTAGTAAGCACAAAAGAGATTTGGTACGATCTTTCATCTTTGTACGTCTTCTTGATAGATCGCGCAATAAGACTGGAAAACGCCCTTGCACCACATCTTGACAGAGATATTTGAGAATGTCTACGATAGATTCTTCTTCTACTTCCATTGTCACGTTTATCTTTTGCATTCCTTAGCCCAAATAGTTGAGATCCTCTGCTTGTCCCATCCTTCCATCATATTCTAGATGTCCTCTAGACCCAATGATGTGTCCTGCAAAGTCATAAGCAGTCAAAGCATTATAGTAAGTTTGAGTGTCAGGTTTAAAAGACTAGAAATCTTTATATTGACCCTGTATTTCCCCAAATTAGTTAAACGGTCGATAGTGGTTATTCAGAATATGATTCTGAATATTATGAACCCTATTGTGATCGCAGAGGTGATTGATGATACTTTTAGTGGTTTGCTTCACATTCAGAGTAGAAAAATCAAAGAAGAGAGCACGTCTGGCTTTCCATATGTACAAGCAAGTAGTAGCATAAGTCGCGGTTTCATGTTCGTTCCTCCCAATCCATGAGTTTATCCAATCAACAAAAGTTGTTGGTGTTTTTCCAATGATATGGTTGCAGCCTAAAAGTCCATGCCATGCCTGAACAACAAAGAGACATTCCATGAAAAGGTTCATCATGGATTCCTCCCTACAGTTGCATGTCTTGCGTATGTGATCAACACGGTGTAGAATACTTGCAGTTTTTGTATTTTGGGGAGTATTCCATGTGTACTTTTCCAGAGAAACAACTTTATAACTGAAGAAATGTCCATTTTCCAGATCATGTTTCAATCTGCAAGATTTGCATCCTGATTGTATTTTTCCTTCATTTTAGCTTCATAGAGGGATTCTACATAAAGTTTCCATCTTCTATTAGATCTCATCTAATTTGACCACGCTCTCTAGTGTGTATCATTGTATCTTTGATAGCCATAAATTCTCTCTAGTTGAACCAAGTCTGCAATTTGTAGTCATCCAAGTAGCTCCTTTATTGGAAACGAGGTGTTTCACCAGTTATCAGTCATCAGGGAAATTTTCTAGTTTGGTAAGTTGTCGTACGTGGATCACCAATTAATCCAATTTCCTTACCAAATATTGATACCAGCACCTTTCCAACTTTCCAAGGGATGTGTTTTAAAATAATCTCAATCCCTACCAATATTCCTTTCCAGATTCAAGAATCCTTGCATGAGGCTTGGTATCCATGTTTAAGATATTCATGCTTCTTATGTACTTGTCAGACATAATGCGAGACCATAAGGATTCTTGTCTTGAACTTATCTCCAACCAATATTCATTATCATATCATTATTAAATGTTTCGATATTCATGAATCTCAGTCCTCCTAACTATTTTGGTTTGCAGATAAAATCCAAATCTTTTGGGTAGTAACCTTTTGGAGAAGTCTCTCTGCATCTTGTTGATGTCGTTGTTATAGAATTTATTGGTTGAACCCACCAAGTGTTGGGTATGTCAAGTTTGGTTGTCATATTTGAGTTCCAAAACTTGAAGATGCTTGATATGATTACTAGATGCAACTTCGTTAGGTTAGACTAGGAACAATAGAAATGTTGATACTCGCTCGTGTTACTCCGAAGAACCTGAAGACGTCTCGATATCAACGAATACATTACTCTTCTGTCCCAGGTTAGTAACACAAACTTGACTTGTTACATTTCTATCTACGTTTCTTTCAAGTTGTTTAGATGGAAAACATAATATACAAAGTTTATTTATGTATCTTTGGTATTGGTGACTCGATCATTTCATTATGATCAAAGTGTCAAGAAATTGTATACTAGTTGTTTCATACAACTTTGGTATATGAAGTTACGAAATATAGTTTATCTATTGGAACTTGTAGATTAGATATATATAACACTATTTGGGTTGATTCCATACCTAGAAAACTATACTTCCTCCGTTCCACTTTAGATGATGTTTTTGGAGTTTTCACGCAGATCAAGAAATGGACAGAGATATGAAAATTTTCCGTTTATACCCTTGAGAAAAGTCTTCAAACATTAATTTTTACTAGTGTATTTAAAAAAAAACTTACAGTTCCAAGAAAAAATGTAAGGGTGTAATTGGTAGTTATGTGGAAAAATATGAAAACTTTCAAGTATTGTGGAACAAAAAAATAACCCTAAAACATCATCTAAAATGGAACGGAGAGTATTTAATAACATGAGTTTAAGGAAGTAAACATACGAAAATAATTTTGCATTTTAAATGAAACAAATGATGTCTTCTAGGAGCGATCCCTTAAAAACAAGGTTTTCTTACCAGGACCTATGTTAATGATCTCTTGTTTGACTAATCTCTTAACAAGGATCTATACTAGGACTGGTCCTAAAGATCTCTAATAGGACCAATCCTATGGATCTCTAGTAGAACCAATCCTTAGTTTAATCAAGTTTTTATTTTTGATTTGTCTAGTACTTTTGGGTTTGTATGGATACCGAAAATTCCTTTTGGTTAAAAAGGAAAGTTCACGAGATGTCGACATAGTATATGTGAACATGTGTTAAAATCTTATCACTTAAGGTTCAATACTTTTCCTTGATACTCAAGGCGAGATGCCATATTCTAAATATATTTTTTATATTCAAATATATATGCTTTTCATATCCCAGGGGATAAGCATATCTATCGTTGTTATATTAGTAAAGTATATGTTGTATGCTAGCTAATATTAATTGTCATCCAAGAGAGATTTCGGTACATATGTTGGATTACCAGTTGGAAGAAACCGAAGATATACATTTATTGCATATCTTTAAGATTTTCGGATTTGGTAGTTCCTTGTTGTCCAAACATGCCTTGGTCATTATAAATAAAATAACTTGTATTCTTACAAACTCATCCCTTTGACACGCTACTTAACTGTTTGTGTTGGAAGACCACTAGTAGTATTCTTTTTACACCCGTTCATGAGGAGAGTATCCTAATTAGGTAAAATATCGTGTATGCGCTTCATTTAAAGACTTATATGGGATCAAAGAAGCCATAGTAGTGTCATCGGTGAGAAAAACGAATCGTATTGTTATTTTAGTTTTTGATTATTGATTTAATTGACTAACGGTAAATTTGAACCTTGACAGATCTAATTTTTTTATTATGTAATCCTTCTCTTCTGATATAAGGTCACTCGAACTAGTTCAAGGATCGACGATTTCAGATATGCTTTGTTGCATCTAGATCTAAAGATAGAACTTTTGATCATCCAATGTTAACATACTTTGTTCTCTATGTGATCGATCATTGGTGGAATCTAGTTGTTTGTGCAGGTACTTTGAAGATCGAAGATTGAAGACTACATACAAGATTTCATTTTGTTATGATGGTCTTTGTGATAAATTCGAGCACACTTGATTAACTGGGATCCGACAAATTTTTTATCTCGAATAAAGTTTTTAAAGCTTGTTGTATATATCGGAAATCTACTTTTTCGGGGATAGGGAAAAACACAAGATACCAGAAGTTTTGTTATCGAGGAAACCGCACTGCAGAAAATCCTTGGGACCTCGTCCAGATTCGAAAACCGAGTTGTATTAACTACAGACACTAGCCTACTATCAGACTTCGTACTGGAATGCATATGAGACTGAATCAATCCTTCGGGCGATTCAGTTACAACCATGGTCCTTACATCTCTTGAACCTCGCAAGGATCTACGCACTCGATTCCCTTAGCTGACGTCCTTTACAAACCATGAGTTGCTTCAGGCGCAGTGAAGACTTCTGATACAAATATGTCTCTAACAAATAAACCTATTTGATTTACGTTTAGATCGAGAGATCAAGGTGTGTAAATATGGTTGCAATAGACAAACTAGCAAACCTCACAAATATGGAACTTATGACTCCCAAAGAGCATCCTAGATTCTTCACCACCTCTAAGGAACAATCTTTAAAATATCACTTAAGATCAATTTTTAGATATCTATCTTGAGGAATTACAAAGTTTGCGATGAATAGAACTTTGCGACTTATATCTATCTTGTGTGAAAGAGATTACAAAAACCTCGATAATAGAAATGCAAGATCAGGATACACGAACTATCAAGATAAAAGATGGTCGGACCTGGCTTCACGAATCCCCAAAGCGAAGTCTTTCAGTCGTAAACCTAATTATATTTCTCATAGGAAACCTAGTTTCGTAGAGGACGACTCTAGATCAACTAGGACACAAATTGTCATGGATTGAATTTCCCAGTTGAAAGAGCATCCCTATTTATAGATTTTCAAGACTGAGGGTTGCTTAGAATTCAAGCAAAGATAATTTGGGAATCAACCAAACAATTTAGGTCTTGAAAATTTAATAGAAGAATATACACAATGGTCCGGTTCTGGAACCGCGTATAATGACTTGTTCAGTTTGGAAAATATGCCATGTGAACAATAAACAATATGATGTTCATTAACTCACTTAAGAGTTTAATCATGATGCACACACATAAGTGTTTAAGTGATTAATAAAGTCTTAAAAGTTATAAAGAGGGCCATAACAATCTAAACATATTTTAAAAAATAAGTCTTTGATCATCTGCTAGAATTTACTGAGACAGTTGGTGAGATGGTTCGTGAACCGTACGGCTAGTTCACGAGTCAAGCAACTAAGGTTCATGAATAGGGTTTTCCATCCGTTACATGGATCGATAACTCAAATGGGTACGGTTTGTGAACTGGGCTCGCCAACCGTACTTGGCTTATGAACTCATATGAACATAATTCGCCAACCGGGTTCGCCAACCTTAAGCCTGTTATACCAACATTAACAAAATTAGTTCACCAAGGTTTGCCAACCGGGTTTGTGAACTGTTCTCAAATGAACTTGAGGTTTGCAAACAAGTTTGCCAACCTTCCCTGTAATTCTAAAATCATATATTTATGGTTTGCAAACTGGTTTACCAACCTACCATGAACACAAATATCAGAAGTTTATGAATTTCTCTCTTATTATGTTTGAAACATTTCCATATGATAAAATCAATTGTACGTGTTGTTTTCAATTGATCCACAAATTAATTCTCAAACAATAAATTGTTTGGAACTAATATTGTTAAGTACCTTTGAACATCTATATTAGAATCATATTTCGAGATTTTTAACAAGACAAGCTTGACTCAAAATTTCTTCTTTGTGAATCTACTAGAAGTCATTCAACATAGTCTCAATAGATTGAATGGTAAGATAATGAGTACAATAGAATGGTTCAGTCTTTGCTTTGACCACTTGTGATTTTTTTGTCCGTACAGGTAGCCAAACGAAAAAAATGATGGTGTACTGGGTAGCCTTTTTCAAGCTTTTCTGTTAGAGGAATATAGGTATCAAAAGTATCCACTGAGTTTGGAGCAACTGTTAGGATGTAAAGAACTTCATCTAAGGGAATCAAGTTTGTAGAATCCTGCGAGGTTCAAGGGACGCAAGAAATACAACTGCAGTTGAATTTCTTGAAGGGTTAATTCGGTCTCAAATACATTCCAGTCCGAAGTATGATAGTAGGATAATGTCTGTGGAGGTTTAACACAGTCTGGTGTTCAAAACTGGACGAGGTCCCGAGGTTTTTATGTAGATGCAATTTTCCTCGTTAACAAAATTTCTGGTGTCTTGTGTTTTTCTTTTTCCGCATTATATTGTTTATCTTTATAATATGAATAACACAAGTAGTACGTAATCAATTTAGATAGTTGATGTCCTTATTATTTGAGATCAAAATCAAGTTGTTCTTGTTGAATTCATATCTTGATAGATAGATTGAAAGTTCCATAATTGTTAGAATTCGGATCTCCTTAATTCAGATACAACTTGTTCTTAGATATTGATTTTTGAGATCATCCAGGAACTCTTCTACAAAATCAGGTACAAGGACCTTTTGGTCTACAAATATTGATTTTGGAAGAGAAAGAGAAATACTCTATATACAATTTTTTTTCAATGGTCTTTCTTTTAAACCAATTTTGATTGTATTAGGTTTTGTCCATACAGTTTGCCGAACAAATAATTTGGTGGTATACTTGGTGCTCTCTCCTTTTCAACATGTACTACCAGTTCGGAATCAATATCAAAGTGCACTCTCTCTAGATATAATTCCTTTGCCCAGGTTACAGCTTCCCAAAGGGTCCTATGAACTTTGCTTACTCTACATTTCTGATATCAGTTTGGTGGATGCATTTTGTTGTATGTTGTACATCTGCAAAATTATGAATTATTAGTCCAATGCCACCAGTTTTAGTGGTTGGACTACTAAAAACTCTACTAACCTAGTAGACTGGATATGCAGTTGGTTTGAGAGTCTTCAACATAAACAGATAACATAATTTGAAATTGTTAAAAATTGAATTATATCTTGGTGTATCTGTCAGCAGAGAGATGTGAAAAAGTTTTTCAGAACAACAACTCGACCTTGAAAAGATTATTCAGAAATGTAGGAAGTAGATTGAAGAGCATGCGGTTAGAAAGATATCCATTTAATATAGTGACATAAGACACAACCGAAGTAATATACACTGGTTACCTTCCCATTTGGGTGTTTTAATTATTAAATATACATGGCTCATATGAATAATGTTGAACCAAACAGCTCTAAATAAATCACAATTCATGATAATGTGAGTTGGATTCTCGGGATATTGATCATACCGAAGGGGCATGAATCAACCAGATTATTGATAACTCCAACAAGTTGATCCATTATAGGAAGAATGTTGGATATGCATTTCAAAAGAAATTATCGTATTCTTGGTAGAAACTGTTGGAAAAAATACAGTTTTATGTGAATAAAAATTACTAATAAAAAGGTTTTTCCAAAAATAAAAACACCTTCCAAATTTTATCGGGTTAGGGTTTTATATATATGAATAATTTTTTTTATTGTATAGATATATAGAAAAACCTCTCTTATATCCCCTAAGGTTTTTAGTACTTCTTCTTCGTTTTTTCGATGTTTGATACGAGGGTTTTAAGTGCTAACGATTCGTGAGTTTTCCGCTGCCAAGTTCTAGAAGGACAAGTTTGAATGTGCTATTCAAGCTTGTTAAGATTGTTGTATCTTGGAGGCAGATGTACCCGTAGGGCTATAGCATCATCTTTTTCAGAGTGTAGCCGGGCATTCTTGTCTTAAGGACAGTATGTTGAACATGCGCCTCAATCTACCATTACCGTTTTTCTTGTTTCCATGGTGTTTAGCAGGATATTCAAGACATTAACAGTTGACTAAGGAGAACACACGAAAATCAGATAAGTGCCTCTTTTATTGATTAGTTATTTGATTTTTTCAGTTTTAATTGTTATTACCCAACAGAAACAACAGCTTTCATAGGGATTAAGATCTTCTACATAATTGGACCAACAAATGTATTGAGTTGAGATTTCTCGTACATCTTTCTGTAGCAATACTTGATTCTAAAGTTTCCACTTTTCTCTAGGGTCCAAATGAATCTGTCAGATTGATTTATATGAAGTGTAATGTTAAGAATAAGACTTACAGTGCTTGGTTCAAATAGCTCTTGTATGAGATTGATGTTCCAAAGTGACGAGTCTGGTTCGAATAACTACCATACATGAGTGTAAAGGAGGTTGGTTCATACATCCCGTTAGGAGTTGGAGGTGCCTGCAACTCAGGTAGTCATATATGCTTCCAAACCAGAGTATTTTTACAATCTCTTAATCCCCAGTAGCTGTATTTTGGAATGAACTAAAGTTCTGAGATAATACTTCTCCAAGATCATGTGGTTACTTTTCTTTTTTAAAACGAAAATAACTCCATCTGGGAAGTACTTTGCTTGGAGAGATTTGGCCATTATTGAAGACGAATTTGAGCATAAAATCCAAGCCGATTTGGATAGAAGTGCTGTGTTAAAGACGTGTAAATCTCTAAAACCCAAACCTCCATATTTTTTGGTCTTGATGGCTCTCCTAGAAGTGACTATATGTGTTCATTTGTTAGAATTCTTGTTTCTCTAGAATGCTTGATGAGAAGAGTTCAACTTATTCATGGTTACATCTGGTACCTTGAAGGCGGTCATGTAGCGAATAGGAATGAAGTTTATAACATTTCTGATCATATACAATGACCTTACTGCTTCACACATGCTTCTTCCTCTCCACTTAGTAAATTTGCAGGCCATCTTTTCAATAAGAACAAAAAAAATAAAAATGAATCATTTTATTTCTTCCTACAAAGAAAGGAAGGCCAAGGTATTTCTCTTCATTAATGTTCAATTGTATTACCTGAAGAATACCACTAATACCTTGACGTTAAGCCGGTACCATATTTGAACTGAAGTATCCAACTGACTTACTGAAGTTAATCAGTCGGCATGAACAAGAGTTAAATCAATCAATAACTTGAAGAGGTTTATTTTTATGAGAAATATTAGCCTTACATGATACAAGACAACCATCGGCAAATAGTAGATGATCGATCTTTGGTGATGATCTAGAAATCTTCATATGCCTAATAATTAACTTGTTGCTTCACGATGAGATAGATGTCTTGAGAATGATTTCATGGCCGGAATGAAGAGATAAGGTGAGAGAGGGTCACCTTTGACGAATCCTATGATTTATATTAAAAGCTTTTGTAAGAGCATCATTGAGATATGAGTTGATAGAATTTGTCCTCGAGACCAAACTTCTTGAGGATCTCTATGAAGAAATTTCTACTCTATCATGTCAAAAGCTTTCGAGATATCCATTATAACCAAGTGACCACATTTACTTCTTTAATTTTTTTGGGTTGAACAATCTCTTGGCCAAGCAGACATTTTTAGAGAACAATGTACCGGGTAAGTATGTTGCTTACATTAGAGAAATAATGTTGATGATATATTTCTTCATCCTCAAGGTAATAATCTTTTAGATAATCTTATAAACAATATTACATAATGCAATCGTCCTGAATGGTGAGGAGTTTGAATTTTAGGAATAAAAGTGACTCTTAGTTTGTTAAGTTTCTTGAGTGAAAACTTGCATCGAAGAAAGCTTTGATCATCTTACATATGTCAACTTTAACAAGCGACCATTTAGATTGATAGAATCCCGACGGGAAGCCATCCGCAAATTGGGGGATACTAACTGTTAATTGGAGTTGGATTTTTGGCTAAAGGGATTTTTTTTTTAAAATGAAATGGAATGTCAATGCTGGCCTTTACCCTAATAAAAACTAAAAGGAAAAATAAAGTGCCAAATCATTTGGTATCTCCCTTTATTCTCCAACTGCCGACTGCACCTCTCTTCTTATTCTTCTTATTATTCTCCTCCTCCTCCTCCTCCTATTTCATAACTTCTTCATTTCATCAGCAAGTAATCGAGGGTTCCAAAAATTCTTCGTTGATTATAGGTTTTAAATCAAAAATTAGGTCAAAATTAGGGTTACATAGTCATAGTCGGCACTGGTATAAGTTCGAAGGCAATACGACTGGTATAGTTGGTATTGGTTTGTTGACGAAACCAATACCGAATGTGTTAGTCGGCATTACGGGTTGTTACATTATCTAAGACGACTGTTGGTACACCAATGCCGATTGTTTGTGAGGCAGTGTTGACTTCGGTATTGCAATGCCGACTCCTTTATTCATTTAATGCCGATTTAAAGATTGACTAAGAGTTTGAGTTAGGGTATGAATTGGTTAGAATCTCTCATATCAATCAAATCTCTTATCTTCTTCTTCATCTCTACTCTCGCTATTCTATAACTAACACTTAAAAAAATAAAATCTAAATCTAAAGTTTATTTTAACACACTTGGGGATATTCAAGGGTGATTTAGACATTACCAAAAAAAATTGGATTAGGGGTTTTTCAAACTACTTCGTAATTTTTTTTTGAGTGTCCCCTAATTTGTAGTAGTATCCCCAATTCTGGGTTCTTTGTATAAGAATTTTAAAGACACTAGATTTTTTCCTGTGCTACGCACCGAGTACCTTTTTTCTTTTAACTTGGTGTAAGTAGAGCTTCGCCCCACCGCCTGCCGATGCATTTTTGATTTGGTGTGCGCGGGGTTTCTCCCCACCTTCTGGCATTGGATTTTTGATTTGGTATGCGCGGGGATTCGCCCCGCATCGTGGCGATATATTTTTGATTTGGTATGGCGGGATAAATACATTAAATAGGTGGAGAAACTGTGCATATTTTATTTATTTTTTCTTTTATTTTCGCAGAAAATATGTGTGAAATATGTGAATTTTCCCCCCTTTATGTATTAATTTGGAAAAAAGATTTCTAATGGTAGATACTCGATATCCAAATTGAGTTTGGACTTCCATAAAATTCTAAATACGGTAATTTATAGTCTTTTAAGTTTGTAATTTTTAAACCAAGCATATGTTGCCAAGTGTCCTGACTAAATATTGTCACGTCATGAATTCCAAATTTAATTTAGTTTCCTTTTTTCTTCAATTCTTTTTTCTATTCTTTTTAAACCAATCATACGTTGCCAAGTGTCTCCACCAAAACGCTTGTTTCACAAAACTCAAAAATGGTCTATTTCGACCAATAAGAAGCGGGGGTTTCCTCACCGTTCAAAGTAGGAGCTTTATTTTTCTATGCCTTTAAGTCTTTAGATAAAAGAGTATGAGAAATATATTTAGAAAAGACTAATTTTGAGAGAGTTAATATGGAGAAGGGGACATCAATATATATACTAGAAATGGAGGAAGATTTATCAAACCATACGTGTGCTATAGGTATTTTAAGGAGTGGTTTAGTTGGAATATCAAGGATTAGAGTAGAGTGGTTTGTGATATAAAAATCAGTAGGAGATGAGGATGAAGTTGGTTATAAATATTGTTGGAGACCATGATGGGTGTTGATGAAATTGATAGTGATATGGATTGATGATGAAATTAATTAGAAATATGGTGTGGGTAGTGAAGATGAATGATCAAAGCTTGTTGATGGTCAAGGTAAACCTTAAACTAGATTCTAATATGTTATTTATAAATTGGGTACTTATTGGATGTTTAAATAAATTAGAATGAATCATAAAATGATAGTTTTGAAGTGTATGTATATTGCATAAAACTCATGATTTTATGTGCATGGTTTTAGTATCTTTGGCATTTACCTAAAGATGATTATAGGTACCTTCGAGTGAAAATTGAATATAGCTCTATAAACATGATTTGTAGCACGCCGGATGGAGATTATATACATATAAAGTTTATTCAACTCAGTTGTGTAACGAGTGAGATATCAATATTAGAAACTGATTCGACATAGATATAATCAGGTGTATTCAGTCGCGAGTGTCAATGAGTATGAGGTTATCTTGATAAGTTAGAGTACGATTTAGAAAATATCAAGTACACCATACTTGTAGAGGGTGATCCTCTGATTCTAGTGATACGTAATTTGTTTATATCGTGATTTAAAACGAGTAAACTAGATCCCTTCAAAGTAGACTCCTCGAACAGTGTTGAGTGTCAACACTTGGAATAATTTTCGGAAGTTAGTGAAAGAAGAATAACCGAGTCAAATGGTTGACTCAATTTAGCCACATGACTCGTTCTGAGTCAGACCTGTTGCTTAGTTTTTAGTGGGACGGTTTAGTGGACCGTGCCGGGTTGGCCTGCGGACTAGGGTTAGGGTCAGATTCATTCTTTTGATGTTTTGAACCCCTTATGATCTGAATTAGCTCTCGGTTTCTTCTGCAATATAACCATTAATAAAACTAGAACCATTAGTTATTTCATTTAGCCTATAACTAGAAACTTGTATGAAATTATGTTATGAACATTGAGCGAGCCTATCAACTAAATTATTGGAATGCCTGTGTGATTAACAGTTAGTCTATATTAACAACGAACGATTCAAAGGACGAACCAGTGGATTGAGGGATACAAGGTAGGCTTGGCTTGTCATCAAATGAGGTGGGAACTAATAAACCTTTCTTGCAATCATTTAGAATTGCTTTCTGTTTGTGAGCATGATGTGTCTTTATTATATGTGTTATCTAAATTTCCCTGCGAGGAGTGTCTTTCACCACAGTTCCTTTCTAAGTCATTATTAGCGGGATTGGCAATATTATCTTATTAGCGGAATTGACAATATTAACTTATATTTATAACGGTATTTTCAATATTACTCTGTTAGCGGAATTGGCAATATTATATATACAATATTGATATATATGGGAAAGTTAGACCTGTTCATGTTATGCTTGGTTATTCAATTACAGTTTTAATAGTAATTTCTGAACCATGATTTGTATGTGGTGTGAGGTGTGTGGTATAGTTTCCCTGTGAGAAGTGTCTGTGATTTCCCACACCATCTCACTAAGTCTTATTAGCGGGATTTGCAATATCTATTAGCGGGATTTGCAAATTATCGATAGATTAT